>NW_028251703.1:0-600000 GCF_964263255.1 Lissotriton vulgaris
ACAAGCATACACGCGTGCTCTGCTTATTCACGCACACAAGTGCACCACTGAACCCTCGTGCTGCTGCACTTGAGACGGGCCCACGCACCCCGATGGTGTTCAGATCCCAAAGGCCCTGGGTGCACTTAGAACACGGCGCACCACCCAGTTACAGGTCACACATCAGATGGCTCACGCTGTGGGTGAACAGCCTTTAATGGCGGGCTCTAATTCGCCGGCATTACCGGGGGGGGGGGGGTTTGGAAATGGGGTCCTGAGGGATGAGGGGGGAGGCGGGAGGGGTTTGTAAACAAACGACAACCTATATATTTTAAATAAAATAGTATAAACTCACTTACCATCCGGTCCAGAGACTCCGTCCCGATTCCCGCCTCCTCGTTTGCAAGTCCTGTCCTGCGCTGCAGCACGTCATCAGGAAGGCGGCGCGACAGGCAGCCTCCCTCTCCACCGCCGCGTTTCTGATTGGTGCGGCCGGCTGCCCCAGGCTACGTAATTTTCTCTCTGTATGCTGCTGCTGCAGCATACAGAGAGAACAGGCCAGAGTTACTCGAGGGCAGGGGGAGTGGCTTGGGGGAGTGGCTTTCCCACTGTTGGTAATACTGTCTGTTTGGGCGGCCTCAGGCTGCCCATACAGTCAGTATTAAGAACAGTGGGCAAGCCACTCCCCCAAGCCACTCCCCCTGCCCTCGAGTACCACTCCCACTGTAAACACGGAAGTTCTGCTTTCTCGGCCTGCGAGAAGGCACAAACAAATGCTAGTTATCATATTATATAACTTATATAATATGATAACTAGCATTTGTTCTGCCTTCTCGCACGGGGAAAAAGCAGGGGGGCGGCGCCCAAACGCCCCCATAGAAGAACCGCCGCTGGTATAGCCATGCACTGGCGATCCCCCACAGGTTCCCGGCTCGCGGCATGGGTGGGAGCACTACACAAATGGGCTGTTGCAGAGAGGGAAGCATTACGCGAGGAAGAGGTGAAGGTGATACGTAAGCATCCCATCTCCACGAAGTGGGCCATATTGTTACACCGCTTCAAGCAATCATCACCCAGTGAGGATCTGGGTGGCGGCACACTTATACTAACAGACCCACAACAACCAACGCAAATCGCAACTGCACACAACGGATCCCCCCAGGCGGTACATTCGTAATGCTGACGGTCAGACGCACCACACATCCCATCACACTGGACGGTCAGACGCTGGAGCCAGCCCGATCGTAATCATCCCCACGTCTTCTACAGTACACAGCTGCATTGATTTGTGAGACAACACCCAGACGCCACACCTGATACTTGTACCCAGTAATTCCATGAACCTTCTCCCAGTTCTTATACCCTTGTTCTGTAAGGCATTTACATAGCCTCAAATGCCACCGTTGACAAAATGTCTATTGACTAGATTCGTATATAGATAGCGTTCTACTATTATGTAGAAAATTAAGTATGCAACTCAATTGAATGTACGCTTATCGCCAATTGTCATGGTAAACTATAAATGCCAATAAAAAAAAGTTTTTTTTAAAAACCTGAACTTCCTCAATCGATCACGGACATGAACCAAAGCATCCCAAGATCTTTCCGACTGGAAATTAACTTTTCATACACATATCCAACTTTGTGCAATGCTTCCGGATGGTGTTTGCTATTTATATGTTGTTTTCTACCATAATGATGGCACTTTTTGATATGCTATTGCATTTAGCACCTTCGTGCACTCTTAATCGGAGTGCCCTTTCCTTTGGATCTGGGATGTGCCAAAGAATAGTGAAGGTTGATTTCTGGTGTTTGCTTGCATAAGGTTGGCAGACTGTGGGGAGATCACCCCCCTACAGTCACTGCTGCTTCATCGGCCTCTACAGCAGGGATGGTGGGAAATAATCCTTCGGTTCACAGCCTTCTAGTACTTACTTGTTATCCACTAGATCTGCCAGCGAGTGAATGCAGCCAACCAGAGCATGCACCAGGAACTGTCGCACTGAATAATTGAGGGAATAAATAAATAAACTGAAGTATAAACCTTAGATGAAGGTCTTCTGGAAATCACAATGGTAACTACAGGTACTAGCCCTGGGACACCATCACCAATGTTAGATGAAGCGAGCCTGGATCTCCCCAGCACACTGCAGTGATGTGCACGCACCAGTGAGTGGCACATCTTAATTTCTCTACAAAGGGCAAAGAGCTCCCCGGGATGCAGCCCCATTCAGACAATCTTGGGTACACTGGTGAAAGTCGTATTTGCAGGGCTGTAGGCAGAATTGTATTGGAGCCCTGTGCGCTGCCAGCACTTTATTTTAACAAATCTATTTTGCCATGGACTATCCACTCCCAGTATCTATGTGGGCTCGTAAGCTTTTCTTCCCAAATGACAAAAGTGTCATAAATCGCAAGTTACACAATCATCCCAACTTCTATGCTCTGAAATAAAACCAACACGGAGTTCTACAGAGCAGAACTCACCATGAAGCGCCGGCTTTCAGAAGAAACAAAATATGGCGCTGTTTTAAAGCGTATTGTTGAACATTCATAACATTTTCACAGAATGTGTTCTCGGTTCATACAATGCACAGTTTACAGAATCACCATGGGGGGTTTACAGGAATTTAACAATTTAAAAAGAAAAAAGGCAGCTTCCTTTCATACTTGAACATTGTGCGAATCGATTTGTATCTCCCTTGTTCCCTGAACTGTCAGGTTAAAGGATGCACAGTGTGTTCCTTTCAGTCTCGTCAACAGCTTTTACGGCGCGGTCAGACAGGACAAGGTGAAAGCTGCACGGAAAGCGTGGGAGGCGTGTCTGTGTGGGCACGGGGGAGCCGGACACTCGCTCACGCGAAGTTTCACCTGAGTCTCGACCCCCTCAATGCTAGGGCTCTTACGCTGAAAACAGGGCTTTAAATGGGCATATACTGTCCGGTGCGGAGTATCTGCACTGCAAGGTGAAAGAGAGTACCTGCACTTCTCATAGCTGGAATAACATTCAATGGGAGAGTACCAGCACTTCTCAGGAGCAATACAGGTACTCTAGATCTTGAGCACCAGTACTTTTATATTTTCATTTAAAGCACTGGCTGAAGCCACATTTCCCAGACAGCGAACGCGGGGCGGTCCCACGGTAAGAGTGCAGGGAAGGCGCTTTGGGACCCAAAGAATACTTCTAAGGGGTCTCCAACCTTTTCTGTACTGAGAGCTACTTATGCTTCAATGAAAGGCATTGAGAGCTAACAATATTAGCAGTGTTGTGCAATCTCAATTTTTTTTAAATATGTATATTAATTCATCCATGCAAAAGCTTTCTAAATTAATAAGCTGGGCTGCACACAGGTGGGCTACTCAGATTTAGCTGGAGAGCTACAGTGGCTCACGAGCTACTGGTTGGGAACCCTAATCACGAAAGTGTTTTTTCACTAGGCAATACAGCTGAAACCCAGCAAATCAGCACCACCTCCAAGAAGCTCCAGGACCGACATTTTACGTGTTGGTTACGGTTATGAAGTCTGCTGGGCTATCGGGCCTTCAAATGGCCGGGAACATTAAACACTACTTTCGTCTGAAGTGCCAGCAATGGTCCTTTCATGGAGTATTGCACGCTATGAAAGGCACGTACCGTACGCTGCTGGTAGCAACGACGTGAAAGAACCGCCAATAAGGCAACGAGTAACCGCACCACTGGAAGCAACGCTGGCTACGCCACGAGACGCCAAGTTATTAGCTTTGCAGATAACAGGAGTCTGTCCTCAAGGGGTGTCTTTAGGTTCTTGTTCGTAAATTATTCCAAAGCAACCTGGCAGGTATGGTACCTTTTTGTAGCTCCAAAAAAATAGTTGTCTAACTAAATACGGATATTTGATTACTGAACACGAAAAACATCTTTCGCCAGGAGTCACACACATTCCAGAACAATTAGAACTGCACAGCCGCTTGGCTGTGGACTGTAATTAAACAAACCCATCCTATGTATGGAGTGTGGAAGAGGTGCATGGCACAGACCTCAGTGGTGTGCCTTAATGGACCCATTAACAGTTAATTAAACACACGAATCAATGCTCCGTGTCTCTAGTTTACAGTGAAGATGAAACGTTTTTTTCTAGCCTGACCGTCAATGGGTTATTCTGCATGCTACTGAATTCAGAGTCTAACAAATGGTAAGAGATTTGAACTAGAGCCCTGCAGGTATCGAGATGCTAAAAATAAGTACACTAGAGTTTCACAAAAAAGGGCAATTGCTAAATTTCTTGGCAACATCTTTCGACAAAATGCATTAATAAAAATGATCTTCTGAACAATGAGCTCTTCATTTTATATCACCCCATTTCTGTCTTGAAGAGTTTACAACATAAGCCTGGATCAGAGCAATGTGATCCCCAGCTTCAATATAAAAGGAGCAAGCAACAAACTTTGCAAAAGCAGGAATTTCATTCTGATGTGACACTCACTCACTGTATAAAATGAGAATATCAAGTTCGGCCCATTGTTTAGAGAAAGTGCTCTGGTACACTAAGGGAAACAAAGGGTTGAGTAAATTAAATTAAGCACAAGCTTGGCTTAGCCTGCGCACCAAGCGTCAAAGGTCTCCATCCTTCACGGAATAGCACCACAGGTTGGCCAGAAAGCCACTCTGAACATTTTCAGTGGAGGACTGTTTAAAGGCTGCTAGCTGCTCTGGCCAGGGCTCTAAGAGACCCAAATGCTCTGTGAAGAGCACCCAATCTGCTGTAACAGTAGTTTAGTGCCTCAACATTGCCTTACAGCAAAGGGATTTACTTTACCGTGCTGTCCTCTTGGTGGCGGGTGCTTAGACAAAAGTATGTTCATACCGCACAGCTTGGTCAGTCACAGTAACAACGATGGATACCTGCAAATACTGGGGCAATAAGCCGCATTTGCCTACCAGAAGGTTGACAGCCTGAGCTTTCATGGCAACGGCAGCTGGGAAGATACACGGAGGCACTAGCATCAAAGAACAGGCTTCTGGCTGCAATGGCCTCCCTGGCAGGACAGGTGGACGTTAAACATGTCAGAAAATTAAACAAACCCACCACTGAAACCACGAAGCAGAGGGGGAGCCACCCCAGTATTGCATACCTCGGTATATTCGTTTCCATCAGTAACTCGAAGACAGGAACTTTGGTTTGTAAATTTGAGAAAAAGCCCAAGTAATAGATCAATTCATGAACATTCCTTGATCAGAATTGTAAGATGCTGGTTGAGGTACCATATTCACGTCATGAAACTGCAGTGTTCCCTCATTACAGAAATGTAAGGCAATAGGGAGGTGGATCATAACAGGAAGTCAAAAGAAAAGCAGATGCAAGGACGGATGCTCGGGCATAGGGAGTTACAGCATATTAGATCATCATCCTAGAGTTAGACAGCCCGGTAATCACATTTGATGCACTTCCCTGCCTTTAAGAGAGCATTACTGGAAGGAGGGACACTGGCTGAAGCAGCAACCAGCCATCTGGCAAAGAAGGGGCACAGCTGGAAAAACACCGCTTTTCAGCACCAAACGGACAGGTTTTTGCTGCGCTGATCATAAACCTACGACTTGGGCATACCTATAGTCCAGCAGGAGTGGTTTGCCTCATCATTTCCCAATATTGAATTCATTAAAAAATAATTAAAATGATTAAGCATTCTTTCTCCACCTTTCGCAGCCTCCGCCCCACACCCCTTAGTAAAAATAAAGCATGCGCGACGCACAAGCGGGTCTCTGATGAATGTGCCAACAGTTTGCGCTAGCAGTCCCATCAATTAGGTAGGTCTTGGTTCTGTCGTCAAGCCATGAAATTACGCAATACAACACCAGCTGCCAACACGAGTGACCGGAGGATAGGTCTGCCCTAACAAAAATCAGACTTGGTCAGAAATGAACACACAATTCACATTATTGATGCCATACTAAGGCCCGGACTTTAAATTAATAGCAGATGCCATTTGCTGGACCTCCTAACAGATTTTGTTTCTCAGTGTGCATGGTAACCTGGTGTCTCCATCGCTCTGATGGAGCTCTTGGCACCTTCCACCAAGCAGGCATGTACTTACCACCAATCATAGTAGTGTTCCTACTCCCTGTCAAAATGTCATCCCTGTGGGGTTTCCATCCCCCCTCTTATTAGTTGTACTCTAAGAGTAGCCATTCATTCAGGCCTTCTTTGTCAGTGTACATCCACACCCCGCGACTACTGCCTACAAACTGGGTACAGACCATGTTTAGCAGCTTCTGGTTTGACAGCAACTTTATTTGAACTAAACTGATCAGGACAAGTGCCTAGAAGCTCTATCTTTTGCTGCCACCGTGGATGGGTTTTAGTCCCCAAATATTGGTTGCCGATCCTTCATCTATTGTTGTAGTCTAAAATACTACATCTAATGTTTCTCTCCTGATTTGGGTACCAGCCGAGGCAAAACATACCTTCAGTTCCAGATTGTGATGGGAAGGGTGCAGCTGCGGCCTAACTTTCTTGAAATTATCCTGTGCTCATCTTTTATTCAGGTGACCCCAGCTGTGAACTTCAAGAATACTACACAGTGCCTCGTGCCCACCATCATGCAGACAATGGTGAAGACTCTACATCATTTTGTTAGTCAGCAAGGACTTATGTAGACTGAAACCATAGTTTCAGAAATCACATCTACCCCCCCCCCCCCCCCCCCTCACCCCCCCAGATCACCTAAAGCAGCCAGGACTAGGGAGGTTAAGAGAATCTCGTTGGCTGTTCGGGTAGTCAGAACTTGATCGATGACAGCCATATTTGTTTTCGGTCTTGGTGATGTCACTAATACTATAAATGGGGCTATCTTCATGTTTTCTAGGTTAGAGCTGCAAGGGCCAGGGAGGTAAAGTTCATCGACATCTTCTCTTCCATCAGTGAAGAAATAGCGAATAATTTATAGACTGCATTCCATGCAAAGAGGCACACCGACCAAAAAAACAGACTCTGAAATGCAACAACAAAAAACACAGGATTTATAGGAGAAGAAAACCCCGTGTCAGTACCTGCTATAACATCCAAGCAGAACAATGTCATTACTCTGCAATTAATTATTGCGGGTGTTTAAAAGTAATGGGAGCTTGCTAAATACACAAATAGACACTTTCCTGGAGGGCATGAAAAGGTCATGTTTTGTCGGTGTTAAACATTCCTTTGATCTCTCGCTGGGAATGAATAGAGATTTTCGCACAAAGCGGAGTGTCAAATTAAATTTCTTAACACTAGACCTGAATAAGGACGTTAAACGAGCTTTAATCTGCAGAACCTGCTTTGTTTTCTATTCGTCGGACCACAATGGGCCTCTCACATGTGGCGGCTTGCCTGCCTTTTTTGTGTACTTTTATAAAAAAAAAATGTATATTGGGCTAGGCTAACACCAGTTATATAGCCTACAACTGCCACCGGCATAAGCGCATAGCGCTTTGTAAGCCAAGAAGCGCCACTGCCCATCATTCGAGGTTCCAAAAAGCCGTGCAGAGAAGACCATATAGGAGCACCCGAGGGCCGCATGTATCCGTGCAATGCTCAGGCCAGATACAAAGGAGAATGGCATATGCATTAAACAGAGAAAAGGCGCACACATGTCATAGAGCTCTTATTTGTGTATGCTTCTAAAGTGAGAACAATTTGGGTCATTAACAACCTGAACTCCTCACTCTCCAAAATCAAACCTCGAGGATGAAAAATATATATCTATGTATGCAGCCACTTTATTGTCCACTGCAGCCCTCTAGGTTAAAAGCATGGGCACGTGCTCGAATCCTGGCTGATTCGCTCAGCCTTTTCTCCTTCCGAGGACAATAAAATCAGTACCATCGACCGGGGCAACAAACTTTCTTTATGTGTCGTCGGTGTTAAGAAACACCCCGGTGGTGGTGCACTCTACAAATATATGAGGCTAGTTATTAGTGTTCAAACCATACTGCGGAAGTCAATTCTAGCTCCTGAAGGCATTAAAAGCGCACAATGGTCTACACTGTATGCGAAACTTGCACCTGAATGCAAGTCGACCACGCCAAAGTTTTAATCTACATGCTTAACCATAGCGATGATCCAACAATTCAGAAGGAGAGCAGTTTGGGGCATATTGGGAGGCGGGGGCTGGCACTAAACCTATGGGGATGAGGAATAGTTGAACTACGAGTGAAGAGGGTTACTGGTTGGTAATAGCGCGTCTCAGTATTAAACTAATAAAGGTCATACTCAAGCACTAGGTCTGGCACTGACAAACCAGTGAAATAAGACACACCCACAAATAACATTTGGCCAAAGATACAAGATGCTGGAAAACACCACATATCCAAGTCAAATGGGGGCGGACACTCTCACAGAACTCACCCCATACCCGACTAAAGAAACTCTTTCATATCAGGTAAGGGTCAGTGCCAAGACGAGTTCAAGTGGCACTGTAAATGAGAAAAGCTCGTCCTTTGCCCCTCACTTCCCAGTGAAAAAAAAAAAAAAAAAAGATTAACATTCCCCCTCGAGAGGACACCAAGCTTTAGGTTGTGAAAGTGACCTCCTGACAAGACATACAATGGGTGTTTGTGAGGGTCCTTTGCCCCACTCTCCTTCATACAGACGAATCACTTTGCAGTCATTGATCCAGAGCGGCCTTACCCATCCTACCTCCCCGGTCATCCCTTTCTCCCAAAGATAAGATGCTATGGGAGTGCCAGGCTGGATAGCACCTTCGCATCCCTCCTTCCTCGTTTCACTTTTCCTCATCCCTCACAGAATATATGTGGGGTTATGAAGCCTGCTACTCCAACCCATGTACCCTCCACTCCTAGAATGCATGTCTGACTGCTTGGTATGGTGCCTGCTGTTGCACCCCTTTCCCCCCTTAAGTGCGTCAGGTTGCGCCGCTTGTTACTACGCAGCACCTTTAAACAGTCAAATCTGTGATGCACACAAGCCGCTAATGGGGTGCCGTTGCATCCCTCCATTCCAAAATTTCACCCAAAAAAATCATTTTTGCAAATAATTCCTAGCAATCCATGTACATCTTAAAACAGTTTTTAAATTCCGCAACAGTGTTACCTCCGCATTCAAAATTTACAGGGAGCAAAACAAAATGCTGCTTTATAAAGGTTAATTGCAAAATAAAGCAGTGCACTTCCTGGAGGATACTGGTATGGAAAATGCCAATCGGGAAAACAATTACTCCCTTCTCCTTCTTAGGGCTGTTTGCAAAAAAAATGCTACGTGCATACATTAAAGATTCTGCCAAGATTAACCCCCTTACGCATATTCCCAAGTGTGTCTGAATCAATAACGTGTGGGTTCCTATCAACCTAGTCTTGTTTTCAATTTAAAGGGGCGCCAAGAAACGCCCAAAATGCATTCGGGATAAAAATGTGGATGTGCGCATTAATCAAATGATTTTGAATACTATACCATAAAGAAATACAAGAGGCAGAGATTTTTTGTTGTTGTAAATGAAGCTGCGTAAACGAATAAAAGCATACCAATCATGCATGCAGCCCTCAACCAGCGCCAAAACACAGCAGCAGGAGTTGGTAAAACAAACTGAGGAATGCTGAGGTTTTCAATTTCAATCGCGCCAAGCTAAACTACAGAGCAAGGTCATGACCCTCGGGGACTGCCAGCGTCAAAAGACGCTTCTGCCGGCCAAAGCTCTGCCCCCTCCCAAAGTCCCTTAGGCGGTTCTGTGGGTTTGGCATTGCAACGCGGATGGGGCGATTTCAAAAATGGGCTTGAGGGCAGGTAATGTCGAACGGCATCAATGTTAAAACGAATGGGGTCAAGTGATAAAAAAAATATATTCATCTGGGGTGATGGTTTAAGTTATACAAAAGTTGCATACAAAAACAAAGAATAAAGTACACAAAAATACAATGTACGCGATATATTGTAACCGCTCGGTTCTCCAGGCAGATATTAGCACGTTCATTTTATGAATCCTTACGAGCGAGAACATTCAAACAACGATATTCCTTTAGAAGCCTGCATGTTGGGTAATTTTATCTGGATGCCGTAGGGGAACCCACAATTTTGAAATATCGGTAATGCTGCCTCAGCAGGCTTAAAGTGCACAAGTGATATCTGGAATTAAGGGCATCATTGTAAACACATTTCTCTAAACATAACTTTACATTTTTGAAAATGGTTAAGGTGCAACTATAAAATACTTACAATTGCTTAAAAACAAGCATTGGTATAGCCAATAGGTCTCGCATTTGGGACATTGGCAAAGCCAATACCTCTGGCTAAACACAATGTCTTTAAACTATGTTGTAGGACAGTATGGCTGATGTGCAGCATGTTGAAAAATTATAATATAAATTATAAGCATTTTTATTTCTTCATAGATAACCAAGAAAACTATATATAACTGAACGACCCTATGAAAAAAATATTTTAACAAAAAATGTTTGCTATTTTTTTTTGTCCTTGCAATGCTGGCACCATCTTCCTGTCAGTTCTAATGCTAGTTTGCCATAGTTTTTTTGC
Organism: Lissotriton vulgaris; assembly: GCF_964263255.1. Classification (NCBI taxonomy): domain Eukaryota; kingdom Metazoa; phylum Chordata; class Amphibia; order Caudata; family Salamandridae; genus Lissotriton; species Lissotriton vulgaris. The sequence continues at coordinate 10,479 of NW_028251703.1, forward strand.
GAGGGGGTGGGGACAGAAAAAGCAGGGTGGCGTTTGGGAAAAATAGTAACTGAATTACAACACGAGCAGCAGACGGACACTCAGGAAGAATCAACAGCACCACCTCAGTCTGCTCCACGGAATCTGGCTTCTGAGTGATGCCAAAATGGTGGTGTGCTGGTGCAGAGGTGGCGCTGAATGATCTCGAGGTGGTGCTGAGTGATGCTCAGGTGGTACTGTGCTGGTGCGGAGGTGGTGGTGGTGGTGGTGCCGCGCTGATGTGGAGGAGGTGGTGGTGGTGCCGCGCTGTTGCAGAGGTGGTGGTGGTGCTGCGCTGATGCGGAGGAGGTGGTGGTGGTGCCGCTGCGCTGATGCGGAGGAGGTGGTGGTGGTGCCACTGCGCGGATGCGGAGGAGGTGGTGGTGGTGCTGCGCTGATGCGGAGGAGGTGGTGGTGGTGGTGTGCTGATGTGGAGGAGGTGGTGGTGGTGCGCTGATGCGGAGGAGGTGGTGGTGGTGCGCTGATGTGGAGGAGGTGGTGGTGGTGGTGGTGGCGCTGCACTGATGCGGAGGAGGTGGTGGCGCTGCGCTGATGCGAAGGAGGTGGTGCTGCGCGGAGGCGGTAGTGCTGCGCTGATTCGGAGGAGGTGGTGCTGCGCTGATGCGGAGGAGGTGGTGCTGATTCAGTGCTGCGCTGATGCAGTGCTGCACTGGTGCTGAGGCACCAGGCAAAGGTAGTGCTGTGTCATGCTGTGGAGGTGGTGAGCCATGCTGTGGTGGCAGTGCAGAGCTGGTGGTCAGGTGGTGCTGTACTGATGCTGTAGTGTGCCTGGGATGGTGCTGAGTTGGCGCGGAGTGATGCTGTGCTGGTTCTGCACGGATGCTGCACTGATAATGAGGTGGTGCAAATGTGCTGCTGAGTGATGTTCAGGTGGTGCTGCTAAGTTGGTGCTGAGGTGGAGCAGCACTATGCTGCGCTTGTGCTGCTGAGGTGGTTTTGCACTGTCTACTTGCAGAATATATTTTTAAGTAACCTCACATTACATGCAGCGTTTGGAGAGCATGAGGAGTCATCCCTGAATGTTGGTTTAATTTCACTAGCGATTGAAACCAACAAAAAAGCATAAAAAGTTGAAAGCGTCCCAACTTCAAGTTGCTTCCATTTTAATAAAACAAAGAAATAACAGCATGTTTACCTCTTTATTCTTATCCAAATGATCATGCAGTCAACAGTACAATGTAAATCGGTTGACCCTACTGTCCGCAGTTTTCCTAAACTACACTGCCTTTAAGTAAGTATATTATTTAAAGTTTGGACATTTGAGCTAATGAAACCAAAAATGAGGACATGATCTGCAGTCCTCGGCTGAGCATGTTTGGAAAGCCAAACAAACAGAGGCAAAAGAACAAGTAGTGCGACAAAACTAACATACATTGTCTAGATTGAAATGATCCATCTAACAGGGCCAGTCTCCAGCGCATGACACAAACAGCAAAAGGAGGGACAAATGTAAACTATTCTACAAAAACAAAGGAATTTCAAAAGGCACATTAAGGAAAGAATGAAACCAGATGGGCTTGCTGAAAGCCCATGCAGTAGATACAACAGGCCTTGAGACCTAAAAAAAAAAAAAAGAAAAAACAGATGGCAAGGGTATGATGTTGTGGAGACCATGTCACAGCAAGTTCTGCACTGATCCCAGGTGCACCGCAGTCACCATCTCACACATGCAGAGAGGTGATGGCCGTAGGGTGGGTGGGTGCACGCGCTGGGAGACGGCGATGTGGGTGGGGGGTGCACATGCCGGGCGGGCTATGTGGGTAGGGGGGGTGCATGCGTGGAGGGGGGGTGCACGCGTGTGGGGGTGAGTGCACGTGTGTGTGTGTGTGTGTGTGGGGGGGGGTGGGTAGGGGTGGGGTTGGGTAGGTGCGCGTGTGTGTGTGTGGTTGGTTGGTTGTGTGTGTGTGGTTGACAGTAATACTAAAAGCATCTCAAAATAAAGGAACATAAACAGAGTTTGTGGAAAGAGAAAGCACGTTGTAGGTCAAACAGGCAGCAGCAAAGCATTAACACAACAACATGTTCTTTGAACGAGGTCAAGGGGGCGCCGCGAAAGTGATCGCGGACGAAAGTGAAAGTTATTGCGAGCACTTAATGAGCATGACGAGGTTCCTCTGCTCCTAAGCGCGCGCCGCGCACACGCACTGCAAGCTGTAGCCAGACTAAAGGTCTGGCCAGGTAAGCGCTGGGTCAGGCGAGATCTAAAAATGGAGTAATAGAGGTGGCTCTAACCGCAAGCAGCCGCAGCACTCCCCTCAGAGCCTTTGTATGCAATTTAAGATGGTGGACATGTTGCAACAAGCCACACGGAGGATCAGCGCCAGCAAGCTAAATGGATTTGCCTGCAAACTGAGCCTGGTGAACAAGATTGGGTGCAAATCCCCTTCTTTCAGAACATAGATTGCGTGAAACAGGCAGCTGCGAGCCACGGGAGAAACCATCTGGTCTACAAACAGAAGCCCTGTGGTAGCAGGGAAGCATAAGATATGCATGAGGGTGCTAGATGCACAACACCCACAACCGGACACAGGTTGCACCAATCAGTAGATATCCGCTCTCTGCAGACTAACAAACATGAGGAAAATGCAACCAGAAATCAGCCTCTCTCAAACGTTTGAAGGCAGCAGTGACAATGACATGACAGGTGGTGTGGAGGCCTACTTCCTTACAGAGAAATGGGCAAAACAAGTACTGGTGCGACCAATAAAAGCTATAGAAAGTGGAGCTGTCTGAGACAGGCTCAACAATACAACCAAGAACAAACTGGAATAGTTTGTAAAAGTCAAGCCAGGTAATGACATAGAAGACGTGAGAATGCCAGGGGGAAATAAAGAGTCGTTAAGGTTGAGACAGAAGCCTTCTTAGAAACAGAAGTGATTTCGGACTCGAACAGAGCTCCAGTTTACCTGTAAGCAGCAGGCAGTGCAACAATATCAGTAAGGCACAGATGTGCCCCTGCGGGTTGGATCGAGCACAGTTTCAGGATAACTACTTAAGAAATACACACACTGGTTCATCCAGAATAGTAATAATAACACACACACACACACACACACACACACACACACACACACACACACACACACACCCTAGAGAATCTTGCGCCACTTAAAAACAAGCAGTGATCATTCCACCAGGTATCTTCCTTAATACCAGAAGTAAAGCTGCACAGCACTAGGGTGACCAATAAAGTGCAACGGCGATGGGATTTTCCTTCAGTCCGAGCTACGCGTGCCTGGCAATGAGCTGGTGGGGGCAGCACTTTGCCTGGCACCCGGACTATGACATGCACACGGAGAAGACCCCAGTATGGCTGCGTTTCATTGACTATTTGCTAATCGTTTGGGATGGAACTCAACAAGAGTTCATGGATTACTTTGTAGTCCTGAACACAACAGAGGCAGGATTCAAGTTTACGTATACAATGAGCAAAGAACGTGTAACCTTTCTGGACACAAATATATATTAATCAAGGCAAAATCCAAACCACACCGGAAAAAAACATCCACCAACTCCGTATTGCATGCCAATAGTTTTCATCAGAATTCATTGATTTGAAGTACCCCTTATGGGGAATTTGTGATTATTCGCAGAATTTGCTCAGAATAAGGAGAATGGATAAAACACAGTAAAAGAACTGTGAAGAATTTCAAACGAAGGGGCTACCCAGCAAGAGTAATTGAAAAGGGTTTACAAAAGTCTGAAGAAAAGGGAAGAAATAATAAAAGCGAAACTCCCAAAAATTGAAACGGCAAACATAAGGTGCATTACACCTTACCTCACAGGATTCAAGTCAGGTGACTAAAATACTGAAGAAAAATTGGAAAATTTTAAAAATGGATTAAACAGTGGCAGAGATTGTGGGGGAACATCCAAATGTAACATACATGAGAGCAGGATATTTGAACGACAAGCTTGTGCAGAGCCAATATTGGAAAAATTAAGACAAAAAGAAACAATGGTTAAAAGCAACTGGTTTTGTTAAATGTTCAAATTGTAAAGCGTGCCAGATTGCTAACAATACGAAGTAAATCACTGGCATCAATCGGAAAGTGTAGCACAATCAATCAATCATAGAACTTGTAAAGCGCGCTACTTACCCGCGAGGGTCTGAAGGCACATGGGGGGGGGGGTGTTGCTGCTACTGTTTGAAGAGCCAGGTCTTGAGGAGTCTTCTGAAGGAGAGTAGGTCTTGGGTCTGCCGTATGTGGGTAGGGAGGGTGTTTTAGGTCATTGCGGCGAGGTAGGAGATGGATCTGCCGCCAGAGGTCGTTCGTTGGATGCGGGGGACGGTTGGGAGGGCGAGGCTGGCAGAGCGGAGGTGTAGGTGTGGAAGCATTCGACAATTGATAAACTGTAAAACTCAGTATGTTGTATATATTATTGAATGCCCATGCTAGTTAAGATACGTGGTTAGCACGATCCGCGAGGTTAAAAAACGAATTCTGGAACATGTTCGGGCAACCGTGAAAAAAGACAGAAGTAACACGGTTGCCCAACACGAAGGAAAAACATGAAAGTAACTGGAAATCTCTAAAGTTCTATGGTTTGGAGTGTGTGGAAAAACATGTACGGGGTGGCCAGCGAGAAAAAAGACTGCGACAGTGTGAGTCACGTTGGATTTGGTCATTAAGAACATATGCCCCACATGATCTGAATCAGGACGAGGAGATGTATGTACATCTGGATTAAACTGTGCTCATGGAATTAGACTTCAAATGAATCTTTTAATATGAACTTAAAACCCTGAGTGACTTCCTCGACACCATGGACTTTAAAAATGACGCTAAAATATAGCATGTTAGAATGTGAAATTCATGTGTGATGGTGGTCAACAAGTATGAGAAGAATGTATTATTTGTTTTTTCTTTTCCCCCTTCTACCTTTTATCATACTTCTTTCTTCCTTTCTCCCTCCCCTTTTTTCTCTTTTCTTTAAATTTTTTGATTTTAAAGTAGTAACTGGAAAGTTCATAGACTTATGAACGAAGGTTTTATAGAAAACTAGCAGCCCGTCCCGACGTTGTCCGGGAGCAATTAGGCTTCAGGTCCCCCTCCCGCCCGCTTTTGTAACCTGCAGACGTCTCTTTTTCCTCCTGTAATTTACTTTGCTTCAGGGCCCCCTACCGCCCCACTATTGTAACCTGCACGCGTAATTTTTTCCTCGTGCACACGTTATCCACCCCCTTCCCCCCACTCCACCCAAGGGACGCAGGTTAAAACCCCTCTGGCTACACGTCACTTTTTCCTCCTTTTCCTCCTGCAATGCACCGTTTGTCTGACATTTGTAGTGCACCGTTTGCGTCCTCTTTCTTGTCCTCAGGCTTCCCCGACCGCCCGTCCCGTCGACTGCTCGGCCCGTCCCGTCCCGTCCCGGCCTGTCCTGTCCTGTACCCCGCCTGCCCCTGCATGAGTGCCCTTACCTCCGCCGGCGCTGCTCCCGCCTGTCCGCTCGCACCACCGCTCCTCCCCTGCGCCATGTCCGCCGCTCCTCCTCCGTCGCCGGTCCTCTGCTCTTGACGTCACCGATCCTCCCCCGCGCCATGTTCGCCGCTCCTCGGATGCCGCTCCTCCCCGTGCTCCTAACGTGACCACGCACGTCGCGGCCGGCGCTACTTTTGAGGGACTACTTTTTTTTTTAATCTAAAATTTTAAATAACGTTTATTTTTTTAATTTATGTAGCCTATAACCATCTACACACCCTGCCAATTTAAACGGTGTATCGGGTGTGTAGATTGGCGCAGTGGTTCCCGAGCTTACCCACCTCAAAGCCTGAAAGTTTCTGCTTTATTATAGTAGTATAGATAATATAAAGTAATGACACAGAGTATGGGTTGATATCCTATTAATATGGATTTGGTGAACAAGTATTAGAATACATTGAATATGCTTGTTGATTTGCCGCTAGCACTGCACTGTTGTAGACCGATCATTATGTACTTGTCCTGATCTGTATTTTGCCACTCTGTACTGAGCCTCTGCATGACGCTTCCTTATTTGAAGGTATTGTTGGTCTGCAATTGCATCAATAGAAAGTTAAAAAAAAAAAAAGAATGTTTGTTGATGGCCATAGTGTATATAAGAGTATAATATGACAAAAGTTATGCCCACTGGAGGGCAGGAAACAAAGCATTGAAATAATATTATTATGGAATTGGTAATATTGTCGCAACCCTACTCTATTGCAAATGAAAACGGAAAATGAGGGTCAATAATGCTAACTTTATTTTGGTAGAAATAGATGGCGAAAGAAATATGACCAAATGTAACAAAACTACATGTCCCATAATTCCTCCTGTGAGGGAATAGGAAGTCAGATAATGTTTGGTTGAAAAAAAAAGTATAAACCTTGCAATCAAAGCGTGAGACATCAACCGTGATCAAGGTGTCGGATGACACTGAAACGCGTTGGTTGAAGCGATGACCGGTGATATTAACAAATAAAAGAAAAGACTGGGAAAATGCCTGTGAGTGCGTCTCCGTTCTTCTTGAAAAAGAGGGTTGAAAGGCTGTTATACGGCTGGCTCCGCCGTGGAGAATCGCACTGCATACGAAGGGTCAAAGCTCAGACGCCATTGAGCTACACGAGGATAGAATATGGATATATATTTTATATCCGCCCTAGAGAATCTTGCGCCACTTAAAAACAAGCAGTGATCATTCCACCAGACATCTTCCTTAATACCAGAAGCAAAGCTGAACAAGCACTAGGGTGACCAGACGTACCGGTCTTCCCCGAATGGTCCCTGTTTTTGGACAAATATCCCGGTGCCCAGACACCTTTTTCCAAATGGAATAAATGACCCGGTTTTTGGGAAGTGGCTGGTGTTAAAAAAATGTGCGCATACTCACTTCTCAATACTGGAAAAGTTACCAAGTGACAATGCCAGGTGAGGTTGCAGCAGGAAGGAGAATCCCTTAAAGAGACACGCTTTCTCTCTGGATTTCCCTTCTCTTTTTACAACACAGCAAGAACGTCACTGTGCCAGCCATTGGGACAACAGTGTATCCGAACCATCAGCATGACCCTGCTCTGCTCACTGGAGTCAGAGGTCACAGTCTGCAGCAAGATCCTGCCAGTCGGTATTAGGATCCTGCTCTGCACTTTTAAAGTGGGTGTGCGGACTACAGCAGAAGTAAGCAGGAGCCAATAGTGAAAGGGGCTTGGATTGAAACCAACCTGCATTACCCCTCCCCAGCCCTACAACATCAGCCAGAATCCATCAGTAGCCACAGGAGACTTGCCCTCTCAACCTGCAAGCAAGTACAAGACTCACAACATAAGTATTTAAATTGCTATGGGACATTTTCTCTTTGTTGTTTGGCCTGTGTAGACTTTCCACTCCTCAAAAGATAAAGGCCATTTGTTTAAACTTTCTTGGGCACAAGTCCGAGATGGATGGGCTCCCTAGGGCCACAATGTTTCCCAGAGCCAAATAGAAGCAATTCCATCATATCTTACATTTTCTTTACACAACAAAAATCTGCTATAACTTTTTAAGTTGCCTTGCTGTCTTTATTTATTGGGAACTTGCGCATACCAGGAGGTGTGGATCCTTCTGGGCTGCATGAATAGGGCAAAGCAACTCTGCTTTTTGCAGAGTATCTTTTTTTCTACTAAGAGGGTGCAGGGGGTTTTACTTGAAGGTTGAATGTGTCACTGAGGCTACTACAGCTGCCAGTGGCGGTTCTGCACTCAGCTGTACAAAGTGAGCCACATATGAAGCTGGCGTGAGCCATCAGCACAATGCAGCATTCAACCTGCCACATAATCCAGTGCTTCCCTGTCAAAGACTTCCAGAGGCCCTGCATACTGTATAGAGACCATTAAGTATACAAGCATGTAAATCAGTGCATAGGAAATATTACAAAAGATGTGGGCTACAAGGTGTAGGAGTCACATGTCATCCATACTGCTGGCCATTATAGGTTAAGAGTGCCTGGCGAAACAAAGGGGCAGCTTTGCTGAGTTATCACACGAGCAGTAAACAAAGTTGCTGTGTTGCATGAAATGGGCAGTGCAACGGGGGCCATATCTCTGAAATCTGGCTCTGCTGCTCTATCCCGAGCAGGTGCGCACAATAGGCTGCCTTGCACCAGTGCAGACACCTTTGCACTATAGTGCAAGCATGTGTGCATGTCAAGCATACGTTTTGTACTGTAAGTGTCCCATTTCCAGTTCAAAATATTATGTTTGACAAAGCAAAACACTTTCCCCACTAGAGATTACCATCAAAATCCAAGGTTGGGTGCACGGAACCCCCATGTACACCCCCTTGATGCAAAGTAGTGTTTACTGCTATTTTACTTTAGGACTAATTTCCAATGAAAATCAATATTTGTGTTGTAAAGTAAAGTAAACCCAATGCACTGGGTTTGAGTCACTTTTATGGCAAAGTTAACAGCCCATAAAAGACCTTCGATTTGTCTGTAATTTTATGGCAAGACTGGAGCCTCTTATTATGCATTCTTATCTTGCATTTATTATAGGAGCAGCCTAGATAAGTGTAAAACTACAGTTCCCAGGGGCCCAGGGAAACAACCTGGCCAATGGGAATGAAAGAAAAACGAGATCACATAACCAATGGTAACTGATTAAAAAGTCACATCTGACTGCGTAGCTTCCTCTTTTCTTGCTGCTCGCAGTCAGATAAGTGACTCATCTTTTGCTCCCAGATTTAATGTCTTTTATGATGTTTAACCGCATGCGCGCTAGCGCAATTCCGCTCCTGTGCAGAGTTTTTTAAAACTGCACTTTACGTGACGAGCTGGGCTCGTCATCAGCGTGCGAGGAGGCTACGCCATGACGAGCCCAGCTCGTCATGAGCGTGGAAGGGGTTAATACAATGCCTTATTAGTTGATTATTGACTTAGTCCCACTTGTATTTTTTGCGCTTATATATGCAGTTCTCCTACTCTGCGCGCTGCCTGGTGTTTGCTCCCCCCCCCCCTTGCGGGCTATACCGCAGTGGTTGCGGCCGTTGCAAACCTTTCCTTTCTTCCGCTCTCGCGCTCACCTCCCTTTACTCTTGGTCGGTGTAGCGTTGAACGCAGCTTTCTTCTGGCAAACTGTGGAGCCTTGTGCACGCTGCTCGCCAGAACAGTTTTATCCTGCCTCGGACTTGTCGTCTTTTTCTCGGAGCTCTGAGGTGCTCCTATCATTTAGACATGCCCCAGGGAGTGTTTTCCCTCGCCGCTCCTCCCTCCTGCCTCACAGTTAACCCCTTTCTTCCTCCTGTCTCTGTAGTGGATACATAATGGAAACAGATAGCTCTCCAGAGGCGGGGCATATTAATGAGGAAGGCGAAGCCTTTAAGAAGGGTTTAAACAAATTTATTACTAAGTCAGTGGAAAATGCTGTGGAGGTGCCAATGAGACACTTCATGTTGAGCCTCTGGTCCAAGGCTCTGGTCCAGTCTGTGGGGGATAGCAGACACAACAAGCATTTGCAAAGCAATTGGTCACGCATTATAAAAGTTTGAGCTATTGGAATTGCTAATAATGCAACAACAATAGCTCCAACATTTAGTAATTTTAGACCTATTGCATTGCAAATGCTTGGTTTGTCTTAAAATGGAAGATGGTTTTAATGAAGTTGCGAGATGTGTAAATTTGAACTTGTAGCCTATGTAGGGTTTATGGAATGTATGCCATTTTTATGTGCGTCATTTTATGTCACTGTATGCCCGTTTACTTAACTGGCCAGCCTCATTCTTTGGAGTTTCAGTTCAAAGAGGTCTTATAGAATCAAAACTACTACATAGTGAGGTAGACAATGGTGAAAGCCTTGGTTATATATTTATAGTCCATGTTACACTCGGACGTCATGATTAATTTATAATAGTGTATTTTTTTTTAAGGTTTCAACGTCCGTGTTCAGAAACTATATTTTTACTGCAGCTCATACAATGGAGTAATATAAACTAATGCACTAACTTGAAACACATACGCTGAAAAATAATGTAATTCACTTTAAAGGTTTAGTACACAAGCTGGTATTTCCGGCCATAAAAGAAACCTGGTTCTGTTCTATTAGTCTGCTGACAAGATGACCTAATACACTCTCCATTTAAAAAAAATAATGCGCCAAAATGTATTCATCGTTCTATAACTGGAGAGCATTTCTCCTTATAATGCATGCAGGCCAGGTTAGCTGTTTACTCTGAGACGAGCTAGCTTTTAACTCCAAATATACCAGAGGCGTCTAACACAAAACAAGTGAAAGAAAAAGGGGAAAGGGAAGGATGCAGGGAAGGACAAAGTTGAGGACACAGAAGGTAGCGACCACGATAATCTGGAACTATTGGCAAAAAAGGCAAAACGACTACAAGCAATCAAGAATTTGAAAGCTTTCGCTAAAACCACTGGTCAGCCAATTGAGATTCAACCGAAGATCTCAAATATTTTTTGCCCCGCTATCCAAAGATGGGATAAGTGACTCACCAAAACCAGCAAATCCAAGAGCCCCACCCGGGGACCTGGTGGATCGAATCAGTGAGACCATTGGGCCTAATAGGGAGGATCTTGTAGATCCTGGAGCCGAAGCTGGTAAAATAATGAACCACGTCACAAGTCTAATGTCCGATTCTGGATTTCTAACGCCTGACAACGCTTTGGTAAACAAAATGGGAAATAATGCCATGATTCAACTTGAAGGTCTGGATAATACACCTAAGACTTCAAATACTCAGCCAACTCCCAGTCACCATTCTCCCCCAACAAAAACTATAATACAATATTCTGAAACTCAAGCGGCTACTGATGATTCTGATTTAGATATTTATGAAACCGGGGCCTCGACGTCTAGTGAAATAAGTCACTCCATCGATGATCATTGCCTTGATCCTTCAACCCCAGAACTTTCAGAATTATCAGATTTCGCTGGCGCAAAAATCAAAAAAGTGAACGAATCCGGTCCAGACAAAACCCCAAGAAAAAAGCTGGGGAAAAAGATAGACAAAAAAAGACACCACAAAGTGATATACGAAGAAACTACAGACCCAAGGAGTAATACAGAACATTCAAAATATACAGGAAAAAGTCCAACTCCCAAATGTACATCAGAATCAGACCACCACCAAATTATCATGGAGACTACAGGGAGTGGCCATAACCAACAGGTACCTATCGCAAACAAATAAAGTGGCAGATATTTTTACCAAAAAAGCAATAGAAAAAGCTATGGCGAATAAAGAACGCATATACGAATTTAGCGAAAAAGTAGGACACCATTTGGCCGTACGAACTAGACAAGAAACTATGGCAAACACAATCAAAGAAATTAACGATCCCAAAAAAGGTCTTACACAAAACCAACTAGAAATAAGAAATGCATTTCATGATTACCATCAGGATCTGTACACAGAAACCGATAAAAATCAAGGTAAAATTGAACGGTATCTAGAACAGTCTAATAGCCCACGACGATCTATGGAAGACCAAGAAAGCTTGGCGAAAAGCCTAGAATGGGTCGGAAATTTACTATCAATTAATAGCCTACCCACGGGGAAAGCAGCCGGGCTGCACGGGATCCCCGTCAAATTCTATGCTAAATTTTATAAAACCATTGAAGGAAATTTTAACAACTTTAATGACGCATATTTTTAATGGGGGCAACCACCAGGCTCATGGGCCAGGGATAAAATTGTAGTTTTCCCGAGAAAAAAAACAAAGACCCTGCACAATTGGGATCCTATCGCCCCATCACATTAACTGCGACTCTAAAATATACTCGAAATTACTGTCTGAGGTGTATCAGGTAAGCCTGCTAAAAAGTCTTATCAAACACCAATTTGGGGAGCAAGAAGGTGGCAGGTCGGCGACGTGCGTTAAGCACTCGTCGCCGACGTTTGCGCGTGATCTGCCAGGTGCAAGGTAAAGTTTAGGCAGGACTAACAAAGCGTTTCATTCTTTTGATGATGATTTAATAATGAATGCCGTTAACTTAGGTTGTTTAAATGCTTAGAAAGACAAAGTACTGGTAAAAACATATATAAAAAAATCATTATCTCTACATACAGTCATTACCTGTGTGCAGCTCACACTCGACCCCACGGGGCTCTCCCTCGGGCACTGTCCAGCTGAATAGTGAACGAGCAGGAAACTGAGCATGCTGGTAGGGGCAATGTGCAAGAAAGAAGTGGGGGCGGGTAGGCGGCAACCACAGGTTGGGAGAAAGACCAGGCTGCGCCATGGCGGCTGGCTTGAGTTATGGCGTGTTGTGCACTAACAAAGGCACATGTTGAAAATAAAGTAAATCACCAAAAACAAATCAGTGGGGTGAGCCGACGTACACAGTTACCTTGTGTGTCTGTGCGATGACCATTAATCGGTGCTGCGCCCCGAATCAAAGTAAACAAGCAGGAAACTGAGCATGCTGGCAGTGGCATCGGATGAGGCAGCATTAACAACAACAAAAAAAAGCTGTTGCCATGCCTTTGCGCGAATGAACAAAAACAAGCAAAATAGAAAGCAACTTTAAATCCGGCCCGGGGAGGAGACCTGGGAGGGCGAGGGCTGCCCGCGCATGCACGGTACCTGCGGCTAGTGCCCAGTGGCGGCGCCCGGCGCCAGAGAGGAAGAGCGGCACATAGCAGTGCAAGGCTCCCATGCCTATGGAGAGAGCCCAGCTTCGCGCAGCCAGAAGCGGAGTGCTCCTGCTGCAGCCAGCCACCGTTCAGGAAGATCTCCCCCCGCAGATCGGGTGAGTGGGGGATTCTCAATATGTGACATAAGGCAACAGGAGTTTGAAGAGGGCACTATTATTCTTCTATCATCAAATCATAAGATGCTCTGAAATCTTCACATTATTAATGCCTTCGCAAGCAAGTAACGCTGCCAGTAGCTGATGGGATGAAAGTGAAATTGCATGCTGGCCTGCCTGTCGGAAGTGGGACAGGAGATGTGCACGTGGCTGTACGTACGCTGCCACAGACCCCAATCGCCACGCGTGCCCCGGTCTGTAGCCGCATGAGAGGCAAGTCGATAACAATAAGTCTCGCTGGCGACAGCGCTTCGCACTGCATCGCCAGGTGCGAAACCTAAAAAGGTGGGTTGCTCTGCTACGTTGCTCGCTAAAAAATCTGCATCACAGCTGATAGCAAGGATTCCTCGCACTTGAATGAGGACCAAGTGCCTCCCAGGCCTCCAATTCATGAGGGGATTTTAGGTACCGAGGGCAAGCGTAAAATGAAAGCGAAGCACGCACAGCCACCCCAAAAATTGGTAATTACTTCTATTTTGGACACAGACAATGCCATGCAAGACGCAGATGATCTTTTAGATCTATTTGATGTCTCCGACCCTCCTCCCCCCCGACCAAGTTTTTGATTCAGACGGAGTTCCTATGTTTGATCCTGCTTCAAACCGACATCCTAATTCTACCGAATGGTTACCCTATTCTCATGTGGGGAAATACATTTCAGCCAGTTTGAGACTGCCTTTGGAGACCTCTGTCAGGTCTCGACTTAAGTCCGAATGTCCCAAACCATCTTTACCGGAAAAAGTTACCATGGTGCCCACTATTGATCAGTCCTTGCTGACCTTTTTCTCTAAATTTGGCAAAGATCCTCGCAAGGGGATGGACAAAGCCTGGTCCACTTGCCAGGATAAACTTTTTGAAGTTGTGGGCCCCTTGGCTCGCATTTTCGACATGGCTGGAGATGCCCGTGTTGACGGTCCGGACCTGTCGGCGGAAGACATCCCCATGTGGGTACAACAAGCCTTTTGTTTACTTGGAAACGCAAATGCTGCCATTACTCACAAACGCCGTAAAGTTCTTTTGATCAAATTTGACCCGAAATTAGCCAACTTAGCTCCTCTAGACCCCAGCAGCAGGGCTAATCGTCTCCACTTCGGCGACTCTTTGGTTAGGGACCTGAGCAGATGTGTGTCCTCCTTTGCATTCTTGGACAAGTGACCACAGTCCATTACAAAGTTCTTTCCGCCCCAGGTTTTTGGACAGCCGGCAGAGGTAGGGGTCTCTCTTCCGGCCGTTCCTACAATAATCAAGGCTCTAGAGGATCCTTCAACAATTCTTCACAGGACTACAAACCCCAGTTCTACCCTCAGCGGGGTAGAGGCTTCCGCAGTCGAGGACAGCAGAACTACAGCAACAATTACTCCAACCAACAAGGTACATCTTTCACCTCCTCCCCCTGTAGGGGAACATTTAAACCGGTTTCTTTCAAAGTGGCAAACTGTCAGCGCAGACCCTTGGGTTCTCAGTACCGTCCAAGGCTATCTTATAGAGCTCTATTCGCCGCCTTTCCAAAAGGTTTTTCCACCTCCTCTGGTTTTCTCAAACGAGAGGTCTCCTAATTGAGTTGGAAATTCAGTCCCTCCTTCGCAAACAAGCTATTCAGGTCGCTCCTTTTGACCCTTCTGGGTTCCTAAGTTCCATTTTCCTTGTGCAGAAAAAGAACAAGAAACAGCGACCAGTGATCAACCTAAAATGGTTCAATCAGTTTGTGGTGTACCGTCACTTCAAGATGGAGACCATTCTTCACTTACGAGATACCCTGCGTCCAAATGACTGGATGGTCCATCTGAACATTCAGGACGCTTATCTCACGGTTCCCATTCACCCTTCCCAATCCAAATTTCTCCAGTTCCAGTGATCCGGCGTGACCTATTGCTTCACCTTGCTCTCTTTCGGTCTTTCCTCAGCACCCTGGTGCTTTACAAAACTCTTAGGACCAATGGTAGCGTTTCTGAGATCCTTTGGGATCAAGCTTATTATATACCTGGACGACATTTTGATCATGAATTCAGGCAAACAGCTCCTTCTGTCAGATCCTCATACCACTCAGTCCCTCCTCTTAGATCTGGGTTTCCTCCTCAACGTCGAGAATTCGATGCTCATTCCTTCTCAGACCATCGAGTTCTTTGGCTTCTTAGTAGATTCCGCCGCGGCATCTTCTCTTTCCCCAATCGAAAGTTTCTACGATCAAGGTGGAAATCTCCCAGGTCCTGCGGACGTCTCTCCTATCCCTGAGATCGCTGGCAGGAATAGTAGGTCTGCTCTCTGCGTCCATTCAGGCCAACTTTCTGGGCCCTCTGCATTATCTGGCTCTTCAACGTCTAAAAATCAGACATCTTCATCAAGGCTTGGCCTTCGACGACCTTTTCGAGTTGGACCAAGAATCTTGCGCAGAACTCCAATAGTGGATCGACCATTTAGATGTGTGGATCGGGCGAACTATTTTCGCTCCGGCCCCAGCTCTTGTGTTAGAATCCGATGCCAGCCTGTCGGGTTGGGTAGCCCGCTGTGGTCCAATATCGACTAGCGGTACATGGTTTCGCGAGGAGTTGAAATTGCACATCAATTGTTTAGAGATGCTTGCAGGCTAATTTGCAATCCAAAGCCTTTCAAAGAACAGAGTTTGCTGTTCCATCCTTCTTCAAATGGACAATGTTTCTGCGGTCCGTTACATCAACCATCTTAGTGGCACCAAGTCCAAACCACTTGTAGAGTTGGCAAAGAGCCTATGGGAATACTGCCTGGCAAATCAACTGTCCTTGACAGCGGAATATCTTCCGGGGGGACCGCAATTCCGTGGCAGATTGGCACTCTCGTTATCTTCGAGATTCCAAAGACTGGGAGCTTCTTCCATCTGTCTTCTCCTTCTCAAAAATGGGGCCCTTTCTTCATAGATCTTTGCCTCCCGCCTGGACGCTCAGTTACCAAGCTTTTTCAGCTGGCGTCCAGATCCCGCAGCCCTGGCTACGGATGCGTTACTTCAGGATTGGTCTTTCCACCTCAACTATGCTTTCCCTCCTTTCCTCATGATTAGCAGAGTTCTTTCCCAGGTTCGTCGTCAGTCGACCTCTCTGGTACTGGTAGTCCCGTTTTAGCAATCTCAAATTTGGTGTCCATCTCTGTTGGAGATGACAGTGGATTTTCCAGTTCTCCTACCGGCCTGCGAGGACTTACTTCTAAACCCGCAGGGATTGCAACACAATCTCATCCTGGACAATTCTCTGGTTCTGCCTGCCTGAAAAGTTTCCGGCCTCTCCCTTCTGACATACTCATTTCGCAATAGGCTTCTCTCTTTATCAGCAAAGCCTGGGCTCCAGGGACCGCAAAAGCCTACAAATGTGCATAGTCTCTTTGGGCAAGCTGGTGTCTGGAAAGGCATATCGATCCCCTTTCAGCCCCTCTGAATTTCGTGGTCAATTTCCTGGCTGCAGAAGCTAGCGCAGGTAATTCCTACCGTACAGTCAACCTGTATAGGTCTGCCATTTCATTTAACCATTCCCCTATCGACGGTAAGCCTGTAGGTGCTCATCCTTTAATCTGTCATCTTTTGAAAGGAGTTTGCCGTTCCATACCTCCATTGGCTAAGTACACCAAGTTATGGGATGTTTCTGTGGTTCTTAAACTGTTTTCTGTTTGTAAAGAGAAGAGGTAACCCTGACGATTATTCTTAAACCGGGGCTAGTCAATCAAGTGTGAAATAAATACATTTAGGAAACTAAAATTACAAATTCTAGACCTAACACTGACAATATTAGGACATACAATCAGAAGAGTGGTATGAGATACACCCTGTTTAGTGTATAATTAACAATTTCTATTTATTTTCTTATTTGAATTTTTTATTTTTTTATATTTTTTATCATGAATACCATATGAAGAAGTTGTCTAAACAATTACATTTATTAGATTATGTTGCCCAATAAAAATTATGGAACTGTGCTACAATTGTATTCCTTCTTTTCACAGTTTATAAAGTCCAAACGTGACTTTAATTCATTAGATCTGGACAAACATCATGAGAACATTTGATGAGGACATAGCTTTTAAATTCGTTTACATCCTTAAACTGTTTTCTGACTGGCTAGATAATGCTGCACTTTCTTTTAAAATGTTATCAGCTAAACTCACCATGCTTTTGTGCCTGGTTTCCTCAAGCGTGTTTCTGATGTGAACGCTTTGGATTTTCATCTCGTCAATTTTTCCCCACGGAAGCTGTATTTCAGATTCATAGACAATCTGAATTCAGTGTTTTACCCTTATTTCCCCCTCTCACCCCAAATTATGTGTAGGCCGATGTTCAAAAATGTATGAACAAAAGACTGCTAATCTCAGAACGCACTCTCACGCTCCGCTTCTTATTTCCTTTCGTAAACCTCACCTCCCTGTCTCTTTTGCTACCCTTGCTCATTGGGTGCGTTGGGTTATGTCCCTTGCAGGCATTGAAGCCTCCGTTTTCAGAGCTCATTCCACCAGGGGGGCCATGGCTTCTAAAGCCTTCTGGGCAGGCTCCCATCTCGAGGACATTCGGAGATAAGCAGACTGGACTAATGACAGTTTTTTTCATATGTTTTACTGCAAACCTGTTGATACTGTGGCTTCTTTAGTGATGGACATGCTTTGAACAAGCATAATAGGAGCCTCCGGTCTTGCCATAAAACGTAGATTTTCCTAGATATGATGAAGTCTAAAAAAATGTAAAGACACGGAGGAGAGTTTTATCCCACCTCTAGACTCCCTTCCGCGAATCCGGCCTTGCCGCCTGCATCTTCGTAAGGGTCCTGGTCATCTTCGGATATGGTCTCCTCCCCGTCCGCTCTCATCTTCACCCAGCTTGGAGTCTTCTTCGATGCATCCTGCTGTTCGTTTCTCCTGGATGGATGTGGCTCAAGAAGTTTGCTCCTGGACTTTGACTTGTTCTATTATCTTGGCAATTGTTCCTTTGTTTTAGGACTATCTGAGCTGCTCGTCAGCGAAAAGAGGAAGCTACGCAGTCAGATGCGACGTTTTATTAGTGACTGGTTATGTGATCTCGTTTTTCTTTCATTCCCATTGGCCAGGTTGTTTCCCTGGGCCCCTGGGAACTGCAGTTTAACACTTATGTTGGCTGCTCTTATAAGAAATGCAAGATAAGAGGGCATAATACTCACCTTCGTGCCTTTAATAAAATGAAGACTTTCCGTCTTAACAACTAGGAAAATCTACATTCTTCATCTGTGTCTGTGGAGGAGGCTGTCATTGTTCTTTTTCTAGGTCTATGAAAGCTGGCAATAAGTCCTACTTTTATATTGAGGGTTGCTGCAAACCTACTTTTATTTCGAGGGTTGCTGTAGTCCTACGTCTATTTCTATGACATGTCCCTTTTTTTGTTTTGAGAATCTGCTCGCCCTAACAAGCACAGCTGCCTCGCCCACCTACCACTCACTGCAAGGTCATGACCTTGTGCCAAACTGCTAGTTTTGTGCAGAATTTGTACATCCCAGCTGTGGGCAAACTTGCTTCTATCCAGGTTTCTCATGATCTGTCCAGTGCTTGTTTTGGGATTCTCCTCCTCTCACTGAAAAGGAGAGACTCTCGGAAAACATCAATTTTAGTTTGTCATGGTCACAGTGCAGGAGCAAATGTATGGATTAGCTGGGACTCCATGACCAGCAGTGCTGCAAAAACCAAGAAGCCCACACTTGCAAACTTACAAAATATTTTTACTGTGCGAGGAGGTTGCGGGCCTGGTGCTGAGAGCTATCTAAGAGACCCTCTGCCCCTCACCAACCCCCCCCCCCCCCCCTCCAACACCCTCCCAAAAAAACCAA
This sequence comes from Lissotriton vulgaris, assembly GCF_964263255.1. Classification (NCBI taxonomy): domain Eukaryota; kingdom Metazoa; phylum Chordata; class Amphibia; order Caudata; family Salamandridae; genus Lissotriton; species Lissotriton vulgaris. Next base: position 29,085 of record NW_028251703.1, read on the forward strand.
AAGGGTTTCCGAGGCTGTCGCCGATGTCCTGGGGGTGTTTACACACCTTATAAAGACAGTGACTGCTTACAGCCTCCAAAAAAAGAGGGGAAAATCCACAGTTTAGAGAGGTTTTTAGCTAGTTTTCCCTGCCACCGTGTGATTTTAGCTCATCGGGTGACCGCATGAAGGGAGCCAAAATCACATGACACACGTTGGCACCGTGTGAGTTGGCAGGTTTGCAGCACTCCCGATGAAGGTTCGAGGCTCCAGAATTAAAACTAAATAAAATAATTAGTACATGACCTTACTTTAGCCCTCAAATCTTCCACCACAATATAAGTAAATTAAAATTTTTTAATTAAATCTCTTTTCCACTCCTAAATGAAAGATGTATTCTTGGCCTTTTCACATGGAGGCAGTAATTTAGTGTTTCACAGATTTATTTTAGGCAGCGACTTAGTAAACCCAGGCAACTTCCTTACAAAAACCACAGGGCATGCACAAAGTTGTAGGAGAAGCAAAGATTCTGTGGTTATTGCCCAACATCAGACAATTTTGCCTACTTAGTATTTACATTTACAGCCTTCGGTCCCAGAAAAATCCAAAAAGTGACCTTGAACTGAATGTTTGTACTCTGAAGGCAGGGACTTGTGGTCAGCTGGTTGAATTGTCAAAGCTAACCTCAACCCAGGCCTGCAAGGCCAAATCAGGGTCAAATAACCTTCCCGTAACAAACAAGCATACTGCAGCACCAGTTGTTTTTTCCTAACTCACACCGCAGATGATAGTGCATGAAGTTTAGCAACTAAGCTTTTAATCCAGTCAGCTTTTTTTTTTAATTAAAAAAAAAAAGAATTTAAGATAATTTAACTTTTTGATCACGTGCCCAAAAATCTAGTGAGGGGGAATTTTTTTTCTTCAAAAAAATACAAAAATACATCGATCTATGTAGATCTATTTTTTATTATAACAATACTAGACAACTTTGGGTTAGGTTAATATATTTGTTATATGGTGAAATTAAAAACTCTTCAGTATTACATTAGCAGTAAAATGATCCACACCAGAATAGATCACAAATCACTCAAAATCTTAAAAATATTCCAGTTACACTTCAGGAAACAGATTTGCAAGTTCATCAAATATAGTATGACTCAATAGGAGGTTGCAAATCTAAGGGAAAGTTGTTTTGGGAGTGGTGGAATGTGACCGGTGGTGAGGGGGATGGGGCAATTAAAGGAGGGTAGCATTTTACTAGAACACATTTACAGTGCAAACATTTGGAGCACAGTAATGGTGTAATTTTATTTTGGTCCAAGTCTGCCATTTTTATTTTTTAACAAGATATTTTTCTCCCTTGAATTACTTCTATCAAGCGGGTCACATGACTCCAATCATGTGACTCCAGTCCCCATTACGCCCCATTATATTGCGGAGTGGACAAGCTCCTATGTTTTTGCCGATTTACACCAAGGATGGAAGGGTCCATACCGCTGAATAATCTGTGCTGTAGATCTGGACTGAAGTGGCTCTTAGTTGTGACAGAACCAAGCAAAGGTCGTTAAAGTGGAAAGGTTCCTCAAAGGTTGGGCGCTTGGCACTGCCACACAGAAGGCCAGAATCCATGCTGCGTGTCACTGGAATTCTAATGCCGGCATCAAGGGACTAGAAGAATGGGAGAGCAATGAGCCTCATAGATGCAATAATTTCCCAAGGGGGTATCACTTAGGAAATAGCTAAGATTAATTACCACAAACTCATTCTATCCTCCGAGATGATACCAGGAGGACTTGAGATTCAATAAAACTCCACAGAGCATATGGTCTAAAGTTACCCACTCTGATGTTTTCCCGAGAGATTGATCTGCTTTGCCATTACAGAGCAAATGAACTGCTGTGGTCTCCCGTCACAATAAACCTGAGTTTCAAGCAAAGATCCTCCTGAAAATTATATGGAACAACATGCCCTGACCACCCACGATGCCCAACCAATCTCATTGGTCTCAGAAACACAGAGGGGCAATACATGCAAACAGGAGGGCTTCCAGGTTAGATCAGGTGATGACAAAGCTATTAGACCAAGTGATAAGGTTATGGCAAGAGCAACAGGAAAGTTGTAGAAGCAGGAAAAAAGGGAAGATTGTTTTACAAGTGTACGAAGTGATCTGAAATCCGTATTTGGAATAGTATGTAGACTAGCAAGCACATTCCAGGATAAAAACAAATGGGAGGTATTTGAAGCAGGGTACCAACCAGCTCGATGAATTCAACCATTAGACCTTCGAGAACACAAATGTGAGTGCCATGCAACTAACAGGGGACCCAGGTTCATAACAGATTTTCAGACTATGTAGATGAGTTTCATTTAGATTAAAGTTACCTAACTTGGGTAGTATGAGCATCTGGCATGAATGGAGCTCACTAGACCTACCCCAGACACCTATGCAACGGGGGTGGGGATCTAGAAGAAATCTATATTCATAAACATATGCGCCAACAAGTTTCAGGCAAGTGAGATGAAAGGACTAGCAATGCAAGGGGACTGGAATTAGAGGGTGGGATATAAGTAACTGACTTTATGAAAAGAGCAGAGGATGCATGGAACAAACAAGCAGAAATTATTTAAGAAACAGTAAATGTTAGAGTGTAGGGATGTGAGGGAGAATGGCATGGGCCACTGGAAAAACCCTATTATGCTACCACCATTTCCCAAACTATTGTCGGTATCCATAATTTATCACATACTCAACCCTCTCCTGCACTGTATGCAGATTTTTATTTAAAATATATATTTTTTTCTCTTCAAATAAAACAAAAGTGAAAGAGTGAGATACAGAGCAGCATACAGGGTAGCAATCCCTTGGACTATTTGTATTACTTGTATTATCAACTTATTTGATTGTATACGTTCCCTCTTTGTATATTTTTATATTGTTGACGCACCTGTCTGACTTTGCATACTGTACCTACACCACCTCAACTATCCCTACTCTTGTACTATTGATGCACCTGTGTGACTATACACCCTGTACTCACCTACCTCAACTATGCCTATCTTTATGCTATCACCAAAAGCATTTTAAGCACGCTTAAACAAGTATATGCTCCATATTTTTGTACTTTTATATTATTGGCGCAACTGTTTGACTATGCACCTTGTACCTACACTATGATAGAAGACACTACCTCACCTTTGACCTACCTCTTGTATTTTGACCTACCTATGTAACTATGCACCTTGTACCTAACTACCTCAACTATTACAGTCTATTATTCTATGACCCCCTTGTCCTTGTAAAGCGCTCAGATATCTGCAAAGATCTTGTTCGCGCTATATAAAACTTTCAAAATAAATAAATAAATAAAGGTCAACTGGTCATCTTTCAGTTGCTATATTTGGCTATTAAATTGGTACTAAGCAGGTGAAAGATATCTAGACATTATCAATGTCCCAAGTGGATGGACGGAGGAATGGCTTTGGTCTTGAAAAAAAAAAGAAGCCAACACACAAAGGCAGTTCAAACCGAGTAGGAATAATAATGTATTCTTTGTCATGAAAATGCTTGCTTTATTGTTCTGCAAGTTCATGTCACAAACCAGACCGTTTTCTCACAAGTTGTTATTTTAAGACCGCATTCAGGGAATCCCAAACATTTGCCTTTTTATGGTTCAATGTCTAGAATCTCCCAATAACTCACAGCCGATAATTTGAAATGTAAAATTATGTTCGGCAAAACTGTTTAACAGGAAGCAGTGCTTCTAGAAGCCAACAACATGGACAGATTAGTAGAACAAAATACAATAATAGAGAGTAGCCCTTTACAACAAAGAGAACTGGGCAAACAACAGCTGTATATAAGAATTGTTCCCTCTGTATATTGTTTCCTATCTTATGGTGTCTCACACACACTTACTCCAATTCAAACGCACTCTATAGGATAATCTTCATAGGGATCAACACACCACTTTCTTAGTAAGTGTCAGAAAAAGTAGAACCACAAAGAGCAAAATATGGTAATTATAAAAGCAATAATTAGCCTAGACAATGTTAATCATCTTTTGACTCCAATTTATTAAAACAATTCATCAAAGTTCATTGATTTTCTGAAAGCATGGACTCATTGTGCAATTAATCTTTTCAAATACATGAGTTATCCAAATTACAATTCTTTTGAGGTTTTTCATTCATTCAATTGTTGAGTTGCATGATCGTAATTGAAATCAGAATAACACAATAAAAACAGTGTTAAGGGGGCGTGGCCAAGATGGCGTCCGAGTAAGACGCTTTCTCGGGTCTCTCCGGCGCCGGACCGAACAAAGCTACTTACAGCACGATCCTGGTGTAGCTGCCCGGGTCCTGAAGGGTGGCGGAAGTGCCCCCAGCACAGCGGAGTGCGGCGGTGCCGCTAGAGGAGCGGTGTGACGCTGGGAACGCCTGCCGGGATCCCTAGCCTTTGGGGCCTAAGAAGCACCGGCCTCCCGTGATCGGGGAGCCGGCTTGGTGACTGCAGCACTCGCGGTGCTTGGCGAGGCGCCGCCGGAACACATCCAGCGCCTGCCGGCGGTGGGAGCGGAGCTCCTGCCGGCAGGGAAACGTGCCTGGGCTTTGGAGCCTTGTCGCAGAGGACGGCGAGGACAGCCGGGAAGTAGCGGTGACTCCGGCGGCAGGACGGAGGAGGTGCGGTGAGAGCGCCGCGGAGCATCCGGACACAGCAGGCCACCGGCGGGTGGCGCAGTGCGGGGCCGGCGGAGAGGAGTGGAGCTACACGGGGCCCAGTACTGCTGGTGGAACGAGCGGTGCAGGGACGAGGACGGGGCCCAGCAGCGGTGTCGGCGGGGTGAGTGCCCCCCCAGGAAGGGCGGGAGCGGCCATACTGCCTGGGACGACGGGACCTGGCGCTACATACAACAGCTGCGGCGCTACTCTTGGCGGATAGGCGTGGGCTGGCTGGCCGTTTGAATTTGCCGCGTGGTGCCACGGCGACCTGCATCGAGATCCACGGCCCAGTGTAGGTGGTGGAGGGCCGTCTGGACCGCGGACCCCGCCAGGGGGACGGATTGCTGGGGCCGGACTGCTGCACTCTTGCACTTGGGAACGTCTGGGTACATCAGAGCCTGACGCGGTCCCATTATAGTTCCCTTCCTGGAGGCCACGACGTGGACGGCGCTGATTGCGGAGTGGAGTGTGCCTGCATTGCCCTACCTAGCCCTACCTCCTAATCACGCGCAGTTAGTTGTGGGGACCCCTACCCCCCCACGTGTGGGCCGCCTGCCTTGGATCTGCCTTCCGTTGAGCCCTGGACAGTGAGGGGGCACCGTTTGAGCTGCCTGGAGGGAAGCGTTGCGGCTCGCGGGCCCCACAGGCTCCCATAGCGTCTGCTACCTGTCGGATTGGGGTGGTCTGACCTCCCGGTCTGCGTGCCACCAGCCGAGATGGCCAACGTGTCGCGAAAGGGGGGTCGTCAGGGTAAGGAGGGTGCCTCCAAGTCCTCTCAGCAGCCGGCATCCCCGGGGGCCAGTAGCTCGCAGAAGGTATCGGACGACGAGGCGCCAGCTACTAAGGCCTTCATGACCGAACTGTTTGCATCCATCAAGGAGGATATTTCTGAGCTCCGGGCTCAATTGGCTTCTGACCTGAGGGAAGTGCGCAGGGACGTGGACGGCATTGGCGAGAGAGTGGCGACCCTGGAAGACCATGATCTGAGCATGGCTAACGATGTGCACCTGCTGCAACAAGATATCATCCGCCTCACCGAACAGAATCTGGACCTGCAGTTGCATACGGAGGACTTGGAAAATCGTTCCAGGAGGAACAACATCCGCATCCGGGCGGTGCCATGGGATGGCGAGGCGGGAGACCTGCGTGGCTACGTCCGGGACTTGTTTTTACAGATTTTGGATGAGGAGGAGGTGACGGAGATCGAGATGGACAGAGTACACAGAGTTGGTCTGCCTAGGCGCGGTGGGGGTCCCCCTCCTGACATCCTCGTCTGTGTTCATGACTTCCAACTCAAAGAACGTATTCTCCGCAAGGCCAGGGCCATCTCGTCTTTGCAATTCAGGGGCCATGCCCCTCAGCTGTACCAGGACTTGGCAGCCTCCACCCTGCGGAAGAGGAGGGAGTTCCGCCCGGTGACTTCCTTCTTGAGAGAACGCAACATCTCCTATTCGTGGGGCCACCCCTTCAGGATCATTTTCCGATGGCAGAATCGGCTGGCACAGATTAACACTCTGCAGGTAGCAAAGGACCTCTTGGGTCTCCAGGATGACCCTCCTTCACAGGGAGCGACTGCTTCGCCGACTCGGAGACGTCCTCGCTCGTCCTCTTGGCATAGGGTGGGAGCCTCCCCAGACCGGCGGCGGCCGGACCGCGCTTCTAGTCAGCAGGAAAGGGTCGACGCAGTGGCCTCGGTGGCCTCAGCCACGCTGGCGGATTCGCAACTCGGCTCTGGAGCGGCATGATCCACCACGGATTTGACTTGACCAGGTTCGGCGCCGGAGGGACTTCGGAGTTCGGTCTGGGGTATGGATGTACTTTTTGGGGAGACACCCCGGACCATGGCCGAAGGGGTTGATCCTTTGGCACCCCTGCTCCGCTTCCAGTTGGGAAGACCTCTCCGGAACCTTGGACTACTGGACTTGATGAGTATTCTGTTTCTCCTTTATGATTTCCAATCCTGTTGTTTGTTGTTCCCTTCCTTATGGGTAAGGTTTGGTGTTGGGGAGGATGGGGGTTCGGGGGCGGGGAGGCTCCATGACTTGCGCTATGCTTGGTTTACTTGTCTGTTGGGGTGGGGTTGGACTGGGGGTTGTTGGGGTCGATGGGGGGGGACCCGTGACGGGGGGCTGAAGGGGATGTTTGTGGTGTGTCTGCGGCTAAGTGCGTACTCTACTGTTGGAACTATTGTGCTGCGAATGATCGGGAAACTGTTAGGTGTCTGTTGCCTGAGGGCGGGGCTGAACGAGGGATGGATGGCACTTGGCATACTGAGAGCGACTTTTGGGGTGTATTTCCGTCATGCCGCTTAGTATAGGGACGTGGAATGTTAAGGGCTTGAATTCGCCACAGAAACGGCAGAGAGTTCTGAAGTATGTGATGGATCATCAACTTGATGTGGTTGGACTGCAAGAAACCCACTTGGCTCGGAAGGATGAGTTGAGGCTCCGCCATAGGGCATACCCCATTGTGTACAGGTCCTCCGCAGCTACGAAGCACCGGGGGGTGGCGCTTCTGTTCAGAGCTTCGTTGCAGTTTCAACCGGTAGAGGTCCGACACGACAAGGAGGGCCGTTGGCTGATGGTTAAGGGGCACATTCAGGGCAGGCTGTGTACGTTTGTGGTGGTGTATATGCCCAATGCGGGTCAGAACAAGTATTTGCAAGAATTGCTGGTGAAGATTGGGGACTTTGCGGGGGGACACTTATTCGTGCTGGGAGACTTTAATCTGGTGTGGGACAGGGACCTCGATAGCTCAGGGGGTCGTAGGGCGGACACGGGGGTCTTTTCGGAGGCCACGCAGCAGGGGGTGGGGGAGTTGGGTCTAGCAGACGGATGGCGCTTTTTCCACCCTTCCATGAAAGACTACACATTCTTTTCACACGTACACCACTCTTACTCCCGCTTGGATTACATTTTTCTTAGCCAGTCTCTACAGGGGAACATACTGGATGCCGCCATTCTCCCGATCTCGGTGTCGGACCACGGTCTCTTGGTGCTCACTCTTCGTTGGTCGCCACCCGACACCGCGAACCGAAAGTGGTACTTCCCGGCGTCGGTGGTTAGGGACGAGGTTTCTAACCAGGCCTTGCGCCTGGCCATCCGCGAATTTTTCGACTGCAATCCACCGTCGGATACCTCTCTGACGACTACGTGGGACGCCTTTAAGGCGACGATCAGGGGAACATGCTTGGGCCTCAATTCACAACTTAATACCCTGCGTAGAAAGGAACGGGACGCACTGGAAGCCGAGGTGCTTGAACTCGAGAGGGCTCATAAGCTCAATCCCTCGAGGGTGACCCTACGTCCACTTACGGCGGTTAGGGGCAAACTCAAGGCACATTATGCGAATAGGGCCGAACTTACTCTCTTGCGCCTAGGGCGGCATTCGTACTCTAGTGGCAACAAGGTTGGCAGACACTTAGCCCAGCAATTGCGGGACAAGAGGGAACGAGAATACATAGGGGGGATCAGAGACTCCACAGGTGCTCTTTGTCATAGTGACGGGGCGAAGGCGGACATATTTGGCCGCTTTTATGCCGATCTGTATAAGGGCGAGGAGCTGGATGCGACAGCACAGCGGGAGTTCTTGCAGCGCTTACCGCTTCCGCAAGTCTCCAGGGTGTGGAATGATTTGTTAGAGGCTCCGATCACGAGGGAGGAAGTCCTCTCAGCCATCCAAAGGCTGAAATTGCATAAAGCCCCCGGCCCGGATGGGTACACTGCTGTCTTCTATAAAACCTTCGCGACTGAGGTGTGTGATTTTTTAGTGGCCCTCTTCAACGACATGGCTGCGTCCGGAGTGAATGCCGGGACTTTGGCGGAGGCGGTGATAACTGTCCTGCCGAAGCCAGGGAAGGATCCTGAGCTCTGTTCATCCTTTCGCCCCATAGCCTTACTTAATATCGACGCGAAGTTGTATTCAGCGATCCTAGCAAGTCGTCTTCAGGACTTGTTACCGGCGATTGTTCATCCGGATCAGTCCGGATTTATCAAAGGCCGCCAGACGCACGACAATACGCGCAGGGTGATTCATCTCATCGAGAAGGCGAACAGGTTCCGCATTCCTGCGGTATTGGTGGGCCTGGATGCGGAGAAGGCCTTCGATCGTGTCGACTGGAGCTTTCTCTTTCACACGATGCAGGCGTTTGGGTTCTCCGACAGATTCCTCACTATGGTGAGGGCTAATTTCAGTAGCCCCCGATCGAGGGTGGCGGTGAACGGACACCTGTCGGCATTCTTCCAGCACTCACGAGGTACCAGACAGGGATGCCCCCTCTCTCCCTTATTGTTTGCGCTCAGCATTGAACCCTTGGCGATGGCGGTCCGGGAGCATGAGGGGGTGAAGGGCATTCCATTCACTGGGGAGCAGCACAAGATCTCTCTCTTTGCAGATGATGTTCTACTATCGGTGGCTGACCCGCTAATTCTCTCCCATGCATACGGGATATATTGCTGGCCTTCGAGGGAGTGGCCGGCTTTAAGGTGAACTACGGCAAATCTTACGTCCTGAATTTAACCTTATCACAAGCCGACGTTGCCCAGGTTAAAACATCGACGCCACTGGCCTGGGCCTCGGGCTCGATACTTTACTTAGGAATCCACCTCACTCCTACGGTGGGGGGCTTATTTGCAGCCAACTTCCCACCCCTGCTGGCCAAGACGCGGGCTGAACTGGAGAAGTGGAAGCCCAAATTCCTGTCGTGGCTCGGTAGGGTACATGCCATTAAAATGGTCCTTCTCCCCAAATACTTGTATCTTTTTCAGGGCCTACCGATTCCATTGAGCACTTCATTTTTTAGACAGCTCCGGACATTGATCTTGAAATTTATCTGGCAGGGAGGTCGGGCTCGGCTGTCGTTTACACTCTTGCGACGGCTGCGGGATGACGGGGGGGTCGGCCTCCCCGATCTACATCTCTACTATAAAGCTGCCCAACTGAGAGTCATGGTAGAATGGTCACAGCAATTTTCCGACAAACATTGGTTGCATATGGACCGGAGCGTGACTGGCCGGTCCATTTGGGATCTGGCCTGGAAACCCAGGCGCGATCGCCCGGTGAACGCGTACATTAGTACGCCCACAGGGACCACACTGAAAGTATGGGACTCCCTGGCGGGGGACGAGCGATGGACGACCTTTCCGTCTCCATTCACTCCGTTACACCTTAATCCGGCGTTCCCGCCGGCACTAGCCGAGGGCCCCTTTGACGCATGGAGGGAGGGGGGGTGCCGAGCACTGCTCCATCTGTTCCACGGCTCTGAACCCCTGACATTTGAGAATTGCATGCGAGATTACCAAGTGCTGCCAACCGAAAAATATAGGCATTTACAGCTGCTCCACTGGGCCACATCGCCGGGAGTTCGGGAGGCTGCCACGAGGCCTCCTTCTGAATTTGAGGCCTTTCTGCTGAAAACATCTACCATGAAGGGGGCTATCTCCTTTCTATACCGTTTGTTGCTTCGATCAGCCCTTTCCCCTAGACCGCGCTACATGGAACAATGGGAGGAGATGGTGGGGAGGGACATTACCGACGGAGAATGGACGGCGTTGTGGAAGGACATGACGCAATTTAACCACTCAATTCTCCTGCGGGAGGCTCATTTGAAGACACTCACGCAATGGTATATGGTCCCCGCCCGACTTCGACGTATCTACCCGGCCGTTTCGGATAGATGTTGGAGGGGGTGTGGGCTACTGGGGGACTTCCGCCATATTTGGTGGGATTGCCCGATCATCAAACCCTTTTGGGACGAGATTTTATCCCATATCAAAGATATTTTGCAGTATCCCATCGATAATTCTTTGGCTTTCGTACTCCTGGGCCTGAGGGATCCTGGCCTCGAGCATCAGACTCGCGCGGACAAGAAGATTCTATGGCTTTGCCTTGGCGCTGCCAAGCTCACACTGGCGGCGGCCTGGAAACGCAAGGAGGCACCGGCGATCTCACTTTGGCACGCTAGGCTGTGGAGGCTCCTGAGTCTTGAGAGAATGGCGGACATCTTCCTAGGCAACTACAAAAACTTTAAGCACATATGGGGTCCCCTGGTGTCCTTCCTTTCTGCTGGTTTACCCTCGGCAGTGTGCCCGGCATCGTTGAGGACCCTACATTTGTTTCAGTTCTAAGTATGAGTGTTGCATGAGTGAGGGGTGAATGAGGCACCGTCACGGGTGGGAAGGGGGGGGGGGGAGGTGGGAGGGAAGTTGAGTTTAGGTTCCGCTGTTGGGACATTTGTGCCGCTGGGACGAGGCTTAGTTACACGGCTTTGGGACTTTGGAATTTCTACCGGCTGGACCAGAAGTATTCCCCGCATTGGGGTTACTTAAGAGACTACGTCCCTCCTGCAGATGCTGGAGCTTGGACTCTACTTGCTTCTCTTGCATTGCATTATTGCCTCGTCTTGCTTTATTGCTTCCCACTGTGTGGGATCATCTATGCACCCGATGCGGTACCTTTGTTTACTGTTTTTTCTCTGTGTATGGCAAAATAAAAATTTTACAAAAAAAAAAAAAAAACAGTGTTAAAAATATACAATCCTTTTCGCCCAATCCCCTTGCTGAACGTGGAGGCCAAAATCTTGGCTAAAGCGCTGGCCAACCAGTTATTGCCCCACATCACGGACCTTATTCATCCTGATCAAGCTGGCTTTATGCCCCAGAGGGAGACCAGACACAATATTCGACGAGCACATGTGGTGTAGCGGCGGTACGGGCCACGGGGGAGCAAGCGGCACTTCTCCTGGCTGATATGGACAGGGCTTTCGACTCGCTGAGCTGGGTCTACCTGTTCCCACTCCCGCCTCTGCTTAACTTCGAACCCCACTTCATGTCGTATCTGCGACTGTTGATTTGACAGCCTCGGTCAGGGTTGCAGGAACAATTTCCTCCAGATTTTCCATTGGGCGGGGTACCCGGGTTGCCCCCTTTCGCCCTACCTCTTTGCTCTAGCTATGGGGCCGCTGGCTGCGTGGGTGCGCATCGATGCGCAGCTGCGAGGGTTTGAATGGGAAAAAGCACTGTCTGATAGGATTGCACTATACGCAGATGATGTCCTGTTCTTCCTTACAGACATCAATAGGTCGGGGCCGCGCCTCTTGCGAATTAAGCAAATCTTCGGCAAGACCTCGGGGCTCTACATGAACCCTCGTAAGTCAACTTTATGGGAGTTGGGGGAGCGCTCGGGGGTTGGAGACTGGGCATCAGCACTACAGGTGGCGGTGGGGGGCATTAAGTATCTGGGGGTGTTTTTGTCTATGGTTCCCACCGTCTCTTGGGAAAAATGTAGCACCAGTATGGGAGCGGGTTCGGGCAGATATCAGGACATGGTCCCGCATGCCACTGACAATCTATAGTAGGTCGGCCATTTCTAAAATGGTGGCCCTCCCCAGGCTGCTCTATCAATTGCAGAATCACCCCTATCCTGTCCCACCCCACTGGTTCCGACAAGTGGACTACGTGCTGGGGCAATTTCTCTGGGCTGGGGGTACGGTACAGGTGGCGTTGCGCACCTGCTTTCTGTCAATGTACAGTGGCAGATTGGCAACCTCCGATATCTTACACTATTACCAGGCTTCCCACCTTCTATTTTTTAAATGAGACAGGGGAGACCCGGGCTATGCCCTGGAGATCTACATTATGGGTTCCCACATGCTGCATACTATATTATATGCGGCACAGATGCGGATGGCACTGCCGCCGGTCACACAGGTAGTGTTCCAGATCTGGAGACAGGCTCTGCGTCGTATGGGATGGTGGAACACTGACGGGCGAGACTCCCCTCTGGGGCAGTGGGCGCCACGCCGGCCTGGCGATGCTGCAGGGCTTCAGGGGATGGGACAGTATTGGGATATCGACGTTAGGAGATGTATTGTCAGGTGTGACACTTAAGTCTTTTCAGGATCTGAGCAAGGAATATGGTATGCCCCGCTCTCAAATTTTTTAATATCTTCAGTTCCACCACGCCCTCGCCCCGTCCCTGGAGGGCCTGGAATCCCTACCTGAGTTTAGTCCTTTGGAAGCAAAGGTGTTTATGGGAGACCTAGAGACAAAAAAGAACTCACGCATATACCAGTCCCTAGTTACACACTGTTCCCCTCACTGCAGAAGCTACAGGAGTCTTGGGAAAGAGATGTTGGAGAACTGGAGGAGGAGGATGATGATGATTGGAGGGAGGCACTGGCGGGCCCCTGGGGTGCCGCCATAGCAATACGCCTGCAGCTCATCCAATTTAAATGCCTCCACAGGGTGTACTTTACTAGACAGAGATTGTGGCGGGCAGTATTGATTTTATTCCCAGATAGTCTCCGCTGTGGCCAGGAAGTGGAGGAGTTGTAGTTCTCTAGGTAGGTTCTGGCAGGGGGTGTGGTATTGTATGTCTGAGGTCCTGGGGTGGGAGCTCCTCCGTACACCACGGTTGGGCTTATTGCATGTGATGGAGGGGGGTGGGGGGGAACATCTATAAGAGACATTTGTTGCTGCTGGGTCTCATTTTGGCAAAAAGGGACGTGGCCAGAGCGTGGAAGGATCCGCGGTCCCACTCTGTGGTGGCGTGGAAGAGCGGGCTCAATTTTTGTGTGGGTATGGAGCAGCCGATTTTCGTTGCCCGGGGATGCCCACAAAAGCATTATAAAATCTGGAAGCGCTTGAGCCTCCGGTGGAACGGGATCTGTCGGTGGAGCCATGAAGGGGCTGTGATCGAAGGTGCATGCATACTGTCAGTGGGATGTATAATTAATCTGAGACGTGTGATGGATACCGTGCGACGGGGGTGGGTGGGATCCGGGAGGGGGAAATTTCCTGGGGGGGGGGGGTGGGGGGGGGCTAATCTTCCTTTGTTTATATTTGTTAATACAACATAAGAAAGACGGATTGCAATTGAACTGCTGTGGCCTATTTGACCGACGGATGTCTCTGGGGTACAGAGCTCTGCGAAATTTAGGCAATCTCTCAATAAAAATGTGTTTAGTAAAAATATATACAATCCAAAACCAGAAATGTGTTGACGCGTTTCGGTGGATCTTGCTATTATGCACCAACTTCCTCAGGACAATATAAAAAAAAAGATCTAAGAATAAAATTGAAAATACAACACAAAATATCCAACGAGTCATCTCATAATTTTTGTAAAAAACATTACATACATTGTCACATATTTTTGTTGTTTGTCGTAACACTCATTAAAAAGAGAAAGGGGCTTTCAGGAAAAAGAAAAAGAAAAAAGGAAACAGAATGAAAAGAAGGAAAGAGGAAAAAGAAAAAAAGGAAAAAGAAAAAGTAGATAAAAAGAAAAAAGAAGAGAAAAAAGAAACACCGATCATACTTATAGTCTCTCGCCGTTCTTACATTCCAAACGCAAATATACCATTTGCTTCCTTAATTAATAAAACTTCCCATGTCATGTCATGGGTATGTCTCTACTGCTTATTGCTTTAGTTAACCCCTTCGATGGTGATGACGAGCTCAGCTCGTCATCACCCACGGGTGGCGTGTGCTGATGACGAGCTGAGCTGGTCCTGTAACGCGGAAAAGTGAAAAAAGCCGCGCAGCGCAAAAATCGCTGCAGCAGCGATGCGGTTAATAACATCACTCATTCCAAATCCCTTATTATATAATCATAAGAGCATACCTTAAATTATAAAATATAATCACCCCTTATTCTTTATAGATAGGGAGTATCTGAGTTTATCAATGCCTCTCCTCGTATCTGGAAAGTAGAAAGAGTCTATTATTTGACCTTCCTTATGCTACTTATTCTTAAATCATTTTCAACTGGTACTTCTGCACTCACCTTAGTTTTAAGAGGGGAGATATAAACATGTTTATTATTAATGGTACTTCAAGAAACATTGTACCACTACTGTTGCTCTGCCTAGAGGTACATTAACGAATACAGAAAAACATGGCCATTTGTACTTTAATACCTTTTGATTTTACTAATGCACCAGTTTTGGCTCTTTTTTAGTTCTTTTTAAAAAAAAAAACACTCACCAGAATTGTATATCTGGGTCCCTTCCTCAGTTAGACTCAGGTATGCGCCTTGCGAATAAACAGACGGAAGTTGAGAATATATCCGCCTCTTCCCTTCGAATGGGATTAATCAATTTTCCCACAAATCATTAAAACTGAGAAGGAAGAATATACTATATTTCAATATTTTATTCTCTTTTGGGATGGGTTTGGTCATATTTTATATAAATAAATATATCAGAGCCTTTCATCCTCCTTAATTTAAATCCTATGTGCTGTAATATGCTGCTAACTTTCTAAAAAAAAAAAAAAGTGGATGTCACATTTAAAATAAAAGAGAACACATGGGTCCTACTGTATGCAGAGTATTAATTAATACATTCTCCCAAGCTCAATGCTATTAACGTTAGAGTTAAAAAAAAAAGAAATGACGAATCGGTGTGTGCTCACTATGCAAGGCACGCGGAGTGCAGCCAAATACCAATTCCACATTTACTGCACCTCCCGTAGCTTAATTCTCAATTCGCTTACTAGCTAATCTATATTAGTTAAAAATCCATTCTTCCCCATTGGTGTGTATAGTTTCTCAGACCATTATGCGTCCTCACCTTTTAAATTTGCCGACCGGTCTGGTAAGGGGATTCTTTCACTCTCGTAAATGGGAGAATCATGGGAGCATCCTGTTTATATACCTTTCTAGAGTAGACCCACATAAGGGCTGTTCCCAGAAACCTTGTCTCCGTGTTACCTCAGGCGCCATATTGTGTAAGGTTAAAGTCCTATCGTCTGTTCATATGTTTACCGGGATATATTTGCGGCCATCTTATACGTAGTTTCCCATGTCGATCGATGCTTATTAAATCGCCTTTGTCCTTTTTATCTGTAGGTTGATGTAAACTAATAGTAATAATTTCTTATTATTAATATTCCGAATCTGGAAATAGTTTAAATAATAGTAATATGATCTACTGCTTATGACCCTTTCTACTTTTAGAAGTTTTCCTGCGCATGCAGAGGTATTAGTTACATTGTTTTATACACACCTCTGTCAATGCGATTAAGATATTGATTAAAAACACAGACTGGTGAAATTGAAATATCTGACTCCTCAACACTTAAAGATAATCAATTACGTGAAGGTACAGTTAAGGTAAACACCGAGTGTCTAACCTATCACCAAATACATGAAAATGTGCATGGTCAGTCTGCTGGGCATTATTCTGGTTATGTGGCTAATATTAGTTTATTATACAGTCTTTCCTATTCCTCACGGCTATTTAATATATATATTTTTTCATTCCTTCCTGCTTCTCCAGGCTTGGCATGCAGGACACAAAGACCACCACACAGCTTTTCCAGTTCAAAAAGGTCAGTTTATTATCCCCTTCTGTTTCTCTCTGGCATGACGCGTTTCGGGTAGGAACTACCCTTGATCACATAACGGTACAATGGTACAGAGGACCTTTAAATACTCATTTTTTTCAACTTTTTGGCTAAGCACACCACGTAATTAATAAAAAGTGAAAACACACTTATAAAGGATAGGGTAAGTGGCTACTTCGTTATTTTTAAAGCACATTATGTAATATATTTCTTTTTAAACTTCTATCATTAAAGCTCATACACATAGTAACAGCATAAATGCATTTGCGGTAAACCTGGATTGAATTTGTATGAATTTACACGAATAAATTAGTTTGGCATATCTTATTACATTGTAAATAATCTAAAATGGAAATCTGAAACCATTTACTATGTACACTTTAAAAACTGTATAAAAAATATATATCTATATAAAAGATTATACCATTTCTAGTTGAATATATGCACATATATTACAAATAATTATAAATAATTATGAATTCTAACAGCATGAATGCTATTTTAAATATGTGCAAAATTATGCCATTCTGTAAACTTCACTACTTTATATTATGTAGTGATCTACTCGGTACTACCCTTTGTGCAAATTTCCTGCCTGAATGCAGTTACATATGTGCAAATAAGCAAAAATGTGCAAAAATATCAATATTCATATATCCATGTGCAAAAATTACTCGATTCAATCATCTTAAGTTACTGACAACTGGGCCCAGTTGTTATAAAGAGCTCACTCCAATTCCTATATCAAAAAAAGTGCTAAGTGCTGTACAAAAAAAGTGAGTTGATGCTAAAATATATAGTATTAACAAAATATACATATATGCAATGTAGCTAACTGTGCGCTTGTGCCTTATCCATAACACATCTCAATAAACATATTTTCAAAAACACTTTATCTACAAAGAGTGGCCAAGAGGGCTATTTGAATATGTTTTTACGTACAACTCATAGGACTTCTATCCATGTAATCTAAGTCGCTTTTATGTGGCCGATTTCCTCAGTATTGTCCAAGTCAGTCAAAGTTCTGCAATCCTGCTGAACGTTTCGTGTATTTTATACGGAAATATAAAAGCTTGTTTTCTTGTACTGTTTTTTTCTCTTTTTTTCTTACACTGTTTTTTTCAGAATTCTAAAAAGAGTACAAATGCAAATACAAAGAGAAGGTGGTGGTCACAAGGCTGCAAGTCCAAAATAGGTAAATACATCAATACAACACTAGTTAACAAATTGCTTTAGAGAAATGTGTGGAGATCCTCTGTATTGTTAAGGCCCTGGGGAAACTTAGAATTAAGATTCAGAATATATTTGGTCTCTAGTTGTCTCAAGAGGGTTTCCCTGTCACCTCCCTTCCTAGGCATAGGGACGTGATCAATTACGAAGTACTTTAAACAGTTGATGTTCTTATTATGCACGGATTTAAAATGCCGTGCTACCGGATAAGTCGGATCACAATTAATAATTGCTCTTATATGTTGCAAAATTCTCACGTGCACTTGTTTCTTTGTACTGCCCACATACCTAAGCCCACAAGTGCACGTGAGAACATACACAGCATAGTCCGTGCGGCAATTAAAAGTACCTCTGATGTTAAGTTCTTGTTCCCTAAATGGGGTACTGTATTTCGAAGGGTTGACCCCAAAGTTACAAGCCCTGCAGGGTGCACATTTAAAAAACCCTTGCTTTGCCGGTAACCATGTTTTAACAGAGGTCCCTTCTCCCATGGATTTAGATAAATGTGCTTCCATGGTTTTGCATCTTCGAAATGTCACAGTTGGTTTGTCAGGTAAACTATATTTCAAGACATTGTCTGTTAGTACTATGGGCCAATTTTTAGTTAAAATAGCCTTGATCTTGCGTTCCTGCTTACTGTAGGTGGTCACTAATCTTGGGGGTTTCCATATCATTTCCTTCCTCCAATGTACTTGTATGGTTATTCGGAAGCAGGGATTCTCTGGGTCTTGCATTGGCTTTATCTACTTCCTTGCTTAACACGTTTTCAGTGTAACCTCTTCTTCTGAAATGATTTAAGGTTTCATTTTTACTTTTTTCATATTCTTCCTGAGTACTACATATACGTTTTAACCGTAGCAACTCCCCGAAGGGAATGCTAGCGATCAGATGTTTGGGGTGGGCGCTAGTCGCATGCAACAATGCATTTCCTGCAGTGGGCTTCCTAAATGCGCTAGTACTCAATCTCCCATCAACTATCTGTATTCGTACATCCAGGAAGTCCACAGTAGTTGAACTACTGTGAGATGTGAAGTGTAGGTTGCACTCGTTGACATTGATTTGATCAATAAACTCTTCAGCACTGTTACTGTCACCCTTCCAAATCATAAAAACGTCATCAATAAAACGTAACCAAACAATGACCTTATGTTCATAAATATCCCTGTGTTTGCCCATGAGGACTTGCTTCTCCCAGAGCCCAACGTGCAAGCACGCGTAGCTCGGGGAAAAGCAAGCCCCCATTGCCACACCCTGCTTCTGTCTGTACATGTCCATACCATAGGAGAAAAAATTGTTATTAAGACACCATGCAGTAAGTGACAATAACATTCTATTGGTTCTATTGTGCATTAAATAATCTGCAGGTCTAGTGTCCAAAAAATGTGCCACCCCTTGTAGGCCACAATCATGTTGAATGCTTGTGTATAACGACTCTATGTCCAGAGTCACTAAGGTTAGGTAGGTCGTTATACCAGGTAAAATCATTGATGTGTCTGAGAAAGTCCCCAGTGTCTTTTATACAAGATGGTAGGGCTCTTACCAGATCTTGGAGGTAGAAATCAATCTATTGGCCAACACGTTCTGTCATGCTGTTGATGGCCGATATGATTGGACGTCCTGGAATGGGCGTTTTCCCCTTATGTATTTTAGGTAATCAGTATATAAAAGGTATCTCAGGATTTGCATTATACATGAAGTTATATTCCTCTGAGGTAATCAGTCCCTCACTTTTCCACTTGAGGAGTTCCTTTTTCAAGTTATCTTTTGATTTGGTATATGCCTTCATGGTTGTCTTTTCATAGCATTCTGTATTCATGAGTTGGCGCATCACTTCCTTTTAATAATCTGCTTTAGGCCACAGGACGATATTCCCGCCCTTATCTGATTTTTTGACAACGACCCAATATTTTAAACTTACATATGAAAAATTGCTCCCTCATCTTCTGTTCCTTATCCAGATTGCCTCCTCTTTGTTATTTCTGCTTTTTCCAGAATACACCATCTTAGATCGTCTACTTTATGTTTCTGTGTGTTCCAATGATCAGTTAGGGGTGCATTGCATTTATTAGTTTGTAAGGCTGATCGGTCCTCGTTTAAATCTAACACAGATCTCACTTGAGGTTTCACCTATATATCCCTTCCCACAGGGACATACAATCAAATAAATCACGTTTTTTGAGGTGCAGTTGAACATATTCTTGAACGTATGTTCAACCTCATTTACTGCAATCTTGTGCCCTTTGATTACTGAACAACAATTCAAACATGAGCTACAGGGGAAAGTGCCAATAGGTTTGCTATTGGTGTCTATCCTTCTCCGATAGGTCTTCACTTGTTCTTTATAGGTTTTCACCAATCTATTTCTGATTGTTCTATTCCTCCTGTAGGAGAATAAGGGTTTAATTGAATTGAGCTGTATTTCTGTCTTGTAGAGACTCCAATTCCTATTAATTATGTTTTGAATCTTTTTACTAATAGTAGAAACATTGGTGACAAACTATTCTGTTACCCTGTTCTTTTTGTCTTGTAGTCTCCTCCAGTAATGCATCTCTGTTAAAATACATTGCTATCTTATAAGCTTATTCATAGTTTTGCTTGGTGATTCTTTTGGGATAACATCTTTTTTAGTTTCTCCAGTAGGTTTATAGCATGCTTATCAAAAAATGTGATGTAGTGTTTTAATAAATTGGAGTCAAAAGAGGATTAACATGGTCTAGGCTAATTATTGTTTTTATAATTGTTACCTTATTTTGCTCTTTGTGATTCTACTCTCTGAACTTTTTCTGACACTTACTAAGAAAGTGGTGTGTTGATCCCTATGAAGATGATCATATAAAGTGGGTTTGAATTGGAGTAAGTGTGTGCGAGTTACCATAAGATAGGAAACAATATACAGAGGGAACAATTTGGATTTACAGCATATTAGTCGAACAAACACAGCGGACAACTTGTAAAACAGAATTGGGCTACAAGGAATAAAAGAGTCTTGCTTTTTAGGTCGAGGACCAAAGGCTGGATTGCCAGCTTCCGGGAGGAGATTTAATGTTTTTAGACGGGGCTTGAACCTGCCTCTCTCCTCCATTGGCTCACTCCAAACAAGCCCCGTCTCTTTCGGATTCGGGGGCGTGTTTTTTGCGTTGTTTCCACCTGTGACGTCATCTGCCACTCAACGGCAAAACACGCCCAGAATCCGAAATTTTCAGACATGTGCGGCTACCATTGTTGCCCGGAACAGCCTCGCTGCCACAGGTAAGTTTTGTTCTTCCCCTGATTGCACTTGTTTTTCTTGCCTTCTTCCCCCTGATTGCACTCGTGTTTTTCTTGCCTTCTTCCCCCTGATTGCACTTGTTTTTCTTGCCTTCTTCCCCCTGATTGCACTCGTGTTTTTCTTGCCTTATGCCCCGCTGTCCGCCCCCCCTTTACCTCTGCCCGCAGCTCTCCTTCGTCTCTACTCGCCCCTCCTTCCCTGTGCCAGCAGCCCTCTTCCGTTCATGTAGGAGAATTGCAACCAGAGCCCGCAGCTCTCCCTCGCCCCCACTTCCCTGTGCCCGCAGCCCTCCTTCGTTCATATAGGAGCATTACAACCAGAGCCCGCAGCTCTCCTTAGTCTCTCCTCGCCCCCCCCCTTCCCTGTGCCCGCAGCTTTCCTTCGTCTCTCCTCGCCCCCCCTTCCCTGTGCCCACAGCCCTCCTCCGTTCATGTAAAATGGAACTTTATAGCATGTTTTTATGGCCAGCCTTAAGTTCTGAGCCTTGTGTAGATCCATGGTTAAAGAAAAACAATGGTTTTGGGTGGCCTAAGAAGGTCCTAGTAAAGAAAGGTATAATTTTGTCAATTGAATTAATCTTGGGAGACGGTTTTGTAAGGTAACAAACATATAAAGGACTTTATTAATGTTTTCACAATTATATTTTCTCGTTTTTCAGGTGCTCACACATGTGACAAAGTGCTTATAGTGACTAAGTGAGATATTAAAAAACTATATACAGAGTGTCACAAGCAAGGGTATTCCCCAAAAAATATATACAATAGGGTAGGGGAGTTTCCTTGCAAGGGTCGACGGCGTTTCGATCTAAAATGACTTTAGATCATCATCAGGACGTGAGCTTTCCTGAAAGAATTAAATTAAAGTTTTTATTATATCCTTACATAAACATGGTTTCTAAAAACGTAGTGAAAGGTGCTCCCAGTGGCATATAATTCATGCACATTTCTACAAATGTAGATATAGGGCGAACCGTGAATGTAACGCGCTTTTATTTACATTGAGAGGAGAAACTTGTGGTTAGGGTTTATTTTACGCGCTTTTGTATCAAGCGTAGGTGAATTTAACGCACTTTTATTTACATTCAGAGGAAAAACTTATTGTTAAGGTTTATTTTACGCGCTTTTGTATCAAGCGTAGGTGCTTACTTTGCACGAGGTGATGAGTTAATTATCTGACTCGGCGATCAAGTTGTTGATACTGAATGGTCTTGGTTCAACTGTCTAGAGCAAAGGGATCAAGGAGGATTCATTTAAACATGTACTAAACCTCTGAACAAGCAATCTAATATATTATAGCTAGTGACTTACTCAAATTTATTCTTTTGACAAGAATTAAATTATTCATTCTTGTAGGGTATTTCTAGCTCAAAAAGGTTCATCATAGTCTAAAAAATGAGATGAAACCAAGGTTAAGCAAGTTTGGAAAACAAGGTTTTTTAAATTTTTAACAAAAACAAATATAAACCGTTACCAATAAGGTCCAATGACTCGTATTTCTGAGGTAGGTGTACTGAATAGGAGCGGGTTAATTTTCTGAAAGAAGACTTAAGGGGGTGAGAATTAGGAATAAGTTATCGTGTGATACAAGCTATGTTAGCCGGTATTTCAAAGGAGTTCACATTACCCGTTAATAGTCGATGTCCTACGTTCCGGCGGGAACTGCAATGGTCAAAGGGAAGCATTTAGCAATTAAGTAATTCGGTCCCGTTGTAAGCCAAACCGAATGTATAGGCATGGGGCACCGGCCTGGGCGACGCATTTACTTACTGAATCTCCGCGGTCCGCGGCTAAACTACCTCTGCATCACTGCTATGGCGACTGGAAGCGCTGAAACAGTTACTTCCTGGTTCTGTTTTTACACATGCGCTAAGAAATTATTGCTTACGGAACCCTGGATTGGCTTAGTAACTGCGCATGCCTGGGCGTAAAGTGTCTGTTAGCAACGCGCCTGCTCAATGGAGAAGTAAAAGCATAGCGCGAGTGGATAATCGCAATTGCATGTGAATTAAATGCTATACATTTCAAGTTATATTAGAGCATTCTTTTCAGATTCTCAAACATTATGCTTCGTGCTCATAAAGTCGGACAATGGGTTAGGATTTTAGCCACAGCTGTTCCACTCATCAAGAGTGTTAAGTCCTTTCTCAATGCTTTTGCATAAAAAAATCCATTTACACTCAAGGCGATTCAGGATTGTCTG
Source organism: Lissotriton vulgaris (assembly GCF_964263255.1). NCBI lineage: Eukaryota > Metazoa > Chordata > Amphibia > Caudata > Salamandridae > Lissotriton > Lissotriton vulgaris. The sequence continues at coordinate 51,828 of NW_028251703.1, forward strand.
TTGGTTTCCTCCTCTGATGTTGGGCAAAAGTTGGTCAACCACTTGCCAATGTAGCTCATTTTCTGAATGTCCTTTTTCCACGTAATGTTCCACTAGAGGTGCAGATAGCACCTTGCAGCGAATTCTGCTCCTGTGTTGCGAAATCCGGGTCTTTATCTGCTGTGTAGTTTGGCCAATGTGTAGATCCATGCCATGCTCCATCCCATGTACACATCGGTTTACCTTGCGTGTGTCCCAGAGTAAATCCTGAATTTCGTGTTCATGATTCCTCGTTTGCGTATGTGCATACCGCATTTCGTGTGCAGGACTGTGCTTGCATTCTATGGGGCCACATGCAACCATTCCGGAACTTGGCTCTGCACAAGCTGCGTTTAATTTACATGACTTGACCAGTCCATTATTTGCTGAATCTCATGACCAGGGCTGTGAACGGGTCCACGGCGCTGTACATTTCACGTTCATGACTGGCCGTGTATAGCCTAGAACAAGGTGCGACATCCCCATGTGTTAAAATGACGATTGTACTGGCCCGGGAAGGATGCTTTTTTTTTTTATATACAAGGTATTTTATGAATGAAGTGTGCGTGTGTCCCAGAGTATTTCCTGAATTTCGTGTTCATGGTTCCTCGTTTGCGTATGTGCATACTGCGTTTCGTGTGCAGGACTGTGCTTGCATTCGATGGGGCCACATGCAACCATTCCGGTTCTTGGCTCTGCACAAGCTGCGTTTAATTTACATGACTTGTACCAGTCCATGATTTGCTGAATCTCATGACCAGGACTGTGAACGGGTCCACGGCGCTGTACATTTCACGTTCATGACTGGCCGTGTATAGCCCAGAACATGGTGCGACATCCCCAAGTGTTAAAATGTCGATTGTACTGGCCCAGGGAAGGATGTTTTTTTTATGTACAAGGTATTGAATGAATGAAGTGCTTCTTCAAATAGTCTCTCCCTGGGGAAACATTACATTCCTATTTTTTTTATTAAGGTTTCCCTTGTTTGCATTTAAAGAAAATTAATTTCCCGGTATAATTACATATGTGGTTAGAGTTTGTTCCTTATGAGCCATGCCCTTCTTTCTACGTTTTTGACGTATGTAACTTAGGAGGACATAGTGGTTTGCTGAAAATGTGTGCAGAATAGGAGCCCGTGACATTGCACCGTCTGTACTGCAGTCAGACACTAGCGTGTTTTCAGCTCGTCGCTAGCCCACCGCATTGTCACGATGCCCGGGGCGACCAACAGCGGGGTACCTAGGAGGCCAAGTCGCAACTAACTTAACCAGATACATAAGAAGAAGAAAACATGTTAATTTGACATTTCTCTAATGTAAATCTGCTGCCATTTAAAATTGCCTCTGCTCCCCCGATTGTGACATTTTTCTTGCCTCTGCCCCCCTGATTGTGCTAGTTTTCTTGCCTTCTGCCCACTGATTGCACTCGTTTTTCTTGCCTTCTGCCCCCTGATTGCACTAGTTTTTCTCGTTTTCTCTGTTACTCAGGAGTGCATCTACTGTGGCCCTCCATGGCCCGAGAGCAGAGGGTAGGGGGGCAAGCCCGTGCCTTGGGCATCCATAGCTACCCTGTGTGTGCTGACAGAGATGGGTGGTCGTCCTGCATAGAGGGATTGTTTGAGAAACGTTGTGTTTACGTGAATTTAAAAGACTTGCCGGGAATAGGACTATTGATTTGGGGGCATGATGAGCATTGAGCAGACCAGAGTTTAATACCTATTATTAAGCCCTACATTATTAGTTATATCACACAGAATGTTTTAGTAGATGTCCGACAGCCCGCGCGGGCCCATCAGACTTTTGTCATCCTGTTTCCTCTGCTCCGCAAGCCATGGTGGAGTTGGTAAATAACCTCCTGCAGCTGCAGGCCGTGGGTGCGTGGAGGGACCTGACGACCAGCTGCGTGCCGCCACCATGCTGCTCGACACCGTGGAGGAAGGGGCCTTCGTGCTGGCGGAAATAGTCCCGGAGAACACCGACAACCACCGTGAGTTCCACTTCCATCCCCTTTTAGAGTCATGCAGCACGACGGAGGGCACAAGCACACTCCTGCCTGGCAAAAATAAAACTGCATATTTTCTGACGAACTGAAAACCAACAGCTTTGTAGTTTTTGTGAAAAATCTATATTGTGTAGGTAGCAATAGCGTTTATTGGTCCCACAAATGAAGCAAAACGTTTCTTTTGGGGGTCTAAAGAAAGTTATCAAACCTCTTCCAAGTAGAATTCGTCCCTAAAGCACTACAGCTGAAGGAATTGATTAAGTGAAACCCTCAACACATTCTTTGACTCACTTATGCAGTGATCAGCTAACACCTACACACTGCATTTATGTTGTCTGTGTGTCTGTGTGTGTGTGTGGCTCTGTGTGTGTGGCTCGGTCTGTGTGTGCGTGGCTCTGTGTGTGTGTGCGTGGCTCTGTGTGTGTGTGCGTGGCTCTGTGTGTGTGTGTGCGTGGCTCTGTGTGTGTATGCGTGGATCTGTGTGTGGCTCTGTGTGTGCGTGGCTCTGTGTGTGTGGCTCTGTGTGTATGTGTGTGGCTCTGTGTGTGGTTGTGTGTGTGTGTGGCTCTGTGTGGATAGCTTTTTTTGTAGGTGGCTCTATGTGTGGGTGGCTGTGTGTGTGGGTGGCTCTGTGTGAGGGTGGCTCTGTGTGAGGGTGGCTCTGTGTGAGGGTGGCTCTATGTGAATGACTGTGGGTGGGTCTGTATGTGTGGGTGGGTGGCTTTGTGTGTGTGGCTCTGTGTGGGTGTAAATGCAATAGGTCATGCATATGCGAGCGATTAAGCTATTGGCATTGTAAATGACAATACCATTTTTTTAACGATTAAGCTATTGGCAATGTAAATGACAATGCCATTTATTAATGATTTTAAAAAAATAACAAAAATTCATGAGCAATGCCAATAGCTCTACCTTTAATAATGCCGAGACCATTGTATTGTAAATGCTTGTTGTTACTTGAAGTGTGCAAATACGGGATTCTTTTCAGCAGAATGCAACATGGTATTTTACTCTGGGAGTGAGCCTTGCATTAAAGCACTGGAACAATATATAATCAACACTATCATTTGATGGTGAACATGAACCATTTTAAATTATTGAAAGAGTTTTATATAGTGCTGGCTAGACCCAAAGGTATCAGAGCGCTTTACATAAGGTTCCAACATAGTTTCAAACTTACAGCAGTTACAAGTTACCAAAGATACCAATAAAAACTTTTAAGGAGCATAGAAGAAAAGGAAAATGGGAGGAATGGAAAAGGAGGAAGGGCAAAAGAGGAAGGGCAAAAGGGGTAGGGTTTAGATACAGCAGAGAGACGAAGGGACAGTCTGCCCAAGATCCGGCTGGGTAGATGACAGCCGAGGGGGATTCCGCAGCCCATCTCCTCTTCAGCTAACAGGTAGCTCCACCGGACATCGGTCAAATAGCAGGTTCTCCACGGTCGAGAGAAGGTACACAGAGTACATGTCCAGAAGGGAGAGCAGGATCAAGGTCAGGCGAGGGATGTGGTTAAGCTCAGGTCGCTGACCAGTTCTATTGTCCGGGAGCGTTAGAGCATTGTGGAGAGACCAACTGAGGTGGCCACCTTGAGGTCAGGCAGGGGTGTTGAGACCTTGGTGTTAAGTTCAGTCGGTCCCCAAAATTCACAAAGACACGAAAGGATAGAGGGTGTAATCTATGCAGTGAAGCAGCAGGAGGACGGGGCCAGTGTCTGCATGTCTTCAGAGGGAGAGTGTGGCAGGTCCGGCGGGGCGTCTCCAGAGTCATTCTCGCATAATCAGGGAGCAAATCTGGGCCCTCCCGCTCTGTAGCCCCATCGAGCATAGCAGCTCCTCGTGTACGTAATTACATCAATGAAGCTGGTAAGTCGGACCCCACAACATACATGTAGACCCCATTTTAGGGTCAGGTCACGGAAATAGAAGTTAGCCACAAAGTCCAGATTTTGGTTATAACGAAAAAAATCAGCCTAAATTTGTTGCCATGAAATAAAAATTGGCAGACTCTGGAGGAGTCCACATTTGAATCGAGCATTGTGCGAATACAAATGTTTACACGCCAGAGCTGTATAGCACGTTACCACCGTGCTTACAGTTAGACCACTGGAAAGGTGAGTGCCAAGGAAGACGATGGAGTAGCTCCAGCTTATAATGGCTGGTATAAGCCCGGAGCTCAACATTCCAATGCTTGTCTTCATGATTCCCAGTTTTTAATTTAGAACATTCTACCCTTAGTGAGTAGAATTGTTTAATAGCCTAATAACCCTTATGCGTCGGATATACCGGTTGTTAAAGGCCCTTGTTATAAGCTCACCACGACTTGGGTTCAGGGCCTCTAACAACCGGTATAGTCTTCAGCACTGGGCTAGAAGGCTACATTAAAAGCTGGGAAAAGCATACATTTTTCCTTCAAGAAAGCCTAGTATTTTCCATTGCGTTGGAATTGCTTTTGTATCAATGTGTGTTAAAATTGGCAAACAGTAAATCATAAAATATTCCACGTAATTTAGTTAACTGTGGCACACAATTAAAATCTGCAGTGAAGCATAATTCCAGTAGCCTTGACAATCGTACATGGCAAAAAAGTCATACCTCACTTTGCGTGACACTTGTGTATCAAAAGTAAGGAGGAACAGTCCGATTAAGTCTGGCAGATTCATAGCCTTATTTGGTGCCTCCAAGACCTTTGTGAAAGACAATCACGCTGATAAGTCAACCTTATAAACACACAGTGCAATTCAGAGGATAATACTACTGTATCCTAGGCTGGCATTTCCCTCACATCAGTGCCACAGAAGCTAAAGTCCCACAGTCTCAGATAGCACAGATTAGGAAAAAGCGCCTGTACAATGGGCAGACACTCAAAACTAATCTGTTGTCACAGCAGATGCGCAGAAAAATACTGCCAAGGGGACCATGGCTGGCCTGAGAAGCGGGAGGACCGGCTCTTGGCCCATCTGCACATTCCCGCTCCATCAGAGGTTAATAACTGGGCAGAGGAAAGCAGGCTTCTTGGTTCAGCTGATGACAGGCTCTGGGCTCAGAGCAGCACTACACATATTTTCAGTCATTATACTCTGCTCACGAAACCACTGGAAAACAGATCACAACTGAAGCGAAGTCTAGCAGGAAGGAAAGAAAAAAATGGAGAGAGAAAAAAAAGAATCTAATTTTCCTGCAGCTTGCCATATGGAGTGTCAGCAGCAGGCCACAGACTGGCGCAGATGGTGGGAGACAAGGAAGTCTCTTTTCTGTTTTTTGTACAAAAATAATACAAAATACAATATCATTTTGGAGTATGCCATACATTTCATTGAAGTAGGTAGTGAAAGAAAGGCGGACTATACTTCAGGTCAAGTGAAGACCCAAGGATTGCACCAACACCAACTGCAATTTGATGAAAACATCAAGATGGGCATGACTATTTCACACTGTTCATTTCATTTACAGTGGTGGTCAAGGCACACAGATTACACTTGTGAGGCCACGAAAATAATAGCTAAAAAGTTGCTCACTTCACCCTGTTTGAGTCTTTGACAACATATGGCCATCCGTGGTCTCTCCATATAACACCCACGGCATGCTGTAGTTTCTTCTTGGCCATACATGGTTTCTCCTGCACGAGTTTTCTTTGAGCCATGGTCCTATGTCGTTTTTTATAGGCATTGGGGATTCCTTGCTGGCAGTCAGTGGTCCCTCCATGCGTTTGTGGTCTTCTGTAGTTTTTCCATGACCGTCTATGGCTCCTAATTGACCCACTATGGAACACCAAGTTTTAGCAGGGTTCTAATCATGCCCTGAAGCTGTGAGGCAGCTATTTGGCCAAAGGAAGTTTTCATGCACACGATGCTTGGATTCAGCTGTAACCAATCCGATACTTCCCCTTGAACCGATGTGCTTCAGTTGGGAGATACATACTGCTTAAAATGCTTGGCCACTTTAGATAGCTGACACTATGCTGTCCAAGAGTGAAGTCTGGCATAAGCTCTCTAAACCCACCAGGAGTCTGCAGAAGATTGTTCCGCGTGGGCTCGCATGAGTTTCTGGCAGTCATTTGCTGCCTCTGATTGTTTGCACAGCATTCGTAATAAGTGAACTGTTTTTAAGGACAGCTGGATGCAACACACAACGATCAATGCATTTGTCCTTTCCGCTATTGATATCTCTGCATTTCCTCCAAACGAAATTTAATTGAATGCAAACAAAAGGAAGGATTGTTTCAGGTCGTTATCAAAATGTGCCACTCTCCTTACTTTAATGCAAAATGAATGCACGAGACCAAAAATAAAAATAGAATGCCCCAGTTTACCACTTGCCAAAACTTGTGTTTACCATTCTCACATGTAACAAGTATTGGCAAAACCAATAAGTCTGGGTTTAACACAAAAGCAAGCAGTATTCGTGCATTAGATGAAACTGTATGAGAGGGAGCCAGCAGGAACTAAAAGAGAGGGATATGGTTGTAAAGCAGTCCCTCACACAGTTCATTGCAAGCACTCGAGAGGGGGAGGTGGAAGGATGCGCCTAAATAGCCAACAACATTAGGTGCAAGATAGATACACAAGGGGGCTAAGCCAAGGCATGAATGACAAAGTCTCAACCCAGTGTCTGAAAGAGACTGGTCAAACAAAGCCAATAACTGAAAGGGTGGACTCAAAGCCCACACGTTGTTTATTGTAAGTTATAGATCTAGTGAACAGCAGCACTGTCACAACCCAGGCCTAAATTGTTATGAGACTACTCTTCCCTGCAAAGTGAGAATTGTCCTCCATTGTACTAAAACTGTGTGAGTGGTATTCAAAAGTATTGTAAGCTGTTAAACAAAATAAGAATGTTATTGTCTCTACTAGATAGCATTGCTGGTTGATTTTTTTTTTTTTGCTATGTTTGAAACAGCAAGCTTGACAAACAAGTCGTCCAAGGGTGTACAGTAACTAATAGATTGATCATAGCGTTTTTTTTTTTTTATTTAACAGCAGCTCCCCTTTCTGTCAAACTAGGAAGACACCCCCCAACCCCCTCCCCGAGCTAGCAAACAAAACATTTAAAATATTCAGGCAATGAGTGTACAAATGCTGTCCAAGCACTCAAGTCTTTGTGCAGAAAGGCTTTGAAGGGGAATAACCAGTGCTCCTAGATGAAGTGCAGTGTTTGATGCTTTACCATAAGCAGGGCCGATTAAATTATGCTATTCAGTGGTAACATCTTTATTCGCATAGTTATGGATTTGCAGCTGATGCACATACTCCATGATCTGCTGCATAATATGCAGATTTTAATTTAAAAAGTTAGTTTTTAGCTCAAACGAATCAAAAGTTACTAAAAAATACTGCAACAGGAGGAGCACGATAGAAGGCCTTTCACATAGATTAATTGGTCATCTATCAGTTGCTTATTTTTGCATTTGATTGTTAAATTGGTACTAATGAGGTGAATGAAATCTTTGCTCTGAAAGTATTACCACATGAAAAAAATGACAACGAAATACTATTACAACAACGTGCTGCATTATGCTGCATAAATTGCCTTTTTTGCTGTTAATTTAATAAACTCAGCCGCATAATTTGGTGCCCCTCAAGGTAGAATTGCTAAACAGCTAATATACCTTTTCACCCACTCAGAGTAGAACATTCTAAATTAAAAAGTGAGGACAGAAAGGCAAGCGTTGAAATGATACAGCAAACAGTCGATAGCAGCTTGTGCACCTCCATGGTCTTCAATAAAGCTCCTAACATTCCAATACGACCTGTATAAAAACGCACATCCATTATTCACACTATTGAAAACGAGGGGTTCCACAATCTATGGGTGGTTTTCTAAGTGCACAATTTAACCACCAGAACCTGTTTTAACCCTGCCATTACATCAATCCAATCTACAAGAGAGGATCCTGGTCAGACCTCTTGCAAGCACACAGCCTTATCCTTCATCAAATGGCCATCTGTACAATTGGCCTCAATAAAAGACATTTATTGAAAAGAAAGAAAAGACCGGCAGTCAGGAGCTTCCTACAATAGTAACACACATACATTATTCACGTGCTTTTACAAAAGGAGGAAAATCAAAGGCAGCACCTGGCTGTTGGCATAATTTGTACAAATCAAAAATCAAAAGGAAACAGCTCAATGCGGTTCAGGTCGCGTAATGTGCATTGCCCATAGAAGCGGCTGAATTTTTCAAGCTTTTTTTGTAACAAATGGCTCCTCGTAACCCCTTTCTCCCTCCACAAAAGACCACCATTAAAACTGGACAAAGAATTACCCTTAACTATTTTGGTTCATATGGTTTTCAAGTCTGTTTCTCTAAAAGCAGACTATAGGGCTCATTTCAAAAAAGAATTATAGTAGTTTTGGACTTTTCTTTTTGAATTGTGTATTTTGAAGTATCAATTCTTTTACATTGTTGTGCTATTCCTTTAACACCCCTCTGGTAAGATGTGAATTTCTTTCCCAGCAGTTTCTGGGCTGGACTGCCAAAAAGGGTATCCATTAACGCTGCTATCTGACTGCAACTTTGCATTTCTTGGCCTATTAGTCTGGTGGAATAACAAATTTCACTTAACTATAACAACCCTTTAAACTTTGTTTCTTTTCAGTGACTTTCCAAGGGTTTCTTTTAAAATGTAAAGTACCATTATTATATTATTCCAATTTGTAACTATAAAGTCACTTTAAACTTTGTTTCGGTCAGTTAATATATATTTTCTCCCACATACATTACACAACCCCCTCAACACACCCACAAACTCTCCCACCCAGCAGTAAATCACTGAAGGGGCTAATCAATCATGTATTATAGGAAGAGTACCTTTCATAGCATTACTTTGGTTGACGCTCGGTCATATGTGCACATAACTACTGTTCAGTCTGTTGATTATTCTGGGTGGTTGGGCATCAATCAATTTAGATTTTGACAAGGAAGACCTCAGTGTTGGTCTTTGTTTAATCTACCATACTATATGTACCCATCCAGAACTATGCTTTAGAAGTAAAAAATATCCTTACTTGGAGAACACAGCAGATGGCGGAAAGCAAAACAAATCCTTTTGTTATTTAAATCCGTACCGGGTAGCTATTGGTGATCACAGGTAGTGATCCAGTGTAATTCGAGGGTAAACCCGGTTGGTATTACGAAGGAGAAACGAGAGAGAGAGCGAGCGAGAATGAGCCCTCCGGTCCTATACTTAATATATTTAGCCAGGTATATTATATATTACTAATACCACACTATTGTAGCCACTCTGAGGTCTTGGGCTTACTACACGCACCAACTATCTTCGGATAAGTGCAATACACATCTCTATGGAGGCGAACATTACATTTTTATGGGCAAAGACTTTATTCCTTATGAATAAGGGTCCAATCCTCCCCTCAGTATTGATTTTACCTTTGAAATTACCGTAATATTATGGCCCAGCATTACATCAGGCCTAGAATTATTATGGTTCAGTATTACACACAAATACAACTACAGCCCCCATGAGCACCTATGGTTTCCTGTAGTCCAGTTAATTCACACGCGGGGGTATGACGTCTTGCACAAGGGAGGTGCCCACATCCGGAACGGAGACAGTATGGCTTACACATTTAAGCGAGCTCTCCGACCAGCTTGGTGCAAAAGCCGGGATAGACTGAGACCAAATAGGTGATCCACGGGTTAGGATCTTTGAAGTAGTAAGTCGGGCCCACTACTGCCACGTTGGTTTAAGGTAAAGCGCGAGCTACATGTATAATGTCAGCGGGAGTCTAACACTTCAGTTTCACTCATCCTCCCTAAAGCATGCGACTGGAAGGATGCCCGCGCTGCTATCCATGAGATTCCAGTAGTTCCCCCTATTAGGGTGAGGGTGTTTGAACGCCTTTGGAAATACTATATGGAATCTAGGCGCCAGTTGTCACAGAATTAAACACAACACTAGTGTACCACTTTTGTATGTTTGATGTGCACACGGATGATTTGAATGACAACCGATCACTCCATGCCTAGCACATCACGCACTTTGATTGACACTGAATTCTCACATACAAAATGAATGGAAATTGTGATCGGATATGAGTGGGTGTGCTTGAGAGTCTTTAAAGTTTTTAAGGACTGGGAATTGAACAAAATATGTGCGACAATTCACGCACACCGCCTATTGGGCAGGATGTGGTATAATGAGGGCATTTAAGTTCAGGGCCACTATCACGCACTAGTAATTAGACAACCTTTGGAATATGAGCTTCCTTGCATGACGGGTGCGGTCACACACATTAACTAAGAGTACAGAATTGTTCAATTATTTGTGTTGTTGTCTTTTATGTTTCCCTTAAAGGCAGAATTTTTCTCGTACCTGAAGGGAGATAAGTATTCTCCTTTTATAGGAAGGTGACAGCTAACTGTTCCTTCAAAAAAAAAAATATATATATATATATATATATATATATATATATATATATATATATATATATATATATATATATATATATATATATATATATATATATATATATATATACACACACACACACACATACATATATACACACATACATATATACACACATACAGAGAGAATTAATGCCAACGCCAGTGAGGGAACCATTTGAGCCCTGATGAATGCCCACGACCCTTGAGACCATAATTTGTTTGGGCTGAAACATGTTGGAAGACTATTAGGGTCATTGGACCATTACTCCAAGAAAGACCAGTTTTTACTGTTTTTAATATCCACTACGTCCCCGAGAATAAAAGGGATACCTAGGGGAAGGAGTAGGATTTTTATCTTTAAGTACCCCTGGCCTACATCTCCTAAGAGCTCCCTGAAATACGATCGAGCCTACCCTGACCTTTAGGAGTCAGGGAAACCCGATGATGAAGTATGACACCAATAGGGCGTGTGAGGGGTAAATAACAAAAGGATATGTTTTCCTTTCCGCAATGTGCGGTGTTCGCCAAGTAAGGATTTTTTTTACTTCTAGAGCATAGTTCTGGATCTATATATATACGATTATATATATATATGGTAGATTTGTAGTTGGGAGGAGGTATCCATTCCCTAACCTCTCTTACCCCTTGAGTATCAGTGGATGACCCTCCATTGACACTATTAGGGTTACAGTACTTAGTTTAATGCCTTTAATAGTCAGACGTATGCATGCAAATAGTGGCTCTGCATCAGTCTCGAGTTAATTATATTTATCAACAGCTATTCCAAGAGATGCGGGGCTCAGCAAGCATCTTTTGCGTATAAACCATATGGCAGCAGATGAGACCAGCAATGTGTACAAAACAGAGTCCACCACTGTTATAAGTTTATGCAAAGCAGTTTAGAGCAAATAATGCATGAAAATGTCCTTCCTTTCAAACAGAAAAGTATAATTGTGTTCCAAACAAGGAGTTACTCCATGGTCAACTCAGTGAAGATTTAAATTAATCTGTTCCCTCCTACGTCCTGGACTCTTGCAGGCATTATGCAGACTAGCGCCTATTGCTGTGGCCATATAGATGATGCAAAATAAGCCTTCGATTCTCCCTCAAACCTAAACACAATTTGATTTATCGGCTTACTCGTGTCTACTGGGGCCACCAATATAACACATGGTTGGATTTCCTCTCCCTTTTCACATTTACATTAATTAAATTATGCAGCACAGCAACGGTCTTTCTTTGTTTCATATGATGTAGTTTTCACTTCTCGTAAGAACTATTTTCAATATTCTTTATTGGAGAAAAAGGATGCCAGAATAGTGTAAATTGTTGTTAACCTGTGAAGAGATTTTTATTAAAAGATACAGCTCAGAATCATGAAAACTTGGGAGACAATTGCGGATGTCTGAACTAGCCCGTGGTGTGTTCAAAACTCTCTATCGAGTATGAAACGCAAGCCTTCCGTTTTGGTCACCAGGGTTGGCGGAATACTAATGCAGGTAGGTCAGAGACTCTTACTACAGAGGTGGTGGCCCTTCTGAAGACAAATAATCTCTCGTGAACACTGTGCTTTACACACTGGACCTGCATTCCGCAGTCAGCGACAAACACCAGATTCACAACAAAACATGCAACGTAACCAAACTAAGAAAAATCAGGGGAGAGCTAATCATACACTTGAAATTCAACACCAAGACTTTCAACAACAGCAGGAAGATGAAGGAAAATACAATGCATAGTAGGTCACAGTGAGAAGTTTTTCAGCCGCGGTTCATGCAGAGAACAGCGGTGGGGCAGCATTGGGAAAATTAAATAAATCATTTGTTTGCCCTCTGCATCGTCCTTCGAAATCCCCTCCGACGCGGTCCCACCGCCGTTACCTGCACGGACCGTGGCTGTGTCAGAACATTCTAACTCGGAGGATGACCATGCCACTAAAGCACAATCACATCCACGACTTAATGATAGAGGTCCAAGAGCTGCACAATAGTTCAGCATCAGCAGTGAAAACACTACGACTTTCAAGCACCATCCAGACAGATTAGTAGTGACTTATAAAAAAAAAATTGCATTGCCGAACCTAAATTACAAACCAGTCTAGAAAATGTTGGCATCATTCAAGGGTCACAACTGCTGATCATCTACCAGGTATTGGTTTTCCAAAGTCAAAGTATGTGTGTGTGTTAGGCAAAAGCTTTGAAGAAAATGTAACAGCAACATAATACAAATACGGATTAAAAAGCCTATGATGCACGAGAAATATCCTTAGTACAATTCAGGATTTTTCTGGGACTTCAAATGAGCTTCCACTGTTGAGGATTCAAATGCATCCATTCGGTTCCCAGAAGTAAACCCATATTAGGATTTTCCTACATCCTAAACTAAGGTTAGGAAAAATGAGGACATACGGTTAGGAAATAAGTATGGCCCAACTGAGAAGAAGCTTTAGCTTTGAAAGGCAAAAGGTCACATTACCCAATATCAGAAGTAAGCAAAGGAGAAGCTATCAATCGTGCTTTGGTTGGTTAGGCACACCTAGATTGGTTTACCATTTTTACACTTCCAATATTTATAACTCGCAGTATTTTATTGTTTCAGATTTAAACATCGAAACATCGATACATCGAAACAACGATACATCGAAACATTTTAACTGAAAAAGAGCATGCAGAATTCGAGAAACATCACGATTAACCTGTACATACAACCAGGGCTCTGTACTGGGGCAGGAGTATGGAAGAAGAGGCCGATTGGCTTCCTACAGTCTGCTTTGTAAATTAGATGAATGACCAAGGAACATTCTAGACAGGCACTGCTAGCATCTGTGGCACCAGGTTAGATGAATAACCGGTCATTTCTAGAGGATGGCTCTCCCCTCAACAGGAGGTCAGACGAAAGTCCAAACAAATCAAGAGGGGGACTGCATCAGATTAGACTAACATCAACACTATTATAGAGGGCATTGTGAAAGCAGGTTCTGCAGCGAACATGTGGGCTGAAGTCACCTCAATGGACGACGAGCAGGGGTCCATGCAATTAAATTTCAAGGAGGATCAGTACATATTTAATTTCAGATAAAAACAGGCTGAAGACTGAAGTAGCTTTAGTGAAAAAAATTTGAGAACTCAAAAATGGGCCACAGAACCTGCAATATATTACAACACTATCCTAAAAATTATATTTTTCTCCTATACCTGCATCATACACAGCGGGTTTCAATTAAGGAGGCGGTCGGTCGCGGGGTAAAACTATGTGGGCAAACAACCTTTATGCTCAGCAGCCAACAATGCACAAGTGGGAGATGCCAGCAACATTCATGACCGATACAGATTGGCTCCCTAGTTTTTTTGTAAACCTCTATGTGCATTAAACTTATCTTCTAGCATGACTATGTGACCTGCTGTCTCCTCCCACAAGAAACATCCCCATCGCTTACAGTTCATTGGATATGCAGTCAAGCACAAAACAACCCTAGATCATCATTCAGACCCATGCAACCAACTGTATGTGGGCACTTTTCCCCTACTGTCCCGGTTCACAAGGGTTGTCCAATCAATTTTCACTCTCAAGCACTCATACAGAATATACGACATAGCCAGAGCAGTGTACTGGGCACAGAAATAGTCAGAAGATGCAAAAGAACGTTTTCAGTCTGCTCAATGCCTACCAGTCATTACACTGAATTTCAGACTAGCCTCAAGCCCCTTCCCGCATCTTTCATTTTGAGTTTTTTCCGGTATTTGTGTCACAGACAAGATTCTATGATGGTGCTTTATGTTCCTAGCTGGAATGTCATGAGCCATACATTGCAATTTCGTCTCAATATATAGTCATCATGTATCCAGTGAAATGAAGTAAAGAATACATCAACAATAAATGCATTGTCGCGTTCGAATGTCCTTTTGGACAGATTTCTTTATGCCAAACCACCTACAATTTAGCATTCACAACATCCCTAATTGGAAGCAGGACTCCTCAGCAACGTTACAAGTTATTCAATCAATTTCCATGTTAACCTTGAATTAAAGAAAAAAAGCAGCACAGTTTATAAAGACTGCTACGTTTAATTAACATTATCCGAGTTCACACGAAGCCATAGACATTTAGTCAGATACAAAAAAACTCCAGAAGAGGCATGGTAGAATGGACGTTCAATGGCGGACACCGAAAAATGGAACCCTGAACTCCTGCTAACAGAATCAGGAGCTCATGCAACAGAAACTGCAGCTGAAGGTGGCTCCAGGAAGGATCTTGAGAGAAGCTTTAATTGGAAACAACTCAGGAAGCATCTCCTGAACAGTGCTAGAAGTCCAAAGAGGTCAGGCAAAGTGTACTGGGGAGGTGTGGCCACGTGGAAATTCGTTGTAGAGAGCAGGGTCCTAAAGGAGCTGCATATAACAATTGCAAAGATCCCTCGGGACTCGTACAGCACAGTATTGGCGTAAACTCTGTAGCATTAGGAGTGCAACAGTACAGCAGAGACCCAGTCTGATACAAGGTCCCAACAGAGCGGCCATCAGGATTTGCAGGAGTTGGGGGCTGTGAGGAGAATAGAGCCAAGCAGGCACAGTACGGCCAAGCCGTTTCTCTGTTGACGAAGCTGGCAAACTCAGCTGCCTATGAGAATATATGAAATAAATGACTGAAGACTTGTCAGCACTGAGTTGGAGGGGTTAATAGCTTTATTTTAGTTCTGGACACATTAAATGCAACTGCTAAATTTATTCTCGGACCTTTCCAAGGCCACAAAAAGGGGTTCAGATTATGTGCAAGCATCTGCAAGAAAATTACCTATTCCATTATATAGTCAGTTATTGTATTTGCCTACTCAGCAGTCGGTCCCTTGGTTGCAGTTAGATTTGAACCCAGAGGAAATCTGGAACATGCAATATAAAATTCATCACTTTTCTGTAGTGTGGTCCTAGAATGATCACAGTTCTAGTGGCATTTACGACCCACTCTACCTTCAGGGTCCGATTTATACACACTTTGACCACTCCAGGTCACATTATGATGAGACAAGCCACCCATTATGGCCCACTGTGAATGGCCTACAAATATATTGGATGACATTGAAACTATTTTTATATTCCATTGCCAGTGTCTCTTCATGTCCCACTCATTATAAAGATATGTAAAGCCCCAGTAGGGGGGTCAATACGCAGCCATGACTGGTGGACATTAGAACAAAGAAGGCTTTAGAAAGACATTGGCAAGCCGCCATGGTTCTTTACAGCTCCTATGGCAGTGGACTTCCATGATGTGGACCATTTTCTCAGGAAAGACGGAGCGACAAGACTATGGGATGAATGAGGTCTACAGGGACTGGGGTGGGTTAGACCAGGAAATCAGAGCGGCCAAAACATTCAGCCAACAAGGAATGTTCAACGTTTCCCCATGGGTGATGTGGCTGGAGGAAAAAAATAAAAAAGAGCAATATTGGGTTTGGAAGGGGTCGGACGGAGGGCATAGTAAATGTGTACACATAAAGCTGGCTGTAGGAAACCTCTTGTTGCAGAAAAAGAGCAACTAAGAAAGTACATGGGAATTATAAGAAAGTTGCAGAACAAGATTGGAACTGGGGTAATTGACATGGTTATCAATTTAAACTAGCAAGATTCTCCCCCATGCCTAGTACCTACTTGAATATGATGGGAGGTGAATATAGGCACATGTACAAGAAGTTAAACATAAAGAAAGTCTGCAGTAATGAAACAGACATGAAGAGGGAAGTAACAGACAGAAAAGATTTTAAAAAGGCAGTTTGACAACGTAGAATTGTTTCCTGACATAACAAGGAAGAAATAAAATGTCAGTCTCTAAATACCCTTTTAACTCAATCAACATTCAACTTAAAATCCAGATTCAATTGGCAAGACACACCGATATGTATTGATTTTCTCTCACAAGAAACGTTGGCAGGACATTGCTGCAAACCCTACAGACTGATACCAGGGACCATATAATTTAGTTTACAGGAATCAGTGATAAGCCTCCACTGGTCCCAAACGTAAAGAGCTGCACATCCCATCTGATTTATCAATGCTTTGAGCACATTCTAAGCGGTGAAAGAAATCAACACAACTTTGCAACTATGAAATCCAACAGTTCAAGTTTTTTGTCCACATCTGCCTGCTATCACTTGGATAATCAGATTTCACAGGCACAATGAACATACTATTATTGGATATTACATTGCACAAAAACGGGTCACTAAGACACATTATCCATCCACTATGTATTATAATGAAAATTGGGAGGCCTACCTCTAACTGTAAAATGATATTCCTCTAACGTCTATATAACTCAATTTGGTCTTCCAAAGGCTAAACACTTATTTGCCAAAAATGCGCCAAGACACGCATTGGATTTCTGCCTTGCAGAAATCACATTACAAAATGATTTATTGCATATTTAGAACATGCAGTTACTGCATATTCCCCAGTTTCTGAGCTAGATTCTGTTGGAGGAACATTGGCGGCTATGTTTGCACTACTATCTCACTGCAGCAGCCTGTTTCAAAGATTACAAATAAATTACTCAAGAAAAAAAAAAGGCGAACAAGGCCACCTAGAGGGAAATGGATTACCTTCTTGGAAAAAAGGTTAGTGGAACAGGCGGGAAAGGATGCTGACTTCAGCTAAATGAGAAATCACTGTGCAGGGCGTAGATTACAGGTCCACATTGCAAAGGAGGTTTTGGAGCGACAGAGCTGAAGCTCTGAGCGGTCGTATCATTTGCACTTAAGAAAGGGGCTGTACATGGCCTCTAGCTACTGAGTGTAATAGCACAAAAGCTATGAATTTTAATAGGCCAGCCTAGCATCTGAATCACAAAACCAAATTACAAAAAGATTTTAATTTAAACATGCCGCTCTCTACACCTAGCATCGAATTCGGCGTTAAAGGATTCATTCCACTTCCCTATAATTTTCAATTGGATACTAAGTAACCAACACTCATTTCTGATGCTGCATTTTACCCAGTCCCCTCCTTTGCCAGCCCGTTTGCACCATATTTTATCAACCTCCATTAAACTTACATTATACAGTTTGGGGGCAGTTACTGGACCACTCCATGGATAATCCAGCATATGGGGTCCAATAAATGTGGTGTCTGCTATCCGGGTGACATTTACAGAAGCAAAACTAAAAGGGATTGCCATGGCAATGCACAACCATGAAACTGGTTAATTATTATCCAGGTACATAAATATTACAGGGTGCGGCAAAGATTATCCTAGGATAGGTGAAAAGCAAAGTCCTTTATAGATCCAAAAACATGCTCCCTCTAGGATTAAAAGCATTTCTGTGGAAAAAAATCATAACTGGAAAAAGTTATTTGACTCTTATTTTCAGATGTACATACACAGCTTTTAACTCCAGAACTAGATTATGCAAGCCTCAGTACACTTAACCTCTGCATCTGCTGTACCTCAGACATTAGTGGCTCTCTTATCACAATGAGTGGAAGGCCTATTTTTGTGTCAGTTCATTCGACTCAGTAACTAATTATATTTTAGAGGAAATTAGCAGATCGAATTTACTTGAGGGCACCACAGCTGAACTCAGACTAGAGTAATAGCAATGGGAATCTAAACATGACAAGTAATTATAGGCTGAATTAGGTTGTATTTGCTCCATTTTACTAAAAGCATTTACAAAGCAATAGGTCTTGCCTTTACACACGTTTGAGCTGTTGGCATTGTAAATGACGATGTCTTTTTATGTTTGTTTTAAAAACATAAATAAAAGGCATTGTCATACAATGCCAATAGCTCAAACTTGCATAAATTCGAGACCTATTGCATTGCAAATGCTTGTTTTTTTGTTGCTCGATTTTCCTTGGCCGGGGATGCGGGGGCGGGGGGGGGGGTCTGGTCTGTTAATCCACACCCGCTGGCCGGCGCCATGCAGAAACAAAAGCGTACGTTGAAGCGTAGCACTCACCTCTGCTTCTTAAATCTAAGTTGAAAGCATTGCCATTTAATAATAACGGCCCTAAAAATGACAAAATAATGAAGTAAAACTATCACAAAATGTGTCGCATAATGCCACAAAATTTTCCTTTTGTTGCTGCATAATTTACTCAACCCTGCCACATAATTTGACCCTCCCCTGCCGCATAATTCCAGTGGCCCTGGTTTTAAGGTATGAGGAAAGTGGGCTCCTGGCCCCCTTTAACAGCTAGCTCTGTTCTGCAGTCTTGCCTTGATGAGCTTGAATAATTCTTAAACAGATTTTAAACAGAGGATTCCTTTAATTTAATTTTAATGTGAGTTATATGCGAGAGTCTATTACAAACACTTTGCAAATAAATGTTTTTGGTTTTCAAAACTATGCAGCATCCATAAATAAAATGTTTCTTTTACATAAAACCAGGATGTCACAAATGAGAAATAGGTGGGGTTACAAAGACTATTTGCAATAATATTAGTGAGCTGCTGCTGAATACTCTAAAATGGAATACATGTCACTGTTCTTAAATAATACATGTAAACACATTTAGAATATGGGCCAGTGTGCCTTTGCACTTTCTGTGACTTGGCCAAAGAGGGCATGAAAGATGAAGCTGGATCACAAATCCAAAGCTGATCCGAACATGGGTCCCCAAATTACATTTGGCCCAAGGCCCCCGAAATTCTTAAGATGTTGTTGAGCTGTCCTGTGTTCCTTTACTCTTGTGATTGTAGCGTGAAAGCACAGGAGAACAATAAGCGCTACTCGGCGGACCAAGGGATGGTTGGCTGGCACAGCAGTGGATGAATGGAGCAGTTGCAGGGTGACTGGCAAGCCTGGTTGACAGTGACAGCTATGGGACAATAGGGGCAGGTGGATTGGTCAGGCACTTGGCATAACGCTGGAAGTGTAGCATAGCGGAAATTGACTAGCACAAGAGCAGCTGAACAGCTGAACAGCTGAACAGCAATAGTGTGACTGGCACAGCAATCCGGAAACTCATAGCTGTGGGCAAGTGTTTGGAGATGGGTAGCAGAGCAGTGAGTGACTGGCCCAAAGGTCTGGAGGAATGCTTAGCTGGGGGGATATCAGCTACAGTGGGGACTGGTGTACATGTCAGCTAATTGGTACAGCTGGGTTTTCTGGCACAGTGGTGGGACAGCTGGCAAAATACGGTGGATGGATAATGGTTGCACAATGCCCCCTTCTTGCATGCTGCATCACAACAGACCTCGGTACATGCAGTTCTTTGCATGTACACAGAGCGCACATGTAATTCGCTGACAGAGGGAGCCACAGAAAGGCTACACGAAGACTGCGTTCTTCAGAAACATTGTGGAGTCCTCCAACCTCCTGTACCTTGGTGTCCCGGGCTACGCAGCTGCTGTTGCCCTCCTCCCAGTGCGGGGCTGCACATCTGTCCTCCTGCCGCCACCTCTCCTCCTCTTGCTGCCGCTCATACAAGATGACGAGAGCTCGGGTGTGCAGGTTCAACGGGGTGCTGAGGCAGGAGGCGGCCAGCACGGAGGCTTGGTGCGACTGGTCCGTGCTGCTCTCAGCCTAGGCCAGGCGCAAGAGGTTGTGAGGAAGCGAGCAGAGCAGCCGACCCAGCTAAGCAATGGCCCACAGCGGCTTAACAAAAGCGCTCATAAACCAGAACAGCCGCTGTGCTGGTACACGAGTAGGGGCAAAGCAAACAGAGTACAGACAACCAGAAGGCAACCAGTGGTGTGCGCGCACCACAGAGGAGCAGGGGGAGGGAGCCTGTCGTCTGTGCCGTGCTGATGCATGTGCTAGACACCGTTGTGAATGGGCGGAGCAAAGGCAGGACATGCACCCGCCTTTGCCCAATTGCGTGCCTTTTTTTTGTAAAAAATACACGCTGAAGCCAATGGCAGCCGGCAAAAGCCTGATCACACGCACAAGCGTGTGGTCAGCTTTCAGAACCCCGTACAAGAGATCTCGGGCTGCACGAGCAATGCTGCGCACTGCAGCGCTAGGCACGAGACCTTAAAAACAGCAGCTTAGCAACCCATTTTACACCTATCCTTTGTACAAACAAAATAAAGGGCACATCAAATGTAAGATTTGATGGTTCGCAATCTTGAGAAACGTTTCCAAATGCAGATTAAAAAGATTGTCACAAGTGCGCGTCTCAATGCCTATTTGTAGAAAATGCTTTTCATAAACCAGAACATTCATGTTCGGAGAAAAAAAAAAAGTGTATAAAGGTTCCTTAAAAACTCTAATGGTTTCTGCAGATCACCATGTGGAAAGCACATTCTTTTGGAAAAGAATAAATAAAAGTGTGAGGAAACTGGCATCAAATGCTGCCTAACTGCACGGTTCATAACATTTTATCCTCCTATGTTGTGGAGGTTAATCAACCATATTGCTAAATATTTCCATCCAACTTCAGAATGAAACAAACCTTGAGACCTTGGAAACGGTGGCATGCAAGAGCTCACAGGGAGAGGATTCAGCTCACAGCATAATGAACATATGGATCTTAAAAACTATACTTTTTTTTTTACTGAAATTGACGTTAAAAATATCAAGCCCTGCACAGAAAAGATGGTCAGACATACACATAGTGCCAAAGGAATGCCACAGTCAGACAAAAATTTGCATCATCACGGTAAGACCATGAGACAAGACACTGAGGCAATGCGGTAGAACTCCAAAATAAACAGATCTTGGGACCAGTGTGCAGGAGTGAACTGATACACTTCATTTGTCAAAAGTTGTCAATTCGGGAGGAGGGATTGATAAATTCTGTTACTGACATATCGGTCACTGGGTTTAGAAAACTGCACCAGCCCACTTTGCTTTCTTGAAACAAACTCTGGTTCAAGGCTGTTGTTGTTTGGGAGGCAGTCAGATCATCACTTGCAGGTTGAGAGCAGTTTCAATACCCTAGCATCAACAGTACTAAGTCACCTTATGCAGGGAGAAAACATGCAACTTGTCCAAACTCCCATATGAGGAGGCAGAGGCAGATTGCAATAAATCTTCGTATCCCTATGATCAGCCATTTGTGGTGCATGGATAACTCTGGTGTAGCACATTAAGCCTCTATTATTTTCACTCCCACCATTGCTACGGCCTCAATTTCCTCAGAATGTGGTGCCACAATGGAAGCAATGGAGGCTTAACGACCTGAGGTCTGATTCATTAAGAGGCTCAGTCCATCTGGTTACTGACAGGACACTCTTCAGCAACCAATACTGCTCACACACCTTATGGCGAGACTTAGGCATGAAAGGAGACTGTTGTAGTTAATATGTTTAGTATTATTACTTATGGCTTATAGGCCTTCTGAAAGTGCATTACCCCATCCTTGTGGGAGATAGTGTGTTCCTGTTTGCACTGTGAGTCCTATAGCGAGGGCTATAAAATGAAAAAAAACAGGATACTAATCCAATATCAATATGGTGGTGGTGGAGATGGAGGGAAGAAGAAAAAATGAGAAACTATCTGTAATGGTCACAGACGCATACAAAAAAATCTAATAGGCCCAACCACAGTACAGAAACAGCACTAAATCGCATACAGACGAGATTAGCATGATCCTTCACAGAGTAAACACGACAACCCTTATTTTCTCTGCATCACTTGGCCAAGTCTCCCAACCCACCCTCTACAGTCACTCTACTGGATCTGCTCGTTTATGGATATAACACAAGCTGTCTGTTGCCTTACACATCTGTGGAGTGCCAAAAGGTTAACTGGTCAGTCCTACCCTCTTCAAGCATGTATGATCAATCTGGCTGATGTCATACGTGCACACAACAACAGCTTTACCTACGTCGACACATCTCATACGCTCCCTTCCAGACAAGACCTTCAACACAAGAAGCAAGTTCACCGCCTGCATTACCAAAGACGATAACTGGATGAAAGGTGATGGTCTCAAGCTCAACACCAACAAGACAAAAGTAGTGATCTTCGGGAAAAACACCTCACCATAGGACTCCAACTGGTAGCCGGTTGAACACAGTCATGCACCCCTAAGAATAATCATTAACCGCAAACTGGACATAACTGCAAAGGTCACCAGCATCACTGCACCCTGATTCCACATCCTGAAGATGAGGAGGAAGATCTTAAAATGACTCTCAAGCCACGCTTGAAAAACTGTCATTCACACCCTAGTCACCAGCAAGTTGGACCATGGGAACACCCTCAATGCTGGGATCACAAAGCAACTCAATAGAAGAGTAGAAACCATCCAGAACTCGGCAGCCAGGCACATTCTCAACTCCCACGCAGAACTCTCCTCACACCACAGGGAGCTCCACTGGCTTGGGATACAAAAATGCTCAAATCAAACTCCTCACACAAACATTCACAGCTCTACACAAGTCAGGCTCCACTCACCTGAACAATAGTATCTCCTTCCACCAACCACCCAGTCACCTCCATTCTCCAGGACTCCTACTCACATACATGCAACACATAAACAGAACTCGATCGGGGGTGGAAGGTAGGGGGTGTTCTCTTACATTGCTCCTAAATCGTGGAACGGCCTGCAACTCCACATCAGAGCCTCCTCTTCTTGAATTCCGCAAGAAGCTGATGACCTGGCTTTTCATTCCACCAACCTACCATTGACAAGGATAAGAGCTCACACACCTGCTTAGTGGCAGAATACCCGCAGAGGTGATATGTGTATTTGTAAAGCGCTCTAACATACTAGAAACAGTCATCTTGCTTAGTCCTGAATGAATGGGCCCAAGAGGGGAATCTGACCCAGGCCATTGTCGGGACCAGAGATTTTTAAACTAATATGGCATACTACTCATAGGCAGAACTATTCAGAAAGTGGTCAGCAATATTCAATTGTGAATAAAACACTTGCAGTGAAAGAAAAAAGCCTAATCGTATTTCCGGACATATTTAATGATACCTAGTTTCTGCTCTCAATATTACCCAACACGCACTCTATGAGTCTCTCAGTACAGAAACAAACGCAGGCATTCACCAATTTTCGGTCACCTGAGCAACCGATCACATTCCAGGAAGTTTGCAGAAGGCTCCAGTTTACTGTGATTAGTCTAATGGTTCAGGTGGCGACACTTGCTGCAAGTAGTTCTTGTTTTATCTATAAATAATATCCCAATAAATTATTTCGATTAAACAACCAGAGAATCCCACTTTTGCAAATATGGATCCGGTTGCATAAACTTGATATTTCGGTCCCAAAAACTTGAGTAGAAGCGAAGACAAACACCACACGTCTTTACCAATCTTCTTTTTAACAAAGGCCTCGCATCGTCCATACACAGGTTCTGTAGACCTTCCATTACTAGCGTTTCATCGTCAGTATCGGGCTTCTTTTATCTACTAGCTTGTGGATCTTTTCACTTGTGACATGTGCCTGTGCAAGGTGTGCATCAATCTCCAGTGCTGAAAAAGCTGCTAGGATTCACAGCTGGCAACACCACAAACACCATGGCGGCTGCAATACATAAACCTACAAAAGAAAAAACAAGCCTTGGCAAAGGTCTTTCTTTGATTTGTCAACAAAGGCAATCATAAGTGCTGTTTATATGCAGTGCATGTCAAATGCTCTTTAACACTTAAGACAGCCCTATTGTCTTTGCCATTGCTATGGTGGGGGGGGGGGGGGGGAGCAGCAAGATGACAGCTTTGTGCATTGAATGCAGTAGGGAGTTAGATGATTGAATGTGAAAAACGGATTGTTTTTTTTCCAGGTGTAAAATAGTCCTTCATGCTTTGCTATAGAAAATGTAAACATACAACAAACAGTGAGGTAAATGAGTGACATTAATCTGGGTTCAGCCTAAATCCAATGCGTCTATTTTAAAGAATTCTTAACACACAGCTGCACTGTTAAGTCAGACCTAAAAATGGGTTCTGGTGAATTGTCTTAGCCCAAAGTTGTGCAGCTCGTCTGAATTATTCTAGTGTGGTGTAATAGACAGGAAGTGCGGCTTTGCACTTCTACTACTGTCTAAAGGCGAACACATAAAACTACGTTTAACGAGCAACAGCAAGGGAACCTTCGTAGGGGCTTTTTTCCATATTAAACTTAACAAGGAGGGGTGAGTACATGTGGCACGCAGCATGCTCCCATCTTTTTCCAGGGAGGCAGCAATAAGGAAAGCGAAGACCAAAGCATGAAGATTTCAAGGGGAACAAGGAAGGAACACTGCCATCAAACACCTAAAGAGCAGCCTAAAATCCTAGAACTGGATGAAGAATCCCCCACTGGATGTGTAGAATTTAACTTTTAACGAGTGAAAAGACACAAACTAGATCACTACTACTAGGAAACACCGCAGTTATAGTAAGAACATCAATTACGACAGAAACGGTTACTTCTCATTCCTCATGATTAGCTCAAATTATTTTCATACTCACTATACAATTTCAACACTAATCCTTTGTGTGTTCTGGTGTTGTGCGCTACTCACCGAAAAAGCACTTCAATAACCTATCAGGGGTAATAAGCGCTATAGAAATGCAAACCTTTTTTCCTCTTCCATCCATCCCCTATCCTTCTCAATCCAAACTTACATATCCACCATTCAAATTGCCTTCATATTTCACTATACTAATTCAACACTAATTCTTTATGGGTTCAGGAGTAGCATGCGAATTGTAAAAAAAAAAAAAAAAGCACTTCAACGCCTCGTCACTTGTAGTAAGCGCTATATAAATGCAATTACAATACAATAAAATGTGTACAGTCTGTTCTCATGAAAGGAAATGGGTTAAATACATTCCCTTTCCAGTACTATTCCCAAATGGGTGTTTGTGACCCCGGAGCAGGGAAGTGAATGTTGGAAAAACCCTGTCCTATCGACTCCCAGATTCAACAGGGTTCAGTGTACGCTTCAGAGAAAAACAACAAGCATTGGCAAACCCAAAAGGGCTCAATTTTTTTGCACTATGAGCTTTGCCAATGCTGTGCAGCACCATACAAAATTGATGATGCTGTGCAGAATCAGTGATGGGGAACGAAAGAAAGAAAAAAAGCTGTAAAGTATAAGAAACATTTTACTTGTTACAAAAAGTGCATTTTGACATGCAGAGCGGTTCAGCGGGAAATCGCAATTGCCGGAGCCTCAAAAACTAAAAAGGTAAATAAAAACAATTAGTAAAAAAAAATAAAAAAATTTTAAGTTACGACCAGGTGGGGGAGCAACAAAGGAGACAGGGGGAGGGCATGCAACAGGAAGGCAGGGGCGAGCATGGATTAAAGGCACAGAGGGAAGAAAATTTTTAACAAATGGGGAAAAAAAAGCCATGGATGGGTGGGGAAAGCATTGATGAGCTTGTGAGGGAATAGGGGAATGAGAAAGCTAAAAGTGTGCAAGAGGAATGGGCGTTTGTAGGGGGGAGGGGGGGGGGGGACGCAGCACACAAGAGGAGCTAGAAAATACATGCCCTCGGATGGAGTGCTGAAAAACAAAAAAGAACGTAGTTGTTCCCTAAATGCAAGTGGTTGGTGGACTTTCTCAACAGTTAGCCTCCCTTCTTTATATCACTGGATGTTATTCTTTCAATGCTGCTCCAATATTAATTTTTATCTTCTTCGGCCAAAAAGTTTTGAAGTTCTACAGCTTCTTTTCAAGGGTCAAAACAAAATTGCATAATCATATCCACATTATTAAATAAGCAGAATTATTTTCCATAACGATCATTTCATGTATGCACACTATGCATAAATTATTAACAGTTTCAACAAATCCAATCTGTTTATTCCTCTGCTGTATTAATTAATGCCTTATGAAATGCCATGGAATTTCCCACTACTAGTTAGTTAAGGAGTAACATTTATTAAATGTCTTCATTATTAGAGTCAGCATATACTCTTTATAGGGCCAAGTCTTTCTAAACTGGATAACCAACATGGGTTTCAGCATAAATACTAAATTGTGCTGCGATCGCACATCATATCTTCGTACATGGAGATGTTCATAGCCTGCATGTAAAGTGAAAACTCAAACCACAAACGCTCACCAAACAGACTGAGAGACGCATACTCTGGGATGGATCTTAGACGGGATGAAGAGGAGTGAAGTAGAGTCATCATCGCGGTACACCCCTCCCCAAATACATAAAATTTTGCTAGTAGGGTTCAAATGATGTTTAGCCAATCACATTCAAAGAGTAGACTGCTGTAGGCCCTGGGGGCGTCAATGGGAGAGAGAACAAATATTCTGTAAAGTAAGTATTTGCAAAGCGCTTCAAATCTGCCCAAGCATTGATGTCCGACTATTGTACAATGACGTCGAGAAAAGCTGACAACAGGCAGGTTGGGTTGAGCATGAGTGCCTAGGTCTATCTAGGTTACCTGCAGGTTCCAGGCTCCCATCCTAGTGAGACAGTTCAAGAGGCTGAGGGTCTGCTGCAGAGATCAGAGCGTACCCTGCAGGACACAGTGAGATAGCTTGCAGGGTAAGCGCATGAAGATGGAGAAAGACAAAAAGTTACTTTTGTTCATATTTAGTATTTGATATAGTAGCAGTGAAACACTTGTGTAATAAGCAGCATCTTAAACCTGAGCTGCTGTGCAGCGAGCTGTAGTCTGCATGTGAAGTCCAGATGAACCAGATTACAATTACCAGAGGGCAGTTAGCGGAGGAGGGTAACAGAAAGAGGCATTGGAACATTTTTCCAATTGGGAGGTGAGATGTAGGAGCCTGCGGACAGTTATCTTACCTGGTTCATCGCTCCACTCACTTTTGCTGAAAAAGGAAGAGAGGAAAATGCCTACAACATAGACAAAGCTAAAACTGCCTTGCTAAAGTAGGGCAGCCATTAAATAGGAAGCAACGTAACATAAAAAATATATTTTAAAAAGTGATATTGTTTCCAATGTTCTGCCTTCTTAATATGCCACCCAGTGACAGAACGGAACGGTAGCCAAAACAGAGGAGCCATGATGTGTATTCACACTGCTCTCTCAACACAAAGATATTTTGATATAGATTATGAGCCATCTAGGAAAAAATAAATAAATAACGTAACAAAACTGTTGGGATATAAAGGTTTCTCTGCCTCCTAACCTTTAACAACCATCTGTCATCAGTGCTGGCCTATCAGTGCATCTTTATTTGCTACTATCCTGTAATTAGTTGGATGGAGATGGGGTTGGTGTAAACAAGCGCTCTTTAGATTGCCATACCTGTGGGGTACACTGCCACATCGCACTGGGAGTCCCTATGCCCAGCTACCAATACCACAATCAATTAGGTAGGACCAGACACCTCAAATAACTTTCACGTAGGTGCACTCCTGCTCAGACTAGCAATGAATATGAAGCCACAACTGGAGGACAGAATTTGGCAACAGCAGGACTTGGGAGAAGTAGAGTTAAATAAACGTTGCTTTTCTTGTCCAGGCTACAGATACACTTGGCACACATGCTTCACCACACTGTGAAATGAAAACAAGAAAAACAAAAACCCTGCATCATCCTAAGAGACCTGCCAGAAACATCTGCGACCAGCACGCGCCTATGCACGATACCAAAATATTTCGAAAAATCAATAGATAAGTGCATAAAACGCATATTTCAACCCAAAACAGCCAAAAAAATGAACTGCCACTGGACAGACTGCAATATTGGGCTAGTCCAACCAGTCAGTGTTTGGTCTGATTTTTTGCTATTTTGGGGCCTGTTTTATGGTCTGGTGGGGCAGTTTTTTCCTCTGATATTACCACAAACACTGCCTTCAGCAAGTACAAATGCATACAATCGCTAAGATCTTTGCAAAACACGCCTTTACAAGTTCAAAACGAAACTACTCACATTTCTAAATGTGAGCCACTATAAGTTAGGCGATGCACAAATAGGGACCATTTTTATTTTGCAGCCCGGTCCCTTTTTCTTTCCCAGCCTACCCCGTTACAATATACTTTACTAGTATGACGTAACCCATCTTTAAATGGACAACCTGTGTAGGATAATACAGACTACGCCTAAGTACACCAAGACAGGACTGCCATTTCAATGAGGTGCTTTCAAAATGCCCCCTCGACCTGTCCGTGGAGCAGGCCAAGTGGGTGCTGGATTAGGACAACTAAATCTGCTCCTTTAAAAAATTATACAGTTTCAAATTTTTACAATCTTCGTTACTACGGTAATTTTTCTTAATTTTTTTTTAAAAAACACATATCCTGGGGCCTTTGTTATTTTGTATTCAGTGGCACTGCAAACACCGAGCCAGAACAAATTGGCTCCCACGGTGCTCCCACAGCAGCGTGTTCAGAGGAGCACAAAGCGGTGGTTTGCATTCCTGAACCTAGCAATTTCTGACATCGGTAAAAATGCAGATGTCAGTTTGTAAACAACAAAGCGTCCTTTGTGGTCGGCGCTCTTCCTTGCTTTGCGTTGAAAGGAAATACCTTCCGACACAGTCATTTGTGTAACCAAAAGAAAAGAACAGAGTCGCCCTCGGAGGGATGAATGCTGCAGATACAAAGCTCTGTGCGCTGCCATCCCCTCCATTACTCATAGTTTTCGGTCATTTAGGCCTAATTTGGTACTCGTGGCCTGGTGCACTGCCTATATTTATTTAAAGGGACAATTTACTGGAACTTTTTTTGCGGTGTCTGCCCACTCTTGAGAGGGCAAACTCAGCATTAAAGTTGGAATCAACCATCACGAATCTCCTGTACCTTCGCAATTTAAACAAGCATTTACAATGCAATGGTCTCGGCATTATGAAAGGTAGAGCTATTGGCATTGCTCATGACATTTTTTTTCATTTTTTAAAAAAACATAAATAAGTGGTATTGTCATTTACAATGGCATTAGAGAGTACTAGAGAGTATTCGCGGACACAGAGCCGCGCACACAGACAGAGCCACTCACACAGACACACAGACAGAGCCACTCACACAGACACACAGACAAAGCCACTCACACACACAGACAGGGCCACACACACACAGACAGGGCCACTCACACACACAGACAGGGCCACTCACACACACAGACAGAGCCACACACACAGACAGAGCCACACACACACACAGAGCCACACACACACACACACACACAGACAGAGCCACACACACACACACACAGACAGAGCCACTCACACACACACACAGACAGAGCCACTCACACACACAGACAGAGACAGAGCCACTCACACACACACACAGAGCCACACACACACACACACACACACACACAGAGCCACACACACACACACACACACACAGAGCCACTCACACACACACACACACACACAGACAGAGCCACTCACACACACAGACAGAGCCACTCACACACGCACACACAGACAGAGCCACTCACACACACAGACCGAGCCACTCACACACACAGACAGAGCCACTCACAGTGCTGCTCACTTTTCAGCAATATCGTCCAACATACCCTGCCTTTACCTATCATTTGTATCACAGGAATGCTCACAACAATTTACAACTCCTCAATTTTCAAAAAGGTACAGCTTTCTACTTTTGAATAAAAGGTCTGTGGCAAAGAAAGCGCCCACCCTGAATCAGAATGACGACTCCCTTTGATGCATCACAGCAAAACCATTCCTGTCCTTTTCTGAGAATCACAGGCATATCACACTCCTCGGCATTACCACCCTCTGCAGAATCAAGGAAAACGCTTGTAGCAGCACATTTTTAAGTTAAACAATAAGGGAACCCTAGGCTCTCTAGAGAAGGCATGTTTGACGTCTCTGACTCTTAGGAGCCAATTGTATGGGGGAACTACTGATTGTGTCGAGAAAAGGACTGGTGATCAGATATGGTGGACTACCAAATGAGAGAAAAGTAGAGCATCAACACACTCATTTGAAGGTCTAATGTTGGACTGAGATGACGATCCCACCAGCAAATGTTGTGTTATCTATTTTTCCTATGGGAGATCTTGCTGTTTTCTTATGTTATCTCTGAAACCAATAAAATATGTTAAAAAAATGAGTGAACCGATATACACAACTTGCATGAATGATTCCAACCAGTGAGGCTTTAAGAAGTCCCATTAGTACTCTGTAATTGAGATTTCAATTTATGAAGCAGTTTTCCAGCTGTACATATTGCTATACATACATACGGTCAATCCATTTAGTTACATCATCTTTATTCCGAAGGCAACATACACACATGGGAAAAAAGCATGGGCACCTGGGAAACATACTACACAAAGTAAATTAGGGGTGAAAAAAGCAGCATCTCCCTGAAGCATCAGACCCAATGCACTATTTAGTGCAGATCTGCAATAACTGACTCACCTCGTTATGTTTCCCATTTTTAGTAATACTGCTTCCCTGCAAAATCATCTTCTCCAGGACCACGAGAAGATGCAAGGCTTTCTCAGTTTGATGAGTCAGCAGATACAGGTCCACCAAGAGGAAGCAGCCAGACTGCGCAAACTTCTCTGACACGGTTAGCGGGAGGGGGGCGGGAAAGGAGACGCGGACAGCGGGGGGGGGGGGGGGAGAAAGGAGACACGGACAGCGGGGGCGGGAAAGGAGACACGGACAGCGGGGGCGGGAAAGGAGACACGGACGGCGGGAAAGGAGACACGGACGGCGGGAAAGGAGACACGGACAGCGGGGGGGGGTGGCCGTAAAGGAGACACGGACAGCGGGGGCGGGAAAGGAGACACGGACAGCGGGGGGGCCGGAAAGGAGACACGGACAGCGGGAGGGGGGGCGGTAAAGGAGACACGGACAAAATAGATTTGAGAGATAATACGTCCCAAATCAAGCACCCGAGGTTTCCTTTTCGACTCCAAGTGACACAGAATTCCCTCGTTCTAGTATCAGTAGTTCTATGTCAAGAGCTTTAAACACAAGTGCATGAGCATATATGTATAAAATTGTTGGTGCATAAACTTTATTTGGGGAAGTTACATAGCTTGAAGAAAGAAGAAGGGTTTTCTTCCTGTGTCGGAGAAGTGAAAATAGGACAATTTGGAAAAAAGATAGGTACAGAATGTGGGTCGAACCTGGACAGTGTCTACAGGTGGTGAACATCTACAACTGCAGCGCACATGAGGTTAGCACCAAACTCCGAGACCTCATTTCACCTCCTACAACAAGTGCCAAGGGCACAAATTTTCAGTTGAGCAGTCCAGCTTTGCCAGACTCTGCGATCCCAGTCTGCAGACCTGGCGAATCCCCTCAAATGTCCTGGGTGCTAATACTCAAGATTTGACTGTTTCCTCACTTTTTTAATCAATTCAACCCAAACTCTAACAAGATCCTCTTCCTTCCAAGTATACAACAGTAAGAAATAAGGAGCCCGACTTACAGCATGTCCAGCTGTAAGAAAAGGGCAACGCTGGAAAGGTGCCATGCAAACATTTGCAGAGGAAGGCTGAAAATTCCGCACCCACATCCCTCGTCCACGAGGGTGCCCACCAAAGCAGCCGTGCACGGACAAGGACACAAAGGCAAGAAAGAGGTCTTTGACTTTACCTGGGTGAGGCAGCAAGGGGAGTACATGGTGCCCTGGAAGGCTGGGTCAAGGAGCCTGGATTCACCGGAGCTCTGTGGGCTGTAAGGCCTCATTGGCAGTGCCGCTGGCTCCCTCTCTGCTCCACTCTACTCCATGCTGCCGCGAAACCACGCCTCGCCGCTCTGAAAGTGAAAGTTTTCACTCTGCTGCTGCGATTCCACATTCCCGGTGGGAACGGTTTCAGCGGAGGCTGTGAGAAGTGATTTTCCCATATAAAAAAATACAGTTGCTGAGGTCAGTTTTGCTTGCCGGAAAAAATGTGGAGTGTGTGAGAGCAGAGGCAGACACGCCGCTACCAGGGAGCACAGAAGCGACCGGCGGGGAGAAGGTAGAAATTCGCCTTGTGCAGATGTAAGGGTCTGTAGTTCTTAGCCGAAAGGGGTAGAGGTTTTTTGATTCTCCGAAGTCTACAAGTGCGTGGAGTGTGTGTAGCTCCGGCGCTGGGTAACACTGCGCGGTCTGCCTTTTTCAGCAGTACTGGCATCATTGGCACTAGGCTAAGGCAAGAGAGAGATTACCCCCTCTACCCCAGGCTCCGCGGATGCCCCCTTCAAAGAGGTACGATTACGAATGCGGGAGGGAGGGGTGGGGGCCGGGGAGCAGCAGAGAACGACGGAGGAGAGCTGCAGCAGAGGGAGAGGAGGGGGGGGGGGGAGAGAGGGGAGAGAGGCGAGAGTGCGACGGAGGAGGGCAGAGGGAGGGGGGAGGCGAGCGGAGCCGAGCAGCTCATAAAAGCAGCAGGGAAGGGAGGCGAGCAGCTCCGAAAACACCACCACGTTTCTCCGAGGCAAGGAGACAATGCCTCGGAGAAACGCACGGCCATTTTCGGATTCGGGGGCGTGTTTTGCTGTGCTGAGTGACGGACGACGTCACTGTCTAAAGAACAGCAAAAATTACGCCCCCAAATCCGAAAAGGACGGGGCTACATCGGAGTGACTGATCTCTCCTCCAATGGCTGGCCTCTGTTTAGGAAGCCAGCCAATGGAGGAGAGACGGGGCAGGGAGGCGGGACCTACAGCGCTACTAAGAGTCATTAAATCTCCGGCCACAGACTGCGCAAGCGCAGCCTTTAGGCCTTCGACCTAAAAACTACAGAATATCACCTCCACCATAACCTTTTATGGAACCACCTACATGGCCTAATATCAGTTCCCACCCACCTCGCCCCACCATCGAAATTTTGTGGTCCCATTAAGGAGAAGCATACTCGGAGCCACTGGAATTATGCAGCAGGGTTTTTCTAAATTATGCAGCCAGAAAAAGTAACTCAAACCATTTTTGGAATAGTATTACCTCATTTTTACACATGTTAACACTATTTGAGCAAAGTTTTCCACCTTAGAAGTACCAGTCTAACACCCAAACATAGCAATTATCAACAGGAAGAGGACTAGTCAACCTTTGCAACGGGTCTTCCATTCCGCAGGTATAAGTGTTGCTACGCTTTTTGTAACTTTTGCTCCATCTGAGCTAGAACCTTTTTTCTTTAAATCTGCAGATTATGTAGCAGATGATTGATTATGTGAGAACTGCAGCAAATCCATATTTTTGCGAAACACACCACAGCCACAAGATTCACATAACTCCAGTGGCCCCGACTGTATACTTTAAAGAAGGAATGTTATAATTGTTGGTTTCCTGAAAATAGTTTTTTTTCATCTTTGTGCTTTTCAATAGCTGCAGGAATCCTCCCGCCCCCTTCCCCCACCCTAACTACCATCCACTTGGCCATAACCACTGCCTTTTTACCAGAAGCACAAAGCGAGTGATACGGTTTGTTACTAAAAGCACACAATATATGCCATACTAGTGCAGGGATATGATCACAACATTCGACAATGCACGTCAGCAGCTGAGGAGAAGGATTGTTCAAGGAGACCTCAACCACTGAGCTAATCGAACGGACATTGGCAGTCAGAAAACAAGATTTTAACAATAACGTCGTTCATACAGCAAATGAGAGCATATCTACAATATGCACTATAAAATTGTTCATAACAGCTGCCACATAGCCGATGATTGCTAGCCACTCATTTGTACGGCTGCCACCCGCGTCTTCACTCCAGCTTTTAAGCTAACGGCACTCGGCAATCTGCGACTCATTGTTTCGAGATTCCCATTCATGGAATGGGCCTACAAGTCCCAGCATGCAAAGTGCTCTCAGCTGTTTAAAACAAAAAAAACACCAAACTTCACCGGCTCAATAGGTCACGCGATAGGGGTGGCCACTTGGCAGCCAAGGGCCCAAGAGGCCTACACCATTTAAATCGATGTGAATGAATCCGGAAGAGTTGCACAGCGGCAGGTGTAATGTGCCAGCCTGTAGTATATTTGGTTTTCATTTCGTCTGTCAACAACTCTGCTTTACACACATACCACCACACCCACTAAATATACTTTGCATAGATCGTGTGTTTAACAAGCAGGTCAGGTGATCACGAAGCCTAAGAATGGCCCACTTGACTGAAATGGCGGCAGTCCAATGGTATGCCCCAAGCAACGAACGCACACGAGGAGTCAAGGGAAATATTCAGGCTCCAACATCCAAGCGAGCTGACACCACGCCAAAGGACGAGGGAACACTATGCCTGGGTTCCTCCACCTGGCACACTCGCACCCCCGGAGGGAACCCGTACTTGGGCAACAGCCCTTATTCCAGTACCCAGTGTATCAATGCGGCCTTTGTTCACCGTTCTGGCTCTGACGACTGACTGTCAAACACCTTTGAGCGCCGGTGCCACAATACCTTCAACATACAGGGCTGGAATGTGAACTATTTCTAAACAGAGATAACAGCCAAGGATAAGTCGGTTCACTGCTCGGTTGCACAAACAGGATGTTTGCACTTGAAAAGTCTGATAGAATAGCCATAAAAATAAGTCCGTTGCATGAAAACCTTTCGTTGCAAACCATAAAACAAAGGATGCAACAAAATGGAGGCACATTACACCAGTTAGCGCACCCGCCATCTGGATGAATCAAAGTGGCACATTAATCAGGAAACGAACCTTCGAGGGCAAGAAACAGTGCAGTTTTGCACTGTAACAGGTGTATGTTTTCAAGCACTGGCAAATGGACCACATCTACACAGACAAAGTTGCTCCTACCTCTTACCGTTTCAAGGTAATGTCACAGTAGCATAAAAGCGCCAACAGCTTCTAAGAAAACCTACCCCAGGAAAGTGGAATCATCACACAATGTAAAAGCCGTGCTGGAATATGGTTATCCTACAACGACTTTCCCATAGGACATCAGCATTCTTTGGTAGATCGGTCCCCATCCATAGAACATCATGTGTCTTACTATTGCTCTATCTGTTCACAATCGTCACAAAATGAACCCTTTCCCGGCTCCTGGTCCTTGGACTGAGGCACAGGAGTGACACTGAAAGAGGTCGGTGTGAATCTACATGTGCTGCATGCATGGGGTCTCCCGAAGGCTTGCAAGATCAGAAATATGCACCCAAGAAAGTCTTAAAGCCATACCTTGCTGTGGAAGAGGCGCAATCTGGCTCTCAAGCGTGAGCCTCCGAGGCTCAAGGGTCGTCAGCTAACAGAACCAAGGGAACTGGTGGTTAGTGACCTGCTCTTGAGCACAGCTTAGAGGTAACATTAACTGGTCTCCGCCGCCATAGGTGCATTAGAGAACAATGGCAGTACCTCAGGTACCTGTTGTGTGTAAAGTAACCAGAATTAGCCTATGTACCACAATACTAATCAATGTCTGTAGTAGGAGCGCATTTACATTTGGCGTGTTCCAAGCACTGTATCTCAACAGTGGTAACTAGATGGCTAAAGAAGCACTCCTCCATAGGACACTAATGGGCAGTGGCCCATACACAGTCAAACCATGCCTCCCGCCTACTCTTACACACCACCCATTGACATTACAATTCACCATATTTTTCCTTCAGTTTCTGAAACCTTGGATATCTCAGACGTTTCTGAAGATACAAGATTATTCCAACATGGACTCCTGGGCTTACGAAGAGTACAAAATATAAAATACAGCTCCACTTTTATTTCCCAAACACTAGTAAAGTCAGCCTCCCTAACCAAGGCACATCATGGAACTTAAATAAAATAAAGCCCCATTAAAAAAAAGATTTAAAAAACAAGGAATAAAAAAAAAGTAAAAAGTAAAAAAACAAAGTCCCTCAGTACCGCCATGGAGGAGGTTATGTCTACAACAGCCATTAAGTAACAATTAAAAAACATACACTGCCAACAAATTTCAAACCACCAAAGACATAACGTGTATTTGTAAAGCACACGTTCACCCGCAGGCATCTTGGCTCTGAATAAAAGATGTGTTACCCAACTCAGTGGTACTCATTGCATCGACCTCAGATGGATGAAAGGCTGAGCGGACCCGCCGGAATTTGAACCTGTGACCATGAGATCAAACACAGGACCTTGCAGTGGACACATTAGTCCACTGAGCCACCAGACCCAGAGTCCGCTTCTTAAATAAGGAGGAAACCAAGTTATCAGCCAGAACGGTGCAAAAAAAAGGAACAAGAACATGTCCCCAACACGAGCATGGACAGATTGTGCTGTATGCCCACTGCAGGCTTACCTGCCACAAGACAGCTAAGAGGACAGCATGCTAAATGATGGTAGCAAGTCTCTCTGGGGGAAAAAACCTTTACATCTCGGTCATTATACTGCGATAAGTTTACGGCGCGGTCGTTATAACATCCGCGTTGTTACAACGTGATGCCATTACAATGCAAGTCATTTCATCGACTTGCAATAGATGGCGCTCTAACATAAGGAATAGTATAATATACTATTGCAACACCTTCCCTACTGTTGCGTAGGCTGGAGTTGGAATTAAAAAAAATTATACATTCCTAATGGTACGGCGCCATCTACTGCAAGTCGATGTAATGACTTGCGTAGTCATGGCATTGCGTTGTAACAATGCAGTCGTTGTTAAGACTGTGTTGTTACATACCATGAAGTTAAAGCACGGGTTGTAACGTGCTATATTCCTCTCTGGCAATACCAGGTGAGCGAAAACAAGCCCTCAACTCCACCACCCCTGCAACTTTCCATATAAATAATCCAAGATATCCCCAGAGACACAGAAGAGAACATCTCCAACCTGCTCACACATGCAGCCTCCTCCTCCCTACAAGCTACATACACATCCTGCATCTAAAGCGCTTGGCAGCATTTGCGCATCAGTACTTAACAAGATATTCCAATAGGTCATATCAGCGCTAACCGCCATCACAGCCAGAGCGCTGGTATACAAATACTGAAGCACATGGTTTTTTTTCGTGGAGAAGTGTGGCTCAATGGTTAGAGCGGCAGACCCTGATGCAGAGGTCTGGCCTGGGACCACGGTTCAATTTCCGCCTCGGCGGGTCTTGGGCTCAATTTCCTCGCCCCTGATAATTCTCCCATCGTGCCTATTCTAATCATGGGACCCACTCTGCAACTCTGAGCAATAGCTTGCTTAATCTCCACAACGGCCACAACAGCGCTAGGATGCCTGGCTGAACTCTGGTGGGTACCTAGGAGTGGGCACCTCACAAGGAAAAAGCCAGGAAGGGTTCCACAGCGGTATTCGTACAAGCGCCGGAGAGACCCCATGTGGGGTGATTCAGGCGCTATACAAGTAATACAACATTTACATTTATGCGATGCACTACGTGCCCAATGCCGTTGGCGCTACAGACCGCAACCATGTACAGAACAGTCCACCAAAACCTCTGATCTCAGGGTGATGCAAAAGAGGGTACAAACTATGGAGGATGTAATTCCAGGTCATAGTGGAAGCTAATTTGATTTAGCTATACTAGGTGACAACTGTTGCCCTGCTAACACAAACCGCTCCACGTCGCGCATACCTGAGTGCGGGACTATCATGGCAGACCACTGTAAACCCGCAATTCACTCACAGTATTTAACAAGGTGAGGTGCACAGATGCTCACACTAAACAAACATTCATTGCCACCTCAAAGAAAAGCGGTTACCACAATGCTTACACCTTTCTTTATCTAGAACCAAGCACATCCTGTCCTTTACTCCATTGGAATGTAAATAACATGTGGTAGGTGCGCCATAATCTCTAATCGACAGGGCAAGAACCTTTATTCGGCATACATAAAAAAGGTATACTACAATTAGTTTGTTCAGAGTGCTGCATCACCCACCCTTCAGTAGGATCTAATTTTCTTTTAACTTGAGTGTGTCCAGGATGGCCACGCCAGGGTTTCAGGATAACAACCAGTTCGGATTCAGGGTATACACTGGCATCCCGAAACCCGTTAACTATTCCGGCCCACCTGAACCCATGTACAGCACCCAGTCGCTGTGCTGGGGGATTTTATCCTTAGCTGGCCCTCCACAAGAAAACACGCTAGGGACTAGAGGAGGCGACCAGAATTTAAGGGCCCACCAACAGCGCTCTTGCTTAATTCGGATCATAGGAAATTCACGAGTTAGTCCAGGACACTGCTGATGGCCACCACGGATGGTCTTTGACCCAAGGGTGCCTGATGCTGGACCGTGCCCATAAAGGTGAAACGGGTTTCCAGAGGGAAGTCAGTGCTCTAAACCTCAAACATTATAAGCGATACAGCGTCCTCTTCCCAAGTTTATTTATTTTATTTATTTATTTGAGTTTTATATAGCACTGGCTAGACCCGGAGGTATCAGAGCGCTTTACATGCTCTTTTCAGCAAGTAGCCCCCAGATGAGGTTCACAGAATCTAAAAGCTGATATTTTCAGGGAAACACTAAAGATACACAAGCATTACACTTTAACACACTTAAGAGGTTGGTGCCTGTAGCCCGTTGTAGATTATAATAAACTGAGTGCTACAGAATGAATACACCAAACGCTAGCTTGCGATTTCTGACTCAATGTTAAAATATTTGTTTTGGTCACATTTCTTTTAAGCAAAAGACATGTTGCAATAACCAGGCAGACAGAAGGTCAGGCAGTAAAAATTCCAAGACTTCACAAGTGGGGGCTTAAAAAACAATCATTGAAAGCTGCTGAGGTGGAAAGGACAGCAGTAAGTGGGGGGTTGACAATCTGCGTTACCATCGCTGGATTCCACATACCAGTTTGACTCAGCATGGAATCCAACTTCAGTTTTTTTTTTGTTTTCTTAAATAAGTTTGCTTTCATTGAGTGTGGACTAAAAAGGTGGAAATCAATTAAGCAAACAATTGAACAACGTTAATCAGGCTGAAGAAGTCGAGAGAAACAAGCATCGGCAAAGTCAATAGTTCTGGTTTTCATTTTGAAGCCCTGACTGAAACAAAGTCTGCTGCAGTGAAAACGTTGTTTTCGTGACACAAGACATATGTATGTGGGTTAAACAATGTACTGTAGGGTGTCTGTGGCTTAACCAATTTAATGTAGACTGTCTCTGCACTTTTGAGAAACACCCTCCCTCATGATTTGCAATGTAAGCCCTCCCATTGAGGCATAAATAACATGAGGTGAGCAAGCTATACTCCCTCTAGACGGGCACAAAGTCCAATGCGTGCGTTTGTTATAATTGGAAACAATAAGTGTTGCATATAGGAATCTTGTAGATGAAGTATGATAAAAATAAAAATCAAGAAAGGACATAACCCTAGCTCAATACAGGTAGAACTGAAACATTTCCAGCTAGTACAAGAGATAAGCTGCATATTATGACTCAAGGATGTCTTTTCAGTCAATGCCCTATTTGCAGGTTAGCCATAAAATACAGTTACATACAAGGAATCTAAATGCAGCTCAGTTAAATACTTAGTTGTTTGTCTGAAACATGGCCTGGCTTGGTCTCTGTGGTTCCTCGGACACTCATGCTATACGTGGAATAAGTATGCCTTCATACTTACCCTGCCATGTAGAGTGGCCCAGGGACAGCCACAACACACAGGTGTGTTAGTGTGCAGGTGCAAATAAAATATTAAGTGCAAGCTGAAGGGTGTGCGGTCAGATCCTTCACAGTAACAAGCAACCGTTAGAGCTCGTGTGCCTCCATTACGTTTGGACGGGCACAGTTCCATTAATTTGCAATGAACACCATTATAAAACAATACTTGTATGGATTACCCATTCACACTAGGGAGCTTGTGGGGCCACAAATCCAGATTCGGCTTTACAAATTTGATGCGCTCCAATTGGCTGGCTGTGTCAGTATATTCTGTTGTGGCCATCATCACTCAAGGAGCATGAGCATGGTGTTGGAGGAGGGGGGCAGCATAAGGGGGCAGCCGAGTCCATTCCAACCCCATTTAGATATTAAATAGATATACATAAATATCGTTTATCATCACACTCATGATTCCTAAGCTTGATTTCCAAATCGTCGACTGTCTCGGGCCTCATAATTTGCATGTCCTATTGAGAAATACATAAAAATTCACTGACTAGCTGCACTTGGCCGACAGCATTGGGGTATTGGGGGGCAGGGAGTAGAGCTTGGCTGTAGTCCAGTCGTGGCCACAATCATCCCTGTGCATAGTTGATGGGGATACACTGTAGGGTTTAGTCGCTCATGGCAGTATAGGGTCATGCTGCCAACCCATTAGTGCATAGCCACAAGCTGCGGGTCGGGTGCAGTGCCTAGTTGGCGGGGGCCCATCCCCTGCTGTGCACAGCTAAAATTCATGTGCAGAAGCGGTAGTGGGCCTCCTGTGGAGGCTTGTGAACAAGTGGGACTGAAACGTAAGCATTATTGCCAACCTCCATCATGAACATCCAAAGGCAATGTACAACCGGTTTGACAGACGTACGAAGAGAAGAGCACCCACTATGCAGGCCTGAAGGCCCATGTGCAGTTGTGACTGGCTGCCCTCGATTGATTAGGCGCCATGCTGCATGTAATCAAAAGAACCCAAACGTTCACTGACCAAAACATAACTAAGTGAAATTGTCTTTGGTTACAACATGTTCATCAACATTAAATTTATATAAGCTTTAGGGGGTGGGGGGGGGGGAGAAGAAA
Source organism: Lissotriton vulgaris (assembly GCF_964263255.1). NCBI lineage: Eukaryota > Metazoa > Chordata > Amphibia > Caudata > Salamandridae > Lissotriton > Lissotriton vulgaris. Next base: position 92,663 of record NW_028251703.1, read on the forward strand.
AAAAACACACACTTATGTAAACGTACTATCAGATTATTTACACAACAGTTTTGTCTTGCAATGTCCACAGCACCTTGCTTAACTTTATCCAATGTCTCTGTGGTAATGTAAACAATATTGCGAGAACAAATACAAAATAATAATACAAGTTGTCAAATTAAGCTGTGGCTGTTCAGAAATGACCGTAGCATTTTCAAATAATTGAGAGATATTGGAATTTATTCTAAATGCACTTTCACATCCCCTAACAAAGTCCAGTGGGATCACCACTGTGATGGCAAGAACTTATAGCAGGACGTCCTACAGGAGGCCGCCTTTAAGCCGTAGACCTTTGCCAGAGAACGCCTCTGCAAATGATCATTATGAAAAGCAGCCTGCTATGGCATTGACGGATCAGGGCATTAAGCCCTCTCCGCCGCCTAAACAGCCACCTGGGCACAGGCACTGCACAACAAAAAGCCAACAGAGAAATAAAAAAAACAAAGCACACCACAAGTTAAATATTCACTGAAGATTTATTACATTATGGATTCAGGAATAAATAATAATTAAGGTGTGGAATATACTTTAGATCCCCAAACCCATCAAGGAATCTAGTTTACCTTCACTTAAATGTTATCTCCACAGCGTATCATTTTGGAGCTTGCCTTTGAAGCAAGTTGAAGACATCCAAGCGTTGCACTGGGTCATCATAAATACTCACTATCACACCAAGTGTTCAATAAAACGTCACAGAGGCCTCTACTTGAGTGATGTGTCACCTTTCATAAATTAAGCCCCGTCCAGGTCACTGCTGCCAGGGAAAAACACCGAACAAAGTTCACCTTCATTAGATCAAACAACTGTAAAACCATAAAAGCAATGCAACTATTGGAGATTCGGTAGTCCTGGTAGGGGAGGTAGGAAACCCATACATTCCTGGCATGCAATGTTTTAAGTGGGATGAAAAAGGTTGGGGTGCAGAGATCTCTAAAAGGGCATGAGCAAAGCACAGTAACTAGGAATCCTTTCAAAGAGATCATTAAGGCAGTGGCTTAAAACAAACTAAAGTGCAATCCTTCACCCAGCATATGCCACCTGGCCAGTATTTAGGTGCACCTCTCAGTTTTCTGCTATTGCATCCAAACATCTCACACAACAATCAACACATATCCAAATAACTGACTAATATCCACCACCACTCAAATTACTATCATATTTCACCATACTATTATTTCACCACTAATCCTTTATGGGTTTCTGGAGTACTGTGCTACTCGCCAAAAAAAGTGCTTCAATACCCTATCAGGACAAGCACTATATAAACACAATATTTTTTTACTCTATCCATCCGTTATCATTCCGAATCCAAATAGCTGACTAACCTATCCACCACTTAAATTACTTTCATATTTCACTACACTAATTTCAACACTAATCTTTTATGGGTCCCGGAGTAGCGTGCCACTCGTTGAAAACGCGCTTTCACGCCTCGTCAGGGCCAGTAAGCGCTATATAAATGCAATTACAATACAATATATAAACCAGACCTATTGGATTTACCAATGCTTGTTACCTTTATCAGATAACTGACAAATGACAATGATTTTGTTGTGAATTAGAATTTTAAAAGTCTGCAAATTAAACATTACAAAAGCCTGTGGAAAGGGTGATGGACTTTCTCCCCTTCACACTGCTTTCTTTTTCACTGCATTTTCATTTCCTGTGGCACTGTACACCTCTTTCACACAGTTTCACACAATTACAATTGCCACATAAGCAACCATAGCTCTGTGAGCGCAGCGGAGAGGCCAAGCGCTGGATGTGTATATAGTCCGCACTGCTTTATGGCAAGTGACAGGCACTTGGAGGAACTCTCACTGCCTTGAGTGCTCAATCAAGTTCCGTTGTAGACACCCACCCACAACCTGAACTGAGAAACCTGGAAGCAACTCGTATATACACTGAATCCAAGGCATTCGGTGCATGAACACACACAAAACATGTCTTGAAAAAAGCAAATGCTCATAGGGAATGACAGATGAAGTAAATCACTGCAGACATTAAATACCGTAAGCAGTTTTTAGGTCTCATGGCGATTTACAGCGCGAAGCGCTGTCTCGCCAGAGACCTATAGTTAGCGACCCAGCTTTCCAGGAGACAGCACCTGGCCGCGTGCTTTTCCTCTCCGAGAAGGCGATTGGAGCGGGCCACGCGCTCGCTGTGGACAGCTGCTGTCTCCTGGGAAGCTCCAACACCACACACGCATGCGCATACACAGAGACAGAGACGCACACACACGAGCGCCCCTGCAAGCACGCACACATACATACATACAGAGAACCCCCCCGCCGTCGCATACACACACGCGCGCACACACACACACACGTGCACCAAGACACCCCCCCCCACAAGTAAGGCCCACTTACCGCCACTCTGGACTTCAGCCGCCACCGCGGAGCTCTCCCTCGGGCATGGGAGCCACGCGTCACCAGCACTGCTTCTCTCCGTGGCACTCCGTGGGCGCGGGCTGCCGAAGACGGAAGTCCCGTCCCATGGAAGGTTTCGGTCACGTCTGTATCGCTGGGGGCGTGTGGCGATCCTTCATTTAGAACCTGCCCTTCGCCAGGGATATCGTTGCTCTTATCAAAGCTTGTGTTACAGAGCGAGAGAGCGAGAGACTTTTTCGCAGCTTTCCGATGGAATGACTTGTGACTGCATCAATCCCTAATGCGCGCGGAGAGGTCGGAATTTTGGAGGATTCGCGGACTGCATTATTCATGATGCCCGTGTGATAAAGGCCCTGGCAGTCCGCAATCTCCCTGCTCTCCCCTGAGGCTCGAGATAATGCGGACGCGGGGACCTGCTCAAGACTCTTCCTTTCTTCCGAGTTTGGATGAAAAGCGCTCCCCCACTGAGGGAGACTTTGTATTATGCAGAAACTTTCGAGCCTCTGGTGCAGCGCAGCAATGTTCAGACGTGTGTCTCTGCTAAATATCCAGCCATGCACTATGTGCTCAGACCGTGGATAAGATGCTGAGCCGCTCGCCCCCGTGGATGCATCTGCTTCCTCTCAGCGCTCAGGAGGCGCACAGCCCTCCACGCGTGGAGTGGAGGGACCCCTCTTCTCCGGAGCACCGCCTGGGGCCTCTTGCCCCCCAGGCGACGCCATCCCATCATTAGGCTTTTAATAACCTCGGCTGCCTGTCCGCCTGTCACACCGGGCGCCCAAGCCCAGCAGGCAGGTGAAGCCGGAGGATGCAATGCTGCTGTATTCCTCAGTGTGATCGACACTGCCCCAGGCTTGTCCCCTTGCCCCCCTCATCCTGCCCACCACCCCATTAACTGATTCTTACCAAAGTTCGAGGGGACCATTAAGAGGAGACAGTTCTAGCCGGCCACATTGGGTGTGAGGTATTGCAGGTGTCTCGTGTGTGTTTGTCTGTGTGTTCGACTGTACATGCCTCTAAGTGCGTTTGTGTATTTCTTTCTGTCTGCCTAGTTGTGTGCCTGTCTGCGGGAGTGCATTCGGACTGTGTGTCCCAGTTTGTTTATGGGTGTGTGTGTGCATTTGTGTATATTCCCCATCGAGGATCTTATCCAGTCTTTCTTCAGCCTGCAGCCGATTGTTCCTTTCTCCTGTTTGTTAATTGCCTCTCCACAGTACTCCCTCTGTTTCATGTTGAATTTACAGCGCTTTGGAGCCCTCTGAGGCGCTGCACAACGACCGCATTAAGGTACTGGGCAGATAATGACAAATTTCCCTTCCTTCTGTTGCTCCTCGGCCAGGGGCGCGCGGACCTGGGCGCTAGCTGACCTTCCCCGGGCCGAGGGGCGGCGCTGTCCACTCTCCGCCAGCTGGTCTGTTGGATGAGGTAAGTGGTCTGTGTTTACTTTTCCAGAGCGCGGCGCCAACCATGTGTGTATTATAATGTTGGACTTATGCTTTTTTTGTGAGACTGTGATTTTAATGCACAAAGTGTTGTTTTTATTTGCATGTAGGGTGCTGTGAGCATACGAGTGTGCATCCCAGAGCAGCCCGGGGACTGCAGCCTGGGGGGTGTTTTTCTTCCTTACACCCAAGCGCATGCCTTTCAGCCAGAATTTAATGGATATATGTGTGTGCACAATTACATGTGGTGGTATGCTTAGCCAGGGCTTGGTGGTATGCTTAGCCAGGGCTGTTGTATGCAGTTAGGGAGTGCAGGCATGGGAACTGTTTCTGCAATGATGCAAGAATAGTGTTCAGGGTGATGTGGCCCCATGACATTAATGTAGGTCCTTGCCCTGTTCCCCTGACTTTTGCATCAAGGGAAAACTATGGCATTGTCATATACAATGCTGCCAATAACTCAAACTTTAATGCTGCTAGACCTATTGCATTGTAAATGCTCGTTTTAAGTTGTTGTCTTGTTTTTGCCTGTAAAGTTAAGGACATTAATACAGGGGGCGAAAGAGATCCCTTTTAAAACGGCTTTTCAAGTGCTGCCGGGTGTTGTAAGGTCTTGCAGGACCCGACCCAATTAAATGCCTGCCGATGAGCGTTCTTGAGCCTGGGAAGAAGCATTGTTATAAGAGAACAATGCCCTACACATCTGTAGTTGTCCTCTTTTTGCCATTGTACAGGTCTGTTGGCAGTGAACGCCATCTTAGCTGGCAAGCAAGGCATTTTACTGTATTAAAAGGCAGCTTTCAGACTGCAGAAAAACTAACTTGGGGTTCAAAAGGTACATAAACACAAAAGGAAGCCTGGACCATGAACGAACAGTACCATTGTAGCGTTAACTCACTAAGTGGAGGGGAAACAAAATATAATTGAAGAATTTCAGAAGCAAGTTTCCGCCACCCACCCCTCCTTTATGTAATGCAACACCGTCGAGCAAGCAATTTACTTTTCAGGTACTCAATTTTTGTACAAGTTACAAGCCAAAACATGCAATTTCTCTAGAGGTATTTGATTTCCTCAGTATTCCGTTAGTGCCCACCATCACCAGTAAGTCACAAGCAGCAGAAACGTCACTGACCCCCACACCAAATCACACACAGCAGACACGCCAGTGATACAGTACACAACCAAGCAAAATAACAAACAATGACCTCAACATCTTCTGGCAGCGTAGGAGCGAAGCGACCCGTCCAACTCTCAACAGTGGAAAGTCCTGATGTTAGGCACCAGAGTAAACAAGCAATGGAAAAGCCAATAGGGTTTCACCTCTGTGAGAGCTATTGGCTTTTCCTATGTCTTTTACTCAAGTTGTAGAGCAGCGAGGCTGCTGTGCAGTATGGCTAAAAGTGTTTTTTTTTTTTTAAACAAGCACTTCGAAACAGCAAGCTATAAAAAGCAAGCATTGGCACAGCCAATAGGTCACACCTTTGGGACCTTATAAGCGTTTAGCCATGCAGTACATTGTCCTGGGTGATGTGACGCCAGGGATTTAAGAGCAACAGAATTACTAGACAGTGGGCCATGCAGTGTGATTCAGGAATACTTGCGTACCTCAGGAAACATTTATGGACACATTCCAAAGCTTTTTAACGCACAGACAGAAAGACAAGTACCTTGATGCAATTCAACAGCACTATAACATTCTGTGTGCGACTGAATCACTGGAGTATTAAACAGCTTAAGAAAAAAAAAAGCAGTGAAGTACCTTCTGATGGCAGAGACGTCACATCTCTCATCCTCCAGGCCTCTATTAACGAGGCACCCTTCTCCATTAAAAACACTACTCACACCATCAATTTACCAGAAAGCCCCAACATCTGTCCCTGCCCCCTAGATATAGGAGCAGTGGACATTGCAAAAATAACAAAATGCTCCGATTAGTCAGGTAGAGGGGTAATAATGAATAAACAGGGACTGCGTCAGCATCACTTAATCTCTGAGCACCTAAAGACAAAAAACTAAACTCAACTTTGTGTAATGTAACCAATGCTTTTTTAAAGTGCTTCAATACCTTCGGGTCAGTTGAGTGTGTGCTCTATAAAAATGCAACCAAAAATTAATCTGACATTGTGTAATATAACTAGAGCGGTCGACCTGGAAGCTGGGGAACCGAGTTAGAGTCTCGGCAACAACGCTCAAAATCCTGTGATTCTGGGCAAATCACTTAATCTCCCTGTGCCTAACAAAAAAGAATGTGTTCATCTAACGAAACTGGTGCTCATGTAAAGCGCTCTGATAACTGATGCCTCGGGGCTAGTTTACGCTATACAGAACTCTATAAAAAATAAAAAAAATTAAAAAAAAGAAAACTAGCAATCTTATAAAGCAATCCAGCACATTTGGGTCAGTCAAGTTCACATTATATAAACAAGTGTAGGAGAAAATGCGATGGGAGTTGCTCAAGCCTTGCCATTAACTGTGCTGCAAGATTTGACGACCAAGGCTCGCTAAAGAAATAACTAGCGAAGCGCGAGGGATTTGTGGGCTATCTTCACACTTTGAAGTCAGAGAAAATTAACGCGGCGATTTCGAAAACAGTGTCGACATTTCATCTAAGTATTTGAAAGGGGTTGGGAGCTTTAGTGACAGGCGTCTAAGCAGAACCACCGTAGACTGACAACAGACAAGCAGGAACCAAGGAAAAAAAAATTGTCCCACAGATGAACAAACACAGAAGCGTAATGTTAGAAAGTAATTGGGTGGTGCACTGTTGGTGGAAAATGGAATGGAAAAAGAACTTATATAGCGCAAAACTGCCACCCTACGGGTATCCTGGCGCTTGGATAAGAGAGTGGACATCAAAAAGCAGAATCAGTTGTCAATTGAGGGACTAAAGAGCATTCCTTGGGAAAAGCCAAGTTTCCAGACTCTTCCTGAAGCCGGTCAGCGATCTGGCCTGACTGAGATTCAGGGGCAGCTCATTTCAAATGTGTGAGGCAATCACTCCGAGAGCTCTACCGCCCTTCCGGGATCTCTTGAATCTGGTGGTTGTAATCAGATTAGTATTTGAAGAGGGGAGCTGCCTCCCTGGGTTATACCAAGTGAACAGCTCTTGCAAGGGAATAGGACCTTGGCCATGTACTGACTTATATACAATGCAGAGAGATTTAAAACAAATTCTCCCCCCAATGGGCAGCCAATGAAGATCTCTTAAGGCCAGTGTCGTAGAGGACCTGCGTTGTCTGTTTAGCGCCAACTTTGCTGCCATCGCCTGTACTCTCTGCAACCCCTGCACAATATATTGTGGTACTCCCAAATGCAGGGAGTTGCAGTAGTCCAACCTACTCAATATTACACTTCTCACTACAAGAGGTCAAGTGTCTTCAGGGACTAGGGGAAGAATCTTCCATAGTATTCGTAGCAGAGAAAGGCAGACACTGGCAGTTTTGTTAGCTTGTATTTCCATTTGAAGATTTTCATTTACATAAAAGGAGGGACAAAGAGGAAGGAAATAGCAGGCAAGCATTTCTGAACGACAATCGAAGGGATGAATAAAAAGTCAATGAGTGGGCTGTAAGCTCACAGAGTGAATACAGCAGGTCTCGAAAATACAGCGCATGTGCTGCCTAGGCTCAACCTAAATAGCACTATGACGCAACTACAACACTTTTTTCCCCTTTAAGGGGAGGCAACACGAACAGGATAGTGGGAGGGAACAAAAAACATAAATAGGGTTAAGAATTAACACAGCCAGCCCAATTACAACACCAGATAATTACCGCTTCCTAACACTTTAATCAGCCAATAGAGCAACATCAACCCTCATAACTTATCTCCAAGGTTAAGTCTGGTCTACGCAGATCTGTAACAAGTTCTCTCCAAATATAATGGTCACAAACTAAAAGAACTGAGTGGTGTAGCAGCAGCTCCAACTCCAAATTCATCCCCTGTATGCTCTATACAGGGCACATCACATCTTTCAGAATTCTTGCGGAAAGCACCTTTGGGAAGCAGACGAAAATGTAAGATGAACTTGAACTATTTCATGCACCACTGTGAACTCTCTCCTGCGTTCCTTCCACAATGTTTTTGGGTGTGCTAGAAGCGAACTCTACACTACTAAAACTACTAACATGATATAAACAGGTGCAATGGCTGTACAACAAACTCTTAACGTAAAGCTGTGCTGTGGTTATCAAATATCTTAGGTAACAGTATAACGCATGTACTTATAGACAAGTGTTGGCTTTTTTTAAGACGCTGAAGTTAGAGGCATACTATTAAGATGATAAAGTAGGAACGTGGAAGGTTAGGTAAAAACAAAAACAAGCATTTACAATGCAACGGTCTCGCCTTTGCAAAAGTTAGCGCTTTTGGCATTGTAAATGACAAATGTTTTATTTATGTGTTGGTTTTGGAAACAGATAAATAAATGGCATTGTCATGAGCAGTAGAGAGTGAGCAGTAGAGAGTGAGTAGTAGAGAGTGAGTAGTAGAGAGAGTAGTAGTGAGTAGTAGAGAGAGTAGTAGTGAGTAGTAGAGAGTGAGTAGAGAGTAGTAAGTGAGTAGTAGAGTGTGTAGTAGAGAGTAGTGAGTGTGTAGTAGAGTAGTGAGTGTGTAGTAGAGAGTAGTGAGTGTGTAGTAGAGAGTGTGTAGTAGAGAGTGTGTAGTAGAGAGTGTGTAGTAGAGAGTGTGTAGTAGAGAGTGAGCAGTAGAGACTAGTGAGTGTGTAGTAGAGTGGTGAGTGTGTAGTAGAGTGGTGAGTGTGTAGTAGAGTGTGTAGTAGAGTGTGTAGGAGAATGTGTAGTAGGGAGTGTAGTAGAGTGTGTAGTAGAGAGTAGTGAGTGTGTAGTAGAGAGTAGTGAGTGTGTAGTAGAGAGTGTGTAATACAGAATGTGAAGTAGAGAGATTGAAGTAGAGAGATTGAAGTAGAGAGATTGAGGTAGAGAGATTGAATTAGAGAGATTGAATTAGAGAGATTGAGGTAGAGAGATTGAAGTAGAGAGTGTGGAGTAGAGAGTGGAGAGTCTGTAGTAGAGTGTAGTAGAAAGTAGTGAGTGTGTAGTAGAGTAGTAGAGAATGTGTAGTAGAGTAGTAGAGAGTAGTAGAGGGTGTGTAGTAGAGTGTGTAGTAGAGCGTGTGTGTAGCAGAGTGTGTAGTAGAGTGTAGTAGAGTGTGTGTAGTAGAGAGTGTGTAATGTAGAGTGTGTAATGTAGAGTGTGTAATGTAGAGTGTGTAATGTAGAGTGTGTAATGTAGAGTGTGTAGTAGAGTGTGTAGTAGAGTGTGTAGTAGAGTGTGTAGTAGAGTGTGTAGTAGAGTGTGTAGTAGAGTGTGTAGTAGAGAGTGTAGTAAGTAGTGACTGTAGTAGATAGTGTGTAGTAGAGAGTGTCTAGTATAGAGTGTGTCGAAGAGAGTAGTGGCTGTAGTAGTGAGTGTGTAGTGAGTGTGTAGTAGAGTGTGTAGTAGAGTAGTGACTGTAGTAGAGAGTGTGTAGTAGTGTGTAGTAGAGAGTAGTGACTGTAGTAGAGTGTGTAGTGCAGTGTGTAGTAGAGAGTAGTGACTGTAGTAGATAGTGTGTAGTAGAGAGTGCCTAGTATAGAGTGTGTCGAAGAGAGTAGTGGCTGTAGTAGTGAGTGTGTAGTGAGTGTGTAGTAGAGAGTAGTGACTAGTAGAGAGTGTGTAGTAGTGTGTAGTAGAGAGTAGTGACTGTAGTAGAGTGTGTAGTACAGTGTGTAGTAGAGAGTAGCGACTGTAGTAGAGAGTGTGTAGTAGAGTGTGTAGTAGAGAGTGTGTAGTAGAGTGTGTAGTAGAGAGTAGAGTGCGTAGCAGAGAGTAGTGACTGTAGTAGAGAGTGTGTAGTAGAGTGTGTAGTAGAGTGTAGTAGAGAGTAGAGTGCGTAGCAGAGAGTAGTGACTGTAGTAGAGAGTGTGTAGCAGAATGTGTAGTAGAGAGTAGTGACTGTAGTAGGGAGTGTGTAGTAGAGAGTAGTGACTGTAGTAGAGAGTGTGTAGTAGAGAGTGTGTAGTAGAGAGTGTGCAGTGATTTGAGTTTTACATCAAATTAAAAACGGGAACGGAACAAACTCATCCTATACATTATTGTGGTAGGTGCCCACGCATATAGGGTTAAATGATGCGTTAGATGCCACAGGTCCCACCAACACGCTTCCTTTATGATAGGAGAATGCCCAACATCGCGGAGATTTGCTCTCTGCTCTTCCCGGATATTTGTATTTTCAAATGTATAATGTTATCCTGCTAAACGAAGACGATGCTCAAACTATAAAAGAAGAGGGTTTCACAGATATGTTAGTCCTTCCGGGCAAACGAAATGACCCAAAGAAAGATCAAGTGACAGTTTAGAGCTCCAAGTGAGTCTTAATAAAATCAGTGTCTGGAACGCATAGCATCAAAAAACGAGCGGGGCATCAAACTGCAGTGTCATTCAATCAAAGCTTCAAGGCTTCTGAGCGCTAGCCGAGAATTATTTTTTGTGAAGCACTAATCACTGTGGAAGGTGCCCCTGCTATCCCAGATGTGAGAAGTCAGTCTGATATGAAAATAAGCAGTATTTGGAATGAATGTATTTGGCAGGGGGAAGGTGGGGCGGCGCAAGACCGTACTGACGAGTGAACAGGAGCCATTTTGTACCGAGTGATTCTGCCTGTGTGCATGTAGACAAACCAGGCAGCAGCATGAGCATGTGATTCGGTAAATTAACAAGCATTTACAATGCAATGGTTTTGCCTTTGTTAAAGTTAGAGCTATTGGCATTGCTCTTGACACTCTGAAGCTCCACTCTGCATTCTGAAGCTCCACTCTGCACTCTGAAGCTCCACTCTGAAGCTCCACTCTGAAGCTCCACTCTGAAGCTCCACTCTGAAGCTCCACTCGGAAGCTCCACTCGGAAGCTCCACTCGGAAGCTCCACTCGGAAGCTCCACTCGGAAGCTCCACTCTGAAGCTCCACTCTGAAGCTCCACTCTGAAGCTCCACTCTGAAGCTCCACTCTGAAGCTCCACTCTGATGCTCCACTCTGAAGCTCCACTCTGAAGCTCCACTCTGAAGCTCCACTCTGAAGCTCCACTCTGAAGCTCCACTCTGAAGCTCCACTCTGCACTCTGAACGGTCAGACTCCAAAAATCGGCCCTAATCACAATAGTATTATTTCACCTGCGTGAATATAAGTCTTTGAAATTCTGGCCAGTGGTAATACACACAAGTAATATAAAATTGTTGTTCCAAAGAGCATTAAATGGAAATAAAACAAGTACCAGACCCATTGACGCCTGCACCTTAAAAGTGAAACTGACTGAAGCAAGCGCCAGGGCCACGTTGAAAAAAAAAGCCACACACATTAGATGCAGTCAAGGCCGCTCACGAGGTCAGAAGGCACTCCACGTGAACAACTACCAGACACATTGTTTCATTTCACTTTGAAAGTGCAGGCAAAGTGAAACTGACTAAAGGAAGCGCACGGCCCATTAGATGCAGTCAAGGCGCGCTCACGAGGTCAAATCTCCAAAGGAGAAGCTCGTGACAGCCTGACTACAGCAGAAAAAGCTCGTAACAGTCTGATGTCCACAATATTCCCAGAAAAGTGGCAACATAAGTTGTCTCGCATAGACAGCAAAAGCTTCGCTTTTGCTTTCGTCTAGGCGAGACCTAAAAATGTTTTTACAAGAAGGTAGTAAATGGTGTGAACATATATTTTGGGACAGACCACAGGGGAAATCAAACCCTGCTTATTTGCAATCACTGCAGTTGTGTGTGCCCTCCTTGTGAAAGTATCACTGGAACACCCAATCCCTATACAGAGATTGGAGGGGAAGCTGCGCAAATGGCGGAGAGAGGGCAGGAAGAGACAGGTCTCCAGGTACTGCAGAGGAACATAAGGAGGGCAGGAGTAAATACAGCTACAGTCTAAAATGCATTAGCAAATCCAATAGGTTTTGCCTCTGCAAGATCTATTGGCTCTGTCAATTTTTTGTACAAGTTGCTGCACTGCTGTGCAACATAGCTTAACGTTAAATACATTTTAAAAAATAAAGCGTAAAGATGTGCCCAGTGTTGACTGCATTATAAGGCTTATTACCCCCCTTTTAAGCAATGTTGCACAGCAGCACGTGCTGCTTTGCTGTCCGTCTAAAAACAGCCCAGGAAGGGGGGGGGGGGGGGGAGACAACAAACAGTAAACAGCGGAAGGAGGGCAGGGGGTGGGATACAGAAAGGACACAGCAGGAGGAGGAGGAAACAACAGACTGCAGGAGGAGGGCGGCTGAGGAAACAATGGACAGTGAACAGAGGAGGCAGTAACAGCTGGCAGAGGGCAGGGGAGGATAGGGACTGTAAAGACATGCACTCTTGCGTGCATGTCCCAAAGTGCTATAAATAAATGTAAAAGTACCTGCAGGGAGCTTCAGCCTGTAGAATGACACAGGCAGACAGGAAGCTGTACTTGGTCCATGCTCCACGGCAGAGACACACACAAAGCCAAAAGGAGAAAGGCATAGGCGTGGAGGAGGCACTGACCAATAAGAAGCAAGGAAACGAGAGTGATGTAGGAGCCAACCAATAGTAAGTAATGGACCGGCACAAGTCAAAAACAATTTTAACATTTTTTTTTTTTTTAGATAAGATTTACCAAGCGCTGTGTAGTCAAAAAATAAAGTGTTTAGCACTAAATCTACCACTGTGGTATAAAACCATTGCAAACAACACATATCACAATGGCAACTAAGACCAGAGGGGGAGAGGCACGAGTCTGCATCCAGGGCTGGAATCCGTGCATATGACAAAAGAAGGTTGGGAAGTACATCTTGCAATAGATAACATGATCCTAACATGCCAGACTTTAAAACTCGGCAAGGAATCACAACCCTTAAACAGTTTTAGAAAAACAAAAGTAAAAAAAAAAATACACATTTTAAAGGGCAAAACCAACTTTACAAAAACACACTCACCATTCATTTCGAAACCCAGGCCAGGTTTTGTGAAAATGAGGTTGCAACTGAAAGCGTGTTTAGATTGGGCGAAAAAATTGAAAGCAACAGTTATGTTTGTTACAGCACCTACATTTCCTACTGCTGCCTCTTTGCACTGCCAAGTCAGAAGTGTGCAAGCCAATAATTTTCATACAGGGCCAGTACTCACGACGAGGCCTCTCGAGCTAAAGGTAGCCGATTTTGAAACAAAATGACTTGTGCCATTTGCCTGTAAACACACAACCATCCATCAGCCAACACCCAACCCACTCCATCCTAAGAAAGTCAATGCTTGGAAATACGAATGTTTTATTTTTTGAAAAATAAGCACCTGAGGCCATTTCTTTGAAACCATCCTAGGAGCTACCACAATGACAGAGTGTTCATTGACCTGCATGGGATGTAGCCATCAATAACACAGGAGGAGATGCAGTGCCCCCATCATCACTGGTGCTAGAGGCCAAGTCACCACAGTTACGTCTGTATTTTACTCACAACCAGAGGACTGGGCACCCATGTTGCTTGGACCGTGGTACCCTTGCTATGCCACCGCCCCTACCCTCCACATACGAAAGCCACCTCATAAGCACCAAGGCCCACGGTACAAAAAATAAGTAATGCCATTGACCACAAAGGTGATCTTCCATTACCATCCGACCAACCTACATACTCCTTAGGAGATATGGTCGAAGGAATAGAGCACACTATTATTCTTGAGGGGGAGCACCAGAGGCCCTTGCAGGGTTCGATAGTTCAGGCTAGTAACCCGGGCTCAGGCACAATTTGTTATTGGAGCATTAATGGAGCTCTCCGCCGTGTATTGGTCACTGCATTTGCTTGTTTTTTTAATGCCTTGGGAAGGGAAGTTATCATGCAATTTTTTTATTCACACCACTTGTATCATCAGACAGGACTCTATAGAACATTTTAAAAAAGCGTTATTCTTAGTCACCGACTATAAGGAGTGGGCCTTGGCTGATCTGTCACACGGGCTTGACCTCTGAACTTGTCGTCGACATGGAACCCTTCCACTGGTTTCCCTGTGCTGCACACTGCTGCACTGTAATCCCCGGGAGAGAGCCAGAGCAATGAACAGATTATTGTGGGATTACAGGGGCTTGTTTCCTTTTTTGTCGACATCATTCCTACACATTGTTTAGACAACTAGAGGGAAGGGGGGGGGGGGGGGGGGGAGAGCGCCGCTCATCAAGACTTCCCTTAAGATTGTGCTGCATTCAACCAACGCAACATATCTCCCAAAACCTTGTAGATAGATTCGTTTGAGACTTGTAGGCCCGCATGGCGCTGTGGGGTTAAAACGACTACACGACGGGTTTGTGCATGTGTAGAAAAAGCGACTGGTTGTTGGAAATTGTGCAATTGTAATCCCATGCCCACTTTTCCTTCAGTAAAAGGACTGTCCATTACTCCTTCGCCAACAATTTATTCAGCAGTGTTTTGTTCCTAAATTTACGACGGTAAAATACGACCCGACGTCCAGCCAGGTCAAATGCCTCTCATACCTCAGATTCTCAGACTTGGCAGCAGAGTTTGAAAAGATGTAGGAGTTTACTTCTGTGTGAAAAACAGTGCCAGGGGCAGCTTCGTGCCCCCTATAGCATAGCACCCCACCCCCTTCCAAAATCAGGAGTTAGACTACGAAATATGTGCATTGCACCATCTGGGCGTCTTAATGTCAGGTCGTCTAATATTTTTAACTACCAACGAGTGAAGAGTTTGAATCCTCAAACTGCGCTAACATTTTCTGTCTGAAACTTATGTTTAGCATCCCAGCTATTCTTGACATTTACAATTGTGTATGAAAAAAACAACATACGAATGCACAATGATCCATTTAATAGTGAAGGCAGGCAGACAGGAAGGTGCCTGCTTATTTAAATCGCCACCGGTACCGAGGGCAGTGAAATTAAATGCCCCCTTCATCAGTCACATACCACCCACAGCATCGTTAGTAACCCCAACACGGTGACGACGCCAACCCAACCCAGAACAGGCATTTTAAAATACATTTATGTTTTTCGTTAGACATAGGCCGAGCAAACTGCAGAGTATTTGTTCCCAAATTGTTTATACTTTATTTTCTCTCCCTTCAACAAATCATTCTCAGCTAGGTAAGCATGCAACGGATATGTAATCTTGCAACTTTAAAGAGGTCCTGGGAAAAAGTCAGCAACACAGAAACTGTTTAACAGCACTGGCACTGTAAGACACGAAAACAGTATCTGCTGCTACAAAGTAGTGAGTGTTAAAGAGCAGAGAGAGGATGCCAGCTAGCAATGCCAACTGAGAAAGATAAAAGAGGGCATTTACAACAGATGGACTGCAGAGAGCTCCCTGGAGGGCGGCCTTTTCATTTCAATGCAGCCTTTTAAAATCCAGCCTGCAAACTAAAGTCACAGAAGGGGGGCAGCAAGTTTGTGGTAAACATTCTGCAGGTGGAATGAATTGGTGGAGCCACAAGAGGCACGAGCGTAAACAAGCATTGGCAGAGCCAATGGGTATACCTCTGGCTGGCGTCCTTTGGCTTTGAAAGTGTTGGTTTGATAAAACTTTATTTCAGGGAAGCTGTTGGGCCTTCGCCAATAAAAAAAATAAACTGACTAAAAAAAATATATATATTTTTGGCCATAGCAGCTCCAGGGAGCGAAGGCATGGTTTTAACTGCTGTTACTTACAACGAGTTAACCAATTACAGGCGTGGGATGACCCACTACCCTATACTGAATGCTGTAATGGGTGAGAGTAGTATTTGACTGACACCACAACAGACCAATGGATGAAGGCAGGCTAAAAGCCCCTACAAGTAAATATATTAGAGATATAATTACAATAAAATCAAAAAAAGGTCTCAGCTAATGTCATACCTAATACAAGCATTGGCAAAGCCAATAGGCTTGTCTATAACACCACTGGCTTTTCTAATGCTTTTAGCCATGATGTACAGTAGTGCAGTAACTGTGCAGAACGGATATACACATACACACAATGTGACCAAGGCGCTGCGTGAGGTAAAAAAAAGCATTGTTGTTCTGCTGAGAGAACTAAAAGTTACAGCAGCTTAACTGAATCTGGAGTCTTGTTAAAAAAAAAATAAGTTGACGTGGCTGTTATGTTATTTTGCAGGCAAATGATACCCGTCAACAAACAGACACTTTTTAAATTGTAGCAATCCAAGGTGAATCTGTACATAAAAGTAACACAAATGCACTGTTTTACAATGCAGAATGTACAAAAAAAAGTGACTTAACAGGATGGGGGGGAGCAAATGAAGGAGACAGCTGGAAAACACATGCCCTCTCGTTTAATGCTTAAACAAAAATAAAATAATAGTTCCCTAAAAGTGAACAGAGAAAGTATGGTAATCATCCACTGAAATCAATAGTAAAAATGCTATGATCCACGGGAGGAAAAACAATACCAGGAAAGCTGCCCAATATAAAGCAAACAAATAAGACTGACAGCAAAGCCAACCAATAGGTAGGCTGCAAGTCCTAGTATGTTGTTGATAAACCCACAATATGTCTTTTGCAACCAAACTGCTTGCATTGTCTGGTAGATTCCAGGTAAAAACAGTCTGAAGTTTACAACCACCCTGCCAGTTCGTGGTCCCTCATTCTTTTGAGGGAGACAGATAAACAGTACCATTTTGTTAAACACATTACTCTTGTACCTCTTCCAAAACACTGAGTCATTTAAAGCGAGCCTTGACCAGCCACCACAGGCCAATGAGCTCGTCTAACAAATGTCAATGCATTCTAATTTGATATAAAAACAAAAATGCCTGAAGCGCGAGACCCACTCTGCCCTTTACAAGCAAACGATCCATACAAAACACGCTGCTTATTCGGAGAATTCGAGCAGTAGCAAGCGGGAGTCAAAGTCCAGTGCCAGCGGCGCGAAGGGCAGGAATTCCCCTTAACGAAAGCCATATGCCAGAGCAGGGCGGACCACCGCCAATCACGCATACCTCCCAGCACCGAAACAAAACACTCACATGCACACTGGACACTGTGGGAAATGAAGACTGACAGGCTGCATGCAGCTCCCTCGAAACGTAATTGGAGAAGAAAGGGGTTGTGGGAAAAAAAACGACAGAAAAAAATACGTGTAAACGGATTAGAATGGGTGCTTATAGGGTACTCTGTGCGTATTTTCCGTAGCTCGGAAATCCTTATGCTTTGTCGATGACGTTTGTAGGCGAATGGGCGATTTAGGGAAATTACATTTAGACTGTCAATACCTCAAAACAGTAACCGATACAATAAAAAAGACATAATTAATACATGTCATGCTATAAGAAGCTTCTATACACCTATGGTAAGGTTTACAAATATTCAAAAGCAGAACCGATGGATGCATGCCAAATCACTTGCTGGGTCATTTTTGGGGTCGCCTAGGTGACCATTAACAAGTGGCCTCTCCAGACACCCCTCTGTCTGCTTTCACTTTCGTAGGTACAGACTCAGACTGCTCCGACCACGGACGCCCCCACGCAGGCGCGGGGGGAGCCCCCCCAGCGGTGGCGGGTCCGAGGGGTGAGGTGCTGCCCCCCACACCCTGCTGCTGCAGCAGGTGCGGTGGTCACCCGGAAGTCAACTTACCCCAAGTTTGCGTTGCGCTCAGCCGCCGCGCCGCTCCAGCAGAGCCGGGCAGCCTGGGTCCATCCTCAGCCGGAGGAGAGGAGAGGGGGCGGGGGTCCGTGCTCGCGGGGGTCCCTGCGCGTCCCGGGTGAGCCTCCACGGAAGAACACACGGGAGCAGGGGCTGGAGAGGCGCACCTGTGGGCGACGCACACATCCGTTCCGGAGCAGGAAGCAGAGCCAGAGCAGGGATACGAGGGAGCGGCCCCCGCCCCTCCCCCGGGCCGGGCTCAGCCAGTGGAAGGGCAGGGACGGCGGGGAGGCAGAGCCCAAACTTTCTCCACGGCTCGCTCCCACGCAGGCCTGGGAGCAGGGCCGCTGGAGAGGTCCGCGGTGCCGCTTCGCCTCTACAGGGGTCCGTGCTCACCTCCGCCCGGGACTCAGGGGGCACTGCTCTCTCTCAGTCATACCTTATTAAGATTGCTGGCTCCAGCTAAGGAGACCTTGACGCACCAGAAAGCGAGGTTGGGCTTGAAACTCTGACGTAAGCTCGAGGAATGCGATTTTTTGTAATCACAGACAGCGAAAATCAAATTTTTGGGTAAATCGTCCATTTTTGTAAAGGCACAAAAGGGTAACCGGCTACTATGTCTTGGTCATTTTTTTTTACTTCGCTGTCCATTATCGATAAGCTCGGTGACCTTGAAAGGCGGAGATGGAACTTTGTACAACTTGCTTACCCATCTACACAGGTGCACAACACGACAGTGCGTGATTTACTTTTTTCGTATTAAGTGTGAATACTGGGCGCTTATTGGATTTATGGTTTGCTCGTCTCTTCGTATTCAGCGCCCATGGGAGCTACATGGGGTGAGGAACAGGGGAGTAGGTATCATTGGTGCAGTAAGGGCAGTTGTACAGTGGTCAACAGAGCTCTCATTATTGTTACATATTAAGATTCAACCAGCGGCGAGGAGAGTCATTTTCCGTGCTTTCTCTAGGGCCCAGGGCACACTTGCTTTGCCGCTGGTGTTGAAAGCGAAAGTGGAGGTTCCTGCACACGCCTGTTCCTTGGCATGGACGACGTGTAGCTTCCCTAGGAATTACACTTGCCTCCTCTTCCTTCATGTTTTTATACCACCCTCTTGCATACGAGTTCCTTCCCTCAACTCCTAAAGTATACCATACATTCTCTTCACCCTCTATTTTTCAACTCTCCCTGCTCTCTCTCTTGTCTCCCACCACAGCCTACATGTTCCCTTTCGTCTATTCTCTCACAAATCAGTCTTCCATTTTTGCTCATCACAGGCCCAAGCTTGCCTTATGGTATCCAGTCTGTCACCTGCATCGCCATCCCCTTTTAGGCTTCCAATTTTTCAACATATGCAAAAATAACATAGGAGGGTCCAGGGCTCTTGCTATATTACTCACCGACCTCTAGCTACGTACCCATTTTTCCTCCCGTTTTAACCGCAAGCAGGTTCTCTGTTCTGTCTGCACAGCTACTCTCCCACCACACTCTACATGCTCCCTTTTTCCTCTACTCTATTAACAAAAGCTCCATTCCACTGCACCTACTTCCTGTCACCGAAGGAAGACTCCATTTCGCCACAGCACCGCACCAGACACCCATTCCCATTCATTTTCCAGCACCGCACCAGACACCCATTCCCATTCATTATCTAGCACACTGGCTTGAAACCCCTCTTTTGTTTTCGTGGCAACTGTTTCTACTCCCTTGTCATCTACTTACAGACCTTACTTAGGCTGCTTGGAACTCCATTTGCAACCAGTGAGTTCAGCTGCGCTTGCCAGTGGTATGACTTCCTCACAAAGTGGAAAAGCAGTCAGAGGGGAAAGACTTGCATCCCAACCACCTACTATTGCACTGGAAAGACCGTCAAAAGTAACTTTCTAATAGTCAGCTGAGTTGGCAATAGCCAACATAATAATGCTCCAGAACTAAGTTGCTCTGTTTTTTTGGCACTAGATTGAGTTGGGACAAAGGGTACTGAGATTTGGTGTCTGGGACTTGATAAGTATAGCAGGGCTGTGCTTCATTTGTTTCCGACAACATGGGTTTGAGAAAAGTGGCCAAGTGATGCAGTTTAAACAAAAAGTTGAATGAAGCTGTAGATGCCGGATATTTTTCTCAAACGAAATAAAGGACCTGTTGTCATGACTGCGGTTTGAAAGGGAAAGGGCATGCAGATGTTGTGGCTGTACCATTTTCTGTCAGTCACAATCCCCACCATCAGTCATCACATATTAATGTACATTAACTACTAGTAAAGAACGCTACAGTCTGTGCCAGATTAGCAGTTGAAAACCGTTTTCCAAGATTTCTTTAGGTGCACATTTAGCTACAACACAAATTTGAATACACTTTTAAATGGCCCTGTAAAACACTTATTAGTTGTGATTCCACAGGTCGACCTGGAATTCACCCTGCATGTTGTTAGGACACGTAGATCATAGATCCCTTTCCATTTTCTTAGGAGACATGTAAAGGCAGGAATATGCTGTTGCGCGCTGCCTGTACTACATCTCCCAGAATGCCATGGGAAAGACATACGTGAACAGAAAGGCACTGGGGAGTATAGACCAATCACGGACCTCGAGGGACTATATACACCTCCTCTTCCAAGATGGCGGTGCTTGGTTTTCCTAGCTCCCGACCTAAGACGTGTCCCCGGCTTGGATCGTGATCCTGTCTTGTTCCTTTGCTGAGAAGTGCCTCCTCATCGTTTCCCTGCCTCCCCTGGAATACCCTGACCTGTTTCCACGTTCCTGCGAGTGTCTCGTTGTATGTCCCTGTGCAGCGAGGAGAGTCTGAACTAACGCGACTCCTCCCCTACCTTACCTCCTCCTTACCAGTCACCTCCGTGACCCTGGACCAAGAGCCGTTTCCGCGCTCAGAAGCGCTTCTAGGAGAAAGACTTAAGAGCGTGCAGTTACGGCAGTGCAAGACGGTTATTGCCTTTCTCCCCTCATTTTGTGGTTCCTTTACTTTGATACACGCAGGCTGCGTGTCCTTTCAGAGCTTCTTGAACGGAGACTTGCATCAACACGCGATAGTGTTGTAGTGACTATTTTTGCTTCGAACTCGGATAACGCGAGGTAGCGTTTCCGCGTGATTACTCCCTCATCTTTATTTTCTGAAACAGTCCTCTTTACTGGGATATAACTTTGTGAAGGAAATCTTTTGGGAACATTATATTTTGGATCCTTCCTGTTTTGTTTGAAGAGAGACCTGCAGACACATCTGTAAACAGTATCTTTTTTTGGCTGGAGAGCTCGTGTGCTCATTGACTCCTTTTGGGTTTGTTGTTTCTTTAAAGGCAGGTAAGCGCGTGGCAGCATATTCTCATATAGTAATGAGTTAGATAGGGAAGACTGTACATCTGTGCTTACTATTGAATACCTCTTTTTTGTTCTTGTCTTTTCTGTTACTGCAGGTCACTATTTCCCAAAGACGTGGGGTCTCTGCCAGACCTTTTCATTTCTTCTTTAGACCTTGGTTTTGGTCTCTCTCTTTTCTTGGGATAGCATCATCCTCTTGTGTGTGTATCACAGAGGGAGGTCTGTCTTGAGTAAGGAGGGTGACACTGTCTACACTTCTGAGGAGCCCGGTTTCTGCCTGGATAGTGGTTTACACCCGACACATGTGGAGATATGTGTCACATACAATTTTGCGAGCCATTTCTTCTTGCACCCTCTATATGTGTTCAAAGTGTGTGACATTTTCATAATTTCAGTGCAATTATGAGTGACATTCAACGATTATGAGTGACACTTTCGTGCAAGCAATATCAAGCACTGAAGATGAGGGAAATATATAAATATCAGAAATTACACCCATTGAAGCAATGAGAAACTCTAAGAAGATCTTAAACTGCTGCAAAGTACCAGAAATGGAAGGGTGCTGACCTAGTGCCTTTACAAAGGGATGCTGCATGGAGGCGTTGCATTGCTGCAGCCAGGCTCCAGAGTCGGTGTTTAAGGAAAGCAGGAGGTGTGCAAAGGCTCCCAACACTTGCGGTTGCTACCTGGAGACTGTGTCACTGCAGCCAGGCCTCAGTTTCAGGGGATTTGAGAGAAGTAAAGGGGTGTGAGAGAGCTTGACACACATAGCTGCCAAGTTTGCATATTGTGTGACATTACCATTGTTTCAATGCACTTGTGAGTGGCACTCAACTGCCAAATGTGTGACATTGTTGTTAGGGTTCGGGGGCGAAGAAGGAGACCTTGAGCTGTGTTCAGGGTCGGACCACAGACATGAGAGACGCACTTTTCACACACTCCCTTAGCCCTTTAAAAGAATGCCTTGCACGTTGCTTGACGCTTGGCTTACTGACTCGTTCCGTGACCACGCCCCTTCCTTACATCCGCATTGTTCCCTGTTTGACGCAGCTTCTTCGGCGTCTAAGTGTTTGGTGTATCGTTGCCCTGCTTATCGACTCAGCCTTCCTCGGAGTCGGATTCCTTCAGGGTGGTTTAGCGGTATTTCCTTTGGCTGCATCCTCCTTAGCTGCATTTTCTTTCCCAGCCTTGCTGTTACATGCCTCATTTCCTTAACGCGTGTGCCGCCTATTGGTACTGTGTGAACGCGTGTTTGGCACTGTTACCGTTCTGCACACGGCTTGTGTATATCCTCACCCTTTCCTCGAGTGTGTAGTTGTCCCTTAGTTTGGCTATTTCCCTTGCCTTCTGCTTTATGGTACGGACTTAATTTTGATTACCCACTATCCCCGTTGTGTTGCCTATCCACCTCATTTCTCCTTGTATGAATGGTGAATGAATGTTTGCAAGTGCTTTCTCAGCCCGGGACCTCTTTTAGGGTGCTGATATCCTATCTCCCGTTCCAGCCATACTTAAAGAGTTAACCCCGGTATATTTGGTGACACCCTTATTAAGGAGTCTTCCAGAAGAACTCAGGTGAGTGTGAGACGATACTGAACACAGATCAATGTAATATATGTCCTAGAATTGTATAGCGTTATATGGTGGTTACTGTTTTTCCTTCCAGCATCTGCGTTTCCTGGATGCACGTCTACACAACCTTCTTCCTCATCCTATGGGGAGAGTGGTGAACACTCCTTGGTTTTATTCCCCCATACTTTTTTAGAGCAGTGTCTCGGAGTGAAGTTCACCTTTCCATTTTGAGAGCTGCTTTTCGGAAGTTGGGGGTATTTATCTTCGCTCCTGTGGAGTCTGACAACTGTTCCTGACAATTGTCCTGCGAGTAAAACAAAGCAATGAAGTGCATGGAAATAATTAAATATTACAAATTACACTCTTTTGTCACTGGGAAACCTTCTAAAGTATCTTTCAACTGCTTCGAAACCCTGAAATGGAAGGTTAAAATAGTGATACAAAACTATTTGTGTACCAAGAATATATAAAGGTAAAGTAAACATCATAAATGTCCTACACCCCAATGTCATTACACTTTATTGCATTCTCATAAATATTACGGTTAAGTACATGCTGCAGAGATCAAATAAACAGAGGCTTGATATGCTGATGTTCCAGCCAGTACAAGAATAAGGAAAAGGACAGCTGGTACATATTTTTACCGTTTATCTGTATACTTCACAAATCTAAATAGAAAACAGTTAGTTTAAATGTGTTCTATCCATGTCTAATGGCAAACAAACACAGAAATAGCACGTTACGAATAACTACAATGTAAAATACGATTTTGTCTCCAGACCAGTTAATATGTCATGGACAAGATCCATTGCAAAAAACACACTTGATGGACAGAATGTAGAACAATGTCATACATTCGCCCCAGTACAAGGATCTGGGCCTAAATCCATCGTTTTCTTGCACTCCACACCACCCTGGGTTAGACACTGGCTATATGCAAATCAGCTCTGACCCTGTGCCTCATGGGAACAGTCCAGTCCGAACTACCAAGCCATGTCTTTCCCAGACCGGAATCAAGCATCCATTCTGTCCATCAACTGTGTTTTTTGCAATTTTCACCCCGAGTGTGCTGGGTATACTCAGACGTGAGTCCCAGGCTCTCCACACCACTGGAGTCAAGCTATCCCGGCTGATGAAGGCTGATAGCCAGAAACCGGTCCTTGGATGCTTGATTCCGGTCAGGGAAAGACATGGCTTGGTAGTTCGGACTGGACTGTTCCCATGAGGCACAGGGTCAGAGCTGATTTGCATATAGCCAGTGTCTAACCCAGGGTGGTGTGGAGTGCAAAAAAACGATGGATTTAGGCCTAGATCATTGTACTGGGGTGAATGTATGACATTGTTCTACATTCAATCAATCAATCAATCACAGCATTTATATAGCGCACTACTCACCCGGAGGGTCTCAAGGCGCTAGGGGGGGGGGGGGGATTCCGCTACTGCTCGAACAGCCAGGTCCTGAAGGCGAGGTGGTCCTGGGTCAGGCGGAGGTGGGTCGGGAGGAAGTTCCAGGTCTTGGCTGCCAGGTAGGAGAAGGACCTTCCTCCTGTGGTGGCTCTTCGGATGCGGGGGACGGCGGCGAGGGCGTGGCCGGTCGATCGAAGTTGGCGTGTGGGAGTGTAGAAGTTGAGGCGGCTGTTGAGGTATCCTGGGCCTTGTGTGCGTGGGTGAGGAGACGGAAGGTGATTCTCTTGTTGACCGGGAGCCAGTGCAGATCTCTCAGGTGTCCGGAGATGTGGCTGCGACGGGGGATGTCCAGGATGAGTCATGCTGAGGCGTTCTGAATCTGCTGGAGTCTCTTCTGGAGTTTGGCGGTGGTACCGGCGTAGAGGGAGTTGCCGTAGTCCAGACATTCTATCCATCAACTGTGTTTTTTGCAATGGACAAGATCCAGGCCTTTGCAGACTCTTGAAATAACAAGGAATGGCCTGTAATTTTCTCTTGGAAAGGTGCGAACTCTAAGCAGCATGCATGACTCACCCGAGTGCTGCCAGGCCTGGAGTTACAGCAGTGTCCGAGCACACCTCGAGCCACAGGCAGGCAGCTCTCCTCAGGAGTTTCAAGCCGCAGTAGTTTTCAGTCATTCAAAGACCCCGCGCCGCGTGGGCCCGCCTTAAGCAGCACGGATGCCTTCCTGAGGCTAGGCAGGATAACAAACAGCACATCAATCACTGCACAGCCTCCCGATTCATTAAGTGCAGGCCTACTACTGCGGGGTGATTTCTTAACTTAATAAGAACTTGTGTAGGTTGTTCTGGGCAGCCCTGCTAATCTGTTACAGCCATGTCACGTGAAGCTGCCCACGTCGTGGAGAGAGTGAGAGACTTGCTTTCCATTGAATGTAGCCAACCAAGATCACATCCCCCTGCGGTGCTGCAGCAGTAAATCATGAGACTACTGAGGGCAGGCCCCGCACGGCGGGTGTTACTGCCTCGGTATTGCACAGCTACTATCTTGACCCTGTGACGTCAGGCTTGGGCTGTAGTCTGAGTGACCCAGACACGCCAGCCCCACTGGCGGGAATTTCAGTGCAGCAGCCAGCTATTAAGCTACATTTGTAGCAGCAGTGAGGGCACAAGATTAACTCTTACTGATGAGCCTGTGCTGGTGGAAGCGCCCAGTTCGGCAAGGCTGCGGAGAGCAGCAGAGCCGGCACAGGTCACAGGCGCGCACGCTAGTACTTCAGTGCTGGTAGAGCAGAGACTCAGACAGTTGCATTAAAATGCGTGACAATGCATTTCAGTGAGGTGTTGCGGAACACCACACTGAAATGTGTTGGCGTCACGCCTGATGCGTGATACTTGGCAGACCTCTGTAGGCAGTATGAAAACTCACATGTAAGACGGACATCTGGGTTTCCCTTGGCAGACTTGGTTGAACAATAACTGGGCAGTGACGGTGGCACTTGAAGACTCACACAATTCGTTCCCTTCAGCCCTAGAACAATTCCGTTTTACTCTGCTTTACATAAACAAATGTTTCACACTGCCTCAACTACTTTCCTTTTTTTCTCGCACCACTGTTGCATTTTTTCAACTAAATCCTTTCTTGCACCCTTCTTAAAGCATTTTACAACCTTCTGACGTCTTGCAGACCCCCAACAGCACAGCCCACCCACCAAGAGGTGAAGGTGTGCTGTAAAGAACTGCCTTACGCTGGCTCTGTGGGAATACACAAATAACAGATGTATTTGGTTTTCTAAATGTGAGAGGCGTCGACTGTGTCCTGTGTAACGTTCTTGTGTTTCTCCAGTGCACTTGTGTGCCAGCTGCGCCTTGGACTCTCAGATTTTCTGGGAGAAAAGAAGTTTGCCCCTAAGACAACCTTGGGCACTTAGCACTAATGTGGAGCAATATTTTAAACAAAGTGGAGCACCTGTATGGAAAAAGTAAAAAAAGAAAAACAACAATATACGTTCCCAACCAAGTTCAACATGAAAAAGAGGGGCTAAAGGTCTAAAAGAATTGAAGGCTCAACGGCCAATCTCAGCCTAGAGTACAGGCTCAGACTTGCAGCCAATCAGATCCTAATTAACATTTCCCTCCACTGGCGAGATTCGCTTCCACATCTCCTATTGACTGTGAACAGGGTCACCCACAGTGGTTGTTCCGTTTACCGTAATTCTAGTTGAAAACAGGTATAGACAAGGATTTTTAGGCTGCTAGTTAAAAATAATTGATAGCCCGGTTAGAGTAGATGTAGAGGGCTAGAAAGAATTTCTTAATTATTTATTTATTTATAAAGTTTTATATAGCGCCAACTAGACCCTGGAAGGGTATCGGAGAGCTTTACAAATGTTACATCAAATAGAAAGCGCAATAAACTACAAACATATATGTGAGTAGCTAACAGGAAACATAAATGTAGTCAATTCTTGTAGATCCGGAAGGTACTCCAGAGTGTGTTAGCCATTCTCACTTAGAGTCAAGTGCAGATCCTGGTTGGTAAATTTCATCTGATTAGTACCCAGATAAATCAAGCGTTGGGATCAGGGTAAAGGTTTGTTCATTAAAAGCAGTTAGACTTCTGTTTTTGAAGCAGGTGCTTGAAGGGTTCATTCTGATTTCAGGGGGCATGGCATTCCAGATCCTAGGTGCTAGTCCGGAAAAAAGTACAGTTGTATGTTCTCTTTTTCCGAAAATTTTGAGGTTTCAATAGCAAAGTGCTGGTGCTTCTTGACATTCTGCCGCCGCCTAATAATTCCAGTTTATTGGCCAGATACCTTGGTATGTTGAAGTGCAGGGCTTTTTGTGTCATGCAAACAATTTTCAGCTGTGTTCTTGCCTCATAAGGTAGCCAGTACAGTGCCTTTAGATCAGGGGTGATGTGGTTGATCTTTTTGGAGCCGATGACGAGTTTTGCAGCGTGCTGAGAGAAACTATTGTTGGAGCCAGTCTGGATCTCGGCAAACCACATAAGGTTGTATTCCCATAGTCTATTCTGGGTATCACTAGAGCTTGCACAGCCGATTTGATGTAGTTGGCGGAGAGGAAGAGTTTTAGTTTTCAAAGAATGTTCATATGAAAGTTTGCTCCTCTGGTGGCTGCACTGATGTGTTCCTTCATGGTGAGATTCTTGTTTAGTGTTATTCCCAGTGATCTTGTGGAATCTATGATGTGTGGTGTGCAGTTGAAGGCTGATAAGTGTTTCATCCAGTCTTCAATGTCGCTGTGTCTTTGTGGTGGGGCAGTTAGGAGGAATTTGGTTTTAAACACGTTAATTTTGGGATGGTTTCCGGTCAGCCAATATTGGGTATTTTGCAGAGTTGTGTTGAGTAAACGGATATCATCCGGGGATGATATTTTTAGGTAAAATTGGGTATCATCCGCATGCATGTGGTGATGAACATTGGAGAGCTTCAGAATTTCAGTTAAGGCATCCATAAATAGATTTATGAGGGTAGGTGATAAGGAGGAACCCTGAGGGACTCCCAGGGTGACCGGAGTGGTAGTGGACAGCGATTGATTAAACTTGGTTCTTTGAGTTCAGTGTTCTAAGAAAGAGGTGAACCACTTTAGGACAGCCCCTTTAAAAAAAACATTCTGTGTTCAAGTAAATCCAGGAGACTGTTCTGTTTGACCGTATCGAAGGCTGAGGATAGGTGTAGGAGTATTAGGGGGCAGGATAATCATTTTGATCTTATATTTCAAGTGTGTCATCGATATTGTGTGTCAGGGCTGTTTCCATGGAAGCCTGATTTGAACTGGTCAAAAAGGTGGAATTGAGCTATGTGGCTGCATAGTTGGGAATGGACTAATTTCTCCAGTAGTTTTGCTAGGGCAGGAATATTGGATATTGGACAGTAGTTATCTGGGATTGTGTGGCTCGCTGTGTTTTTTTTTTTTAGAATGTGGGTTACCTGTCCTGCCTTTAGGCAGTTTGGAAGGGTTCCTTGCGGTAGTGAAGCATTCACTATCTTTGTCCAGAGGGGTATTTAAGAAGTTTTGATCTCGCTGGAGATGTTGCCTAGAACAGAGTCGCAGAAGTGATTTGATTGTTTAAGTATTGTTAAGATGTTGAGAAAGGCATTTTAGTCAACTGTTTTGAAAGTGTTCCATGACGCTTTGTTTTTGAGGGTGAGTCCGTGTTGGTTAGGGGTTTGTACAGTCAGCTGCATGTGGAGGATATATGGAGGTATCATTGTGAGGTGTTCCTTTGCTGTTTCAAGGTCATTTTCTATCTTTTTCGATTTTTCAAGGAAGTAAGAGGTAAATATGTTGCAGTTTGTTTGCGAGTTGGGACCTAATGTGGAGGCGTTGGGTTGTTGAGAGGATTGATGTTTGATCATTTCAGATAGTTTTGATGGGCGATTTCTGGTATTGTTTAATTGAACTTTGAAGAAATTTGCTTATGAGATTCTAATGGGTTTGCTGTAGGTGCTCCTCTCTGATCTCAGTAGCTTAAGGTTCTCTAGGGAAAGTGAGGATCTCCAAGCCCGTTCAGCTAGTCTCAGGTTGTGTCTTTGTTCATTTAGGCTCCCATTGTACCATGGTTTGGAGTCTTTAGAGGAGAGTCTTTTCAGCTGAAAGGGCGCAACTGCGTTAAGATGCTAGTCATGGAGTTGTTAAAGTAGGTTGTGAGGTTGTGGACATCTGTCATGTCCGCTGGCGGCGGCAGTACTTTGTTGTTGAGGGTTGTCAAATCGTTGAGGTTAATGTTGCAAGAATGTCTCCTTGTCCTTCAGACAACATAGAGTTCAAAACTTCTTGTCTCTGACAAAAATCCATATGTTCCGGGCATCGGGCACTAAAAATTCCACTGCCCTGCAGGTTGCAGATTCTGACCAAAAACAAACGTATGTACTGAGGGAGGTTTCACCCCTTGCCTGCATTAACCGCATCCGCGCTAGCGGAATTCTGCTCCTGCGCTGAGATTTTCAAAAGCGCATGTTACGTGACGAGCTGGGCTCGTCATCAGCGTGCGAGGAGGCTACGCCATGACGAGCCCAGCTCGTCATGAGCGTGGAAGGGGTTAAGGAAGGGCTTGCCAGTTAGCTGGTACTGAACCTACCTGAGGAAGTAACCTGCCTGCTTATCAAAAAGGAGAACAAACCTATGTGCTCTTCAAAGAGTAGGTCGTAGAACGTTAATTGACCTACTGAAGATATCATCACATATTTTTATTTGCTTAAAAGATTCTCGTGGGCAAAGAAATACCAAGTTATGCATATGGTTGGATGAATTGAGTAGCAAGAGATGACAAATTGTTTACTACATTTTGTGAAAGTATTTTGCTATTGTCTTATTTTAATATAGGTTTGCTTTCTGGTCAAAGGTTGCATCTCATAATGTGACAAATGCGGTAGATCCATAAATAAGAGGAACATGTCACAGAATCTCATAATTCCAGTAGTTGTGAAAATAAGGTGCATTTTATCTGGTTAACACGTTGCTGATATACTAGTACCATGATTTACAACACCAAGCGTGAACATCCCACTCTAATCCCTCGCCTTGTTCACAAGGGGGCTCAGGTGCTTCATGATTTTATGAATTGCTTTTAGACCAGGTTCTTAAAATCATTAGTTCTGAGGGGGCGTGGTCTCACTGGGAATGCAGTGAGACGCACGCCGCGGGAGCTCCGGCCTTCCGCTGCTATCTAAAGCATTTTATGGCGGAGCTGGGGGCTTGTCGACGTCGCTCCTGCTGACGAGAGGAGAGCTGATGGGAGGCAGCAGCGGCGGTGGAAGGGCCGCAACACTTTGGCTTCTGGACCAGGACGCCCGCCATTTTAAGGCGCCCGGGACTGGGCCTTCTTGGCAGATGACGGGAGCTGTTCTTGGGCCCTCAGAACCCACCTGGTCCCACACAGCTTTGGGACCGGCGGCTGAGCAGCTGGGGCGCCTCCGCTGGAGCAGACGGCAATTGGGATCAGTCCGGAGTGGGAGAGTGGATCCCTGATCAGATCTGGGCCGCCATCTTGAGTGCTGTGCTCTGGACACCCTCCGGTGTTGTGCGCTGCTGATCACCTCCCCCAGCCCGGTAAACGCGTCGTCGGAGCAGCGGAGTGAATACAGCGCCTGGATTTAGGTTGAAGGCGACGGAAATAGACTCCGGAGTGAATGTGGGCCCCTGGCTCTTGAGGGCTAAACACGGCAGCGGCCGCCATCTTGCCTGCGGCGGTCCCGGATTGCCCAGTGCTGTGGGTGGCTGCTGAGGACTACAGATCACGAGCCCGGAGAAACGTTGGGGTCCCTGTGAGGGGCTCGCTGTATCGACGCTACAGCTGACCTGCGAGACATCACAACCTGCTGAGCTGCTGGGATCAACGTCTTGCTCATCCCCCTCCCTGGTACTGGCGCGAGGCAGGGAGAGACGAGCGCAGGCGCCTGAGGCTGTGGCTTTGTCCTACATCGGCTGGCTGGCAGTCGGAGCACGTCTGGGGCGCGTCTGGGGAGCGCAGATGCCTGGAGGACTTGGCAGCGCTCTGGTGGTGTGCTGGCCTGGCAGTGGCGGCTCTCTGGAGTAGTAGGCCCGCAGATCGGTGTGGGCCTTTGTCCCTCCTTGCCATGCTCGCCCGACGCAGGACCATGGCAACACTAACACATGGCGCAGGTGAGGTGTAGGGGGAGGGGATGCTCCTTGCTGACTCGCCTCTTCACCTCTCCCCCCTTGGCCCCTGCACCTTGCTGCCCCATGCGGCCCCATTGCCCTGCGCCTGCTTAAGGCTTACCTTGGCGAACCAAGAGCTCGATCGACCCAACGGCAGTGGGCCCCTAGTGACCGACTTTCCTGCCACTGGTGGCTCCCCTGCGAGTGCTGGTGGGGTTGGTTCCCACAGCCCCACCCGAGATACCTGCACGACCCGTGGCCCCCACCCATTCTCTTGTTGACCCTCGAGGACAAGCGCATCCAGGGCAACGCACCACACGCTCAGTGCCATTCTTCGAATGCGGGTACAGGGCCTGCGTACATTGAGACCTCCTCTGGACTGACCCCTGTTGACTGCCTCCCCTACTTTGGCACTGTGAACCCTACGCAACCCGCTCTGACGGCGCTACATGCGCTTATTAGCACAGGCAGGTTTAGCGGACTAGTGGAGGCGGCTGAAGGCTGTCGGTCTTTGGTCAGGCTGGGTGTGCCCACGTGGACCCCGGCTTCTGGGTTGCCACCTCCTGGCCTAGCGGGTGTGCGGCTGGATGCGACCTTGCACTTCTCTCTGCCCTAGGCGTCTTACTCCCTGCTGGCTTCCTGGATAGCGCACCCCTTGAGCAGGTGAGGAGCGGAGGCGAGAGCATCCATGTGTACGGAGATCCTGCCTCCCTCACCTGCACACGTCGCACTATTAGCTGCTGAGCCCGGTGTGACACATCCCGGTCTCCGCCAACTGAGACGAGGCAAGTGTACTTGGAACCCAAACTCATTCCCTAACGGCCCCTCAACCACTCACTGGCTTCTACACTTGGCGCTGTCGAGAGATAATCACACTCAAGAAATGACACGCACCAAAGTGGGGAAGGACTCAGCGGCACCTCCAAAAGACAACCCTGCTGCTGCGATGTGGGGCAAGATGGGTGCACCGGCCTCTGGGGAGGTGGCCTCACAGACTGGAGGGTACTCGCCACCTGTCACACAGGCTTTTATGGCCACCTTTATGTCATAGCTTAAAACTGAAATAGGCTCCCTGCGTACTGAGGTCCACTCATGTGTCCGGGAGCTTAAGAAGGAGGTTACGGACCTCGGGGAAAGAGTGGATGGTCTGGAGAAGACGGTGGATGCCCCAACCGAGGACCAGGAGCAATGCTGGCAGCGCCTGGCCACCCTGGAGGAACAACACATTGAGCTGCAACTGAAACAGAAGGATCTGGAAAATCGTAGTTGCCGGATTAACCGCCGCATTCGGGGGGGTTCCTTTCGGGGCGGAGGGGAATGACATTATGACCCACGTGGTGCAGTTCCTGCATGAGGTCTGGGGAGAAGATGATGCCTCTCCACCGGCCCTGGACTGGGCCCATTGGGTCTCTGGCCCGCTGGCAGACCAGATGTTCTCCCAGACATCCTGACCTGGGTTCACTTCTTTACAGAAAAATAACCTATTCTCAGGGCAGCGCGCGCCAAACTGGACCTCACCTACAAAGGGGCCAAGATTCAGATCTATCAAGACCTCACACCTACTACCCTCCGGAGACGCCAAGATTTTAAACCTGTGATGGATAAACGGCAAAGCCTGAACATTCCATACCAGTGGGGCCACCCATTTGCTCTCATTTTTCAATGGGAGTCTAAGCGCCAGATGGTAAGGTGTTTTAAAGAAGCGGCAAATCTTCTTCACCCCTCCTCAACGCCGCCTCCCAGCCCTGCACGTCTTCCGCCCATCGCACGGGCTCCCGCCAAGCCGTCATCGTCTACCGTGCGCCGCCAC
The DNA here is from genome assembly GCF_964263255.1 of Lissotriton vulgaris. Classification (NCBI taxonomy): domain Eukaryota; kingdom Metazoa; phylum Chordata; class Amphibia; order Caudata; family Salamandridae; genus Lissotriton; species Lissotriton vulgaris. Next base: position 124,908 of record NW_028251703.1, read on the forward strand.
CGGCGCTCGCCGTCTCCTGATGAACAAACATCCTCGCAAGCCAAGAATGACATTATTCAACTTATCCGATCCCTGGAGCGGGAAAGGTCTGCAGCAAACTCCCGAATTCTATCTCCTTGACTGACTAAAAATCCACCTCCGCAAATGAATGAGTATGCTGACCTTGGCAAATGTCTCAGACCCCAACGGGGTTGGCGTTCAACCTCTGGAATCGCCCATATCCCAGTTCCCTATCTGCCGTGTTGATGGTACTGGACTACCCACCCAGACGATCCCGCGAGCAGCTGACGACCCACCCCCTTCCTGTTCTTGAGAGAGTGACATCTCTGGGATCACCCGAGCCTTGAGGTCTAGGCTGACCCGCAACTGGAACAGAACATTGTGGCCAATGTTGGTTATCCACTTTTTGCTTCTACATATCTGTATTCTTCTTTCCCTTTCTTCCTACTTTTTATGTATCTTTCGCTATGGCGGGCAGGGAACTCCCTCCAGACGGTGTCCTCCCCTTGACAAGAGTGACAAACCCCTGCACCTTCCCCCTACTATCCCACTTTGCTTTCTTCGGTGGATGACGGACTACTCCAGGTCTTGACACAACTATGCCTACACCCTGCCCTCTGAAGATTTTATCCCTTAATGTTAAGGGGCTTAACTCTCCCAACAAACTACACCAAACATGGCGCTACCTTCGACAACATAACCCAGACATTATCCTCCTTCAAGAAACTCACCTATTAAAAGCTGATAACTCTTGCATGGCCCATCCTAAATATCCCTTCCAATTCTGGGCTACGCTGTCCACTGAAACGGCTGGGGTGGCAATTCTTTGCAGAGCTGGCATCAGGCAGGTGGACTTCAGAGTCTTCTGTAGCTCGGATGGCCGCTTCATCAGGGCTGGGGTGCGGATTGGACAACACCTCTTTACACTGTGTAATGTGTATGCGCCCAACCAGACGCAGGACTTCTATCTCCGGACGATTTTGCGGGAGCACGTCCTACAGGACGACCCCTCGCTAATCTTAGGGGGAGACTACAATATGGCATGGGACCCTAAAATGGACCGCAGTGAGGCCTCTTTGCATGGGACGGGGCCCATGTCCTCGGCCCTCCGGAGACAAATAACGGACCTTGGTTTACTGGACTCCTGGCGTTATCACTCCCCCGAGACACGCAATTTTCGTATTACACGTACATAGCTCGTATTCGCACATAGATTATATTTTTATCTTTCGGGCCTTGATCAGTGACACGCTCTCGGCCTCCATGTCTGCCATCTCGCTCGCCGATCACGCTCATGTTGAACTTCTCCTGCAGGACCCGGCCACTTGTCCCTCCCGTACCCCACGATGGCGTCTACCACTGCATATTCTGCAGGACCCAGTAGATGTGGAAAGCATACGGACTGCCATTGACTCTTACTTTGCGATCAGTAATATTCCCGGAACTCCCTTCCATGTAGTATGGGATGCCTTCAAGGCCTCGATCCACGGTCATATCACATCTCTGGCAATTGCACGGGCGTGTGAGGCCCGTCTCCTGGAGGATAACCTCTCCAAAGACATGAAGGATTTAGAGAGACCGGACCAGGAACACCCCACACACGCACGTAAACGACACCTCGCTAATCTTAGGGGGCAACTCCGTTCTCTCCGAACCAAACAAGGATGAGAGAGCCCTACTAGCTTTGAAACAGCGACACTTTGAGGGGGGGGACAAGGTGGGTAATATATTGGCGAAACGACTGCGAGCGCGCACTGCAAAAGCACACATAGTTAACATCCAGCTCAATGACGGCAAAAGGGCCACCAGAGAGCGGGCCAAACGCGAGGCCTTTTAGGCATATTACTCAGCCCTATACGCAGAGGACGAGCCATCCCCGGATTGGGTCAAAGATATCGTAGATCAATCCCCCTGGACCCCACTTAGTCCCCACCACGCCAAGCAGTTGGAGGAACCCCTCACAAAAGAGGAGCTGGTGAGTGTGCTGAAAGATCTCCCGCTTGGGAAATCACCGGCCCGTATGGCCTTCCATTGACCTATCGCCTGCTACTATTGCAACTCCAACCCTATCTCCTGCGGCTGTACAATTCCTTCTCCAACAAGGAGAAGCCGTCGTCCTCTATGGGAATGGCAGAAACAGCCCTCATCCCCAAGCCAGGGAATGACCTCACCCTGTGCTCATCCTTCCTTCTTATAGCCCTCTTGAACACAGACCTTAAAATATATACCAAAATGCTGCGATCCAAGAATACGGCAGCCTGCTCAGCAACCCCAAATAATTTTGCCTAATCTCTGCTAATGACGGATAATAATCCAGAAACACGTGTCCAGAGATGGCCAGCACTAATCTGCACCCACCTGGTGAAACACTCAAGAGACTTTCCAAGTGTACTCGCTTGGGGAACTGAACTGCATCTACCATGATGCCTAGGGGCGACTCTGCTGGGAGGTGTAGCAGTGTGCTCCCACACCAGTTTCATGCTGGCCAAGCGCCTTGATCCACACATGCCTGGCCTTATAGAGCCGGATCAGGTCGGCTTTATCCGGAATCTACAGGGAGCAGACAATGTACGCATAATTGCTCATCTTGAGGGGAAGGCACAACACTGGAACATACAGGCATGCTTTTTATCGCTGGACGCAGAGAAGGCGTTCGATCGGGTGTACTGGACCTTTCTCCAAGCGGTGCTGAAGAAAATCAGACTTGGCCAGAACATGATAGCTAGGATCATGGCCCCCTACCTCTCCCCGCAGGCTCGGGTGCGAGTCAATGGCCAGCTCACAGACCCTATCTCCATACACAGAGACACACAGCAGGGCTGCCCCCTGTCCCCTCTGTTGTTTGCCTTCGTGGTAGAGCCTCTGGCTATGATGATTAGGCAGGCTACGGACATAAATGGCCTCTTCCTCACGGGTCAGCAGAACAAAGTGGTGCTCTTTGCTGATGATCTTACCCTCACTTTATCTCGCCCGCATATCTCCCTTCCGGCGCTACACTCCTTGCTGCAATCCTTTGAGCTGACCTCTGGTCTAAAAATCAACCATGGGACGTCCTGGGCCTTGAACCTTACGATCCCTGAGGAAGAGATACCAACCCTGTAAACACTCGTCCCCTACCAGTGGGCCACTAACTCCATTCGATATCTAGGGCTTCAGTTGACCCATCCTCTTGCCACATGGACCCAAACGAATTGGTGAGAATGTAGAAAAGCTGTCTTGGAATACCTATGGGGTTGGAAATCCCTGACCCTCTCCTGGCTGGGCCGTCTGAACGCTATCAAAATGTCGGTGCTCCCAAAATTTCTGTACCTGTTCCAATGCCTACCCACCCCCATCCCGCAACACCAGATCTAGAGCCTTTAGCCAGATATCACCAGCTTCATCTCGGGGGGCGGGCGTAGACCTCGTTTCTCCAACGAAATTCTCATGCTTCCGCGTGATATAGGAGGACTAGCGTGCCCCAACCTATTAGAATACTATTGGGCCTCCCATCTTCGCATTGTTTTGGAATGGACAGCAATTGAGAGTGAGAAGGTCTGGTTCCATATGGACAGAGCGGTAACCGGACGAACCATTTGGGATATTTCCTGGCTCCATCGGACTGCACGCTCTCGCAGTGCCTATATTGCCTTGCCCACCAAGACGGTGCTGGACATATCGGACAAAGTAGCCATACCCAAGTGGCTCACGACCTTCCCCTCCCCCCACACCCACGTTGCAGGTAACCCGCTATTCCCTCCGGCCCTTAATCTGCAAGCGTTCTCAGAATGGCTTGAAGGTGGATGCAGAACTACCGAGATCTGTACGCTGGGGGCACACTCAAAATCTTTGCCCAATGCAGGGAGGAGTTTCAACTCCCAGAGGGATCTTGGCTCCAGTATGCGCAGCTGCGGCATAGGTTGTCCCTGCCCGAGATGCAACAGGCCGCCACCTGACCATTCACCCCCTTTAAGCGACTGGTACGCTCCTTTGATGAGTCAAAGGGTCTTATCTCTCGGACTTACCAGATCCTGCAGCACCCCCCACTAGTAGCCACTCACCTGTACCAACATCAATGGCAATCAACGTCCCCTACTGAAATTACACCTGCTCAGTGGCGCAGCCTGTGGCGAGACATACCGAAGGTCTATCGCAGCATATCACAACGAGAAACTGAGTACAAGATCATGACACAGTGGTACTATACACCCTCTCGATTGCATACGATGTTCCCCATATCTTCCCCGCTGTGCTGGAGATGTTCGAGTGCTTCCGGGGACTTCATTCACATTTGGTGTGCGTGCCCTCTCCTGGGCCCTGTTCTGGAAAGAGGTTCTTAGTCATATTAAGGAGATACTTGGCTTCCCCCTGCCTGAATCCACAGCCACGGTCCTTTTAGGTCTTAAGCCGACTACTTAAAAGCGCTCACCTGTAGTGACTGGCACATAGCTCTTCATATGCTAGGAGCCGCTAAGCAACTCATTGCGCTATATTGGAAAAAAGCAGAGACCCCCCTATTGCTGCCTGGTTCGTGCTCCTATGGCACGTAGTTACTATGGAACTCTTCACAGCGCGCCTACAGTCCCGCGACACCCGCTTCACCAAAATATGGCATCCATTCATTACATATCTCTGTAAAATAGAACATGCGCGTTTCCTGCCCCAGAAACTCTGGGCACTACGCCTCTTTGAAGATGCTGTAACTCCACCTGAACCCGACAGACTGCTTTTACCACCATAATGGCCCTGCCCATTGCGCCACATGACGCATGTATCAGTCCACGGCCTGACTAGTGTACAATGATGGTTTCCCTTGCTCCCCCCCGCCCGCCAGTATTTTCCTCATCATCATCGTCTTAACATAGCTCCCTTATCGTAGGGTCCTTTCTCTTCCTTGATCTTCCTACTCCCTCACAGCTATCTATCTGTTCGCTCCTTACTACCTTCTTTCTGTAGGCCTCTTGCCTAACCCTTCTTCCCTTCTTCTTGTTATGTTACTCTCCATGTTAACTATGGGTCTTGAAATTCTCCCACGATTGCAATCCAATGTTATGACACATGCACCACACGGTCAGCCCAACAAGGGTTGTAGGCGACATGCTGTGTACAATCTACATCGATAGGCTTCTCTGAAATCACCGGTGCCTCCTCTGAATTGCGCGGCCGGCCCTACATAGGATTGTGGGCTCTGTGCTGTGTTTACCTAGACCTTCTCTTTGTTGTTCGTAAGAAAAATAAAACAGATTTATACAAAAAAAATCACTAGTTCTTGTAATTAGAACTTGTTTCGGAAGTGTGTAATGGAGTGTTTTTTTGGGGAAATGCCAGGCACGGGCGTGTTGTCCTGACCAAAAACCGGTTTGGTGGCTTCCCATCTACACAGGTGAGAGCAGAAGGTTTCCCTTAAAATTCAATAGAGTTGCACTCGCCAAGAAGTTTTTTTGCACTTTTGTCATCTCAATAGAAATATGTAACCCTTTCACTTCCTTAGGCTTCTGACACGAGACTCATAGTTTAAAAAATAAGAGTATTTTTAAACATAAAATGCCCCTCATATTCCTCTTTTAGTTTTCCAGACAAGTTGCACATAATTTAATTCTAGCCCAGTCAACACTTTCTATTTGTGCAACCTCATTGGTAATTTCTAGTTATGTATTCATAATGCAAAGACATTTTTTTTTAATATGGAGAAATGTATTTTTTCCAAAGCAACATAATCTTTTTGTGGAAAAAACAAAGCTGTATATTTTTCTTGCTGCAGTGTTCCCGAAGCAAACCTGCAAATGCTTGATTGTGTAGATTATTTTGCCCACCCTCATTATGCAAAGTGCGGCGTGCGGTGCCCTCAGGTCGCGGTGCGAGCAGCGGCTCGGTGGTGGTGTCGGTAGTATCGCTGGCCGAGGTGAAGGCGGTGCTCATCACAGTGCTGGCAGATCACGGTGCAAGCAGCGTCGTCGTCGTTGCTGAAGCACTGTTGTAGGCTGACAAACGGGAGTCGATGGGGCCGGTGTCGGTAGACCAAGGCTGCGGTGCGGGATGAGGGCGATGTGTCATGTAACTTTACGAGCGGTGCCCTTGAACCACGGTGCAAGCAGCTGCATTGATTTCGGTGGCATCGGGGAGGCCAAGGCGTCGTCGTGAATTGAGCCAGTGCGGAGAGCAGGGCCCACAGGTCGCAGTGCGAGCAAAGGCTCGGTGGTGGCGTCAGCAGGTGTAGTCGGTGAAACCAGGGTCGCGGTGCGGCGTTGCGGCAGTGCCCTCTGCAGTGCCTTCAGGACACGGAGCGTTGGGGCGCTGCTCTCTGCGGTGCCCAGGCTTCGGCGTGAAGCGAGGCAGTGTGGAGTGCATTGCCCACTGGTCGCGGTACGAGCAGCGACTCGGTGGCGGCATCAGCAGGTGTCGTCGGTGAAACCAGGGTCGCGGTGCGGCGTTGCTGCAGTGCCCTCTGCAGCTCCTTCAGGACATGGAGTCAGCAGCGGCGTCGTAGACGTTGTCGAGTTGCTTTTCTTCTGTAGCAGCACAATACACACAGTCCCCAGTGCTGAGGGCAGAAGAGCTTGAAGTCTTTGCTGTTCCTGAGACTTCTTGAACAGGGAGCAAGCTCTACCTCAAGCCCTTGGAGAAGCTCACTAAAGTAGATTGCATAAAGTTCAGTCCAGTCCTTTCACTGCCCAAGACAGAACCAGCCACTGTAGGCCAACACAGCAAAGCACACAGCAAAGTGATAGTCCGTCCTCACAGCTTCTCCAGCTCTTCTTATTGGCAGTCTTCTTGATCCGAAATAGTTCCAAAGTTCAGGGGTCTGGGCCCCAGTATTTGTATTCAAAAATCCTTTGATCCTCTAGGCAGAGGGTGTTTGTGCCCAGCCAGAACCAGTTCTGCCTTCTCTGGTGTGATTTCCCGGCAGGGGGTGGAGACGGCATTGTCAGAGGCAGACCAGGCCCTTTGAGGTGCAAGGACATCTCCTTCCTCTTCCCCATCGCAGCCTGGGTATATTCATCCCTTTCCCTGACCTACCTAGGGAGCCATCCTTGCTTCCTAGCCATCTGTTGTACAAAACCCAGACAGGCAATCCATATTCCAGCAGAGGCACACAGGATGACTGAGCAAGAAAATACCTACTTCCTAAAAGTGGTATTTTTAAACGCAGAATGTAAAAATCACCTTTACTAAAAGATGCATCGTTAGATTCTGAGTTCAGGCATACTAAATGTTATTTTCCCACCTAGTAGCAGTTATGTTTATAAGATGTTATAAACAAACTTCCCATTCTGTCCTATGGGGAACAGGTAGCCTTGCAATAGTGAAAAACGAAATGGGCTGTAATTCACAATCAGTTATTTATCAAAACAACAAGTGGTCCTGAGCATACAAGAATAACGAGAAAAATTGTATATATAGATCACAATGGAATTCTATATAGTTTAAGATTCCTTGACCAGCCGACCAAGGAATATTTATTGGTTCAATTGTTTATGATCTCAAAGATACAACAATTAACCCAAGTGGTAAGGGTTAAATTGGGGCACAGTCCTGTGCCATACAGAGAAAAGCAAGGCAAGAGGGTAAAGGTAAGTGAGGAAAGTTATCAGGCAAACAAAAGTGAGCTAGCAGGTCACTGGCATTAAATATACATTAGCAGTGTATCCTGGAGTCATTCATACACACAATAGTATCATATAAGTACATGTATGAACTACTCTAAGGTCGACGTTTCGATCCCTAGCTCGAGTATCACGGGATCATCATCAGGACAAGAAATTAATATTGCCTGAACATAATTATTTATAACACCTGTTTTGAAAAGGAAAAATGAAAAAGGAAGAAAAACACAGATGTACATAGTCATTGTTTGTATAGTCATAGCCCACATTGTAACAACAGACTTTGCATTCGGAAACGCAGTGGTCGGTGTTGCCATGAGGCGTGCGTATTCCGTGCAAAACCTCTGAAAAGCATGCACTTACTGTGAGCGGTCAACCATGGTGGGGTGAAGTGTTTGTGATGGGGCACATTGGAATTGTGAATCAAAGTGGTTGGGGGAATTTAAGTAAGCTGTGAATAAGTGAGGCTTGTGTTGGTGGAATAGTCGTTGGGGGCGAATTATCGGGGCTTGGGGTGATTGTAGGCCTGGGAAACCTACCAGGTTGGTGGCCCGGGGTAGTATTGGCTTCAATTGGGAAGGTCCTTTTTTGGGGGGAGCGCGCGCCCTCGTGATTCTGTTGAGAATAATTGGTGTTAATACCGGTCTTAAAACTCATAGGAAAAGGGAACTTAGTGTTCAATGAGCCTGGGTACCTTGCTGGGTGCACCGTACTTCAGAATGCAGTTTCGTTTAAGATTCTGTGGAAGCGCGGGTATAGGTTAGATGGCAAAGCCCAATCTAAAAATAAAAAGTTGCATAATCTTACTAGGTGCATGCACGTTTAAGGTATTGCCACGGTGGGGAATAAAAAGGATTACCTTCTAGGTTTGTTAGGTTGAATATTAACGAAGTCACAAGTCTTGGATTTGTTCAGTTTAGGGGCGTCTGCACCTCTGCAATTATTTGCTGTTAAGCGGATGAGAGAAGGCAGGGATTAATTTCATTAATTTATGCTAATGGTTTCATGGAGTGTCGAATAAGCTGCAGTTACCATAGTTCGGTGGGGAATAGCATAGATATGGCATAGGTCCAAAGCAGTTACTGAAGGTGCAGTCTGCTGGATCTAAATGGAGCCCGACACAATGGTCAACCTATATGGAAAAACGTGGAAGAGCACAATTAAAACGGAGGTAAAGTGAAGGGTTTATGGGAGGTACCGGCGGTTCGCGTTATATTACCGGATGCCTTCAGGGCGGGTGTGTTGTCCTCACGCGTCTTTGAATGGAGCCGGGTGAGGGAGTGCGGCCAGGCAAATAACTGGTCTGCTGCGGGTTAAAGGAGAAGGAAGTTAGATTCAGGCATGTTTCCAGAACGGGGGCGTTCTGGTCAGGTTAAAAACAGAGATACGACGAGCTTACCAGTGGGAGACAGCAGTTCTCCGAGGATGCCGGTCACTGGGGCTGCTCTCAGTCGAACCCTTCCGTATGCTTGGCAAGCACCCTGAGTATTGGCTGGGAAAGCGATCATGTGATTAGGGAGGGTGCGCTGTGATTGGCTTGTCACAAGACATGTGACGGGGGAGCCGCAGGCCATGGTGGCTTCATTGCACACGGAGGCGGACATTTTGAGCTGGGTAAAGCTATTGTAGTTAGAAAATTAATAATACCCATTGACTGACTTTAGTGGCATAAGTTTTGGACAGTTATTAGGAGCATAAGGACAGGGAATCAGTGGGAGTTAAAGGTAAAACAATTTAAAAGGTGCAGGAAGGGTGCTTGGATAGTGAATAACATTTTTGTGAACATTAGTTTCAAGAAACTTTAGAATCACATCTAGTGTAAACAATTCATGAATAAAATTGTACTTTACATAATGTATACAGAAAATTGTCTTTTCGAAGTTTCGGGGTTCTAGGCCAAAGTCAAGTGGTTGTAGGTGGTTAACCAGCTTACAGCAGGGTTGTCCAGTCCTCACTTCTGTTTAACACTGTGTGGATGGTATCGAATTGTATGATTGTCTTAAGTTCCTCTCTGTTGAGGAGTTGAGCCAAGTTGCCCCCTCTTTGTGGGAGTTTCACTGTTTTCAGCACTGTCCACTTGATATCATCCACAGTGTGTTTCAGTTCTGTGTAGTGTTCAACGAGCGGTGCGTTTGGGGTCCCACAGCGTATCCGGCTTCTGTGCTGGCCAATGCGAGTTTTTATTTTCTGAGTAGTCTGGCCAACGTACATTTTCGGACAAGGGCATAGGATGGCATAAATGACGTTATTGCTGTTGCAATTAGTGAAGCTTTTCATGGTTACTGTCACATTGTTATGGCTGAAATTGCGTGCCTCAATAGTAAATTCACACATCGTGCAACAGCCACACTTAACGTGCCCTAGGATAGGAGGGAGGCCCCAGTTGGTTGGCCTACCTGGTACACTACAGAACCCAGACCGATCTGGCACTTACTGGCCTTGATCGCGAGGCCTGCCCTCTGCAGCGCCTTCAACACTTCACCGAGGTGCTGCAAGTGTCCTTCCCAGCTGGAACTGAACACTGCAATGTCATCCAGGTAGGCAGCGCTGAAATCCTCCAGCCCAGCCAACACCTGGTTGACCAACCTCTTAAAGGTGGCAGGGGCATTCTTCAACCCAAAGGGCATCACCCTGTACTGGTAATGTCCTTCTGGGGTTGAAAATGCTGACCTCTCCTTGGCCCCATCGGTTAAAGCAATCTGCCTGTATCCAGACATTAAATTAAGTGTTCTGAGGAACTTAGCAGCTCCCAACCGATCAATGAGCTCATCAGCTCTGAGGATGGTGTGTGCTTCAGTCCTGTTGATGGCATTGAGCCCACGGTAGTCCACACAAAACCGCAGTTATGGAGTGGCCCCGGGTGCAGCAGCTTTGGGACCAAGACCACTGGGCTGGCCCACGGACTGCTGGACGGCTCAACCACCCCCTAATGTCAACATCTTAGAAACCTCCTCTTTGATGCTGGCCTTGACCCGATCAGCCAACCTGTATATTTTGTGCTTCACAGGGGGGCTGTCACCGGTGTCCCGTCATGGGTACACCAGTGAGTTACACCTGGGGTCAGGGAGAACAGCGGGGCAAACTGTCCCAGCAACCGGTAACAGTCACTCTGCTGCTCGGCGGTTAGTGTCGGGGAGAGGATCACACTTTTTACTGACCCGTCACCTTTCTTGGCCGACAGGAGGTCTGGGAGAGGCTCACTCTCCTCTTCCACCCCGCCATCTGTCGCCAAGAGCATGCTCACTTCAGACCTCTCGAAGTGGGGTTTGAGGCGATTCACATGGAGGAACCACAAAGGGTTCCTGGGAGCCTGCACATCCACCAATTAGGGGACCTCACTTTTGTGCTCCACCACCTCGAACAGCTCAGTAGACTTGTCCTGTAAGGCACAAGGTTCCACTGGGACCATGACCCACACTTTTTGTCCAGGTTGAAACTCAACCAGAGTGGCATTCTGGTCATACCACTTCTTCATTTCTTCCTAGCTGGCCTCGAGGTTCGCCTGAGCGAGTTTCCGGAAGCGGGAAGTTTGGTACCGGAAGGCCAGCATGTAACTAAACACATCCTGGGGAGTTTCCTTGGGAGCTGCCTCCCAGCCTTCCTTCACCAAACTCAGAGGTCCTCTCACAGGGTGACCACACAGAAGCTCAAAGGGACTGAACCTAAAAGACTTCTGGGGTACCTACCTGTAGGCAAGGAGAACACACGGCAAGAGGACGTCCTGCTTACGCCTCATGGGTTCTGTTAGACTCTTAATCATGCCCTTCAAGGTCTGGTTGAACCTTTCTACCAGACCATTACCTTGTGCGTGGTAAGGGGTGGTGAACTTGTAAGGGACACCACACTCATTCCACAGGGATGTCATATACTTCAATATAAAAATTGGTCCCCCTGTCGGAAACCACCCCTCGGGGGAACCTCACGTGGGAAAAGATCCCCATTAACGCCTGGCCCACCACTGGCGCCGTCGTTGTCCTGAGTGGGATTGCCTCCTGGTACCCGGTGGCATTGTCGACCAAGACCAGGATGTACCTGTTGCCCAAGTCTGTCTTGTGATCCAGTGGCCCCACAATGTCCATCCCTACCCTTTTAAAGGGTATCCCAAAAATCGGAACGGGTGGAGAGGAGCTTTGACCTTCTTCCCACTCTTACCACTTGCCTGGCAAGTTTGGCAAGACCGGAAATGTACATCTGACTGCCTTCACATTTGGGGCCAGAAGAAGTGGGTGACAAGCCAGTCAAAGGTCTTGTCCTGCCCCAAATGTCCTGTCAAAGGCACGTCGTGAGCCAGACCCAGTAGGAAGGTCCTGAAGTGCTGGGGTACCACCAGCACACGGACTGACCCAGGTTCAGCGACCTTAGGCTTGCTGTACAGGAGATAATTCTCCCAGTAGATCCAATGTGATCTGGACTGTTCATCAGTCACCTGGGCTGCCACCTGTTGCCGCAGAACCTCCAAGGAAAGGGCACTCTTTCTGCTCCCGGCAGAACTCCTCCCTGGTGGGACCCCCTTCTTGCTGCCAATGGGTCAGTTCAGAGATGTCCCCCATTTTGGCTACCTGTTCCCCTGTAGGCACCGGGGTGTCCCCCTCAAGGTCCGCCTCCTTCCGGGCCGTGGGAACTTCGGGGGCCGGTTTCCTGTGCCCCTTGCCCTTGCCCTTTCTCTTGGCAGGGGCCTGGGACACTGTTTCAGGCTACAGGTCCCACTGATCACCCTCTCTGGCCGCCATGGACTGAGTGGACATGCATGCCCACTCTGTCAACCCAAGTATCTCCAAGTGGGACCTGATCTCAACATCCTTCCACAAGGACTGCTCCAGGTCGTTACAGAGCAGACAATCTACAGACGTGGAAGGGCTCACAACCACCCTCAAGGGACCTGCGACCCCCCCACTCGAAGGGAACCTGCGCCAACAGACACTGGCACTCAGAATTGTCGACTGCAATTACTTGGTGGAATGCTCCGGGGACTACCTGCTCCTCAGAGACCAGGTGACACCGGACTGAGGTCACACTGGCTCCAGTATCCCTGAGAGTCTCTACCCTTGTCCCATTGATGCTCACCCAGGTGCTGTATTTCTTTGTGTTAGGGGGCACCTGGGTCCCTGGGACTATCTCACTGTCCCCTAATGAGACGAAGGTCATTTCTGCGGGGTCCCCACCCTCCTGTGGGTACTCCTCCTCCTCCCTAAGCATGACACTAGCCAACATCTTGGACTGCCCACCAGTGGGTGGCTGTGCCTCACCTGGTCACATGCAAAACATTTGCGGGGCCGGGCTTTCCTGACGAGACCCCTTGTTTTTTTATCTCCGGGGATGGGAACCTTTACCCTGGGTGTTAGTTTGGGGCCCTTTAGAGAACTCCTGTGCTTTACCCTTGTCCCCCCCCCCACTTTTCTGCTGGGGACCCTGCCCACCTTCGGCTGAGTCTCCCCCAAAAGCTTTCTTGTGTCACCCAGCGGTCCGCCTCCATAGCAAGCTTCCTAGGGTCAGTCAGCTTCCTATCAACTAGGTGCTGGCCAGATCTGCAAAACCTAGACTGGACAAGTGCTCCCATGCAATCAAATTGTAGAGCCCCTGATAATATGTCACATTACTGCCCTTCACCCAGCCTTCCAGTGACCGGTAAAATACATCCACACATTCCAACCAAGTGTTGGTTTCAGACTTCTTACTGGACCTGAGCTGATCCCTGTACTTTTCAGGAGTAAGATCATACTTAGAGAGGAGGGCGTCCTTCATGTCTGGATAGGTGAGGTGATACCACTTACCCAAAGCTATTAAAGTGTCCCTCGCTTCTTCAGGGAAGAGAGGCCACAATCCTGCTCCCCAATTCTCATCAGGGACCGCATTCATGTGGATTGCTGCCTCATACCCCTGAAACCACCTTTGTATGTCATCCCCCTTCTTGAATTCCTTGCCCACATTCTTAGGGATGGGCATGATTCTGTTTGCCTCTCTTGAGGTGTTGCTGCCAACGTCTGAGCCTACTACTTATCTCCTGCTCCTTAAGACCTCACTCATGGTCAAACATCATCTTCCTTTTCTCCATGGCTATTCTTTTGTTTTCCCTCTCACTTTCCATCCTGAGTTTTTCCAACTCGAACTTCCTTGCTTCCTGCCTGTCCTCCAGCTCCTCTGGAGACAGGCTACTGCTACCTGACCTGAAGGGTTACCCCCTCTCCCAAAAGCACATCCAACCTAGGACTAGGACAAACTAGAACCTAGTGAAAAACGAAATGGGCTGTAATTCACGATCAGGACATGCCACACACACCAGGGCATGTCCTACCTTTCACATACACTGCACCCTGCCCACAGGGGTACTTTGGGCCTACCTTAGGGGTGCCTGGCATGTAAGAAAAGGGAAGGTTAGGGACTGGCCCGTGTGTGCACGGGCCAAGTCAACATGACAGTTACAAACTGCACGCAGACTCTACAATGGCAGGTCTGAGATACCTTTTCCAGCTACTCACATGGGTGACACAATCCATGCTGCAGGCCCACGCGTAGAATTTAATTCCCAGGCCCTGGCACACTCAGTGCACTTTACTAGGGGCTGACAAGAAAACAAAACAGCCAATCATGGAAACACCAATCCATAACATACTTTACCACAGGAGCACTTGCACTTTACCACTGATCAGCAGTGCGAAAAGTGCGCAGAAATGCTACGCCAGAAAAACAGGGTCTAAACCGGGAGGGCAGAAAGCAAAAACCCAGGGGAAGCATGCCAAAAGATGCCAAGTCTAACAGCGATGCTGTAGCCGGACAGGTTACGGTGCTGCCTTCTCCTTCGTTGACGATCTTGGGTAGATTCCTCTTGGCGAACAACGATCATGATCCCTTTCACCTTGCAGCTTCCTTAGCTTCAAGAAATGCTTTAGCACGTTGTGGTTTGGGCTGGCGGCGGCGATCCTTACTCACAGCCTCAGTTACGATGACGGCTCAGGCCACAAACAGCAATGCAGCAGCGTGGACGATGTTTCACGCTGCGGGGGCAATGCGGTCACGGTGCACCTCGTAAATAGAACCACAGACCACACAGCACTTCAAGAAATCCTTAGGCACTTGCGGGTCGGGCCGCCAGTGGCGATTCTTACTCGCAGCCTCGGTGACGATGTCGGCTCGGGCTACAAACAGCAATGCAGCAGTGTGGACAATGTTTCACTCTGCGGGAGCAATGCGATCACGGGGCACCTCGTAAACAGCACCATGGACCACACGGCAGTCTCAGGCGTGCAAAAAGCACACGCACCAAGTGTCGCTGAGACACAGTTGGAAACTTTGATGCTCCTGAGTTCCACAACAGGGGACCAGCTCTCCTCGGGCCCTTGGAGACAAGTTTCTTCAGGACACAGCACACAGCAAAGTCCCTTATACTCTCCTTAGTCAAATCAGCAAACTGCAGGCCAGCCCCAGAACACACAGCAAGGGCAGTCCTTCTCTTAAGTCTCTTCAGCTGTTCACCTTTGGCAGAAGTTCCTCTTGATCACAAAGTAATTTCAATACTTTTTCGTTCTTGCGTTCAGGGGTTTCTGCTCTTACATTTATACCCCTAAATGCCTTTGAAGTCTTTGTGTTTAGGGGGCTCTGAGCCGGGTCCAAACCAGACCTGGGTGTCTTCCTGCAAGTGCACACCCTCTTCCTTTAATAGTCAGGGTTTGGGTCCCAGACGCTCAGCAGGAGGTGGAGCCATTCTTTGGTGGCAGAACACAGCCCTCATCACATCCAGGGGGCTACTCCTCCCCCATATCAAATGCAGGCCAGCCTATTTCTGTCTCACCTACTCCTCCCTGGTGTCAGGACACTTCCCAGATGCTGTCGCATCCAAACCCAGACAGGCAATACACAACCAGGCAGAGGCATACAGGATGGTTTAAGGCAAGAAACCAGCCACTTCTAAAAGTGTGGTTTCTAAACACAAAATTTGAAAACCATCTTCACAAAAAGATGTGTTATTAAATTCTGAGTTCAGGCACTCTCAACTCCATCCCTCCATCTTATGCTTATGGGAAGATATGCTGGAAACATGTGACACAGAATTCCCCATTCTGTCCTATGGGCAAGATGGCCTTGCTACAGTGAAAAACGAATTTGGCAGAATTTTACTTTCAGGACATGGTACACACCTCAGTACATGCCCTACCTTTCATATACACTGCATCCTGCCCAGGAGGATACCTTGGGCCTACTATAGGGGTGTCTGATGTGCATAAAAAGGGAAGGTTAGGCCTGGCAAGTGGATGCACTTGCCAGGACAACAAAGCAGTTAACAAAGTGCGCACAGGCACTGCAGTGGCAGGCCTGAGATCTCTTTTTAGGGCTACTTGTGTGGGTGGCACAATTAGTTCTGCATGCCCACAAGCAGTATTTGCATTACCAGCCCTGGCACACATAGTGCACTTTACTAGGGACTTTACTAGTAAGACAACCATTCCAATTATGGACAACCAATTACCATAACACTTTATACAGGGAGCACTTGCACTTTGACACTGATCAGCAGTGGCAAAGTGCCCAGAGTCCTAAAACCAACAAAACAGGTCAGAAACAATACAGGAGGAAGGCAAAAAGTTCAGGAATGACCCTGGAAAAAAAGGTCATGTCCAACAGTCACCCTACATCATTTCAACTAAAGCTTCCTGCCTCATCTCTCAATTTAAGCTACCAAAAAAGGTCTAAAAAACTGTTCAAAATGATTCACTCACAGACTACTACACCCCCCATTTTGGGTCTGATGATTGCAGATGGAATTAGTTCTCATCGTTTTCCACGGACGAACAAAAGCACACAGGAACTTGACGTCTCAATAGAATCTCTTTCATTATGGTGGAACTATCCAAGATCCCTCCCGCCAAACTCCCCAACACCCTCTCTCCCGATTTTCACATTCCTCTTAAAAAAATAAACTAGTTTCTCCGAGGAATTATTTCTCCCTCATTTCGGAAGAAACCTTTATTATAGCTGTGCCACATACCAAACCTTCCTTGAAATCAGCTGATCCAATTTCTCTCACTACTGCCAATGACCTTGCTAGGACCCTTCTTTCTCACTGGCTTGCCTTCAACAATTCATATTTACATAATGGCATTGTACCAAACTCCCATGTAAAACTCCTAAAAAAATCACTCCCTGACCCACCTAATGTAGAAATTCACCACCCTACCTCAAGCCTGACGTATAGTCATAGAAATGCACATCCTCACAGCTGTTAAAACACAAGAAAGCGATCAGTTTACTGGCTATGTTCTAATCTGGTTGTGGGGCTGTCCACAGTAAGGAATCTGCAAAACGCACAGTGATTGATGCCATCCACTGTGCATCGACAAAGGCCACCCCTCATTCCCCATCCTGCTAGTCCTACCCGCTTCCTTTGGTAGAGTTGAACATAACGTTATGATGAACACTTTGGGACAAAAGGATGGGCCTGAGGGGAGGGGGGGGGGGCTGTCTTACAGTGGTTCATCTCCTATCTTTCAGAATGCTCTCAGACAGTCAAAACTGACAATAACATTTCTATTCCTACACCGGTTTCATCCTTGCACCAGTTCTGTTTAGTATATATTTACAGCCCATGGGTAAACTCCTTCAAGATCTCAACAACGAATCACAAAGCTATCAACGGCTGACCATAGGTTCTGCACCTCAATCCTTGTCACATTATTTTTCTGTCCCGCGCATCCTCTTCCGGCACTTGCCGTTGTTTAGTGCCACTGGAAACCAGAGAAATTGATATACACCAAAATGGAAGGTGCACCAGAAATAGATTTAATCTTGCCAATGTCAGTTCATCATCTTCTTTTATTAATCAAAGTATACTTTACTACAGGCGATCCGACCGAGGCTGGGATTTCCTAGGACTAGGATCTCGAGCTGGGACATGAACTGGTTATATACCCTTATTCTGGGGGGACTATCCTAGTGTTGTTATAACGACTTTAATAAAAAAAAATGTGAACACACTATTTATTAATCGAAGCTCTGATGAAGTTCCTACTGTGACAGGAACGAAACACATTGGCTTATGTACAATAACTTTCATAAATAAAAGAAGGCAATGAACTGACATTGGCAAGGTCAAATCTATTCCTGGTGCACCTTCCTGGTGTCCTTCTAGATCTCAGCGTCTCCTTCCACCAATACTCAGTCAACACTCACGTCTACTTCAAACTAGATTTCCAAAATCTATTGTCAAGTTAAAATTCATACTTTATTATGATTAATGTCAGCACAAAACATAGCATTATATATGTTAGCAAACATTCTAAAATATATCACACCCCAAAAAATGCCAATTTGTTTAAAATCATCCTTAATATCCAAAACATTTCAGTTACAACAGCTGTAAAACCTAACAGTTGCAATATACAATTATATTAATAAAAAGGTGAATAATCAAACCTTCTAAATCAGTAGTAATTAGAACATTCCCATCAGTAATGTAGATAAGTTTGAACTTTTCCTGAAAAGAGAGTGTATAATAAAAGTATTATTTCTGTCCAAGCCATCCAAGAGGATCACATCTAAATCCCCCCTGCATGATAGATCATTACTTGATCAGTCCTAGAAAACAAAGCTGATGCATTTTTACAGCTTAAATCGTGAATAATGGGGCATGCCATTTCCTGCTAATTTTTCTAGTCTGAGGACAGAAGAGTACACAGACGTTTGCTTTGTTCCTTTTGCCCATGCATGATTTTGTTGGTAAAATGCCAAGCTTACATTTAATATACAAAGTGTGCTGTCTTTGTAGACGAGGTGTCTGTACACCAAAGAATCAATTTTAGTATGCTGACAAGCTTCTCTAATGCTATGGTGTCAAGACTTATCTTTGATTATCCTAACTGTGTCTGTATTCATCAGTGTGAGATTTTCCCAGAGTTGGCACATCCCCAAATTGACAAAGGAAAAGCCTCGCAAATGTAAATCACTGAAAACTGCATTTCTTCTCCTCACACCCAAACCTGACTCTGCCACTGACTTTATTTGGCTGGAATCCCTAAAATCATTTGATATTGATTGATAGCTGGACATCTCTACTAACTCAGTGAGATTCCTTCTTGTTTTCAACCTCAACCTTAAAAGCCATATCTGAGCCATAGCTAACTCTGGCACACGCACTCTTCACAAACTTAAAAAGCTCAAACACATTCTCTCTTTCCAGGACCTTGGGCTAGGAGGGAGGTCCCAGTTATTCACTGTCTTGACTATGGCTTCTTCCTTCTCATTGGGCTTCCATAAAATAGATTAACCCCTCTCCGGGCAATGCTTCTGGCAGGTTCTTCACTTACACAAAAAAGTAGGATCACATTACTCCTGCTCCTGTCTATCTTAAATTGTTCCAAATTGAGGCATGCTGCACCATGAAAATTGCATGCTTTACCTTTAAAATTCTGAACCGCCAAACCCCAAAGTATCTCTCACAAAAACCTTGCTTTTCAGGAGAATTAGACCTGGCATCTTTGGTGTGGTTTCCCCATACCGTTTGCCTGCAGACCTCCTGTTTTTGCTGACTTTGTTTTTGCTGGCCTTAGGGCTCTGCACACTTTAATGCTGCTAACCAGTGCTAAAATGGTTGTGCTCACACCTTAAAACATGATAGAGTCAACTTGTATCTAATTGGCATATTTAATTTACTTGAGAGTTCCTAGTAAGGTGGCTCTACCTGTGCCTTTGGCCTGTAAAGTACTAGAGGTCCTAGGACTCTAAAGGTATATCAGACCTGCCTTTGCAACCTGTGTGTAGTATAAAATTCCATTTTGACCTGGCAAAGTAAATCCTTTAACGGGCTCAAACCTTCCAATTTAATACTCGTCACCCTTAGTGTAGTCCCTGGACAGCCCAGGGGGCAGAGTGCAATGTATTTCAATAAGCAGGATATGTACCTTTTAAGTTTTACATGTCCTGGTAGTGAAAAACTCTCAAATTCATTTTTCACTACTGCAAGGCCTACCTCTCCCATAGGATAACATTAAAGTCACCTTATTACATTTTATAAGTGTCATTTCCAAATGGGAAGAGGTGACCCCTTCATGTTTGGCATCTATGAAACTAATTAAAAATCCTAACTGATGGTGAAGTCGGATTTTAAATTACAATTTTGAAAATGGCACTTTGCCAGTTGGCATTTTGTTGCCTAAGCCATTTGGTGACTGCAGCCTGTCTCTGGGTCACATGACTGAGTGCAGTGGACAGTTGGGCTTGTGTATTCCTTCATATAATGGGGAGCGTAGATGTGACTGGATGGACCATCACTGGCAGGATGGGAGGGAAGAGCTGGGCTCAGCCCCAATTATACTTGAATAGGCTGTGTCTTGTCTCCTCACAAAGGACTACATACTCCTTGTAATTAGTCTTGAGCCAGGGCAGGGAAGGCAGGGCACCTGTGCACTTCGAAGACATGTTTCTAGAAGCTTCTCCCCAATTCAAGGGAATAACTGTGTATAAATACTGACACCAAATCTTCAATACAATTCTGTGCCTATGTACCTGTAGATTCTCTGCCAAAATGAAGGACTGCTGTGCTGATGAAAGGACTGGCACTCTCTGCTATGAAGGAAGTGCTACCCTGCTGTGCTGTGCTGACCTGCTGCCCTCTTGCATGGGTGAGAAGAAAACTGGACCTGCAAATTCACCCATGAACCCAGGACACCAGAGGGCCTCCAAAGGCTAGTCAGTTGGTCTTCTGATCTGAGCCTTAGAGAAATATATGGCTCACCATCACCATTTACCAGGCTCTGGACCCAGCTGCAGTGAGTTCCTGACCCATCAAGACTGGCTCCTCATGTCCTTGGTGTGGCTCAGAGAGCTGTATTTTTAAGTTTTTGGGCCCTTCGCGAATGGACCCGTTTTCACCATGACATTGCCGGTTGCACCACGATTCAGCGCAAAGCTCCGACAGGCTTCTTTTCACACTACAGCATCAAGTACTTATGGGGAACATCAATGCGAAGCTCTAGAGACTTTTTCTGTGACTACTTCAGAATCTTCGAGCTACACCAGCATCCTCCCGCCACGCTACTGGTGGCCTCCTCCACCGCAAACGGGATTCTTGGCACAAATTTAAGAAGGTAAATTTAAGCAGGCCCAACATGGTGACTTTATTTGACCTGCACTCTATCATGGTCATCCTGAAAGTTGACTTTGACCCAGTCTAGCACAACCAGATATCCCAAGTTGATGCTTTGTGCCTTTTGGTGATATTTTCACAAAAAAACGTTAAAAAATCATAACTCCGGTTCTACTGATAGGATTTTTGTCATGTTAGTCTTGTTTTAATGCTTAAAGTTTACTCTATTCTTCTAACTTGTCGTGGATCCTTTTTGTGTGGTGTTCTTCACTTTAATAAATGTTTTGAAGTGTTTTACAAATACTTTACACATTGCCTCTAAGTTAAGGTTGACTGCTCTGTGCCAAGCTAGCAGAGGGTTCAGCACAGATTAGTTTTGGGGTGGCTTGTTCCTTACCCTGACAAGGGTTGTGGTTGCTGCTTGGCCAGGTCTCACACCCCAGTCAATGAACAACTACATTTCTCACAGGGAGGCTCTCATTCCCCTCACTGCAAAGACTGGTGAACACTCTGTACTCCTCACTTAAGAGAAGTAGCCACACTACGCAGATCCTTTTTGGCAATGCCTCTAGAGTATGGCGCACCATCCATTTCCACAGTTAAATACCCTCACTCTGCAAAGCTTCAAAACCCTTCTCAAAAACCTTCTACTTAAAGGAGGACTTCCCTCCACCCATCAACATCACACCTAGCTGAACCCCACATGCTTTTTGCTACTTACTATGTTGTATGTCAAAATAGTTGGTGATGCACAACGTCCTTCAACCCATCCTCACTTCTAGCTTCTATTATCACTTGCTACCAGTCACCTTCTTTCATCTTTTAACATTTGAGTCCTCTTTTACTTCTATGTCTACCTTTGTATGGCCAATGGTGCCTTCTAAAACTACTGCTGTAATCTATCTTTATATGTTTCCTTGTGGATTTTATACTTATACTCTGAATATTGCAATTTAGTTATCTACTGCACATAAACCATACACATATGACCGTTGCGCCTCTTCCAGAACGCTGCCTTACTTGATTCACATATTTATTCCCTGATGATGTACTTGTTGATTTTGTCAAATTTAATTGATATCTTTGGTTCCCTTTATATTGTTGATCCTCTGATAGTGTTATCATCTGGTAAACCATTTGTCATGCTTACTAGTTAATTACCTAATCCTTCCCCTCCACAACCACCAGGTTTGCTTCCCGATGGGCAACCTATTCACGCTTCTCCTCATATTCCTCCTATGCCAGGGGCACAGCCATTCTGGTGCACCAATCTCTCCCATACACTCCCACAGGTTCCCATGAAGACTCACAAGGCCGCTACACTATCATTTGGGGCTGCCTGGTAGCTCAATCCATCACTTTTGTCTCCTGTTATGGGCCAAACAATGATGACCTGGAGTTCTTTAGGGGGCTCTGGGGTAAGATCCTAGACATCGGATCCACACATCTTCTATGGGGAGGGGACTTCAATGTCACTTTAGACCCCACACTGGACCGCTCGCACCCGCAACCGCACCACTATTCAAATGCACATTACACCCTCAAATCGATTGTTGAGGACCATGAATTGCTTGATGCCTGGCGCCACTTACACCTGCAGCTCCAGGAGGGATCCTGTTAGACCACGGCTCGCTCCTCCTGGTCACGAATTGATGGGTGGCTTATCGCTAAGGGCCTTGCCCCCTGGCTGACACGAGCTTCATATCTCTCCAGCACATATTCCGACCACCCCCTGGATGACTTGCCCTTCCAGTCCTGGCGCCTGAACCCACAAAATCTCCTAAATCCAGTATTCCTACAGGAGCTGGAACAAGAAATAACGGATTTCTTCCCACAAAATGAAGACTCAGTCGAACAGTACTGCACTATATGGGAGGCTTTTAAAGTCATCATCTTTGGAATTTGCGTTGCGAAGAGTGAAGGTATTCTGAGAGACCTCCGCTCTATGCTTAATAAACTGGAAGCAGAGCTCAAATAAACAGAGAACATGATACAGACAGCCCCCACTCCGGAATTGCAAGTTTGGCTGAGGAGCTTACTCACTGACTATAATGGAAACAGCTGAACATGAATGCAAATTTAGAGGAAAATATCACCTGGCACACCGCTATGGACGATAGACCGGGGAAAGCACTTGCATCTCTGATTCGCCCCCGCTTCTCTAATATGGTCCTTGAGGTTGAGGACGAGGACGGCCAGATACATAGAAGCACCTTGAGATGGGGAAACCTTCCACAGCTTCTACAAGGCCCTATACAGGACACATAGAACTCACCCAGCAGATTTAACCCCCTTTTTTGAGGGCACCGCAATAGCCTGGTTGGGCAATGGACAGAGGGAATTCCTCCTAGCACACCATGAAGATGACAAAATCATATCCGCCATAATGCAACTGCAATCAGGCAAAGCCTGACAACTGGATGGCCTCCCGGACGAATTCTATAAAGCATTCTGGCATTTATTTATAAAGTTTTATATAGCGCAAACTTGATCCCGAAGGATATCAGAGCGCCTAACAGTTCTCCTCATTCCCGTACTTCGACATGTTTTTGAGGAGGCTCATGAAACTGGCAAATTACCCCCTATGATGCGTGAGGCAAGCATTATCTCCCTACCCAAACCAGGCAAATCGACCTTGTATTGCGACTCCTATAGACCCCTTTCATTAATAAATGTTGATGCCAAAATACTGGCAAAACTGATCGCAAACCGCATTAGCCCTCTCATGACCGCTCTGGTACTCCCAGATAAGTCAGTTGTACCCAACAGAGGCACAACTTACGCACCTTGTTCGCAGTTCTTCACGACATAGAACCTGAAATGAATGCTGCAGCAATATTCCTCGATGCTACCAAGGCGTTCGATTCATTAGAATGGGACTAACTCACCTTTGTCCTGCAGTGCATGGGGTTTCCTGCTCCTTTTCTGCCTGTATAGACTTGTTGTACACTGGCCTGCAGGCAAGAGTCATGGTCAAAGGAGTCCAATCTATTCCTTTCAAAATTACCAGAGGCACCCGCCAAGGATGTCCCCTCTCGCCCCTACTTTTCGCCATAGCAATAGAACCCTTGGTGGCTAAGGTCCGACAACATTTCAGAGACCATGTACTGATTTACCCAGAGAGACAAATTTTAATTTCCCTATATGCCGGCGACCTAACGTTGTATTTGCGTAATCCAGATGAAAATCTCAACCCCATTCTCAGACTTCTCATCCTCTTTGGCCGCCTCTCCGGAGTAAACATCAACGGAGGGAAATCTCAGATATTTCCTCTTACGGATGCCACCACACGGTTTGCACCAGACTATCCACTCACATGGTGTGAGGATACATTTACATACCTAGGAATAGTCATTTCCCGAAACTGCGATTAACTCATGCTGTCCATCTATCGACGAACACTTGACCTCCTCACAGAAAAAATTACCAGATGGCTCGCACTACCCCTTTCCATGGCTGGCAGAGCCTCCCTGTCAAAATGGGGATACTTCCAAAATTACTTTACTTCTTTACAAACATCCCTTATGCCCCCAGTCGCCATTTTTTAAAGACATTAGAACTCAACTGATTTGCCTTGTCTGGTGGGGGAAACAGGCCAGACTGAACTGGGTCACCCTTACACAACACTTTTGAAGCTAGAGGATTTGAGATACCTGATCTAGAACTTTACTTCATCTGTGCTCAGGCTCACTTTGCAGCCTATTGGATTAATCCCCCCACATATATGCCTCACCTTGCGATAGAGGATGGTTACATGCCCCCACGCCATACTCAGCATATTTGAGCACTCCCGTGGTCCCGAGACATTAGGCCTCCACCACTGTTCAATGCACAACTAGCGCCTGACGAGACCTTGCCTGCCGAACCCATTGTCCCCTACTCTACTCACCTCTACTTCCCCTTCAGGGGAGGCATGATCTCCCGGTCACGCAGGAAGGGGGATGCCGCCGATTGCTATGCAAGCTATCATACCTCACTTGGGGCCAACTCTATGAGAAAGGGAAATTCCGCACTGGTGAGGAATTCTTCAAAACCTCCTCTCCTACCCCTTTAGAGCGATTTTACTACATTAGAATAAGGCAAGATATGCAGACCCTCACCCCATGTTTCCCTCAAGACCATTCCATTATGCCCCTCTACATGCTCTTCTGCAACAAACTACCCCCACGCATGTGGTGTCGCTCTTATACCACACCACCCTATGTGAATGCAAGTGTGATCCTCCACCAGCTAAGAATAAATGGGAGGAAGAGCTAGGACACCCACTCACTGAAGAACAATGGTCCTTTTGCTGTCGCCAAACTGGAGACATCTCCGCCAGTAGCAGACTGTGTATCATACACTATAAATACTTACACCAGTTGTACTATACACCTGCACACTTACATCGCCTTCGCTTGCGTGACACCGATCAATGCAATGTGGGGAGAAGGGAGCTGATATCAAACACCTGGTCTGGGACTGCACGCCTATTCGCCAGTACTGGGGAGAAATTATGCTGGCTTTAGGCCAAATGACAAGAACACACGTTCTGGCAAACCCCCTTACCGAACTCCTAGGGTACACTGAACCAGTGGAGAAGTGTGGCTCACCAGTTAGAGGCGGTAGACCCAGAAGCAGAGGTCAGCCTGGGACCAGGGTTCAATTCCCGACGCGGTAGGGTATGGAACCAATGTCAGCGGGCTCGATAATTCTCGCCTCGGTGCCACTCTAACCAAGGGGTCCCACGCTGCAACTCTGGGCAATAGCTTGCTTAATCTCCACAACGGCCCTCTCACTGCCGGGGATGCCTGGCTTCACCTTGGGGATGCCCAATAGGGACCATCTCACAGGGAAAGCCAGGACGGGTTCCCCAGCGGTACACAGCACCAAGAAACCCCAGGGTGAACGTGCGCTCTACAAATTCATACTAACATAACATAACATAACATAACCACTCCCCGCGAAGGTATGGCAATATGTTTCCTTGGCGCTTCTCCTTGCTAAATGGCGAATTGCCTGTAAATGGGGCAGAGGAATTTAAGGAATGGCTACACGACCTCATATATTGCTAAGAACAGTTACACACCTAGACCGAACTCTTACCGCCCTCCTCCTGCCTGCGGGATTTCTGGGGTCCTCTCCGAACTTATCTCCTGGAACACACCACAACCGTAGATGCAACCACTGACTCCTGCGCTGAAGGGATAGTAACACGGGATGGAAATAGGCATTGATGCACAGGGACACTGCACAGAAAGAAACAGGACTCCTAACATGCAACCTTAGGCGTTAGTGCACACCATGTGGGAACTTATTTCAGGGGCTGGACTTACCGATTGCGCACATTTAACTATGCCAAACCTGGTAATAGTGATACTGTTTGTATGTTAGTCGAATTTTAGATTATAAATGTTTTCGCGACCTTTTTTGCGGCCATTCACAATAATGGCCGACCTGACGCGGCCGGCCTGAAGTAGTTGTAGGCAGCTTGCTGTGTACCCCCCCTTTCCACCCCTAATGCTATATTGTATGTTAACTCGCATTGCCGGCCCACCTGGGATGTAGGCATCATGCTGTGTAGGGAACCATCTGGCAACAACGAAGGTGTTTGAATTTTTTAATTTTTTAATTATTACCTAATCCTTATAGCCGGTTACACAAATTCACTATAATTCTCAAATACTGCACTTTTTTCACAACCAATTTTATTGAGCATAAGAGTATCAAGAATGTGGTATCTTCACACACCAAGATCACCACAACAGTATCAATGTAATGATGACAGAGACAGTAATGAATGAAGCAGATGCCAATGAAGCTCAGCTTTAAAAATGCCCTAGCAGCCTACTCTAAACCCCAACTACACCCCCCCGTACCCAACACCCCCCCCCACCACACGTGTACAGAAAGCAACACAAAGGAAATGTACAAAGAATAAGCAGGTATAGCGCAACCAGGGCTTTGCCACTTGAGGCCAGAAGTGTCACTGCGGTCAAATGTCCTCCTCCTGTTCCGCTGGGGGTTCCAAGCACAGGCCACGGTAGTCGGCCCACCGCTTCCAGATCTTGAAATGTTTGCGCGGGCAGCCCCGCGCCTCAAAGACCGGTTTTTCAAGGCCCATGAAATAGTCTAGCCCAGCCTTCCATGCAGACAGGGGGGGGGCCCTCACAGACTTCCATGCCCGAGCCAGGTCACGCTTGGCCACCACCAGACCCAGAAGCAACAGATGACGCTTGTACATGTTGCCCCCAACCCCTTCCTTGATATGCAACAGGCCCAGCCGGTGGGTACGAGGAAGATCCCAACCCAGGACCTCAGTCAGGCAGCTCCACACACCCCTCCAGAATCCAGCCAGGCGACCACACGACCACACCGTATGTATCAGGGAGCCAGGCACCTCCCCACAGCGCAGGCATTCCGGTGATGCAATCAAGCCAGCCTTCCATAGACGTTCACGTGTATAATAGGCACGGTGCAAGTATTTGAATTGTATCAGGCGGAGCCGAACCGCAACAGCGGTGCCGCGCGGGGACTCCAGCGCCTCCCTCCAATCGTCCTCATCGAGGCGCCCACGTCCACCTCCCACGCCTCCCGAAGGGAGCGGAGAGTGGAGGAGCAATGGATAACAAGCGACTGATAGATCCTAGAGACCTTCTTGTCTCCCAAGTCTCCCATAAACACTTTTGCCTCAAGCGGGCTGAACTCCGGCAGGGAGTCGAGGCCGGCAATGCTCGGGGCGAGGGCATGCCGCAGCTGGAGGTAGCGGAAGAACTGGGACTGAGGCATCTGGAACTCCGCGCGGAGTTCCTCGAAGGACTTGAGGGTGGTGCCTGACATGACCTGGCCCAGTTGTGTAATTCCAATAGCCTCCCAACCCTCAAACCCAGCCAGGGCCGCCAGTTCCGGAAGCAGGCCATTGTGCCACAGCGGCGTTTCAGCTGTTAATTTGCCCCACCAACCCATGCGGCGCAGGGACTGCCGCCACACCGCAAATACCACTTTAGTGACCGACGGCAATCCACGGCGTACGCGAGCCGAATAAAGAATAGTGTGAAGCGTGCGATCTCCCATGAGAAGTCTCTCCAGGGCATAGGCCGGGTCACTCCTATCACCATACCACCAGTCATTGAGGACAAGCAGGTGTGACGCTTGGTAGTAGGAGAGGAGGTCAGATGTGGCCAAACCACCACAGTATGTGGACAAAAAGCACGTCCCCAAGGCCACCCTGGCTGCACCGCCATCCCACAGGAAGCGGCCCAGCACAGAGTTCACCTGGCGGAACCACTCCATGCCAATAGGGTGCGGGAAGTTTTGGAGTTGGTACAACAGCCTCGGCAGTGCCACCATCTTAAAGATGGCCGACCTCCCAAAGATCGTGAGTGGCATTCTGGACCAAGTTTTAACGTCTGTCTGGACCCGTTCCCACACCGGCAAGACACTGCGTGTCCAGGCCACAGCCCGCGAGGTCGAAAGGAAGACGCCCAGATACTTCAGGCCGTCCGTCGCCACACGCAAGTCGGCGGCCCACGGGTCGGCAACCACTCCGCCACCCAAAATCCACAGGGTCGATTTATTCAGATTAAGGTGAAGCCCCGAGACCTCGCCAAACCCCCGCATGATCTCCAAAACCCGGGGACCCGAGCGCCGCAGATCAGTGAGGAACAGAAGGACGTCGTCTGCATACAGTGCAATCCTATCCGCCAGGTCATCGTTCCAGACAAAGCCGCGTAATTGGGCATCAGTTCGTATCCACGACGCCAGGGGCTCCATGGCCAGGGCGAACAGGTAGGGGGACAGCGGGCAACCCTGTCGAGTACCACGTCCGATGTGAAAGCGCTCAGAGACCGCGCCGGCTACGCGGACCGACGCCGTGACATTAGTGTAGAGGAGACGAATATACGACAGGAAGACAGGCCCTAGATTGAGGCGGGCCAGCAAGGTGAACAAATATGCCCAACTCACCGAATCAAAGGCTCGGTCCATGTCCGCAAGAAGGAGTGCAGCCTGTTCATCCCTAGCACCCATGGCATCAACCGCCGCCTGCGCCCGCCGGATATTGTGCCGGGTGGCCCTGCGCAGCATGAACCCGGCCTGGTCAGGGTGGACCAGGTCGGCAATGTAGGGCAAGAGGCGGTTCGCCAGGGCCTTCGCCAAAATCTTAGCCTCGATGTTGAGAAGGGAGATCGGCCTGTAAGAGTCGTGCCGGTCCGGCGCCCTGCCCGGCTTCAAAAATACCACTATCTCGGCATGACGCCAGTCTGTTGGCAGCTCGCCCCTAGTCCGCGCCGCCTCTAGGGCTCTGCGAAAGTGGGGTCCCAACTGGACGTGGAACTTTTTATAAAATTCGCTAGGATAACCGCTCGGGCCGGGCGCCTTCCCAGTGTTCAATTGGCCAAGGGCCTCCCCGAGTTCCTCAGACGTAAGCGGGGCCTCCAAGGCGGTTCTAGTCTCATCGGGGACTGCCTGCGGGAGCAGGTCGTCCAGGTATGAGGCAATCTCGCCCTCCATCAAGGGGTCCCGAGGAGCGTATTGCGCCTCGTAGTAGCGGGCAAAGCTAGCCGCCAGCAGACCTGGGTCGGTCATGACCGAGCCGTCATCCGCCGTGAGACCAGGCAGCTCTAGGGGCTGGAAAGTCGCTTGGCAAAGCCTATGCAACATGGTGCAGGACTTGTCGCCCCACTGGTACACCCTGCTGCGCGTGGCGAGCCACGCCTGTCGGGCCTCCTCGTGCAGGACCGAAGCATACATCTGTTGGGCCTGCAGGAGCTGTCTCACGACGCCCTCATCACCCCCGAGCCGACCACGCTGCTCCAGCTCCTCCACGCGGGCCGCGGCAGTCACAATGGCCTCCCGATGTTTCCGCCGAGCAGCCACACACCAAGCTATATCAATGCCCCGGAGCGTAGGCTTCAGCGCCTCCCACACAACTAGTGCATCGACATCCCCCACCAAGT
The DNA here is from genome assembly GCF_964263255.1 of Lissotriton vulgaris. Taxonomy (NCBI): domain Eukaryota; kingdom Metazoa; phylum Chordata; class Amphibia; order Caudata; family Salamandridae; genus Lissotriton; species Lissotriton vulgaris. Next base: position 154,499 of record NW_028251703.1, read on the forward strand.
TCTCGCGCCAGAAGTGATCAATCGCTTCGCGTAAATGGTTCACGTACTCCGGCCGCTGCAGCTGCCAGGCGGACATACGCCAGCGAAAAGGTTGTCGTTTAGAGGGGAGGGTCACGGTGGCCAGGACAGGGGAGTGATCCGAGAGGCCTCTGGGAGTATCGCGGCATCCCTGACGCGACTCAGGCAGGCACCCGGCACAAACAAATAATCTAGCCTTGAGAAGGACCCATGCACCTCCGATACATACGTGAATGCACGCACCGCGGGGTAGAAATGCCGCCATACATCAATCCAACCCAGACTACTCACAGTCGCACACAATCTGGTGGGGGCAGCCGCGGGGGGGGGGGGGGTCAGACACTACAGGAGCTCGCCTCAGGCGGTCTAGGCCCACATCCATGACCTAGTTCCAGTCGCCCCCCACCATGGTCAGAACCTCTGGGATCTCGTCCCACAGCGCAAACAGCCGCTCAGACAATGCCCACTGCAGGGGGGGAGGGGCGTATACACTTCCAAAGACCACCGGCTCGGAACCCAGCAGGCCCTTGATAAAGACAAACCTGCCCTGAGGATCAATCCATTGCTTCTCATGAACATAAGCCACCCTACGGTGTACCAATATGGCCACCCCCCGCGACCCCCTCGTAAAGCCAGCATGATAAACCTGTTGATAACCAAACCTCTGAAGGCTGAGGGCCTTGGAGCCCAGCATGTGAGTCTCCTGGAGCAGGAGCACATCCACCATCTCCCTCTTCCCCCACCGCAGCACAGCCCCACGCTTGATCTTATCCAGGATACCCCGCACATTCCATGTCACCACCCGCAGGGTCTTTTGAGGAGACATAGTCGCAGCATCAGCCATTATCGACACACAGTCCAGGATCCGGCCCCCCCTCCCACCCTGGCGCAACCCGCAAATCAACAAAAATCAATACTTCAGACACGTGTGGTCCCACCCCCCCAGCCCGCGTACTCAGCAACTCCCCCCCAACCCAGGACCCCCCCAACATTTGCAACACCAGAACTCCCCCCCACACCCCACACCCACCACCCCAATACCTCAGAGAACGTTGAAGTATCTGTCGCGGCATGGAGAGACCGGGGTCCAAAACAGAGGACCCAGGGCCCGCCATACCAATGGATCCCGACAACCCAACCATGACACACACACCACCCCCCCAACAACACTCACATCCGTGAGGGTCTGAGGCCCACAAACAGTACCCCCCGAGCCCCACTGCGTCCCCATGGTAATAACTGGAGTCCTCACATGGGAACCGACCGGCATATCAAGGACAGAATGGAACAGTCTCACCAGCCAGAGTAGAGCATTACAGTATTCAGCATACAGAGTGTGTTCAGTCCCGGCAATGTTCAGCTGCCCGCATCGGAGTGCTCCGAGTCCCTGGCACCACCCGACTGCGAAGCGCTGGCGGAGGCAGATCTCTTCTAGGAGCGAGACCTCCGATGGCGGCCTTTCCTGTTCGGGCGATCCGTCCGCTCCGGCGACGATCCCTGGGACCTGCCCGGGTCCAGCCCCGGCTGGGCGTGGGGCCTGAGTCGCACCGCTTCATCGGTCCAGCGGAACACCTCCTCCGGTGAATCGAAGAAATGGGTCCGTGACTGATATATCACCCGCAGGCGGGCCGGATACAGGAGAGAGTATTGGAGCTTGAGGCCCCTCAGCTTAGCCTTCGCGTCCATGAAGGATTGCCTCTGTTGCTGTACCATCTTCGTATAGTCCGGGAAAATCATGATAGTATGATTCTCGAAGGCGAGCGAGCCCTTGTTCCTCGCCTCCCGCAGGATAACATCCCGGTCATGATAATTCAGCAGCCGGGCGATGACAGGTCGTGGGCGCTCGCCCTCCGGCGGCCGCTGGGTCAGAGCCCTGTGGGCCCTCTCAATCACGAAGCACGTAGACAGTGCCCCTTCGGGGAGCCAGCTCTCCAGCCACTCGGTCAAGAACCGCTCCATGCTGTCCTTCTCGCACCGCTCCGGAAAGCCAATGAAGCGGAGGTTGTTTCGCCGCGCGCGCCCTTCGGCATCCCCCACACGGGCCGCCAGTGTCTTTTGAATGCCCTCCACCTCCGCCAGTCGTTTCTTTAGGCCACCAATGTCAGCCTCGGTCGCTGTGATGCGGGTCTCAGCCCCGGTGATCCGCTCCACCGCGTTGCGGAGGTCCTGGCGCAGGAGCGTGACATCCGCCCCAACCGCCCCAATCTTGGCATCGAGCATGTCCCGGGATTGGGTGATGGCCGCCAGTATAGCTGCATTGTCCGGTCCAGGGCCACCGCTGCCACCGGCCGCCCCGGCGCCGCCACTCGGCCCGGTGAATTTATCGATGGGGCCATGTTTAGGCGGGCCACCTCCTCTGTCCCTGGTCATGGCACACGCTGGGCAGGGCGGACACCACCCCTGAACCGTCGGGCACTGTCACAAGTCCTGGATGGGACGGCCTAGACGAGGCCTCCGATGAGAAAGCGGGCCGGGCGGCCCAAATCCGGTGTCGCGAAAATCGAGGTCCCGGCGTCACCCAGGCGGGACAGGCCTCACCCACACTCGTCACCACGAGCGGCCGTCCAAAGTACAGGAATAAGCTGTGGCTCCGTGGTCTGTGGGCAGCCGTATGCAGCGGGCCGGGCTAGGAGCGGCAGATCGGGTGCCACCACCGTCCGCCAGTCCGTCACCGTCCGCCTCGGGGCTCAAGGATCCCAGTCTCCAGGCTGTCGCGGGGCCACGCCGTGCTGTCGCCGCTCGTTGGTCACACAGGGGAAGAGCCGTCCTCCCGATGAGTAGGAGCTGGTGGCACCGTCCCGATCTCCAGGCGAACGCAGCCAGAAAGTTGAGCCAAGGGCGGCGTAGTGGATGCCACCCGCACCCGCTAGATCGCAACCGCCACCAGGCGTCGCGAAACTCGAGGACCCCGGTCTCCGGCCGGTCACCAGGCCGCACTTCGCCGCCGTCTCCCTCCGATCACAGGAAGTGAAGAAACGCAGGATCGACACACCAAAGTAGACCGGAGACTTCGCCAGATCGAAGTTAACCACTGGGTATCAACAGCGGGCTCGGGGGCCAGGATAAATGATCGAATTAAGTCCGGGCCGGCGGGAGCTCTACAAGGCTGCGACCGCCATCTTCGCCCGCCAAGCCACGCCCCCCAAATACTGCACTTTTAACCAGCTCATTGTGCAAAATACCTCTTATATACCACAATAGCCCTCTCTAAATCCCTAACAACTGCTAAATTATTAATCATGTTTGCTTTCTTTTGTCTCTAGACCACAAATGGTGGATATTTGCCTGGTGTTCTTAAGTTTTTCATTTGTATGACCCTCTGAAACCCAGTTGTGGGATGTTTAAGCTATATAGAATAACATTTTAAAAAACTATAGATTGCACCTTATTTATTTAATAAAATTCAGAGTGCCACAAAATGACAAAATGTGATTCTCCACAGCAAGAGCTATGCCCATTACTTGCATCTGATAATATTTCAATACGTATGAGGGAATGTCCCTGGTGCTGTTCATCAGATATCCACCATTGGGATTCAGAATTTCTTCCCAATATGCCACCACCACTCCAGATGATAATACTAGAATGTTGGGAAGGTGAAGAAATCTCATCTGCATTATGTATAACTGAAATCTACATCTAACCTACCTCCCAAAGTGGAAATGGGTGGACAGAGATGTGAATGAGGAGACAGGAGAGGTTCACAAAGTACCCAAGACCATTGGAACTTTCTTCCTAAGGTACGGTTGTAAACCGGCGTCAGAGGCACTTCACCCGAATGCTAATAAACTAACTGAATTCATAGAGGGAATACGTTAGACCATATAACAGAGGATTAAGGATCATTAACAGACCCAAACACTATTGAGGAGGTTATTGTGATGATCCACCCGCTCCCACCACGAAATCAACTGGAGACCAAGGGTTTCTAAGTACGATCTGTAAACTATTTGTAGGCAAACTAGCTGAAAAGCTGATAATGTTCAGTGCTGTAATTCAAGGATAGAGATTGCTATTTCATTTGACTGGAGAAATCTCATTACTTTTCTGAAACAACATAAAAGCCAGAGTTCTGTGATCATATCAATATATATATTTGTTAAAGTTGAATTATCAAATCCTAACAAAACTTCTGTCTACTAGATTAGCATGTGTGGTACACAGAATTATTCACCTGGACCAGATGAGGTTCATTTCAGGTTATTTGTTGGTGACTAATACACACTATCTCTTTTGAGAGTTAGATTACTCTGGGGGCATCGGCATCTTTTTATTTTTGGATACAGAAAAGACCTTTGATCTAGTGAACTGGGAATATTTAATTTCAGAGTCAAAAGCTATGAATTAGTCAACCTAGTTTACCCAGTTGATCCGGACCTTATATTACGATACCTGCACATACCTTGCTTTTAATGAGAACTGTGTGGATTTATAGAGCCCTCACAGTTCTCATTACAATGAAGATCTGTGGAATACCGCAGACAAGAGACCAGGGGACTCAGTCACTTGTTGTTTGCAATGTTCCTCAAACCTGTGCAGGTTTATCAGGAATAATCCAAAGATTCATACCTGAGGTAATATTTTGGGATCCCTGTAACCTGCCGTATGAAGATGAAGTTGCACCTAGTTAAAAACCTTAACAACAAAATATGGAGTATTAACTTTGAATTTTCAACAGTACTGACAGGGCCCTAGGCAGGAGCATAGGTTTCAGGGGGCATGGCCCCGATGTTTACAACAAAAGAGAAGTAAACTAAGGGTTCATTTGTACGGGCCATAGGTTCTGGATCTTATGCTTGCAGAAATATTTTTGACAAATGGCGGTGTGCGCTTAGATTGTTAGATTTTCATATTCACACACTGCATTTTGTATTATATTTTTGATATTCTGTCCTGGCAATTGTTTGGAAAAGTGAAAACATCCTTTTAACCCGTTTGGGTGTGGGCGTTCCACGGAGTAGGCGGGGCTGCATCGGCCAACGGTTGTGTGCAGCACCCGAAAGATAGTGCTCGCTTCGGCCAATGGCCGACGCGAGCACTTAACGGGTTAATGCACATGGCAAGAATCAATGTAATATAATTTGAAGCCAAAAGTCGGGTGCATTAAGGGAGTTTCGTGATTCAGCACTTGACCAAATATTGTGTGATTCTTGGGTAATCACTATGACTTCCTGTGACTTAAATTATAAATATTTGAACATGGATAGAATGGAAGAGATAGGCCTTGCAGTAGTGAAAAATTAATTTAGCAGCTTTCCACTACCAGGACATGTAAAACTCAAAAGTACATATCCTTCTGTTTAAATACACTGCACCCTGCCCATAGGGCTGCCTAGGGCCTACCCTAGGGTTGACTTATATGTATTAAAAAGGGGAGAGGGTGTGGCCTAATGGCTAGGGCGGTCAACCTCGAACCTGGGAAACTGGGTTTGAGTTTCTGCAGGGACTCTCAATATCCTGTGATTCTAGGCAAATCACTTAATCTCCCAGTGCCTAAAAAAAAGGATTGTGTCGGCTTGGGTGCAGCATGATCCGCAGGCCCCACTGTGCACAGCCAAAGACCTTGCATAGCAGGGGTTAGCCACAGCTTTGGCCATGCGCACCGGCCTGCAGGCAGGACCCTACACCTAACCCCTATTGTGCAAGGCTGAGGACCATGTGCAGTTAGCTGCTCCATGTGCATGGCCCTCTTCTGCTCCTTCCCTGCACTGGTGCACCTGTACACTGTCATGTGCCTATACACACATAGTGCAAGGGTGTGTGCAGTCTATCAATCATAGACTTTGTACTGGAGGGTCTCTATGTGGAGAGTTTTAGAACTTGCTCCATAGTTATGCCTGCTTCAAGAAGGCTACATTTTTGGAACAAATCCCTGTCTACCAATGTTAGTAGATAGGGATTTGTGTCAAAACCAACAGGTGGTTGAATGGATTGCCCATGTACCACTCATGGAACACCCTTTGATGCAAAGTAGTGTAAAGTAGCACATAGGGCTACTTTGCAATACTTTGGCAAACCTTTCAGTGCAACCCAAGATTTGTCTGGGTAAGTAAATAACCCTGCAACTTTTTGTGTCAGGTTTGTGTTAAGAACACAGGGCCCATGTTTGTATGCTGCACAACGTTGTGCTAAACCGTATTAAATCTTCCATTTAAATTACAGTAATATACTTTAACATTAGGAGATAGATATGACAAACATAATTATGTCTAATCTGTAACCAGAAAAGACGGTTTTAATAAAATCCTTTTTTACATTTTTATTTCTTTCTGCAATTAATAAATGTTTTTATAGTTCAACTAAAAACAACAACCAAGCATTTGCAATGCAATAGATCTCGCATTAGGAAAGTTCAAGCTATTGGTCTTGTAAATGACAAATATTTCATTTATGTGTTGGTTTTGAAAATAGCTAAATTAATTGCTTTGTCATTTACAATGCCAATGCTTTTAACTTTTGCAAATGTGACACCTATAGCATTTGTAATGCAACATGTTTTGTATTTACGTGACTTAAATGTATTGATATTACAAATAACAATGGCTTTTAATTTTTTTAAATAATTAATATTTCAATAAAAGCTATTGTAATTTATAATGGCAATAGGTTAAACTTTTGTAAATAACTTTTGTGAAGATTATGTTCAGTGTATTTTATTGTGACGAAAACCCAAGAACAGAAGTGAAATATTAACATCTTTTTGTGACATTTGTAATAAAGCTTGAAACATTGAGAGAACATATTTGAACCAGTTGTTGTTGAATGGTTGCACAGATTGATGCTGTGGTGGTGCTGAGTGATGCTGTGGCGTTCAGTGATGCTGTGGTAGCGCATAGTGATGCTGTGGTTCCCCTGAGTGATGCTGTGGTGCTCCTGAGTAATGCTGTGGTGGTGCTGAGTGATGCTGTGGTGATGCGATAGAGTAAGTGCGATAGATAAAGTGAGTGCGATAGATAGAGTGAGTGCGATAGATAGAGTGAGGGCAGTAGAGAGAGGGAGGGCGATAGAGGGAGGGCGATAGATAGAAGGAGGGCGATAGATAGATAGAGGTGAAGGTGTGCAATAAAGAACTGCTTTACGGTGGCTCAGTGGGAATAAATAAATATTAGATGTATTTGGTTCTTTGAAAGTGAGATGAGTCAACGGTGTCATGTGTAACATCCTTGTTTTCTCCAGTGCTCTTGTGTGTCCACTGCGCCCTAGGCTCTCTGATTTTCTTTGAGAAAAGGAGCTAACTCATAAGACTAACCGCTTTTTGCAAATGTGGAGAAACGCTTTTAAACAAAATAGGTAAACTGCACGATAAAGGAAAGAAAAACTAGTGGTAAACTTTGTTAGCAGCAGGCTGTTTAACCCTGTGCGCGCTGCCTTAGGATGAGTCAAACTTTTCACTACAGAAACCTCCGGTCTGTTTCTAAGAAGCTGATTAATGACGGGCTTCTCTTGACATATTAATTGATGTTTGGAAGTTGCTGGAGGGCTGGAACAAAACAAAGTGCGGTGGGTGCTCACGAGACGCCGTGAGCGTGCACATCGCCTGTATCGGTGTAAGCTGAGGATCGCCAGAGAAGAAACACTGTCTATCTGCGCTGAGGCTCCGAGTCTGAGGCCGAACTGTCCTTGAGCGGCCGCCTGGGTAGAGATGTTCACCAAGCACCCCGTGACCTCTGAAGACACGCTGCAGGGCATCGCGCTGAAGTATGGCATAACGGTAAGGAATGCAGGAGTAGCTGTATGGAGGGGGCTGGCACACAATACTTTTTATATGAAAATGCGTTTTCTTCTAGAACTGTCTCTTGACCCTAGATCACGTAAAAAATGCACCCACTTCTGGTCGGGAATAAGAGTGCTTAGCAAAATGTACTTCAGGGGGCGTTGGGACTCGATGTGCTGTTCTGGCGTCTGGCGTTACTGGGGTGACTCTCATGAGGTTTGAAATGGTTAAGGAAATGAGCCCCACAATGAGCACGAGTCGAAAACACAAGCGCGGACTCTCGGGTCCGAGACAGGCCCCCTCTGATGCACACAGTACCTTTACAATTGCTGGGACGATGCAGGCAACAGGAGGTGTTCTACGGCAGTGCCCTCGTGGAGATTCCGCTGTGGAGAAGCGCCGTGGTGCGGGGTGTCTAGGTGGGATCTCGAGGGGGCGCTGTGGAGTGTCCGGGTCGTAGGTGATCCTTCTTGGCGGCCCAGGTACCCCAGAGGCAGCGGTGTGGCACGTAGCGGCCTGTACGTCTTCCACGGTACAGTGTGGCTCTCAGTGCGGCACGGACTCTGGAGGGGAGAAACGGTACGGTGCAGTACGCCTTCACATGTACGCACCGGGGCTGGGCAAATCAAAGGACTGACTTGTACGATGGCGGCCTACGAGCTGTATCTTCTTATTGCAGGCAAGATCCCCGGGGCGGCAGTGGGGCACGGAGCGGCCCAGTACGACTCGTACCGGGCGGCTTCCCTTGTGCAGCGCGGCCCCGGGAGGTGGGGACACAGTGGGCTGGAGTACGCTTCAGGCGTTTGTGACGTACAGGCAGGCACAGTGCGATTTAGTATGCTTTAGGCGTACGTGGCGTACAGGCAGGCACAGTTCGCTGGAGTACGCTTCAGGCATACGTGGCGTACCTTTGTGCCCTGAAGCAGCAGACGGCACGTTGGTAGCAAGCACGAGCCGTACTTGGAATGCTCACATCCTGTGTGGCTTCGGGGGCTGGAGAGTGTGGGCAGTACTTTGCAGGGTACAAGCTTGTGTGCGCGTGTGCGTGCGCCCGCGTGTATCTGTGTGTGCGTGTGTCTGTGTGTGTGTATGTCTGTGTGTGTGTCTGTGTCTGTCTGTGTGTGTGTCCGCGTGTGTTTGTTTGTGTGTGTGTGCGCGCGTGTGTGTGTCTGTGTGTATGTGTTATCCGCTTCCTAGCAATGTGGGACAGGAGATGTGCACTGCGTGTGGGTGAACGTGCGCGCTCACATGGGAGAATCCCCTGTGTGTGCCCATCCCCTGTCTCACATTCCCAGGAAGTGGATGACAAAAGATGCTTCGCTGGACGCAGTGCAATGCACTGCTTACACCAGGTCGACCTAAAAACTGCATAAAATAAATGGCAAAGGAGGTCTTTAGAGAACCTCTTGCAGCTTCTACAAAATAATGTCGACCCCTTCGAGCATGAGACCATATAATTAATACTTCTCCCTCACTTGCTCTACTGCTTCAAACTGTCCACGGCCACGTCACACACAGGACACAATATGACCCCGGCCACAGTACAGCTGACTTTCCACCCACCTAAAGTGTAACATTTATCACCAAAGCACAAAACTGCCAACTTAAAGAAAAAGTCTTACTGTGTGAGTAGGGGGCGGGCCTCTTGCCGAGAAATACCTACGAGACACTTTTGAACCCTACCCCGCCCACACACCCCTTCATCCAAAAAACACAGAGCCGATGTCCTGGGGTGTTTTCACATGCTTTAATATACGTCGGTAGTGCAAAGCCTTTAATTTACGTTGGCAGTGCAAAGCCTCGGAACACCACTGTTTACAGTAGCTTTTAGTTGGTTTTCCCTTGTTACCGTGTGATATCGGCTCCTCGCCTAGAGACCGTGTGATGGGAGCGGATATGGTTTGTCACACGGTAGCACCGTGTGAGTTGGCAGGAATATGCCTCACCAAATCACAAAATACCTCAACATTCCACAACACATTTCACTACACCACGCTATGCCACATCATAACACAACTTGACACCCTTGTAATGATAGTCTTCCAAGACTGCTCCATGTCTTACCACAAGGCGCAACAAGACACCACAACTCCACAAGGCACTTTTCATGCCGCCCAGCATCGACCACCTTGCATCTCACATGGCCGCATATTTTACCCCACCGCACAAGATAAAGCGCTCCAAATTGTTTAGTTTCACTTTTTAGCTTTTAACCATCCCGCCACTCCCAGCAATCCTCCCTAAAAAGTCTTTTGGGGATGTAATGTACCGTGAAGTAGATCTGTGTGCGCAGATGGGTTAAACGTATGGGCTTTAAATCTATTCCTTTTTTTTAGGGGAGGGGCACCTGTCGGCTGCCGTGCGCCCCCTCTTGCAACCCTAGGCGCGCACATGGCCGATGCCTGGGCGGTGTCGTGCGCGGCGCTGCCTGTGACTCGCCGTGTGTTCCTCATTTGTTAGTGTCACACGGCATGAGCCCAGGCGCCCATGACGGGGCGCTAACCTTTTAAAACCGACACCAGTTTCGCCTTTTGGCGCCGAGATTAATGTTTTCGCTCGGTTCGTTAATTATACACAAACGGGGAGAAGAAGACGGCCTTGGAGGGGACTTTATTAAAATCACCGGCGAGGGCCACGCTCTTCAAATACCGTCTTCCTATATTTATCACACGGTGTGATAGGAGGGCTGGAAGGGCGAGGGACACAGGGGCTTAGAAACGAGAAAGTGGCACTGCTAATTAACTTAAGTGTTAGATAAAGTTGTGAACTTGCTGATGGGTAGCGCCAGCTGTTTCATGGCCAACAAGACACCAAGCATGTCCGGAATTAAAAACTGAGACCTACGTGGCTACAGAATACAGACCGCGGGTCACAACATTTGCACGACAGGGGCAAAACGTCTTCTGGGGAAAACTGAGTACATGGACTCTGTGCCCGTGAGTTTTGTTCACAGAAAAGTAGAGGGCGTCTGGAGAAAAGCAGGCTTCCTTGCTCGCAGGCGCTCCCGTTTCCGAAGCCTACGCAGAAGCGTCAGTGCCGTACAGAAGAGCCAGTTCCTTTGGGCGGGACTTCCGTCTTCGAAAGTCCCGTGCACGCGCCCACGGAGTGCCTGAGAGCGGGGCTCCCATGCCCGAGGGAGAGCCCCGGCTACAGAAGTCCCGAATGACGGTAAGTGGGGCTTAGTTGTAGGGGGGAGGGGGGTGCGCTTGTGTGTGTGTGTGTGTGTGTGTATGTGTGCGATGGTGGCGGCGGGGGGAGGGGGGTCTCTGTATGTGTGCGTGCGTGTGTGTAGGTGCGCTGGTGTGTGTGTGGGGGGTCTCTGTGTGTGTGTGTGTAGGTGCGCTAGTGTGTGTGTAGGTGCGGCGGCGACGGGGGGGTGCATGTGTGTATGCAGTGTGTGTGTGCGTGTGTATGCAGTGTGTGTATGCGTGTGGCTGTGTATGTGCGCATGCGTGAGTGTGGCTGCGTGTGTGTGTTTGCGCACGGGAATATGAGACACAAGATGGGCACGGCGCCGTGCGCGCCCATGAGGTGAAATCTGCGCTCGTGCCCCTCTCGTGCCTACATTCCCAAATACAGGCAGCAATAGGTCTCGAGCAGACGCTGCTCGACCTAAAAAGACATGGCATCAAAACGTTGGTAGAAAAAAACCTACAAAAAGATTTTTTTCTTTTGGTTTGGTGTGCAGTCAACTACTGATCTCTAGCTACTGTATTATGTTGCCCCACATATATTTTGCACACATCATGCAATAAAATGAAGAATTAGCATTCAAAGGGTTGATGTCTTGGGTTTTGGTGGCACAAACCCCTGGAGGAAGCGAATCATCAGGAAGGATAGTCTGGAATGGAGCAGAAAACATTACTCCCACCTCAGCCTCCTCACATCTCAATCAGGGATTTATAAAGCGCAACTACTACCCGAGATGGTCTCATGGCACGGGGGGATGCTGGTGCTTCGGGGAGTGGATGATGATTTGAAGAGCCAGGTCTTGAAATCCATCTTGAATTGGGTCATCGCGGATTTCCTGAGGTGGAAGGGCAGGGTATTCCAGGTCTTGGCGGCGAGGTAGAAGAAGGAACTTTCTCTAGTTCTCCTATTTTGGACCCTGGGGACAGAGACTAGGGCGCGATGGGCGGAATGGAGTTGTCTGACGGGTATTTGAAAATCGAGTCGGTGGTTCAGTTATGCTGGTCCTATGTTTTAGACAGCTTAGTAGGCATGTGTGAGGAGCTTGAAGGTGATTCTCTTGTTGACCGGGAGCCATTGGAGTTGTCGTATGTGTTGCGTGATGTGGCTGCGGCGGAGGATGTAGAGGACCAGTCTGGCTACGGCGTTTTGAACGTTCTGTAGTTTCTTGAGCTGTTTCTTGGTGACGCCGGCATAGAGTGCGTTGCCATAGTCGAGTCTGCTGGTGATGCGTGTGTGGGTGACAGTCTTTCTGGATTCTGTGGGGATCCATCTGAATGTCTTTTAAAGCAGGCGGAATGCGTAGAAGCAGGCTGAGGAAACTACGTTGATTTGGCGGTTCATTAAGAGCGATGAGTCTAGTTTGATGACAAGGTTGCATGTGTGGGCCTAGAGCAGCTGCCCACCAGGAGTCGGCCCAGACTGAAGGGGTGGGACCCACGATGAGAACTTCGGTCTTGTCCGAGTTGAGCTTGAGGCAACTGTCTTTCATCCAGGTGGCGAAGGCTTTCATTCCGCTGTGGAAGTTGGTTCTGGCGGTTGTGGGTTCATGGTAAGGGAGAGGATCAACTGGATGTCATTGGCATAGGAGACAATGTTGATTCTGTGGCTTCTGACTATGTCTGCGTGAGGGATGTCTCCACTTTACTGCATTCAATATCATGGTGTGCCACCCATCGAGGTGCTTTATTATTCTTTCTCCCTTATACTATTGTTTTTTAGGTTCCTGCCTTAGCCATGGATGGAATGTTCTGACATTGCATTGTATACCCTTACAGCCTTGAAGAAGTCACTTTTGTGCCGAAACACGTGTTGGATGTGCATCATAACACTTACTCCGTGCTGCATTGAATACTCCATTTGTGTACATTGGACTTCATGATGAGGCTTACAGGATTGCCTTTTTTCTGTGAAACAATTGCATCAGACAATACACATGAAATAACAAACGTTGTGAAAACTTTTTATATAGTCCATGCTGGTTCAGTGCTATTTTTCTGCAAACCTCAAAATCACATGCAAATCACAGCAAACGCGTTTTTTTCATCAACTTAAGGCCTTCAGAGTGAATTTATTTAAATTAATTGCACATCTCGGTTATCAGCTCTAACATATTTTTGTGATAATCATTAATTTGGGAATAATACTCTTTCCTGCACATATTGGGAAAAAGAGCAGTTATGAAACGTTTGAAAATGTACTCAATAATAATGCTGTGGAGCTAGCGGTTCCACAAATTCAGATCTAGAAAACACTGCACGGTTGTGTAGCGCTTATACTCAGCCCAAGGGCATTGAAGAGCTTTCCATGCGAACCAGATTACATTTCCCAAGGTCTTTTTTTTTTAAGGCACGGAGAGATTAAGGCATTTGCCCAGAATCACTGGATGCTGAGTCGAAGCTGGGACTCGAATCTGATTTTCCAGCTGCAAAGTCAGCAGCTCTAGCCTTAAGGACACATCTCCCTATCTTTCTACTTTTTCTCCATGACCTTTGGATAGCATCTTTCATATCGCAGTTGAAGGTGCCTTGAAAAACATTTCGCAAGAGTTTTGCAAGAAAGAAATAGTTGGCAAGCAGGAGACATTCAAGGGAGTATTGAGTAAAGCACATTAACAGTAAGCAGAGACAGATGAATGAAAGGATACAAAAGGAAGATTTACAAACTATGGCAATGGAAGGAAAACAACCAGAAAAATACACTGGCTAAATATGCAAGAAAAAGAACAGACCATGTCAAGTGCTTCCTGTTTCACAAGTCTGGACGTGCATTCCTCCACACAACACAAATGATATTTTTGCCTTAGGATGAAGTCATAAAAAGGTATAAAATAGATATTTTCTCTTTTACAGGCACACTACCAAATACCCCCTTTATACAAATATGTCTTTAGTGTGCGCCCTACAAGAAGTTGCACCTTTAGGACGCTCCCACAATATCGTCTTACAATATAAAGCAGTGCTTCCCAAATGTTTTGAATCCACAATCCACTTTTTAGTACGACAACATTGTGTGACCCACCTTGCTTTAATGGACATGAGGCGGGCAGTTTTTTATGTAACTAAAGCATCGTGTGGTAGCACATTGCCATTTAGAGACAGTACATATTCCATTTAAATGGCCACTAAATTTGCAGAGAACTACAGCGTTACCGACAAAACTATATTGCACACAAATGCTGTGTGGAAATCTTATTTCAGCAATTATTTATTATTCGTGCATTACCACTCAAAGTGTCTTGATTTGTTCTGATCCTATTAAAATCTTTGTTTCCATCACACTTCCTAATTACATTTTTTTTTGCTACATTCTAACTTCTGATTGTATACAGTCCATTAACAGGTATTTACAGTTTGCTGTGTTTTACGAAAAAATTACATCCTGCAGCATTTCCTTTCACACTGGATGTACACCAGCAAGATAGTCACACAATTCACTTCACTTTTCTTTCTCTGACTGCAAAGTCAGAGGAGTTTGAAAACACCAGTCCCTATGTTAAACAAGCATTGGAAATGCAATAGGTCTCTGGTTTTTTTGAGTTAGAGCTAATGGCATTGTAAATGGCAATTTCTTTTAGCCGTGTGTTATGGAGTGTATGCATGTGGTGTGTAGTGGAATTATATGGGTTGGATTGGAATTGTTAGGTTGTGTGTGTGTGATTGTGTGTGTGGTTGTGTGTGTGATAGTTTGTGTGTGGTTGTGTGTGTGTGTGTGTGGTTGTTTGTTTGGTTGTGTGTGTGGTTGTGTGTGTGGTTGTGTGTGTGTTGTGTTTGTGGTTGAGTTTTTGTGGGTGTGTGTGGTTGTGTGCGGTTGTGTGTGTGTGTGTGCTGGGGGTTGTGCATGTGGTTGTGTGTGTGTGTGGTTGTGGGTGTGGTTGTGTTTGTGTGTGTGGCTGTGTGCTGTTGTGGGTGTGGTTGTGGGTGTGGTTGTGTGTGTATGCTATGTTTTGTTATGCTATGCTAAGCTTTGTTGTGTTTTGTTATGCACACTCATACACTGCTCACCCTGCACACTCATACACTGCTCACCCTGCACACTCACACACTGCTCACCCTACACACTCACACACTGCTGGCCCTGGACACCCACACACTGCTCAACCTGCATACTCACACACTGCTCACCTAGCACACTAACATACTGCTCACCCTTCACACTCACACACAGCTCACCCTGCACACTCACACACTGCTCACCCTGCACACTCACACACTGCTCACCCTACACACCCACACACTGCTCACCCTGCACACTCACACACTGCTCACCCTGCACACTCACACACTGCTCACCAAACACACTGCTCACCCTGCACACTCACACACTGCTCACCCTGCACACTCACACACTGCTCCCCTACACACTGCTCACCCTGCATACTCACACACTGCTCACCCAGCACACTAACATACTGCTCACCCTGCACACTAACATACTGCTCACCCTGCACACTCACGCACTGCTCACCCTGCACACTCACGCACTGCTCACCCTGCACACTCACACACTGCTCACCCTACACACTGCTCACACTGCACACTCACACACTGCTCACCCTGCACACTCACACACTGCTCACCCTACACACTCACACACTGCTCACCCTGCACACTCACACACTGCTCACCCTACACACCCACACACTGCTCACCCTGCACACTCACACACTGCTCACCCTGCACACTCACACACTGCTCACCAAACACACTGCTCACCCTGCACACTCACACACTGCTCACCCTGCACACTCACACACTGCTCCCCTACACACTGCTCACCCTGCATACTCACACACTGCTCACCCAGCACACTAACATACTGCTCACCCTGCACACTAACATACTGCTCACCCTGCACACTCACGCACTGCTCACCCTGCACACTCACGCACTGCTCACCCTGCACACTCACACACTGCTCACCCTACACACTGCTCACACTGCACACTCACACACTGCTCACCCTGCACACTCACACACTGCTCACCCTACACACTGCTCACCCTACACACTGCTCACCCTACACACTCACACACTGCTCACCCTACACACTACCCACCCTGCATACTCACACACTGCTCACTTATTATTATTTATTTTTCGATTTGTTAAGCGCGGTTGCTGACCAGGGGCGTCCAAGCGCTAAGATTAGACAGAGCTGAGACGGAGCACAGGAGGAACTAAGAGGGCTTCCTAAATAGTATGGTTTTCAGTTTCCTGCGAAAAGGGAGTAGGTCGGGTGTGGATCGAAGATCAACGGGAAGTGAATTCCACAGCTTGGCGGCGTTCAGTGAGAACATCCTGCCCCCTGACCTAGCTCTCCTTACTCTGGGCACCACTGCCAGAAAAGTACCGGAAGACCGGAGGTTCCTGTTAGGGTGGTAAGGGATAACAAGGCTGGTGTTGATTGCTGATCCAGTCTTCCAAAAAGCTCGATGTGTGATACACAGAGCCTTAAAAGCCACTCTCTGTCTCACCGGTAACCAGTGTAGGCTTTTCAGTCCCTGTCTAACGGACTGAGACCGTGGGATTTGGAGTATGGTACGTGCTGCACAATTTTGTACCACCTGCAGCTTTCGAAGAGTCATCTCAGGCGCCCCCAGATAAAGGGCGTTGTTTGAGTCTAAACGGGACTGGATAAGGCCTTGTACTGCCACCTTCTTGGCATCCAGAGGTAAAAGTGAAAGGACCTTCCTCAGTGTTCTTAAAAGGCCAAAACAGGTGGCAGACAACTTAGTGGCCTGAGTGGAAAAGGAGAGTTTATGGTCTAACCAGACTCCCAAACTCTTGACACTGTCCTTAGGGGTGGGAGGTGCCCCTAGACCAGCAGGCCATAAGGAAGAGAAAGGTAGTGGTGAGGGTGGGCCTAAGAGCATGAGTTCAGTTTTCCCACCGTTCAGTTTGAGGGAGGAGTTAGTCATCCACTCCCTCACGCTCTCCAGGCATTTCAGCAGGCCACCGTTCTCCTGGGCCAGTGAAACCACCAGCTGGGTATCGTCGGCGTACGACACGATTTTAATGCCGTACGGTTCTACTACCCCAGCTAGCGGTTTCATATAGACGTTAAACAGTACAGCGATGAGCCCTGCGGCACTCCACAGCTGAGAGGCTTGATGGTAGATGTTGTGTTACCATCAAAGATCTGGAAGGATCTGTCGGCCAGAAAGGACCTAAACCACCTTAGTGCGTTTCCAGAAACTCCGATGTTCTGGAGACGGTTCAGCAGAGTGATATGGCTGACCGTGTCGAAGGCGGCACTCAGATCAAGGAGGATCACTGACACTGATCCCCCCTGATCCAGTATCCTTTGAGACTCTTCAGTCACTGCTAGCAAGGCGGTTTCAGTCCTGTGGCCAGGTCTGAAGCCTGTCTGGGAGGCGTGCAGTAGGGAGTGATTCTCCAAAAACTGGACCAGAAAGGCGTTGATGTGTTTTTCCAGCACCTTACCAGTCCATGGAAGCAGTGAGATGGGGCGATAGTTGGAATGGTCGTTAGGGTCCAAATTAGATTTTTTTTAAGAGCGCCCGCACCGAGGCTTGCTTCCAGGCAGTGGGCACTGTACAAGTGGACAGAGATGAATTTCCAGAACTACAGGGAGGATGACATCACCTGCCTGCATCAGGATTTCTGGGGGGGCTGGGTCTCGAGGGGATCCCGACTTGACCTGGCGGGCCACTTTCTCTAAGGTGACAAGATCCAGGAGAGGGAAGTGATCCAGAGTCAACTCAGTAGTAGGCAGGTCTAAACAGGGAGAATTTTCCGAGTTGGATGGGTCGGGCGCCTCATGATTCAGAGCGATGGCTGGGAAGGTGGAGTATATGTTCAGCACTTTGTCATGAAAAAAATCCGCCAATTCATTGCATTGCTCCTTGGTCTTGGGTAAGGGGGGAGCAGTGGGGGCACTCGTGCATTGCTTTACTATGTTAAAAATTTCTTTAGGTTTTGATCTGGCTTCCAAAATTTTGCCGGAATAATAAGTTGCCTGGGCTGCCTTGATCCCTTCTTTGTAACTTTTGATCGTCTCTCTATAAGCTGCCTTCTTTTCTGGAAGAAAGTCTACGCGCCAGGCTCTCTCATGTTGCCTACATCGACGTTTTAGCTCTCTCAGCGAGTCAGAAAACCAGGGAGCTGATGTCTGCACTCGCTTAGAGGATGTTTTGCAAAGAGGCAAGAGAGAGTCTAAAGAATTGGTAATCCAGCTAACATAGTTTCCATATGCCAGATTAGGGTCTGAGCAGGATGGCGGACGAGTAGCGTCTAACTCATCCCTCCAGAGGTCGCCGGGAAGTTTTCTCCAGTTTCTTCTCAGCGAGATTTGGGGGGATAAATGGGGGGCTTTATAGGTGGACCAGGTAAACGGCACCAGATAGTGGTCAGACCATAAGAGGGGGATAGGTTGGGCAGTTATTAAATCCATACTGTTGCTAAAAATAGGATCGAGAAGGTTCCCTTTTTCGTGGGTTGGGGATGTAACCAGCTGGGTCAGTTGAAGGGCTTCGAGGTCATCAACTAACTCTTTCGCAGAGCAGTCGGACGGCGAGTTAAAGTGTAGATTGAGATCTCCCAATACTGTGTAGCTAGCCGCCGATAGGGATCTTTTTGCTATGATCTCTGGTAGTGCTCGAAGGAATGGTTTTGCGGATTCAGGGGGGCGATAGATCAGTGTACCAGAGAAGGAGTGGTTGGCGTTAAACTCTATACAGAATTCCAGACTCTCACAGCCAGGGATGGTCGATGTTATAGTGCAGCAGTGATACTGGTCCTTTATGATGATGGCCAACCCACCCCCTCTCCCTTCTGGTCTGTCGAGCCTACAGATGTGATAGCTAGC
The DNA here is from genome assembly GCF_964263255.1 of Lissotriton vulgaris. Lineage (NCBI taxonomy): Eukaryota > Metazoa > Chordata > Amphibia > Caudata > Salamandridae > Lissotriton > Lissotriton vulgaris. The sequence continues at coordinate 173,250 of NW_028251703.1, forward strand.
TGGTAAGGCTGTAACAATATCGGCCTCCGATTGGGCCGTAAGCCATGTCTCTGTTAAAAAGAGTGCATCTGGCTTGTGCTCCTCAAGTAGCATGGCGATTTGTGTACAGTGCTTGGGCAGTGATCGGCAATTCAGTGCATACATACAGTATTTAGGAACAATAACCGTGGGGTTATTCCGGAAGGGATGTTTACAGTCTGGACAGCTGAGGGGAAGTTCTGTGGGAACATATATATGCATACACTGAGCAGCGACCTTTCTTCCTATACTATGTAGGGCTGCCGAGCTGTATGGCCTGCCCTGGGAGGTCGGTGAACCAGGGATTGTGGCCCCTGGTCCCGTCAGGTCGCGGACGGGCGCAGACGGGCTTGCCTTTGGCGCGCCTTCGGCGCACCGCCGGCGCGCCCGCTGCGCCCGTCCGCTGCGCCTCCGGAAGCAGCACATTCTCAAATATCCGAAAGGAAGGGCGTGGCCTGACTCGGTGGGCGGAGCCCGGGAGGTCGCGGCGGTTGCCTGCTGGCTGCTTCAGCGCCTCACTCGGCTGAGCAGTGAGACAGAGCAATCAGGAGAGCAACGTGCAAATTAGCTTTTTTAAAAACACAAGTAAGCACAGTACAGTTTTAAAAACAGCTTTTCAGGAGTTTCCCTCGCTCTCGGCTTTCCGCCTCAAGAGCTCGAATCTAAACAGCGCTGTCACCAGAGCGCGCCTTGAAATAGACAGGGGGGCGTGGCCTAACTCGGTGGGCGGAGCCCGGGAGGTCGCGGCGGTTGCCTGCTGGCTGCTTCAGCGCCTCACTCGGCTGAGCAGTGAGACAGAGCAATCAGGAGAGCAACGTGCAAATTAGCTTTTTTAAAAACACAAGTAAGCACAGTACAGTTTTAAAAACAGCTTTTCAGGAGTTTCCCTCGCTCTCGGCTTTCCGCCTCAAGAGCTCGAATCTAAACAGCGCTGTCACCAGAGCGCGCCTTGAAATAGACAGGGGGCGTGGCCTAACTCGGTGGGCGGAGCCCGGGAGGTCGCGGCGGTTGCCTGCTGGCTGCTTCAGCGCCTCACTCGGCTGAGCAGTGAGACAGAGCAATCAGGAGAGCAACGTGCAAATTAGCTTATTAAAAACACAAGTAAGCACAGTACAGTTTTAAAAACAGCTTTTCAGGAGTTTCCCTCGCTCTCGGCTTTCCGCCTCAAGAGCTCGAATCTAAACAGCGCTGTCACCAGAGCGCGCCTTGAAATAGACAGGGGGGCGTGGCCTAACTCGGTGGGCGGAGCCCGGGAGGTCGCGGCGGTTGCCTGCTGGCTGCTTCAGCGCCTCACTCGGCTGAGCAGTGAGACAGAGCAATCAGGAGAGCAACGTGCAAATTAGCTTATTAAAAACACAAGTAAGCACAGTACAGTTTTAAAAACAGCTTTTCAGGAGTTTCCCTCGCTCTCGGCTTTCCGCCTCAAGAGCTCGAATCTAAACTCACCCAGCACACTAACATACTGCTCACCCTGCACACTCACACACTGCTCACCCTGCACACTCACACAGTGCTCACCCTACACACCCACACACTGCTCACCCTGCACACTCACACACTGCTCACCCTGCACACTCACACACTGCTCACCCTACACACTGCTCACCCTGCACACTCACACACTGCTCACCCTACACACTGCTCACCCTGCACACTCACACACTGCTCACCCTACACACTGCTCACACTGCACTCTCACACACTGCTCACCCTGCACACTCACACACTGCTCACCCTACACACTGCTCACCCTGCACACTCACACACTGCTCACCTTACACACTGCCCACCCTGCATACTCATACACTGCTCACCCAGCACACTAACATACTGCTCACCCTGCACACTCACACACTGCTCACCCTGCACACTCACACACTGCTCACCCTACACACCCACACTGCTCACCCTGCACACCCACACACTGCTCACCCTACACACTGCTCACCCTGCACACTCTGACACTGCTCACCCTGCACACTCTCACACTGCTTATCCTACACACTGCTCACCCTGCACACTCACACACTGCTAACCCAGCACACTCACACTGCTCACCCTGCACACTCCCACACTGCTCACCCTACACACTGCTCACCATGCAAACTCGCACACTGCTCACCCTGCACACTCACGCACTGCTCACCCTGCACACTCACACACTGCTCACCCTACACACTGCTCACACTGCACACTCACACACTGCTCACCCTGCACACTCACACACTGCTCACCCTACACACTGCTCACCCTACACACTGCTCACCCTACACACTCACACACTGCTCACCCTACACACTACCCACCCTGCATACTCACACACTGCTCACCCAGCACACTAACATACTGCTCACCTGCACACTCACACACTGCTCACCCTGCACACTCACACAGTGCTCACCCTACACACCCACACACTGCTCACCCTGCACACTCACACACTGCTCACCCTGCACACTCACACACTGCTCACCCTACACACTGCTCACCCTGCACACTCACACACTGCTCACCCTACACACTGCTCACCCTGCACACTCACACACTGCTCACCCTACACACTGCTCACACTGCACTCTCACACACTGCTCACCCTGCACACTCACACACTGCTCACCCTACACACTGCTCACCCTGCACACTCACACACTGCTCACCTTACACACTGCCCACCCTGCATACTCATACACTGCTCACCCAGCACACTAACATACTGCTCACCCTGCACACTCACACACTGCTCACCCTGCACACTCACACACTGCTCACCCTACACACCCACACTGCTCACCCTGCACACCCACACACTGCTCACCCTACACAATGCTCACCCTGCACACTCTGACACTGCTCACCCTGCACACTCTCACACTGCTTATCCTACACACTGCTCACCCTGCACACTCACACACTGCTAACCCTGCACACTCACACTGCTCACCCTGCACACTCCCACACTGCTCACCCTACACACTGCTCACCATGCAAACTCGCACACTGATCACCCTGCACACTCACACACTGCTCACCCTGCACACTCTCACACTGCTCACCCTGCACACTCTCACACTGCTCACCCTGCACACACTGCTCACCCTGCACACTCACACACTGCTCACCCTGCACACACGCACACTGCTCCCCCTGCACACTCACACACTGCTCACCCTGCACACTAACACACTGCTCACCCTGCACACTCTCACACTGCTCACCCTGCACACTCACTCACTGCTCACCCTGCATACTCACACACTGCTCGCCCTACACACTGCTCACCCTGCACACTCTCACACTGCTCACCCTGCACACTCTCACACTGCTCACCCTTCACACTGCTCACCCTTCACACCCTGCACACTCTCACACTGCTCACCCTACACACTGCTCACCCTGCATACTCACACACTGCTCACCCTGCACACTCTCACACTGCTCACCCTGCACACTCACAAACTGCTCACCCTGCACACTCACACACTGCTCACCCTGCATACTCTCACACTGCTCACCCTGCACACTCACACACTGCTCTCCCTGCATACTCACACACTGCTCACCCTACACACCCATACACTGCTCACCCTGCACACTCACACACTGCTCACCCTGCACACACACACACACACACACTGCTCACCCTACACACTGCTCAACCTGCACACTGCTCACCCTGCACACTCACACTGCTCACCCTGCACACTCTCACACTGCTCACCCTGCACACTCACACACTGCTCACCCTACACAGTGCTCACCCTGCATACTCACACACTACTCACCCTGCACACTCTCACACTGCCCACCCTGCACACTCTCACACTGCTCACCCTGCACACTCTCACACTCTCACACTGCTCACCCTGCACACTGCTCACCCTGCACACTCTCACACTGCTCACCCTGCACACTCTCACACTGATCACCCTACACACTGCTTACCCTGCATACTCACACACTGCTCACCCTGCACACTCTCACACTGCTCACCCTGCACACTCACACACTGCTCACCCTGCACACACACTGTTCACCCTATACACTGCTCACCCTACACACTGCTCACCCTGCATACTCACACACTGCTCACCCTGCTCACCCTGCACACTCTCACACTGCTCACCCTGCACACCCACACACTGCTCACTCTGCATACTCACACACTGCTCACCCTGCACACTCTCACTCTGCTCACCCTGCACACTCTCACACTGCTCACCCTGCACACTCTCACACTGCTCACCCTGCACACTCTCACACTGCTCACCCTGCACACTGTCACACTGCTCAACCTGCACACTCACACTGCTCACTCTGCACACTCTCACACTGCTCACCCTGCACACTCTCACACTGCTCACCCTACACACTACTCACCCTGCATACTCACACACTGCTCACCCTGCACACTCACACACTATTCATCCTGCACACTCACACAATGTTCATGTGAAATTGTGCTGTCTATGGGCTCATACATAATTTAGGCTCAAGTAATAAAATCATTCCACAGCACGTCGCCACTTTGTTACAGTTCTGTCTCTAGCGCCATGAGGCAACTGAAGCATCTTGCTCCGCTAGATATGACTGAACTAATCCAATAACCTTGACGAGTGCGTCTCACATGCGGCTATCGTTTTAATGTAGAGCTAAAGACCATTTCAAATCAGGCGCTTCGATGCATCCTCGAGGGAATGAAGCGCTATATAAATGAAAGAACAATGCAGCGCTTCCAGTATTTCACGTGATGAGTGTTGCAGCCAACTAAACAACAGATTCAAAGTTGACCTACGAAAAGGACGGCGAGACTTTATGACAACTGACAGAAAAAAATAACTGACGAGGACACAGAGGAGCTGCGGGCTCGGCTCCAAGTTTGAGTATCCCTTCTGTCGGAGACCATGGACTGACTCTACTGACGTCGGCAAAACAAGGCCCCCTCCCCCAAAACACACACCTCTTCCCTGAACAGGTGTGGGTGAGCACAGCTCGTTACTTTTACTCCAGGAAGACACAGTGGCGAGGGGTGTGCACATGCCTGGCCCGGGGCCCATATATCAGACCCCAGGGGAGGGTCCTAACTAAACAAACCTTCAACATAAGCCCCCGTTTCCCCGGAAACTATGACTACGGCCAGCCACGAGCAGGCAGAGTTCACACTTTAGTGCCACAGAAAAGTGAATAAAGTGTGACGACTTACCCAGGGCCACTTTTTTTTCAATGCACCCCTGGAGTGGACAACCCGCTGCCTGCCCCCTGCCCGGCAGAAGGCACTTCTACCACCAGAAGCGAACATAAAAAAAAAAGGAAAAAAAACCCGCCCGCGAGTGGTGCACGCGCGCCACTGCCAGCAAATGTGTTCAATTCGCGTGACCGTGTCTGGCCGCGATAATTGAAGATATATGGCCTTTGGTGCGCGTAACAGACACCAATAGGCCATGGGCGGAGCTACGCGACCGCCCATAGCCTATGCGTGTTCTGTTTTAAAAATACACGCACTCAAAGGCCAATGAAAATGGACTAGGAAATAACACGCATAAGCTACATGGAATTTCCGGGTCCATTTTCAAAACCCAGAGAAAAGGACTCTGGCTGCGCAACACTGCTGCACAGTGTACGCTAGGCCCGAGACCTAAAAACGGGTACATTGTCACAAGACATAGCCTGACATTTGACCTTTTGTCTTTAAGCACAGCAAATGTGACAAAATAAATATATAATTTAAAGGCATCTTTATTTATTGCTTGGACTTTCATGACCCACCAAAAATCATATCACGACCCACCACTGGGTAGCGACCAAGGTATAGGAACCACAGATATAATATCTAACAGTACTCAAGCTAGCTATATAATCACTTGTTACTAAAGACGAGGGTCCCTAGAAGATGAGAAATCAGGGTAAGAATCAACATACGCTAAATAGCCAATATGTCCTTTGTCCAGCCGGACAGGAATTTATTTTTCAAAATGTAAACAATAACAATGAATCAAAGGTAATGTCAAGGGGGCACAGCCTATGACCCACAGAGAACAAGACAGAACAACAATTTTTAGGCAAGTGCGAACGAGGCGGTCTGTTTACTAGTATTCAGTGTACAGGCTTAATTATTTCAAGGTACCATTGTGCAATACATTGTAAGTATAAGGGTTTTCTATAAGAAGCATGACCCTGTCATTGTTTATCGGTGGCTCCTACTACCAGAACAAGCTTTATCTTTTTATTCTCAAGGTAGTATTTTCCAATTCACAACTTTGTCCCATGACTACTTCACGTATATAGCATAAACATATAACACAACTTTATTGCCATTTACAGATACCTTGATGAATTATATCACAACAGCAAGAACTTATCCTTGTTCACTACCGGATTACAGAACCGGCCCAGTGCCCTCCTGGATTTATTTGGAGGATACTAAAACCATTAAGGTAATTCCCTTATGCCAGGTAACCTTATAGTGGTGAATATGAGTAAAACCTACCCACATAAGTGATTTCCTTTATCACTATGACAGTCAACATAGTGACCCACGAAATGGTATCAGTAGAAATGCGCGACGCACTTTAGCAATACCTAAACAAGCAACCACTTTTTCAACCTTTTTAAGTGTAAGAACAGCACCGATTGTCAAAAGCCATAGTTTAAGTAAAAATGTTGTTTTGGAAAATGACTCTGTATGAAGATTCGGGTTTGTAAAGAAAAGTAATTATATGTTTCCTTCTAGAACTTGGTCCTGAAGAAGGTTGTCTATTTACCTGTAACCGAAACGCCGCGTCGACCCCTGTTCCTTCGAACTTTTTAAACCTGATGCTTATGTGATGTTTTTTTAAAAACTTTTTATGAAATGTTACAACATACCATTGTATGTTTTTTAATGATTTGTAATTGTGTTGATTAAATGTTTGTTTGAATAAATAGACAAAAATATATATATATTTTCCTAAAACACTATTTTCTGATTGATTTTTACATTTGACGTACTGTGTGCTTTATTGGTGCTATATCGATAATTATTGGTGGTCTTTTGAGTACAACATTGTGTTTATGATTTGCATTTCACACTTTGATAACCAGTAGGAGTACAGCACTGGTATTGCTAAACATTGCAAAAACGTATTACTACTCCATTTCTTACCCATTTTGGGGTAAACCTGTGGGACGTTTTTTGGTTTCCTAATCTATCTCCCCTGTCCCAAAGTTGACAGTTAAGGGGGCCTCCTTTAACTTTATTGATTTCAAACCATCATGCACACTTGGCTGTGCCCACAACTCCCCCCTCCTCCCCGGTGCTGCAGCTGCAGCGTCAGTGTAGATGGCCACGCCCCTCCATCAGCTGGCAGTCGCAGCCTGCAGGACTAAAAATGATATGATAATAAAAATATTTTATGATCATTTTATTTTTGTCCTTTGCCTCTGCTGGCTTTCAGCAGGGGAGGGTGATGCTCCTCCACCATGACGGAGGAGCTGCCCCTGCTGAGCCTTCAAGTGGGGCCACAGAATTTTTTTTCCTTTTTCAATTCAGACAAGTTTGCTTTCTGCTATACAGTACTGACCCCATGTAAGCTATCATTGTTTATGGAAATAAAGTAATTCCGAGCATTCCCATTTGTTTATAATGAAATTATTGGATATGCAGTGAGTGGTTCACACCCACACCTGCCAGGCCATCTTCCTCTCCCCCTACTAGACCGGTTAACCCATGATTGTTCCCTTTAAGACAAAAAGTAGAAACTCACAAACTGAATGTAACTTTGCTTTTCACATTGCTGCTAAGAGACTGGATGACAACTGATACCAACAGGCAGTACTCTGGTTCCAGCCAACATATTGCATTCTGGTGCTTGTAGTTGTGTTCGTAACACTCCTATCATGCGTTCAAATATCATAACATACAAAGGGATATTAGCTAAAAAAAACAGAATTGACATGCAGAGTGATATTAGCAACAAAGAAAAACAAGACAGAATTGGCTGAAGGTGTCACACGACATTACATCACGAGGCAGCTAAGTTTTTAAATTTCATGATGAGATCTGGTCTATTTTGAAACTGCTTATTTCACATTTAAAAACAAAAATAATGTCCTCACATATTTTGTAAGGGTTCACCCACAGTCCCTACCGTTGCTGCCAAATGCCAGTGCTGATTTTATTTTTTTAATCATCACTTTTATAAAAGTGTAAAATGTAGCCAATTCCAGGTCATCCCAAACTTCATGGAAGGCTGTCAAGTGCTAGTTCTTTATATGTTTTTAGTACATTGAATTATTGAACACTGCGGGCACTTCTTAAAATTAGGCAGAGAGCACCACCTAATGGTGAACTCTCATATGTGCCAGTCTTTAAAAAGAGTGCAGGTGCCAAGCACCGGCAAACACCAGCAAAAATTAAGCACTGCTCCCTTCTCATATGGCCCCTTGGTCTTGCCCTCCTTAACTTTCCCTTCTCTCTGCCCTCTCTCGTTCACGCTCCTTACTTTCTCACCTTGTGTTTCTCACACAAATGTTCACTTTTTTCTCTCTCCCATAGACACAGACACCCATGATCGCTGTGTTATTAAGCTCCTCATCACCAGTGCAAATGCTAGATGACGGGTTTTCAAGTTTAGCCTGGTAAAAAGAAAGTTGTGTTCCACAGTTAGGCAACATCAATTGGAAGGCCCCTCTGATGATGTCTGAAGAGACAATTGTGTGCTAGATTGTAGATTTAAATCACTGCTGCGATGAGTTTAAGATGACACATGGCTATTTAGTTGCAAAAAAACACAAAATAAAGGTTTGAGGTTATTTACTGCTGGACTTTGTGTTGATTCTTTAGTATTCTGGGTTTTCAGGAGAGGTAACCCTTTAAGTCAGTGTTACTTGTAGCAGCCAGCCAGTTTGTTGGAAACGTCTCGTGATCACGTGCAGTGGTATTTCATTTCAGTGTGCAAGACCTCTTAATGCGATATGTGCGTAATTATCTTGAGCATTAACTATACATAGCTACACTCAATTTTCATACAAGAATGAGAGCTGGACCACGGTTGTGATTCGCTGGCAAACACGGCGGTATCCTATGTCAGCCAAAATACGTTTGCTGTACGGTGCCCTTTAACCTTTGAACAAGCAGGTAAACAAAGCAAATAGATTTTCCAAGCAGCCACACAGAACCATCACAAAACGTTTTCAAAAGTATGCTAACATTTTTTTAAAATTTTTTTTTTTTTTTTTTTTGAAAACCTTTATTGATCTTATGCATAGCACACAGCGTCTGCCTACAACCACTGTGGGCCGGCCGCTATGACAATGAACCACATTTCAGGCATCTTGAGCTGGAGAGAGAATCAAGTATGCAAACACTACTATGCACTGTCAAGATACGTCAGGAAAAGGATAAAGTGGGTTTCATTTTATAGTTTTGTTGAAGTGTCCTACATTTACATCAGACTGCCGAGAGGGCGGGCCTTGCAAAAGGATATAAATTAGTGGAACTACAGCAATCGGGCTGCTGGCGTGGGAAATTACAAACAGGATGTACAAGCGCGGAATTGGTCATCGCATCGAACCGTGCCCGCCCAGTCGGTATAAAACTCCAGGAGTTACATTCTAACTTGTCCATGATGTAGCAGGATGTGAGAGGATTGATAATACAATTTAAATGGAAGGATCCAGTGGCATACAATAAAGCAAAACTCACGTGTTACAAGTCAGAAACAGTATAGGCGCCCTCAAATAGAAGCATATATGAAGCGTAGGAAGTAAGATACGTAAACATTCAGTGACTATGTGTTCGAATCAATGTCGTGTCCATAATACAGAGGGCAAAAGACACCCCAGAGAGAACTCACCCCCAACCCCCCGTCTGATCTGACATACATAAGATGATAAGGAGGAAGAAAGAAAAAGGAGAAAGAACAAGAGAAAGACCATAGAAACAAGAAGAGAGAAACTAGAAGATATACAAGGACAAAAAAGAAACAAACGAAAGAGAAAAAAAGATAGAGGGCCATAGAAACAAAGAAGAAACACAAAATACAGCCCATCCCCCCACCCTGCATACCAGCGGAAGGCCATGGCCCACCCCCCCCCATAGGCATGCCTGTCGCCCCAAGAAACCCCAAAAGAGGGAAATAACGGAGGAGGGCCGTAGCTCCAGCCCCAGACTCACCCCCAACCTCCCCCACCCCAAAAAAGCGGCGATCCACTAAGAAGGAGCGTGGGCAATCAGTTTGTGACCATCCCAGCCGTACGCAGTCCCCAGTTCAAACAATGTTCCGTTTCGGGACCGAGGTTCCTTAGGAGATGTCGAAGCGGCGGTCAGCCCTGACCTGTCCGGAAAAAAGTCAGCATTCCTCCCACGCCGTGCACAAAGAGACGTAGTAAACCAAAAGCACCAGTTGGGGCCAGACAGTTCCACATTGAAGGCTCCAGTAATAACAAAGGGGCTTGTATCCAGGAGATACCAACAGTCCATAGCGGTGTAAGGTGTCCACGATCAGGAAACAAAGGAGCTGGAGGATCAAAAGGGGTAGAAGACGCCTCGCCCAAGATATTGTGCACCCCAGTCCCTTCATCAAGCATCACACACTCCTTAGAGTCAGCTAATGCGGCAGCCGGGGGCAAGGTGGGCACACACTCCTTGCTGCGTGCGTCTAGGACCAGGTGCGCCAGAAGAGGAGAAGGGTCCAGCTGCGTGCCAAGTCTTTAATGGCCAACCAAACATCGTGCACCGTGGGCTCCATTTCACCCAGACAGTCTATCGGGGCCTCGGGACTAAGGCAACAAAGAGAGCGCCGCCTTAATAGCCGTCCGATTCAAACAAAGGATGTGTAGAGCGGAGAAAGGTTGCTGAGAAATGCACTTAGGTCCAGTTCGGTAACAGCGGTACACAATTCTTACCGCAATTCAGGTATAATCCGACTCGGGCAATCGATTCTGTGTCTCATCGCACCGTCCCCGAAGTAAGGAATATCAGCCAAGCGCACTCAATGCCTGCGGCAAAGGCGGTTTCGGTTTCATCTTCGGGGTCCCGGACTACCCTGGCCGGTCTGGCCGTTGTTGTTCGCCTGCGAGGCGGCCATGGCGCAACCCGAGGTCCCGGCTCATCCGGCCTGAAGGCCAGGAACTTTAGGACGACGATGCTCAGCCATCCGGGGCGATGCGTGGACCGGAGTCACACGGTCGGGCTCCGCCGCTGCTCCACTACATGGGGCCGCGGCTGGGATGCAGGATCAGAGGCAGGATATCAACGGAGTCGAGGGTGAGCAGCGGAGCTGGGCGTCCGCGCGGCCATCTTGGCCGCCGTCCTGGCTCCTCCCCCTTTTTTTTAATTTTTATTGACACACTCATCTTTGGTATTCTGGATATTAACATTTATTATTGAAATGAAAGATTGCAGCCATTTTACCTAAAATCTCTGAAAATTAGCTGAAGACACAAACAGGCTGTGCTTACAAGGCTGATTCAGCGGTAAAATAGCACTCACTTGGAAGGAGACAGAACAGACCTAACTTGTTTTAGAGAACAAAGGTATTTTTATGTTTGTGATCAGGGAGGGGTTTAAAATGTGTTCTTTTTGCCAGCTCTCTTTGTGGTAAGGTGAGGTACTCGGGTACCCGTTGTTTGCCCGAAAGCATGGGAAATGCAGTGGTAATTAATGCCCTGTGAAAAGTACTGAGGTATGCATTTTTTTGTAAACATACTTTCTGATTTGGTAGGCTGTGTTAAGAAACTGTGTTAAGGCGCTCAGTAGTAGCACTGGTCTAACCCTGTGACTGCACATGTCATCAATTACCTCTACATCCCTTGTCCTTGTGCAAGGCATTACTCCATGGAGTGGATCCCACCTGTGGAGACAGGTAAACATCAGAAAATGCAGCCAATGCACGCTCTGTCCACAACTGGCAATCCCAGCATTCTTCTGTGTTTGAGATGAGGACTTTGGGAGCAGAGGTCCCTGCTGGGATTCCCCCTCTGCCCATTCCTTTGCAACTCCATCCCTGGTAGACTTAGGGAAGGATAGCGGTGCAGTGGAGGAGCAACAGGTAAAGGAGAGCTGGAAAGGATGCCTGCCTTTTCAGCTCGCATTCTTATAAAAGATATACCTTACCTTTTTGGCTTAGGACAATTGGTTGCGATGGTGATGTATAATAAGTTTGATTTCAGTCTAGGGGGCAGTAGTATGCAAAAAAAACATGCAAGGTGGGTGAAGCTTTTGTGAGCTCCCGCCCTGCCCTGCATAGGGGAAACAGAGGTTCAATGTGAAAGCAGTAGGCAAGGGCAGGGCCGGCTTTAGCACTGGTGGAGCCCTGTGCGACAATGTTTGTTGGCGCCCTCCACGGACTTCCTCACTACCACCCTTTAACAGTGCCTACTCAAGTCTCCATAACCACTCTATCAGATGTATTTGATTGGTTATATAGCGCCACCTACACCAGTTTAGGGTGTCGGAGCACTTTACATCACACACACATTACACAGAGACAATCAACCATATGTGTTTAAATCAGTGTATAGGAAATGTTAAGAAGGAGGACTGCAAGGTGAGTCACATGTCATCCACACTGGTAGACAGTTTAGTTTAGGAGTGCTTGGTCTAGAGAAGAACAGACTCAGAATTTAAAACATAAAGGATTTTTTCTACTGAAATGAACCGTTTTTTAAACATTAGAATAATGAAAGACGGAGAAAAAAATCATAATGCTCTAATCTATATCTTCCAGTTTGCATGCAGCTCTTTGATGACAGTTATTAGTTCACTGTTCCATGTTAGGATTTTAACATCCCCACTGCTAGTAACAAGAGGATCTCTCGGACAAAAGCACTGATCTATTTAAACTATATGCACTTTGTGATCTGCATGGCACACATTCTTTGCAGCAGGGATATTAACCCTCTGTACTACAATAAAATGAGTTACAACTTCCACTAGACAAAACTCCTTTGCTCTCTAGGAAGAACATTAATCACCTGAGATTTCTTTACGTTTTTATAGTTGTACAAAAATTGCCAGAGGTCAGCAATGCAGCAGCAGGTGCTTTTAAACCATAAAATACTTTCGAATACAGCACCCCCCCCCCCTCCCCCCCCCCGAAGAGTCAGCACCTGGTGCGGTGGCACCGGTCGCAGCACCCTAGAGCCGGTCCTGGGCAAGGGAAGGGTGAAAGGCATCCCTGCCTACTGAGCCACCCTTGCTACTATGGAAGGTATAATTTCATTTTCATGCGTGAGTAATTATTTATGGTGGTGGCACAAACTCTTCCTGGATTTCGTGCACACGAGAGCCACATGCACAGTGGGTGTCACTTGACATGCACATGTGTTAAAGTCCGCTTTAGCCCTGTAACACAGAAGGGATTTTGTGGTGGCTCTTTGGTCCTGAACTTGACGACAGGATGCACTGTTTATTTAAAAAGAAGAAACGCTCTTCCTCGTTCAGACTTCTTTAGGAATGGATACTTTTTTGTCAAATATCCAAAAGGCAACAGTCCTCAGACCATTTTGGAAAACATCAAGGAAGGAATTTCCCTGGTAAATATTCTTGGAAGCTGAAGCAGAGTTGTCTATGCAGGAATCCTTATTCCTTGACTATACCAGCCTCAAACAATAGGTGGCCCTGTATTTCTGGTTGGAGGGTGGGATGGGTCTACGCTAGATGCCTTGGTGTTGAAAATAGTCAAATTCAGATTCATAAGTCTTTATTTCGATTTTTACACCATAAAAGACAGTTTACAAAAAAAAATTAAAAAGATTGAGAAACCAATTCATTTATATTGATATAAAAATGAAACAACAATATGTTTCTAAGACAAGAATTAAACAGTGGAAAGACTTAGTATAAAATGTAAAAAAAAATTAAGATCATTAAACATGAAGGTGTCTGGCTCTGGTTATCCAAGCCCACCCTAAGAACTTCGCTACTCCTATAACCGCTATCTCTGAGGTATTTGTTCCTAAAACCCACAGTGCCTCAGCACTCCCTCCACATTTCAACTGTCGACAAATAGGTCTAATCCATTTATTCCTGGCAGCTAAGTATGCTGGGCAGGCAAAGAAAAGATGACCCACACTCTCCTTTTGGTCATTACACCAGGGACAGTACTCAGTTGTATGACCATCCCATTTTTTAGTGAAAGACCTGACCGGTAGGGACCCCACTCTAAACTGGTGGTATAATTTTTTGTCCAGACTCTTAGAGATAACATCCCAATAGTTTTCTAGTAGGGGGTCCAACTTATGAGCCAGGAAACGACCCGTTAGAGTGGGGGTATTTAACAAGGCAACAGATTGGGATCTAAACGAGGCCCAGTACAACATTTTAAATTCTTTTTTCGATGGAAACACAGAAGACCCCGGATCAGCCCACAATTGGCTAAGTGCCATACTTTCCAAGATAAATTTCACTTCCCGGAGCCATGGGATATTACCTGAGCCAATTATTGATCTCACATCCGCTAGTTCGCTAGCAAAAAGACTTAGATGTGGCGACGTCCAGATCCGTCTCCATAATGTACGAGCCGATACCGTGCCATTTCATTTATCGGTTTGCAACCCATATCTAACAGAAGGGGTTTAATTGGTGTGGATTGGGGTAAGCCTACCAGTTTACGCAAAAATTTGTTTTGGGCTCTAACTAAGGGTGTTAGGTCCTTAAAACCCCAAAGATCGGCCCCATACAAAATTGCTGAATTAATTTTTGCTTCATAAATCTTTAATTCTGGTAGGACCCTTTTTGTCAAAGACAATCTTTGTTCTTGGATTAGACAACCCTTTAGGCGAACGGATCTTAAGTGAAGAGCATCTACCTGTGGGTTCCAGCGTAACCGGTAATCTAATGTCACTCCAAGATAGGTCAAAACATCCACTTGTTCAAGGGCAACTCCATTCATGCTTACATAACTCCTGATGGGGCGATTTTTAGTTAAAACCATGAATTTGGTCTTGCTCACATTAATTTTTAGTTCATTTAATTTGCAGAAATCCTCAAATCTATTAATCGCCTTTTGCAGGCCACTACGAGTTTTAGAGAGGATTAAAGTATCATCTGCGAAGATGAGCAAAGGGAATTTAGTCCCACCCAGTACAAGTGCATCAGTTGGGGTATTTTCGAAGAATTTCACCACCTGATTAATGAATAATAGGAATAGAGTAGGTGCCAAGACGCACCCTTGGCGCACTCCCCTCGTAACAGGAAAACTATCTGTTACCTGCCCCTGTCTTCCCCACCTCACCGTGGCAAAGTTGTCCTCATGGAATCTTATCAGGATGTCAAGTAATTCAGACGGCAAGCCAATCTTATCTAGGGCAGCCCACAATTTTGTCCTAGGCACTAGGTCGAAGGAGGACTTTAGGTCCACAAATGTGGCATAAATAGTCCCTGCGCCCAATAACACCACTTTCCAATAAACCAGGACAAATCGGAAGACCTGGTCGATGGTACTGGTGCCTACTCTGAATCCTGACTGTAATGGTGAAAGAATACTCTCCATCTCCATCCACACTTGTACCCTTGCAAGAACCATCCTTGCAATGATTTTCTGCATGGAATCAATTAAACTTATGGGGCGGTAATTACTGGGGATCGATCGATCACCCTTTTTAAATACAGGAAGAATTTCTGCCCCTTTCCATGATTCTGGGATCCTTGCCCCCTTTGCGATTGCATTGGCAACCTGGGTGATGTAGGGAACCCAGAGATGGAGATCTATTTTGAATAGGTCTGCCGGGATGCAGTCCATCCCGGGAGCTTTCCCTGTTTGAACTAGTCGAAGAGCGGATTCAGTGTCATCATTAGAGAACACCAAAGGATGACAGTGAGAAGGATGCAATGGGGCCCAATTCACCCGGGTATCATTAAAGACCTCTTCATGTTCTGGATCTTTGAACTGGGATGAAAAAAGTCCACCCATGCTTCCGCCGAAACATGGTTGTCAGGAATCTGTGAATCAGAGTTTCTGCCCCATTTTACAACTTCCCAGAATTTCGTCTGGCTGGAAGAGAGACTAGCTTCATATAGGTCAGACCAATAGCAGTCGTCCCACTCTTTCTTTGCCTCCCACTGGACCTTTTTGTACCTTTGACGCGCTGATTTGATCTCAGTAGTTACCCTTGATTTAATAGCTTCTTTGAGACCCCTAAATGCCTCCCTGCATACTTTATTATACCATTTCTTTCTGGTAGTAGGGACCTTCTTTACCCCAGGCTTCATAGGAAGAGTAAGAAGAGCTTTCAGTTTAATAAAACATTGATCGTGTAGATCACTAATCTGGTCGAGTACTTCCTTATTGGAAGATAGATTATGTATGGCATTCAAAGTAGATGAAGCTACCTCTGATATACCATCTAACATTGCGGGATCAGCCAGGACCCTACACCATCTAACCCGCCTTCTATCATTAGTTGAGACAGCTTCTGAGGTAACACACAGTGCTGCAGGAGGTCTGTCTAAGCCGCCAGTGAGTTTCAAACTTAGAAAAAGGGGGTTATGGTCACTCTCTGGACGATCCACAACGATCATGTCTTCCACTTGGGACCAGTACTCCATTTTTACCAAAATATAATCAATTCTGCTTTTGCTTGTCCCATTATCAAATGTAGGCTGACCAGCTTTATCAGACATCGTGCAACCATTGGTCGCTCTCAAGCCCCACTCTAAGCACAGCCCTAGCCAATGCAAAGCAGCCTCTGAACACCTTTTGGTATAGCTCAATGTTAGGTTCGGAATATTGCACAAGGCATCATCTTCACAACACAAGTCCTCATCCTCATACCTCTGGGGTTCGAAGGTACAGTTTAGATCTCCTGCTAAGACTATTAAATTATCTCTCCCAATCGATTCGAGGTAGGAGTCCAAATCGTCTATAATAGTCGGGCATCTCCCACCAGGAAGGCCTCGCGCGTAAATATTGATAAGAATGATATTCTGATGGTTTTCCCTGCATAACGTAATCCCCAGAATATCGGGGGTTTTCACTGGGATTTCCTCCAGTCTACAGTTGATAGACTGTTTAACCCAAGTTACTAATCCCCCAGATGCCCTACCCTTAGTACCCTTGACAGCTGGTTTAAAAAAAATTAAAAACCCTGTTTGGAAAATTGGATCTGGAGCCCAGCTCTCTTGGAATGATAAAACGTCAAAAGAATCGACAAAAGCTACCCAATCTTCCGAGGTTGTTCGCCCTTTAAGCCCAGCGATATTCCATGAGGCTATTTTCAGTACCGAGGCCTGTTGAGATGGGGCAACATAGACTAAGACCTTCAACCCTCTATTTGGATCCCCCTCGTTAATGGGTGCTAAATCATCCAGGAAATTCCACTTTAGAACACTCCCGGTAACCTCAACCATCTTCTGGTGCCCTCCCTCCTGTCTAGCTGAACAGATTTTACTAGGTGAGTCAGCTAGCCCTTTTACAGAATTACCTAGATGACTCTCTCCACTAGATATGGAGTGGAGTCAATCAATGCCCTCCAAGCCAGAAAGTGCTTCAAAACGATTGAACAGATGTGGAAAGGATGGGCTAAATGTATTCCTATCAATTGGGAATCTCCCATAGGGTCTTCTATGCATTAGGGGGTTAACCAAGGGGATATTATTTCTTTTGGGATAGTAGTAACTGAGCCCCAGCGTTTGCACATCCCCCATCCTCCCAAATCTGGCTTCCCTGCGTATAAAATCCACCACACGAGGATCCCTGAAATTGATAATAATACAATCACCTTCCAGGTCCTTCGGGCAGGGTCCTATCCACTCTACTCTTCTAACACTAAGAATTTCCGGTATAAAGGATGGGGGCAGGGGTCTATTTTTATTTAGCCAGAAAACAACTTTATTTCGGAGATCCCCATATGATTCAGGTTTTCCATCTTTAAGAGTTGAGACACCTGTTAGGACAATCGTAAAGGGAGAAGCCTCTGGGGGTAGGGTAATACAGGGGATACCCCGTTTATGAGTTTTCTGGGCCAAGAAGTGAGAGTTATTAACTTTATCCCCCAAAACTCTAGGTGTTGGTTTGGTCGTAACTGTTGTATTGGAACACTCCTAGCAGGGTTCGGGGTTTGGGCAACAGTGGAAATCTTTACATTTTGCCTACTATCAACTTTCTTACTCCCACCCCTAGACTTATCACTAGCCGGATTGATTGTATTAGGTTGTGTGGTAGGTTGTTTGGGGAGGGCTTGCGCAGGCCTTTTGGTTGTAACAAGGGCATTCGGGGGGTTGGATGTACTGACTGGAATAGATGGGATTGGATAAACATTTACTATCTTTTTTAGTATACCGGTATTCTCTTTAACAAGATTTTCCAGTTGATCTAATTTAGAGTTCATAAGTTTAGTACGTTCAAGTAATGGTAGCATAAGTGATTTTACTAATAATTCCATTTTACTTAAAAGTCCATCATGATATTTCGAGCTATCTGAACTATTAGCTAGGTTTTTCGGTGGTGATTGCAAGGAGGACAAAGGACTAGTAGCAACCACGGTAGGTTGGGAGCTAACAATAGTTACAGGGGTAGGGATAAACTCGGGGTTGCTATTTGTTTTGGATATTTTGGACATACTCCCCAACTGAGGGCCCTTACTTCTCTTCCTCTTGCAGGGCAAATTCCGTTGTGTTTCACTAGTGATGGGGTCACTTTGAGCAGAGCTAATATTTAATATACTGTCCCCACTACTGCTTTCTATTGAGACACTGGATAAAGATCCACTCTCAATAGAATTCAGAAGCGATCTCTCCACAACTGGATGGACATCTACCAACACTGTATCCAAAGACTGGATGGGAGTTGTGGGGGGTGGCTGGGGACTAGCTACTGTTGCAAGTCGTCCGATGGAGGAGCGCTTCCCGGTAATAAGATCTAAAGATAAGCGTTTCTCAACGAGGGCTATCTCCTTTTCCAGGATGCCAGTTGCCCTAGTTATGAAAGCATCAAGGGGACCAGTTACCACCCCACTGCCCGTCTGTACTTGCACAACTCTTTCTTTCCCCGAGCGTAAGGGCATGCTTCCCAATAGGAATTAAAATAAAGGGGACCAGATATAAGCAGCAATGTCACCCTGGATATAAAAAAAACAACTCAACAAAGCAAGTAGAACAAGCAAGGAGAGATAAAGAAAGATAAAACTAAGGGGGGGTGACCCAACCCAACCTCAGCCGACCTCGGACGGCCACAGACGGCCCGCCCTTTGCCCGGTCTTAACCCCGGGCTGAGTCCCGCGTGCGTCCCGCGGTGCGCGATGGGAGCTCGCTTAAGTACAAGAAAAGAAGGCGAAGCACACCCGGGAAGAGACACCAGCTGTGGATGGAAAGGGGAATGCTGGTTCTCGCAGTCCCGGGCGCCCGCTCTGGCTTCTCGTAGTCAGGTAGTTCCAGTCAGATCACAGCCTCTCAGCGTCCAATGGCAGGTAACACAGCAGGGATTTTAAACAGCACCAGGCAGTGTAACAAAAGTCCAATATCCAAGGTTGTGCTGCGAGCGGCTCCCACGAAGCGGGGGCCGCGAGCAGAATTGAGGCGGTGAAAGAAGGCGGGGCACGCCCGGGAAGAGGCACCAGCTGTGGATGGAAAGGGAAATGCTGGTCCTCGCAGTCCCGGGCGCCCTCTCTGGCTCCTCGTAGTCAGGTAGTTCCAGTCAGATCACAGCCTCTCGGCGTCCAATGGCAGGTAACACAGCAGGGATTTTAAACAGCACCAGGCAGGGTAGCAAAAGTCCATTATCAAAGGTTCTGCTGAAAATAGTCTTTACAGGCTATAGAATTGAGTTTACCTCTCTTCACCCTGATCTGCGGACCACAACTAGTCCTTCGTCAAGAGAATTACAAAGAAAGAGGTAGTTTCAAGCTTTCTTTCTTGAAGACAGGGAATGAGTATACTCAATTATCTTCCTAGTTTCCAAATTAGTAGGAGGATTCCTTATTGGCATAAAGACACTCAAAAGATGAATCAAGGACATTCCTTTCAAAATAAAGACATTAAAAAGGATCATTAACATGGTCTTAACAGATTGCTCTCCTTGTTGGGAAATGTGAAAAGATGATGATGTTTTTGAAACTGATACAGCTGTTTTTCCTAAAATCTCTATGTCTTTCTAAACATCTCAAAAAGTAGATTTTCTAACCTACTTGCCTTCTCCATTTTCTGAGGAGTAAAGATTGCTTTAATTTTTGGATGTGAATGAGCTTTGTTAATCTGTTTTGGCATGTCCAGTTCCATTAGGAAGTCAGACTTCTTGTTCATCACTATTGGGTAGCCTTGTCAAGGTAATTAAGCGTCATCCCGACCATAAGTAGATGGATAAAATCTAATAATTTGTCAGCTTATTCAACAAAGAATGTCCTTCAACAAAGAATGTGGAGAAGTGTGGCTCAGGGGTTAGAGGCGGCAGACCCGGAAGCTGAGATCGGCCCTGGACCAGGGTTCAATTCCCCGCCTCGGCGGGTCTTGGGCTCAAAAATTCCACGGACTCGATAATTCTCGCTCCGGTGCCTTCTCAACTCATGGGTTCACACTCTGCGACTCTGGGCAATAGCTTGCTTAATCTCCACAAGGGCCCCTCGCGGCGGGATGCCTGGCTTTCACCTTGTGGATACCCTGCCGGGGTTATCTCACAGGGGAATACCAGGACGGGTTCCCTAAGCAAGCGCCGGGAAACCCTTTGTGGGTAGCTGTGCGCTATATAAGCTCAAAAATACATACATATACATACATAATGTCCCTCCTCCTGAAAGGATTCACGATATTGAACACTAAGGGGCCGATTCCGATCTCAGTCGGAAGGGCACTGAATCGGGTTTGGCATTAGCGGACCCGATTCAGAGGCTGAATTTCCATCCGAGTCATACACAGGTCCGGACGTCGAAGTACGATGCGAACAAGTGCGAAATCTCCGTACGACTCGGTCATAAGCAAACCGTGGCGCGCAATGGAGACGTTTCACGACCGAGCTAGTACGATGCTCGATTCAGACAGCCGGATTGAGTCAGAGCATCCGGCTCGCAATAGCTCCTGGAGTTGGACTATGGGGGTCCGCGCCAGACTCCCTGTTTCCCGCATCCTTACGACTCAGACACAGGGGGAGACCCATGGGTCTCCCAACACAGGCATGTATGGTGCAGATGGCACCGACGCGTACCCACTGTAGGGGGCGCACTTATCCGTGACGTACCCATTCAGTCAATGGGTGCCCATGTACGCGTTGTACGACCGGCTCCCATTGACTTCTATGGGAGTCCGACCGAACCGAGTCTGATAGCATACGGCCATATCGTACTCGCTCGGTCGGACTGCAGGAGTCCGGATCGGTCGGAAAACACCTCCGATCCGGCTCGGTTGGAGTGCTTTCTGACCGGGCTGCCGCTTGGGCTAAGATTCAAGCTTTTACCTAAATAGGATAGATAGACTTGGGACCTGGTGACCAGCGGGACACCAACCTGCGGACAAGTATCATTAAGATACACATTCGGGCCCATAAACCACTCTCACTTACAATATCCGGTCGATGAAACCTTGCTGGAGATCAATTTCGGGCTTTTATATATGTCCGATTTCCCTAACGAATTGAACCTATTTAATTATTAAGCCCTTCCTTACACATGAATCTATTTTAGTTGATTAGATATAGGTAATTAATCACAGAAATTATTCACCTGGTTTATTCATTAAATGACCCCAGACTCAGTTTCAATTTAACATTTTATCTGAAATATTTAGTGAATCAAATGCACATTACAGAGTTAACTCCATCATTCTGAAGAGGTAAGATTCAAGTACCTTAATTAGACTATGAATTTTAATGACGAGTCCCTCAGGAAAAAGAGGATAGAGAGAAAAGGCACATTGACAAATTACACAGATTATATTTACCTAGGATGGTGCAAGATCATACCCCACTGGCCAAGAGATTGGGCCCCCCAAAAAATAACAGGCTCAGGACAGGATTAGGACAGGACAGATCACCTCTTCTGGATTTAAGGTCAGCGTCAAACCTCTCTCTGATGCTAGTTTCCCTCCTCGATTTCTTCCGCAAAACTCCTTCCTAGTTCCCTCACTTCCTTGATTCTTCCGCAAATCTCATTCCTAATTTTATTTGTAGAATATTCTAAATCTGCTTTCAGGTAATTTGATCAAGATTCTGACAGCATCTCTCTCTTAGCGTTCTGGCACTGATCAGGCAATTTCATCAAACTAACTATCCCAATTATACCTTTTGGTGGCATGTTCCACCCCTAAATGTTTTAAACTTGTGTAAATTGTGAATTCTGATTGGACAAGCCAAGGGGATGATCATCACACCATACTAAGTTTATTACTTTTTCTTAAGAGCATTTACTTATGTTCACGCCCATTAATTTGTTTCACCCAAGCTTTATTCACACCCGTTTTCATAATAATTCTGAACATTGTATAACATTTATAAATTTTTTCATTGAGTCTTCAGGATGTTCCGTCATCTTTCAGACTATGAGAAAAGGTTGTCCTTGATCAAGTTCCAAGACTTGAGATCATGACTCCGGGGTTGTTTCTAATGCACCTGCGCGCACAGCCCACATGGTTATTTGCCTTGTCTCTCATTTTAGGCCCAATTACGAACTAACAGAGAGGTAAAAAAGACAAGAACTTAGATTCAAATAAAATGGTTTCACTGTATACCACTTATTTCTACTCTAATCTAATTTAATAAAAATAATTCTTTATGCATTAGTACTTAGTATAAAATACAGTTTCGTTTCAAGCAGAGCAGATGCTTAGCATGTGAGTTCTGAAGCGGCCATTTTCAGTGTTAGTACTCAGAAGCAAAGCTTTCCCTTCAAGCGTTATGACATCATGCAGTTGACGCATGCGCAATTCAATTCCCGCATTTTTTTGCGCGTTAGTAGACACATAGAAAAGCTTCCCCTTCATCTACATTGTGTACAAATTTTAACTAAATTAGAATTACAAACATTTATTAGTACTTTATTATGATTTTATGAGAGGATTCATCCAGCAAGTTGCTTACATGCAAATCCTTGCTCCATCAATCCCCTCGCTGATGGCATTTATGCCATCAACAACTACCCATACCCAAATCAAATGCCAGCTTTAGCACATTTCCATTCTCTTCTCTAATTTGTTCATTTCTATTTCATCTTTTCCTTCCATGTTCTTCATTTTCTTATATAATTCACCTTTTAATTCTTCAAGCCTAATTTCGTCATATTTTCTTTTCTTTCCCTGTTTATTTATCTCATATTTTCTTCTCCTTTTAATGCATTAGCACCAAATCAATATAAGGCATATCAAAGTTATTCCAAGTATAGGTAGTATTATTTGAGCTACAACTCCTTTACTAAAACTAGTAAGCCAATACCCTATTGAAGTTAAACTATTCGTTAGTCTTTTCCACACACCGTCAACTTCCAGTGGTTTAAATTCCTCTTCCAAATTAGTAATATTCTTAATATATTTCCCAATTTCTATACTTTTATTAGGTATGTAAGTGCAATAATGTTGCGCTTTCAACATTTTACAGACTCCACCATCTTTTGCTCATAATATATCAAGGGCAAGCCGATTCTGCAAAACCATAGACCTGATCGCAACCATTTCAGTATTGATCATTAAAAACCCTCCAGCAGTGTCGGTTGATAAGCGATCAACTACTGTGGACAATTGACAAATTCTTCATGAATTTAGACTTACTCCCACTGAAGGTATCAATGCACTGAATATATCTCCTACAATGTCTGCAAAACTAGCTCTTTTACTATGTATTAGTTCATTATTGCTTTCATTGGTTCCAGTGATTCTTTTTACATGGTAAACTTTAGGAAATACTATTCCGAAATAGCAACTCCCATACCACCTTTCAGGTAGCTTAAAATAAGCGCTTTGTTCTCACAAATATAATAGATTCCAGGAAATACTGGATCTGTTCCTCATTTTACTCCCCATCCTCAAATAATCAAGGAATTATGTTCACATTCACTGGAACCAATAAATACATTGTTATAGCCAGTTTTCAACCCGTGGAGACAAATCTTCCCTTTCTTTTCAAAATCTAATGCCATTGCAGCCTGAGCCTTGCCAGGTGTATAACATTTTCTTTTCTCCGCCCATGATGGAATTTTGGGTATCTTTTTAATGGCCTTCTTCTGAAAATCTTGTCTCCTGTCTTCTGCTAAATTCAAAAATATATTTTCTTCTTCTTTTAGTGAACATCTTAAATTATGTCTATGAGCTTCTGCTATATCTATTGCGTTTTGTGCTAAGAAAAAATCTCTATTAACTGTGCAGCTAGACTAGTGGGTTCTGGATTCATTTTCTAACAGGAACTTCTGAAAATTTCACAATTAAGTTTGGATAATAATACTGCAATTTTCCTGTTTTATAGAACAGACTTGTTAGTGCACTACATGATATGCCATAGGTTAACGGTAAATGGTGATATGTGACTCCTTCTGCTACTGAAGCTGGTAATTTCATGCATACATAACAATCACTAACCTCCATAGTGTCTACATATTCAAATAATAATTTTTGTAAAGACATTTAGATCTGTGTTATTAATTGATACTGTGTGATGTATCTCTAACTCATCTGATGCTTGTAATTCTTCTCTATTTCCCTTTATGTTAGCTAGCTCTCCATCTGTAACTAGCATTTTTCTTTTCTTTACTCATCAAATATGGTAACGCTATGGTTAATCCTAACCATACTATAATCACTAATAGAATACTACATATACATGTTCTACAACGCTTTTGTAAACAATTTCGTGTTGGTCTTTCAGTAACTCTATTTTAGCCATAATTTAAGACGATTTATCTTCTTTCTTTCAGAAAATTCACAATTTTTATTAATTCGTTTTCAAGGAGGTCTCACCTCTCCTTCATTAATTTGACCTGCAATTATTTCTTCATCACTATCTTCATACAAATCTAAATTTTCAAGATCTTCAAGAATAATGTAAGTCCATTCAGGTCCTTTGAACTTCTTATTCAATATTCTTAATCTCTGACTCCTTCGCTTTAGTTTCTCATTATTCTGTCCCGATTGACTAGTGACTTCATTCACTTGATCAGGTTCTTCATCAATGGTCTTAAGGTGATACCTCAATCTTTTGACATATCTGGGCCAATTATCACCTTTTCTGACTGTTTTGGGTTGCACTGTATTGTCACTTTCTTCGTCACTTTCAAGTATTCTTTTATTTGTATTTTGTTGTGGCACAACTTGATTTTCTTCAACTTCTGAATCCCTCTCTAGTTGACCGAATTCAGGACTCTTTGAAGTACTACTTTTCACCTGAACATGTTCCGCATTATCTAACTGACCCTGTGCTGATTCCCTGCTAACCTGTTCTTCTCCCTGTTCTTTTTTCCCTATTCTTATTTGATTTGGTTCACGTTTTTCTTCTTCAGAATTGAGTCTCAAATCAGTCTGTGTATATTTTTCTATCCTTATCTGTTCTTGCTTAGAGTCTTCAACAATTTCGTGTTCTGTTCCCTGAACTTGATCTTCTATATCTCTTTGATCCTCAATGACTTCTACCGTCTCTGCTTTTGTTCTGCTCCTTGTTCTTATTTCTGCATCAGGTAAGTCAACTGCTGCTACCCAATCCTCCTGACTAGTGCTTGGTTGGTCTTGATCAGCTACTTCAGAGTTTGTTATTTTAGGCTCTGCAGCTGTACAACCTTCTGCACCTTCAACTTCAATTTCTTGTTGTTGATTTCCTTCATCAGGAGCTGGTACTTTCTTTGTATGGCTGGCATGTATCCAGTTAGGCAATCCTGCACATTCAACTAATATGACCTGTTTGGGGGACTCCATCAGGGTGCGAGACACGTTTCTCAGTGTGATTCTTCACTACCACCCAGTCACCTGGATTTAGATCATGTGCTTGATTCGGCTGCCTGGCCTCTACATCTTCTCCAACCTGGTGAGAGACAGAACGCAGTAGGTCAGCCAATCTTTTACAATAATACAATACCAGATCATCAGTTATGCTTAACAATCTGTGTCCAGGTATGAAAGCTAATCTCATTGTTCTTCTCGTGAGTACTTCATGGGGACTCAATTTGTGTCAGGAATGTTTCTGAGTCCCATCAGAACACGAGGCAATGCACCTGGCCAATACAGTGAAGTGGATGCACACACCTTTGCCAATCTTGATATTTATTGTGCCATTCAATGGTTCCACTACTCCAGAAGCCTCTGGGCTTTAGGCACAGTGCAACTTTTGTTCAATCTTGAATGCTTCACAGATAATTCAAATTATTTCAATTTTAAAGTGAGATCCTCTGTCTGATTCCACCGTTACTGGAAAACCAAAACGCTGACAAATCTCCCTCAACAATAATTTTGCAACTGTTATGATGTCATTTCTCCTGGTTGGGTATGCTTCCAACCATCGTGAGAACAGACACACTATGACTAGTATGTATTTTAGTCCCCCTACATGGTGGTAACTGAATGAAATCAACTTGCAACCTCACAAACGGTCCTTCTGCTTTCCAGTTCTTCCTCAACTGACCACTGTTTTCCTACCTGGGTTATTTTGTTGACAAATTAAACATCTCTGGCAAAGGCTCTCTGCAACAGTTCTAAACTTTGAATTGTACCAATCTTATCTGGAAAGTCTGATCATAGCATCCCTACCTATGTGTTTGTCTCCAGGATACAATGATCTGGCATGACTGGTCTGCCAGATAAATCCAAACACCATCTCCTTCTAGTCTTTGGCATCCTATTTGGATCCACTCTTCCTTTTCGCTTACTCTACCTCATCTTGTAAATTTCTCACTTCATCCCATGTTTCTAACGCTGAAATGAGCATAAGTTGGCATCTGATTCCTGTGGTTTCAATTTTCTTGTTCACTGCCATTTTTGTTTTAGCACAATATTGAGTAACTTGGTCAGCATAACGATTACCAGCAGTCACATAGTCATTTCCTGACTGATGTGCAGCACATTTGACCACAGGTACTTCTTTTGGCAACTGAATGGCTTCTAAAAGTTCTTTCATATATTGTCCATTTTTGATAGGGGTTCCTGAAGAAAATCATAAAATCCCTTTGCATCCAAAGTTTTTTTTTTCTTTTTTAATTTTCATAACCTTTTTTTGGAAAGAATTGCACAGCTCAATTACATAGTTCCACAATAGAAGCAGATTAAGCACATCAATACATTGCAGCACAGCAGAGATAGTTGCACACTTGTGTCACATTAGAGACAATGCCATGGAGAGTTGTCATAAATCCCAGTGAGGGGCGAAAGCGACGACCAGGGAAGGCACCAGGCATAGAGGGGAAAGGCAGGGAGAATGGAAGGGATGTGAACAAGAAGGGAGCAGCTCATGGACTAACACCGGCACCCGCTGCGGGATGGGAGCTGGCGGGGAGCGCAGGAGAAGTCGCAGAATGCTGGGGGTCATGGCTTGAAAGGTAGGTAACAAGTGGGCCCCATATGTCCAATGGATGAGACCCGGTCGGCAAGAGGTCCCAGAACTCAGACAGGAGGGTTAGGAAGCGGGACGCATCTTCGAGCCAGGGGCTGCCTTAGGCGCAGGCCAGCGACCCCAACACATCGAGACCCTACGCCACCCGAGGACCAACAGCATGGCAGTCAAACAGAGGCATCTGGCCAAAATTTAACAAAGCCTAAGAGGCATCACGGGGTCAGGTTGGAGTGGTGACAAGGTGATTTCGGAGCTAATTGCACAAACCTCCCGCCAATATGATGAGACCCAGGGGCACAGCAGGCAAGATGAGCTAAATCAGCAGCTGGCGCTGAGCAGCGCAAGCATCTGTCACTTGCTACAATACCTAATCGGTGAAGTTGGGAGGGGGTGCGATACAGCCTGTGTCTGTATTTGAAGTGTATAAGGCGCAAACGATAGTTGGGGAAAGGCGTTTGATCTGAGTACAACAATACAACCAATCCACTTGAGAGATCTCGATTCCCAGGTCCTCTCCCCATGCTATGCGCGCCAGGTCAGTAGAAATGGAGGACGCTGCAAGCGTGTAAGCGTGAATTTTAGTAACCAATTTCTTGGGAGTGGAAGAGGCATAGAGCAGATCAAGAGTGGCCAGCGAGGGAGGAGGTTGGAGAAAGGTGGAGTGTAGCTTCCTGCAGACAGCCCGGAGTTGGTAAAACAACAGGGTGTCCATAGGGCCAGAGTCAGCGGCAAGCGAAAAGAAGGTATCCCCAGGATACAGGTCCGATATTGCGGAGAGGTTTAAACGAGTGGCGTGTTTAACCACCACCGACGACTTGAGTGGAGGAAAGGCAGGGTGATGAGCAATGGGCATAGTGTTTGGGGAGAGCATATCAGAGCTGGAGATCTTATGAATGCCATCCCAGGCCCAGCACAGGGTTTCGACCGTATTAATTTGAGTGCGTTGAAGCTTCGCCGGGGCAAACAGTGCAGTTGTGAGCGGCCATAGGGCAGCAAAGTCATCCTCCACCACCACATGGGGTTGCATCGGAGTAGGGTGGAGCCACAAAATGGAGAAAGCTGACCTGAGCACTAAGAGCATAGAGCTTAAAGTCCGGGGCTCCCAGCCCGCCGCGTGACATTGGAAGGGTGAGGGTGTTGTAATCGATCCTGGTTTGCCGACCCGCCCAAACCAGGGTAATAAGCAAAGAGCAAATCTTGCAAACAAAATGAGCAGTGAGAGGGATGGTGATGTTAACGAAGAGATATAAGAACTTCGGGAGCACCACCATTTTGGCAATCGCTATGCGCCCGGCCAATGAGAGTGGCAGCCGGTTCCAATCCACTGCGCGGCTGAAGTTGGCTCTCCCGAGTTTATCCACGTCTCTGTTCAACCAAACACCCAGATGCCTAGTAGGCTTTGAAGCCCACACAAAAGGGTAATCAGAATCAAAGGGAGTTATGGCATCCATGAGAGGAAATAGTACAGATTTGTTCCAATTAACTTGAATACCAGAATAGCCACCGAAGCATATCACCTCACGGACTAGAGGGCTGAGATTCTCCTGAGGGTGACGGGCATTAAGAGTGATGTCGTCTGCATACATGGAAATCAAACAAGCCCGAGCCATGAAACCAATGCCTCTCTGAGTGTGGTGCTGCCGGAGACGAGCTGCAAGAGGCTCCACAGCGACAGCGAAAAGCATGGGGGAGAGCTGGCAGCCCTGTCGGGTACCGCGCCCGATAGGAATGGGCTCAGAAATCTGTCCGCTGATAAGCATACCAGCGGTGGGAAGAGTATACAAAAGTAACACTTTGCGTATGAAGACCCGACTGAAGCTCAGGCAGGGGAGGAGATAGAACAAGAAGGGCCATTCGAAGGTGTCGAAGGCCTTAGTGGCATAGAGTAAAGCTGCCACTGCCGAAAGCAACAGATTAATTTGATGAAGGACGGAGAAGATGGTCCGGAGGTTGTGAGAGGTTGCGCGACCGGGAATAAAACTGGATTAGTCAGGGAGGGCAATAAATGGCATGAGTGGAAGTAGACAGGAGGCAAACATCTTGGCAAAGATTTTGTTGTCAAGGTTGATGAGGGAAAGGGGGCGGTAGGAATCTTTCTGCTCGGGGGGCTTGTCTGGCTTGAGAAGTAGGGTTAAGAGTGCCTCACGCAGTGATGGGGGAAACTGGCCTGATCCAAAGGGATCGTTATACATAGCAGCTAGGTGGGGAGTCAAAAGAGTAGCGAAGGCCTTATAAAATGAGGCTGGCAGACCGTCAAAGCCGGGGGCCTTGTCACCAGGCATACTGTTTATGGCAGCTAAAATCTCCTCCTTGGAGAAGGGCTCCTCCAGGAATTCCCAATGTGAATTACCGAGCCAGTATCAAAGTATTGATCAAAAACTTCACAAGGGAGGGGCGTGGCTAGCAGCCAAGCATGGCGGCAGCGTGAAGTGAGAGCTCCCTAAGGCATTACGGCCTTTTCTGAAACCCGACACATTAATCCGCCGCATTATCCACCCGAAGAAGCGGTAACCAGGTCCAGTACCAAAGCGGCACCATCCGATCCAACCCAGGAGAAAATCGTGGGCTGGAAACTGCATCGTCTTGCACTGGCGAAATTGGGCCTGCGGCTGGAGGGAAGTACCGGCCTTTCGTGATTGCCCAGCCCCGGCGGAAGTGAGGTCTGGCCGGCTTGATCCCGGAGGTGCCCCCCGCCCCCGACCGGGACGAAGCGGAGGACGCCCCGCACCAAGAGAAACAGTGAGGGCTTCTGAGACGCCGCCGAGGCATAGACCAGCGGAGACGCCTGCTGGAGCCTGGGGGATACCGCCGAGGAAATACAGCAGCTGCAGAATCGTGAAGGTGACCGGGCTGACGGCGGCGCCTCGCATGACCATAAGACACCCCAACGGAGGTGAGACCTGATCAGCGCGAGTAAGGCGGGAGGAGTGCTTGCGCGCCGGGTACGAGGAGACCCTTTCGCCTTCGGCGGCGGCACAAACGGACACACGTGGAGCTGGCCTTCGGCGGTGCATGCAAGTACTCCCGGGGTCCCACAGAGAACGCAGGCGGACTGGGGAGAGCACCGGAGGGGCCAGCTGTGAGAAGGTGGCCTGATATGCAGTGCTCACTATTCTAGTGAACACTATGTATCAGTCCAGCAACCCTTATTGATGATTGGTTGTAAGTCAACCTTATAGACCAGCTATCCTAGTAGCATGGATACGAGCAGTCTAAGGCTAAAGACTCGAGAGGGCGTGTTAAGCCAGCTGTTTACCACACATATACCCCTTGAATACCCAGTGAAAGGACACCACACAAGTGTTATGAAAATAAACAGTGTATTTATTTAAATCACAACAGCCCTGTACTCTTTATGAGGACAGGGTACTAAGCACAACACAAAACTCTTACGAAAATACTTAAGTTAGCACAGTATATACAAATGCCCGAGGGCCACGGAAAACCATATACTCTGAAAGTGGAATGCGAAATTACTAGCAGGTAAGTACAGTACTAATAGCCTTTGGAATCGCTAGGACTTGACTATAGAATCGTTAGATTACTTCTAGGAGACCCAGGGGACTCGGGTGCAGAGTGTGCACTCTCACGCGTGATGCGGGACAAAGTCTATGGTAGCTAGTAATGACAAAGTTAGTGTTCTCGGGCGAACCCGACCTGGTAGGAGGAAAACGAAAGTGGATTCTGACCCTTGGATAGTGAGGCTATGCTGGGGCACCGAAATGCCGAAGTTACCTAGCCCAGGGGCTGCAGCTGCATAGGACTCAAAAGTCGTCGGGAATCCTCGTAGACGGACCAGGAGCCTGGAAGAAAGAAGTTGCTGGCAGACGACCAGTGAAGAAAGTTCGATGGATCCAAGCCTGGATCGAAGGAAGATGACACCTGAAAGCAGAGGGGACCAAGTTCGAGACTACTAGCCAGTAGTCAGTGGGCACCAGGAGGGCACCGGATGGTAGCCAACTCGACTAGGTGAGTGGGTGACGCTGTGCTCGCAGATCTCACGGACCTAAGTGGCCATATAAGGAAGGACCAGCTCTGGCTTGGTTTCCCCCTGTGTCATGGTCCACTAGGCAACCCCTCACCCTAAGGGTATCTGAGGGTCTCCACCATAGGGAATCTCTGCCTTTGGTGTGTCTTGGGAAAGAAGAAGGCTGATGCTGGGATGGAGTACTGAAGTGAGGCTCCTCTACCTTTGGGCTCAACTTCCTCCAATCACCATTCATCATGTGTGCCTTTCTTTCTTTAGCTGAGATGCACTGAGCTCTCAGGGTCAGCCTCTGGCTACCTAAAGCTGGAGGCTGAGTCCCTCTGTTTGGCTTACTGGAGGGACAGGTCAGGTCTGGGGTTTTTAGGCCCCAGGTTTGGCTGTGCTCAACAGTGTCCAGCTGTGGGAGGTCCCTAACTACTTTTAAGGGGGATCCCTCAGGAGTCTGTTTTATCTTTACTTGGCTAGGTTTACCAGCTTCAGTGATCCTAATCTGCTGATTAAGGAGTTCTTTTGGACAGGGGGCCCTTTGGGGTCCACCACTGGCCTCCCTGACCTCTTCAGCCCTGGGCTGACTGAGGCAGGGTAGAGAGGTGCAGGTTACCTGCTCCAGACTGGGTCCCACCTGGGAAGGGTCCACTGCCATCAGGGGCTCTGCCAGGCTAGGCCTGACTACCTCTGGGGCAGTTCCTTCAACAGGGGTAGAGTCAGTTCCCTGAGGAGGCTGGCTCTCACCTAGTGTCTGGGAGGGGGAAGACTCTTCTTCCTCCTCAATGCTCTCTGTTTGAGTGGAGTGATCTATTGTTTCAGGCTTCACAACCTCACTATCTGTTTGAGTAGAGGCTGAGACCATTTCAACCTTGCCAACCTTTTCAGGAGGGCACTCAGTTTGTGTTTGGGCTGTGACTGTCACAGCCCTCCTATCCGGTTCTGGAAAGTCTGTCTGAGCCTGGGCAGTGGCTACCACTGCCCTTCCAACCTTTTCAGGGAGGAATGGTGCTTGGACTGGGGCTGTAGCTATTACTGCCCCACTAACCTGTCTGGATAGGCCTATCATTCTGGAGTGAGTTTCTTGCTCCACCTCAGCCCATGCTGAGAGTTCCAGGTCATTCCCCAGTAAGCAATCTACAGGTAGGTTGTCTGTCACTGCCACTCTCATGGGCCCTGTGACATTACCCCAGCTGAGCTTGACTACTGCCATGGGATGCCTTCTCTTCACTCCATGAATGTCTGTCACCTGATAAGTAAAACCAGGGGTCAGTTGAGCAGAGGGGACCAGATGGTCAATCACCATGGTGATGCTGGCCCCTGTGTCTCTGAATGCCTCAACTTTCTGACCATTCACTATGACCTCTTGTCTATACTTCCCCAAAATGTGGGGTCCAGTAGTGAAGTTGGCAAACCCCATGCCAGTCTCACAGACAAGAGTGTGGTCAGGGGACCTGGCTAGGCCATAGTCCTCCTG
Source organism: Lissotriton vulgaris (assembly GCF_964263255.1). NCBI lineage: Eukaryota > Metazoa > Chordata > Amphibia > Caudata > Salamandridae > Lissotriton > Lissotriton vulgaris. The sequence continues at coordinate 206,134 of NW_028251703.1, forward strand.
ATTGCCCAAAGTAATGCCCACCACATTCTTGGGGGCACTCCCACCACCTGGGGGATTACCACTAGTGGTAACAGGTTTAGGAGTATTACCTGGGGGTATATTTCCCTTATTGCCATTTTTAGGGCAACTGGCATCACTTTTGTAATGGCCCACCTGTTTACAGGTATGGCAATAAGGTTTCTTCTGTTCTGAAGGAGTGTTCTGGGACCCACCACCCTTGTTGGAGGTTTGGGGCCCTGGGGAAGTCTTCTCTGTGGATTTATCCCCACCCTTCTCTTGAGGCTTGGTTGATTCCTTCTTTTGGTCACCACCCTGGTTTTTAAGCCTGACCCTGGTTCTGACCCATTTGTCTGCCCTCTTACCCAATTCTTGTGGAGAGGTCAGATCAGAGTCTACCAGGTGCTGGTGTAATAACTGGTTCTGACAATTACTTAAGATTTGCTCCCTCATAATTAGATTGTACAATCCTTTAAAATCAGTAACCTTACTACCCAGTAGCCAGCCTTCAAAAGCCTTAGTGGCACAATCAACAAAGTCAGTCCAATCCTGAGACTGAGTTTTCTGGGTATCTCTGAACAGCATCCTGTATTGTTCAGTGGTTAAACCAAACCCATCAACCAGTGTATTCTTCAGGACTTGGTAATTGTTAGCATCCTCAACTCTAGTAGTGAGGAGCTTATCTCTACCTTTACCATCAAAGGAGAGCCACAAGATAGCTGCCCACTGACTCTGGGGAACACCCTGCACAGTGCAGGCCCTCTCCAAAGCAGTAATCCATTTGTGGATGTCATCCCCTTGTTTAAAGGGGGGCACTATCTTATTCAGGTGCTTTGTATCAAAACTCCTTTCCCTATTGCTAGGTACAATGCTGCCACCAGTGGGCTGTAGCCCACATAATTCTTGCTCTCTAGCAAAGGCAAGTCTCTCTTTGGCCAGGGCAAGTTCTTCCCTTTCAATCCTCAGTTTGACTGCCCTTTCTTCAGCTTCATACACTCTCCTCTGAGAGGAAGTCATCCCTCTGTGAGAAGAGTTGTGAGAGCCATTGGTTCGAAGGGATCTGTTAGAGCCTCTTGATAGAGACCTAACTCGTCCATTCCCAATGTTAAGCTGGCCTGAGAGTGGCCCCAGGGGTCCCCTAGTACCATTCTCATGCCTGCTTAAGTTGGACCTGGTTAGTCTGCTGACTTCTACCTGTCCCTTATCTGCCTCATCCCCTGACAACTGATCCTCATCCTCATCCTCAGCATCTTCTGCTTCCTGGAGGGGATGGTCATGGCTATCAAAGGGTCCCTGTAAGGAGGGCATACTCCCATCTGGATTAGAAGGGTCTGGGTTACCAGCCCTACTGGCATCATAAGCCTCTAAGAGACCAATCAGAAAGGAAGTTGTGGGTTTAGACCCCTGTCTTATCTTCCTGGAGGTACACACCTGTCTCAACTCCCTGAAGCTAAGAACAGTATATCTGGAAGTGGGGACCTGTGGAGGGTCCACTGACACATGGGGAGACTCAGAGTTTCCTCCTTTGTCTGACATACTGTTTCTAGTGTGGTGTAAGTGATGCACCTACCTACACTATGTGTTTGCCTACTGATCCCTTGCTAAGAGCTGCAGCCAAGGTGTGCTAAGCCTTGAGGAGCTGCAACAGCTGGTTCAGTAGAACTCAGAGTATTCTAAGCTAAGTTATATGTACCTGAAGTACTTATGTGATCTTTCAACAAGATATTCTTAGGATACGTGTGGTAAAACAACAGCAAGCTCAAATCCCAACCGCTGCTCACCAATGTTAGAAGGTGGCCTGATATGCAGTGCTCACTATTCTAGTGAACACTATGTATCAGTCCAGCAACCCTTATTGATGATTGGTTGTAAGTCAACCTTATAGACCAGCTATCCTAGTAGCATGGATACGAGCAGTCTAAGGCTAAAGACTCGAGAGGGCGTGTTAAGCCAGCTGTTTACCACACATATACCCCTTGAATACCCAGTGAAAGGACACCACACAAGTGTTATGAAAATAAACAGTGTATTTATTTAAATCACAACAGCCCTGTACTCTTTATGAGGACAGGGTACTAAGCACAACACAAAACTCTTACGAAAATACTTAAGTTAGCACAGTATATACAAATGCCCGAGGGGCACGGAAAACCATATACTCTGAAAGTGGAATGCGAAATTACTAGCAGGTAAGTACAGTACTAATAGCCTTTGGAATCGCTAGGACTTGACTATAGAATCGTTAGATTACTTCTAGGAGACCCAGGGGACTCGGGTGCAGAGTGTGCACTCTCACGCGTGATGCGGGACAAAGTCTATGGTAGCTAGTAATGACAAAGTTAGTGTTCTCGGGCGAACCCGACCTGGTAGGAGGAAAACGAAAGTGGATTCTGACCCTTGGATAGTGAGGCTATGCTGGGGCACCGAAATGCCGAAGTTACCTAGCCCAGGGGCTGCAGCTGCATAGGACTCAAAAGACGTCGGGAATCCTCGTAGACGGACCAGGAGCCTGGAAGAAAGAAGTTGCTGGCAGGCGACCAGTGAAGAAAGTTCGATGGATCCAAGCCTGGATCGAAGGAAGATGACACCTGAAAGCAGAGGGGACCAAGTTCGAGACTACTAGCCAGTAGTCAGTGGGCACCAGGAGGGCACCGGATGGTAGCCACCTCGACTAGGTGAGTGGGTGACGCTGTGCTCGCAGATCTCACGGACCCGGAGGCGTTGTCGGCGACCAGGATGGAGGAGCGAGCTGTCCCACAATGGATGAAGCTGTCGGCGTCGCTGGACCCAGGATTGGGCAACAAAGCCTTGGCAAATTCAAGCCCACGCGGTGGACTCAAAATGGCGTCTGGAGTGGACCAGGAGGGTCCGGGGTGCCTCTCTTGAAGAAGGAAGCAAGGGCCAGTCTGGAGCAACCAGACCAGCAGCAGTGATGTCGTCGGGCGTCGTGAAGAAGGACACAAGCCAGCCGGCTAGTAGCCACACAGCGCAGTGAGCACGCAAAAGCAGAAGGGCCCCACGCAGATCGTGGAGATGCTGGAGGGCTGATCTTCGGTGCTGGGGCTGCTCAGGGTTGGGGCTTCTCGGACCCCAAAGCACTCACCAGTGGAGCACACGGTGTGCTTGTTGCAAAGAAGTCGTGCAGTCTTGGCGATCGTCGGTCCCTCGAGGTCTCGTCGCACTCACAGTTCTCAGCTTTGCTGTAGAGGTGAGTAGAGGTCAGAGGTGCCAGGGAAGCTGGGTCTCGTTGAGCTGGGTCGTCGGATTCGTGAAGAAGGACTTGCAGCAGACCGCAGTCTTCTTAGGATGGTGCCCGCTTGATGCAGGGTGACTACTCCTTAGCCACAAGGGAGAATCTTGAAGAAGAAATCTTGATGTCCTTTCGCAGAAAGTCGTGTCTTGATTCCAAAGATGATCTAATTTGAACAGGGGGCCCGCTCCCATCTTTATACTAAAAAAGGGGGCTGACCCGGTGACTAGGTCCTGCCTATGGGTGGGACTAGGAGGGGGGTGGTTACACCCTTCTGCCATGCCGGACTTCCCCAGGCCAGGGGCTGGTGTGCCCCTGGAACTGGTTCAGACCGGCCTATGCGTAGTGAGCACCGGGGTGCCACTCAGCAGTCACCTTCCTGAAAAGCCCTGCCTACCCAGGATACACAAAACCATGTCTGGGACGGTGCTAGCACCGCCCCTGACAGGAAACCCTTTGTCCAGGCTCCCCTCGCTGGAAGGACTCCCAGCTGCAGGGGGTCAGACTCGTGTCTGTGGTGGCGGCATCCATTTTGTGGAGCTGAGGCTTCGTTTAACTTTAACCTGGGTTCACAGTTACATACATGTTGTGTCCCTCTAGAAGGGTGGAATGCTAACCCCGTCGCCAGAATTGGCGAGGGGTTAGTATTCCAATTCGTATGACACCTTACTCGACATGTTTTGATAAAGCAATACCAAAGATAGCATTTAACCGCGAGGATTATAATGCACTTAAGATTATATGGTATGCGATATCATGGAACAGCTATTAGGACTTGGTTCCGCAAGCTGCAGACAGGCTCAGCTCATGCCAGAGCACCATCTCACACGATTCCAAGCACTCTGCCTTCAGGATTGTCAAGGCCTGCCATAGGAGTGACTGATAGGAATCTGTGTGTCCATTTTAGGGTTAGGTATAGGTATACTACACCTACAGCAAAGGGTGATTACACGACTTTGCCCCAGCTGTCATGCAGCCAGTTGTGTCAAATTTAGGAGGCCAGCCAGGGGTGGCATAATACATGCTGCAGCCCCTGGCAGCCCTGGGTACACCTATGCCCTGAGTTACAGGGTCTGATAAGGTGGCCCAGTACCAATTGGAAATGTAGCTAAGGTACATGGAATCCATTTTACAGAGAGAGCAGTAGGCCTGGGGTCCTGATTGGCAGGGCCCCAGGTCAACTATGTCAAAAACCAGCTAAAACACAGGGCAAAAAGTTGGGGGGCAACCATAGTCAGGAGGTACCTTCCTACACCAGCGACGATTGATACGGCCTCAGAAGCAGCAGCAACCCCGGCCCGGGAGAGGAGCAGCGAGGGATGCCCCGGACAGGTGAGACTCCTGTAGAACTCTAGCCGGGCCCGTAAAACTGAAAACGCGAGCGAACCAATTACTGAGCCGGCAGTTGTGTACACAGCGTACCCTCAGGCAATACAGGACCAGAATTAGTCAAGACCGGGCAGAACAGCAAGGGACATAACGAGGTTGTCACCGCTCAGAGCTCAATCGGAGACTGGCCACGACGCTGCGCAATAGACGCAAAGGAGTAGCGGCACTACGAGCCACAAGCACCCCAAACAAGCAAGCGGCTTACCGGCCAGAGACGGTCCGGAGGGTACGTGCCATAGACGTCTTGCACGACTAGGGAAGGGGCGGAGGCACATAGGCAGGTACGCAGCAGGTGACTCTTCGGAGAGCGAAACAGACACGGTGTGCTGGCCACCCCTGCCGACAAAAGTCAAGATAACCAGAGAGAGAAACGCTTCTAGACCCACAAGGTGGCTGGGCCCACCCCGAACCGCTCTTCCCTGACCAACGAAGAGGGCGAAAAGTTAATCACAACTCAGTGACCACAGTGCTAGCCGGGACTGGGGGTACACAGACAAAATACTGAGTTTTAAATTTCGATATACAATTATATCGAAGTTTAAATATCGATGGGACATAATATAGAAGGTAAGTAATATCAACAGTCTTAATATCGATATTAGTATGATATTAGTAATTTCGAAGTTTCAAATATCGATGTCAATAATATCGAAATAAATAATTTTGATGTTACTAATATCGATTTTTAAATAAATTTTGTGTATATTATATTGTATTTATTATGTTTTATTATTTATTTTTAATGTAATTTAATTAAATATTGTCTTTAAGTACTGTAGCGGGTTGTGGGTTTATAGGGGAATAGGGTGGGAAGTAATTTAATTATGTTAAATTAATTATTAATTAGTAGGAATTATTAATTAATTAATTGAGAATACATTTTTAATTATTTTAATTAATTGATTAATTGATAAATATGTTCTGTAGCGTGTTATGGGTTTATAGGGGAATAGGGTGGGAAGTAATTTAATTATGTTAAATTAATTATTAATTAGTAGGAAGCATACATTTATTTTTCATTAATTGGTAAATAAATTTAATTAATTGGTTATTAATTTTAAATAATTAATTAATTGATAGATAGATGTAATTTATAAGTATGTAATTTAAACCCCTACGCTATCCAACACTTTCCCTACTGTTGCACTCTCTGGAGTTGGAATAGTAATTGTTACCCCTACGCTATCCAACACTTTCCCTACTGTTGCACTCTCTGGAGTGGGAATAGTATTTGTTACCCCTACGCTATCCAACACTTTCCCTACTGTTGCACTCTCTGGAATTGGAATAGTAATTGTTACCCCTACGCTATCCAACACTTTCCCTACTGTGCACTCTCTGGAGTTAGAATAGTAATTTTTAATCCTACGCTATCCAACACTTTCCCTACTGTTGCACTCTCTGGGGTTGGAATAGTAATTGTTACCCCTACGCTATCCAACACTTTCCCTACTGTGCACTCTCTGGAGTTAGAATAGTAATTTTTAATCCTACGCTATCCAACACTTTCCCTACTGTTGCACTCTCTGGGGTTGGAATAGAAATTGTTACCCCTACGCTATCCAACACTTTCCCTACTGTTGCACTCTCTGGAGTTGGAATAGTAATTTTTAATCTTACGCTATCCAACACTTTCCCTACTGTTGCACTCTCTGGAGTTGGAATAGTAATTGTTACCCTGACGCTATCCAACACTTTCCCTACTGTTGCACTCTCTGGAGTTGGAATAGTAATTTTTAATCCTACGCTATCCAACACTTTCCCTACTGTTGCACTCTCTGGAGTTGGAATAGTAATTGTTACCCTGACGCTATCCAACACTTTCCCTACTGTTGCACTCTCTGGAGTTGGAATAGTAATTTTTAATCCTACGCTATCCAACACTTTCCCTACTGTTGCACTCTCTGGAGTGGGAATAGTAATTTTTACCCCTACGCTATCTAAAACTTTCCCTACTGTTGCACTCTCTGGAGTAGGAATAGTAATAATTACCCCTACGCTATCCAACACTTTCCCTACTGTTGCACTCTCTGGAGTGGGAATAGTAATTGTTACTGCTACGCTATCCAACACTTTCCCTACTGTCGCACTCTCTGGAGTGGGAATAGTAATTTTTACTCATACGCTATCTAAAATGTATTTAGCTTTTTGATTAGTATTATGTTGTTATTAATTGTTATTTATGTGAATATTTTATGTAAATAAATGAATTAGTAATTTATTACATTTTTATTTGTTTTTAAGTTATGACAATAATTAATTTAGAGTTATTATTAATGAAAAATATATTATGTATTATATATTTATTAACATTAATTTGTATTACATTATGTATTAATTTTAAATATTATAGTACATTTTTAAATATGTTTATTACATTTATAAGTATTATTTTGTTAATATTACATTTTTATTATATTTAAAAAAAACGATATTTTACAAAAAACGATATTTTTGTCATTCTATATTTTATTTTCGATATTTTTGTACTTACCTTGTTAGGTATAGGATTCCTATATTTTTGACTTCGATATTTTTGTTCCGATATTTTTGTATATTGATATTTTTGTTTTCGATATTTTGTCAGACATTCAGGACTGGGACCAGTATCCACAAACTTCGAGCCATGGCGGGCAAAGGAACCAGGAGTGGATCAACGCAGGCCAGACTGGATAAATTTGCCTATAGCCAGCACGGACAATCGCAAGTAAGTGGGCGCAATTCCACAGGCGCTAATCAAGAAATGGAAGGGACCAAGAAAGTGACGCTGGAGGACATTATGAAGACCCTCTCTGAAGTGCAAACAACAGTGGGCTCCATCTCTTCCGAGGTTACTCTACTGCGAGCGGACTTCCAAAAAATGACCGAAAGGGTGTCACAGGTAGAGGTGGTTACGAAATCTCTTGTAGAGGACACTTTCATAACTACAAATAGCTATGGAGCGTATGGAGAAAGTCACCAGGCTACTGCAAGACAAGCTGGACGACCAAGAAGGGCGTTCCCGAAGAAATAATATACGCATCCTTGGTCTTCTGGAGACAGAAGGGAAAGGAGCAATGGACCTCTACGTCGAAGATCTCATAAAAAATAAATTGCAACCTAAAGGACTATCACACTTCTTCTCAGTAGAAAGGGCACATAGGGTGCCTGGCGGAACGCCCAAACCAGGAGCAACACCGCGGCCTGTGTTGGCTAGACTGTTCAATTTTAGAGACAGGATGCGATCTTACAAGCAGCGAGAGTCTCACCACCTGTTAAGCTTCAAAACTCAACTTTGGCTTTCTTTCCGGACTACACAGCAGAAGTGGCCAGACGCCGGAAATCATTTAATGAGGTGAAAAAGGCGCTGCGAGACAGAGAACTGCCATACTCAATGCTGTTTCCTGCCAAATTACGGATTGTAGCCGATGGGAAGACGTGGTTCTTTGACAAGCCGGAAGTGGCACAGGACTGACTTGACGGCTGGAGACAAGTGGGACAACCTCACCGTCCACACAGGGATCGACCGAACCATCGCAACGGCAAACACACGGACAAGCAGACCGGACAATTGGTGCATCGGGATGACATTGCAGGAGCGGAGTCCGATGTGGACCGGAATCCAATTGACTCTGGGCAGCCGGCCCCTGTCTGAAGATGGAATAAATATGGGGCAGACCGAGTGCGATAAAATGGAACTTGGACCTGGTGAAGCAGAGTAGGGTGGGCAGAGCCGGTGCCTGTAGGGGACTCACCAACCCCACGAGCAAGTAAGATAGTTGGGGATGGGTCAAAGCACTCTGCAAAGTTGGGGAAGCGGGCGGGGGTTAGTCCGTGGAGCAGGGGAGCAGGGAGGGGGGATGGAGGGGGAGTTCTAAAGTTAATGTTAATGTTAGTAGTCATCACTCACGCCACATGGTACACGAACGCACCGGATACCAAACTATTCCTATGCACCGACACGAAACGCTACATATGCACTGAGACCAGCAGCATGTCATCCAAAACACTACCCAAATGATCCAATGGCCCAACAGTCACACGCCGCGCCCACTGAGGGCGCCCCCTACGACAATAGCAGTGCCCCCCCTGCGCCTGCTTACTTGGAACGTCAGAGGATTTGGGGATAAAATAAAGAGGGGTTTGGTTATGCAGGCAATTAAATGCCAGGGCCATGATCTAGTACTACTCCAAGAGACACACCTCACCGGGACAACATGTATAGCGCTTGATAGACGCGGATATGTGATGGCAGTGCATGCGGAATTCACAACAGGCTCCAGAGGGGCGGGATACTTATGAAAAAAACATCGCCCTTTATGGTGGAACACCGCAAGACGGCATGGCCAATGGGAGGGGAGGCCCCTCAACGTGGTTTCCGTATACATCCCCCCGCACTCCATTCTGTGGCATTGCCTGTCCTAGGTAAATTCCTCCTAGACCTCCCAGAGGGAGATACGATCATAGGGGGGGATCTCAATGCAATACAATGCAATAGTGGACCCCACGTTAGATACCTTTCCCATCAGAGACCGCCCCAGAGGAACAGCAACGCTCCCTGGCTTTCTAGAGGCAATGGGCATTACGGACGTGTGGCGACAGCTACACCCCGCAACGACCCAATACACATTTTATTCCGCCGCACACAATAGCCTATCGCGAATAGACTATTTCTTGTTCCTAGGGGTTGGGCTGGAGTCAATAGACAAAATAGACATCCTGCCTAGAGGCATATCTGACAATTCACTAATATCTCTATCACTCACCACCAAGGAAAAGAAATGCGCTAGAATCTACCCAATATACCCAAACTATTTAAAAATCCCTAAGATCAGGAAGAAACGTAAATTAGCGACCACACACTACTTTGAGGAAAACGCTGGAACGGTGTCCTCTCCCTCGGTCCTGTGGGAAGCATACAAAACGGTCCTATGGGGTGAAGCAATAGCAGCAATAACGGGGCACAAACGAGAGTCCCGGCGAGACCTCACAGAGCTAGAGCTGACGCTCCACAGCGCGAACACTACTCACATGGCGAATCCCACCCCGGACACAGCACACTTACTACAGTTACGAAAGCAGCAATACCAGGCCCACCTCAAAACGAAAGTCCAAGGCTATATCACAAACACAGCACATAGAATATATGATGTAGGCGACAAAGCTGGGAAAATGCAGGCGTGGTTAGACAAGAGAGGGGGGAGTGCCAGAGGTATCCAGAGGCTCCACACCCATGACAGACAGCTGCAGACACATCCAGAAGAAATAGTGTGCACCTTGGCACGCCATTTTCAAGAGATATATACCCCAGAGCACGACATCACTGCACAAGCGGCGTCGATTTCGCTTGAAAACATTGACATCCCCAGGCTAACACAGGAGGCAATGCAAGAACTAGAGGTTGAACCGACAGAAGACGAAATTCAGTTGGCGATTCAGGCGTTGCAATCAGGTAAAGCGCTGGGTCCCAATGGACTACCCTTGGAGTGGTATAAATCGAGGGCTTCCGTGCTCAGTAAACCACTTCTAGACATGTATATGGAAAGCCTGGAAAAGGCGGAACTACCGCTGGACCAGCGTACAGCCACGATTGTGGCCATACCAAAGCCGGGTAAACCTCCGACTGACTGTACCTCATACCGCCCAATTTCCCTGCTTAACGTAGAGGCCAAGGTTCTGGCAAAACTACTGGCCAGCCGTCTGACACAACACCTGCACACACTGATCCACCCTGATCAGTCAGGCTTTATGCCTCACAGGAGTACAGCACTGAATCTCAGGCGGGTTCATGGGGTAATGGCACGTGCACACCTTCTCTTGGAGAAGGCAGTGATTCTCTCCCTTGATGCCAAAATGGCTTTCGATCTAGTAGAGTGGGAATATCTATTTGCAGTACTAACACGTATGGGCTTTGGACCGAAATATGTAGCATGGATACGACTACTCTACATGAAACCGGTGGCACAGATGGTAGCGAATGGCCACATCTCGCAAACGTTCCCGCTGGGACGGGGGACTAGGCAGGGGTGCCCTTTGTCACCCTTACTTTTTGCCTTAGTGCTAGAACCCTTGGCGATCCTGATTAGAACAACGCCATTGCTCAAGGGAATCACATGGGAGGACGGATTGGAAGATAAAATCTTCCTATACGCGGATGATATGCTCATCTATTTGGTTGAGCCTGAAAACGGGATCCCAGCCTTATTGAATATCTGTAACACACATGGGAAGTCATCAGGCTATACCCTGAACTGGTCCAAGTCGGTAATATACATACTGAAGGGTCCAGAACCAATGTTGCAGGAGGACTGCCCCCTGGCATTGACGACAACCTCCTTTAAATACCTGGGCATTATCATTACGAATAATGCCACAGACTTCTTTGACAAAAACTTGAAGCCGCCTATGGATCGCCTACGTGCAGACGTTAAACACTGGGCGACCTTGCCCCTGACCCTCCTCGGGCGGGCGGCTCTATATAAAATGATGGCGCTTCCCAGATTCCTCTATGTGCTGGAAAACACCCCGTATCTTGTCGCACCGAGATATTTCAAACAAGTTGCAGCACTAGTCTCAAACCTACTCTGGAATAATGGCCCGGCGCATATAGCATATGACAAGTTGATAAAAAGTTGGTATGAGGGAGGGATGCACTACCCAACATTCAAGTATACTACTGGGCAGCCCAGCTTAAAATAATTAACCAGTGGATCCACACCCCGAGAGATGACCCAGCGTACAGAGCGGACTGGTCGCAGCTGGGGACGGACTGCATGCTCTCAGTATTATATAATAAATCACACGTCAAAAATCTGTTGGGACCGACGCAGCACACAGCGGCCCTGTGGCACATAGCACAAACATGACTGGGCTGGAAAGGAAAAATCACCAAACTGACACCGCTGTGGGACACAAAATCACTGGAGAACGTCAGATCCTGTAAAGGATTTACGCAATGGGACTGCATAGGAATCTCCACAGTGGGGGACCTATGGGACAAGGGCACGGTGATTGCATTTCCACAGCTCCAAAAGCAATATGGCCTAAGCCCCACCGAGACGTTTAGATACGTGCAAATACGACACGCGCTACTCCAGGCGATCCCAGCGGGCACTGAAATACCAGAGTCCTCACCACTAGAGGATAGACTGCTGACAGACCTAATGCAACAAAGCGCAACTTCTCTCACATATAAAAAACTGGTCAACAACCTGGAGGACCCTAGAATGAAACTTAAAGGGAAATGGGTGGGGGAGATAGGTGAGGTAGATGAGTCAGAATGGAACGAAGCGCTAGCCTTCCCGAGAGAAGTAGGCATTTCAGCAAAATTCAGATTAGTGCAACTTAAAATTTTACACCGCATCTACTACACTAGGACGCTGCTTCACAAAATACATAGGGCACCCCATCCCTTTTGCCTTAGGGGATGCGGGGAGGAAGGAACACTGTTTCATACACTATGGGAATGCCCGCAGATACAGGAATTCTGGAAGCAAATTATGCGTACTGTCTTACAAACACTTAAGATCTCCGTTCTACCCGAACCTGGCAAATGCTTGTTGAACATCTGAGACCCCAATGATCTGGATAGATATGGACTGATATGGGCTACACTGGCCATGACAGTGGCTAAACGAGACATTGCGCAGAAGTGTGGTGCTCCTGAACTGCCTACAGCGAATAGATGGACTAAAAATATGGACATGCTGATGGTTACGGAAAGGGCGGTGTATGTGCTCAGGGCTTCCCCCCGCAAGTGGAACAAGGTGTGGGCAGCGTGGAATGTATATAGGGGGGAACTCTGTGAACTCTTATCAGAAGGAGAAGACCTAGACTCCGAAGGGGAGGATGAGTAGATAGCTGGGTGGTGGGTTGCTAAAATTTTCTGGACCAAGCAAAGTGTTGTTCTGTTAAAGCTTTAATGAGAGGCAAATCAAGGGGCATGTGGGGTGGCTGGTGGTTCGATGTGAACGTGGAATGCATACTTGAGAGTGATGACTCGTGTTAGGTTTTTTAGAATTCTTGTTATGAGGGTTAATACGATAAACAGTACACAACGAAAGGCCTTTACAGTATACTTACAAAATTGCTTTATGGACAACTGGTAGCGAACATACACGTTATTGTTTGGATCGAACCTGACATATGTTAAAATACGCAATGGATATAATGGTCTTCAGATACACAAATACATGGATACAGGACTAAAATTTGACTGAAATACTGTATATGCATCATATGCCTTCATGTCAATAAAGATTTTAAAAAAAAAAAAACTTCACAAGGTGGGACTGATCCGGTAGAGTAAAGTTGTGTGTAGAATGCAGTAAAGTGCGCTTTGATTTCGTCGGGGGAGGTAGTGCGAGAAGGACTACCGTCTTGCAGGGTGGTAATATAAGAGGCTGCTCGAGGCCCACTGAGGATATTAGCCAGAGTTTGCCTGGGCGATCGCCCTCACCGAAACAACGCACCCGCGCCTTTCTACCGAGAAAAGCCATTTCCCTATTTGCCTCATCAGTAAATTCGGTGAGCTTCTCGCGCATCTGAGAGAGTGTATCAGCATTCGGGTGCTGGGCATGAGAAGTGTCCAACAATTTGATCTCCCTTTCAATCCTGTCCAGAGTGCCACGGATGGAGCGCAAAACACCGGATTGCTTGGAGATGCATTCCCCATGGATTACTGTCTTGAAACCCTCCCAGAGTGTGGAAGGGGAGTCCACCGATCCCTCATTGAGCCCAAAATAATTTACGATTGCAGTCTGTATTTCGTCGTAGAAGACCGAATCGCAAAGTGCGTTTGGAGGGAGCCACCATGAGAAGGCGTGGCAGGTAGAGTGGGGGAGGTGGAGGGATAGGCTGAGGGGAGAGTGATCAGAAAGAGTGCGCGCCATATGGTCTACCGAGGTTAGCCAGACGTCTGGGGTAGTGATCCATAAGTCCAGTTGGGACCAACAGCCACGAGACTCAGTGACACACGTGCTCTGACACGCAGGGTGAGCATGACGCCACGCGCCATTCACTGAGTTGTCCAGGAGGATGGAGTTGAGGAGTGAAGCAGCGCGCGGATGGGAGACATAGGGTACATCTCAGCATAGTGTAATCAGACATCCCACAATCTCCAGACTGTGCCAACAGAAGAAGCAAAACAAACCCCTTGACCGAAATCTGAGTAGCATGGGAAAGATACCTAATTACAGAGAAGCCATGAACAAAAGATTGTGCAAGAACAAACAACAAGGCCTCAGAAGGAGGCCGCAGATCCCAAACCCCAAATACCCATCCCCAAGAGCCCACCCCCAAAACAAAGAACCCCACAAGAATCCCCAACCCCGCACCCACCCCCCAATCAGGCTGAGGTACCACCCAAACCCACCCCAGGGACCTACAACTTGGAAGGGAAGAATCTACGACCAAGATGGGAATTATCCTGTGGGGGCATGGCAACGCCCAGCATACAGACTGAGACAGGGTGGCCAGGCAGAGCATGAGCAAACATCCGGAATAAACTTCAAGGAGTAAAGGAACTGCACATCAGAAACAAATAGGCAAGTGGAGATGCCTCAGGGGGCCACAAGAACCCAAAGGACTAAATAAAAACCACAGGCCAGGCGAACAAACAATCCGAAGGATGCACAATCAAGGCTCGAAGCACAGGTCAGTCATTATCACTGAGGTTATCATTGGTAACAGCTTGGGAGTTGGCAGGCGAAGAATGGTGGGACTTGTCAAGCTTTTTAGCAAACGCCAGCGGCTCTCTTGGATCTGGGAAAGTGAGTCTTTGTGGCTTGTTTGATGCGCAGTTTGGCCGGGTACGCCAGTGAGTAGGAGATCTCATGCTTCTGAAGGATCCGTTTGGCCAGAAGGAACTCACGGGGTGCTGCTTGATCTGCGGTGATGTAATCTGGGTAGAATGAGAGGGAGTTACCCTGGTGGCGAATATCCCCTTTTTCCCTGGCCGCCTGGAGGATGGGGTTGCAGTCCCTGAAGTTCAATATTTTGGTAGCTATGGGGCCGGCCGGCAGGCCAGGGCCCAGGCGGGGCCAAGGGAACGATGGGCATGCTCAACAATAAAAACCGATGGGAGAACGTCCCCAAAGAGCTCACGAGCCAGTTGCTCCACATAGTCCTCCATGGGAGAGATGTTGGTGGACTCGGACACTCTAGTGACACGAAGGTTGCTCCTACGTGAGCGCGCTTCCAAATCTTCGTTCTTTTTGCAGATAACAGCATAATGGCCTTCAGATCGTCCTCGTGGGATTGCGCCATTTCAGACGGAGCCAAGGGGTCACCTCCGTCCGCACCGGCACCCCCCTGGCGCGTCTGGCGGCGCTTATCAAAGGTGATCTTGGGCTGCTTGGGATCGGTTCTTCTCATGGCCGGAGATTGCAGGAGAGTGGAGCAGCCTTGCAACAGGGGAGAGGCCGCAAGTAGAAGGAGGAGACAAATGTACTCAAGGCGCGGTCAGCAACAGAGGACAGTCGTAAGGATGGGCCCAGCGGACAGTTGCAGTGACGCCCGGAGCCAGAACACAGGTAGGCTGGTTGTGGGAGAGGAAGGATCCCAGTAAGCGAGCAGTCGGGCATTAAGCGGCCACCACAGACAGACAGCCGACCAGTCAGTTTAAGGAAGAAGCAGCAGGGTCCGGCTTAGAGTGGACTGGCTGAAGCGATCCACCACAGGCAGCAAGAACATTAAGGGAACCACAGCACCGCGGAGGCAAGAGGTGCCAAGCGTGGAACAGGCGGGTGAGCCCACACGAGGAGAAGAAACGAGGTGAGTCGGACACTAGGCCGGGGACAAATTAAGAGTCAGCACTGTGCAAAGACCATGGGTCCCGTATTGATGCAGTAGCAGGACCCAGCAGGGGGCAACCAGCAGGTGTAATGTGGCAAGCAGTGCCTTGGCCGGATACAGGGGAAGGGCGGCCTGATGCCACAGAAATTACGCTCCGATCGGCAAACGTCCAAGAGGAGGGGTCGGCGGGTAGTGGCGTCCGCCGACCACGGCAACAGATTCCGAGCTCAGAGGCGGCAAGCGGGAGCACAGCGCTCGGCCGCCTCCGGGGAGAACCACGTCCGGCAAGCTGAGACCGCCGCAGAAGGAGGGCCCAGTTGCCAACAGGCTGATTCAGCAGCCGCTGATCACAGACGCCAGGGAGCCAGAGGTCGCAGCGGGTGGGGGCTGCACATAGCGGGGGAGTCAAGGGGAGTGCGCTACCCACCTCACCTGGCCCGTTGGAGGAGGCCTGAGCCGCAGGCGCCTGAGGGAGAAAAAGGTTCCCAGGAGTACGTAAGCCAGGCCGGGCGGTATGACAAGAGCACCTCCAGCCCCACCGCAATGCGCCCCTGCAACAGCAAACCTACCGGCTCCAATGATCCTGGAGTGAAGGTACTGCATTGGGCGATAGTCAGGTCCCAGGTCTGGATCCCGTGGTCGGCTCCAGGCGGGCCGGGAATGGCGCGCGTGCCACAGGCCTGGAGCTTGCACAGCGACGAAGATTGCCACAGCACCGACCCAGAGAGGCAAAAAAGGGCTCAGAATGCACCACAAGAGCAGGTGAGTGGCGATGGTGCAAGTTCTAGGTGGCGATGAGAGAAGATGCCTGCAGGATTGTTAAGGATGTTAGGCTTGGCCGGCAGAGCCCACTCAAGGTGCTGCCATTTTCCAGCCAGCTAAGCCATGCCCTCCTTTGCATTCAAAGTTGACCAAAGTCATGCACAACCCCATAACCATACTGACTATCAGTGTAAATGCTTACTCTCCAATTTTTCCCAACTTTGCAGGATTTAATTAAAGCAATCAATTTGGCTACTTGTGCAGACCTGATTCCAGGTAAATAGGCTGCTTCGACTATTCCAGCCAATGTACAAATAGCCTAAGCAGCACTCAATCCTTCTTCCTCCTGCATCAGGCATGAGCCATCTACAAATAATTCATTTTCACAATTGATCAATGGTTCTTCTTAAATGTCTGGGCGAGGTTTTGTACAATATTCTGTTGCATCTAAGCAATCATGATCAACTTCATCCCTCACTTCTTCTCCGTACACATCAGGTAATAGAGTAGCTGGATTTTACACTGTGCACCGGATTACTGTCACATTTTCTGCTCCCAAAATAATTCACTTATATTTTGTAATTGGACTTGGGGTAAGATACTGGGTTTGAGTTCTTGTCAAAAGAATTTCAACTGAATGAGGGACGTATACCTTAGCAGGATGTCCCTTCACAATCGGTTCACTCTGTTCAAGACTTGTGCCCGCAGCAACTACTGCTTTCAAACAACCAGGTAATGTAGCGGCTACTGGGTCCAAAGTAGCAGAAAAATATGCCACTCATCAAATCATGTCTTTGGGTTAATACTGACAAGGCACAATTATCTTGTTCACAACAAAATAATGCAAATTCTTTTGTGTAATCTGGCCTTCCCAAAGCAGGAGCTTCAAATAGACAGTGCCTTAATTTTACAAAATCCTTTATCTCTTGATATGGTGGAGGATTCTTTGTAAAAAAATATCTTCCATAAACTCATCTTCAGATTCACCACAACATTGCCTGTCTCCATTGTTTCATCTGATCTTCACGCTTTATGTGCAATGTCTAGGGCAGAATCCTCTATGCCCCCTAGTACTCCTAGTTCTGTCTCTGTCAAATGCCTCCATTTCCCATTCCTCTAGTGCTTCATACTGGGTTAATCTAGGTCTGGGTTCAAAATCATTCATTCTATTTCTTAAATTATAAAGGATTCTTCCATTGAATGTACCATGTTCTGGAAAAGCCAATATTCCATCACCTTTTGTATATTCGATCCAATGTTATAACCATACACAAATATGATACCCTTTTTCCATCATCATAAATGAAGCTGGTGTTTGGGACGGTGGGATAACGATTCCTTCTCTAGTTTTAATAGGTTTATCTTTTTTTAAATAATTTTTTTATATATAAATGACATTTTTATTTTAACTCCGTACATATTATAGGTTCTTCTTCTTATAAATTCTTGTCTAATGAAATCTAAATGTCTCCTATCCGGGTGATTCCCTATTAAAGTTGGATCGTGTTTCCACATACAATTCTTATTTTAATTTCGAATAATTTGTGCTTTTGTTTATACTTTGTTTCTCCAATCTTATTGACGCTTTTATTCTGATACTCCAATCGGGTTTAATTTTACAAAACTCTTTTGTCCAATGCTAGCGCGGCTTTTAGGCTAACATCCTTATTCACTCCTCACTACTGACCCCTCCTTTAAAAATCCTTCGTAACTCACACGCCTGCTGTTTCGACCAATCCCAGCGCGGTACCTGATGAGGTCAGCGCGACAACTGACCCCGCCTTTGTAATTCCCTGTCGTATCACCCACACCCGCTGACCAATCCCAGCGCAGCACTTTGTGATGTCAATGCAACTCTGGCAACTGACCTTGCCTTCACAAGGTAATACAAAAACGTAATTTCTTTAACATTTTACCAAAAGTTTATTTAGATGACAACCTAGAAACATTCGCTACTCTGTCAATTTTACAAAATCAAATAATTTGTTTCTTTCATTACGAGAAAAACCTTCTGCTTACTCTTCAGACACTTCGAGCAAAACTCTTCCATTTACTCTTCACATGAGCTCAGAAGAACCTGCTACTCTTTCAGTGTTACCCTTTCTAGTTGATATAACACCAAAATTTCAAAAGCGAACTCTTCACTATCAATCACTCTCACTGATTCACAACTAAATTTCCAAAAACCGACGAGTAACCTCACTGCAGTGTGATTTTCATTCATCACCCACTGTACATTTCCTGGGAATTTCCAGACAACATTAAACAATATACAAACAAATTTGTTAATATCTAAATTTATAACCAATAATCACCAAACTAATCAATAAAAACCATACCTCTGCTAACAGCAAACTGATCCAGCAAGACACCAACCTGCGGACAAGTATCACTAAAATACACACATACAGGCCCATAAACCACTCTCACTTACAATATCCGGTCGATGAAACCTCGCTGGAGATCAATTTAGGGCTTTTTTATATGTCCGATTTGCCTAACGAATTGAACCTTTTTAATTCTTAAGCCCTTCCTTACACATGTATCTATTTTAGTTGATTAGATATAGGTAATTAATCACAGAAAATATTCACCTGGTTTATTCATTAAATGACCACAGACTCAGTTTCAATTTAAAATTTCATCTGAAATATTTAGTGAATCAAATACAAATGACAGTGTTAACTCCATCATTCCGAAGAGGTAAGATTCAGGTACCTTAATTAGACTATGAATTTTAATGACGAGTACCTCAAGAAAAAGAGGATAGAGAGAAAAGGCACATTGACAAATTACACAGATTATATTTACCTAGGATGGTGCAAGATCAGAGCCCTCTGGCCAAGAGTTTGGGCCCCTCGAAAAATAACAGGTAACAGGTTGAGTGCAGGATTAGGACAGGTCACCTCTTCTGGATTTAACACCAGCGTCAAACCCCTCTCTGATGCTAGTTTCCATCCTCGATTCTTTCCACAAAAACTCCTTCCTGGTTCCCTCGCCTCCTCGATTCTTCCCCAAATCTTGTTTCTAATTTTAATTGTAGAAAATTCTAAGTCTGCTTTCAGGTAATTTGATCAGCATTCGGACAGTATCTCTATATCTCTCAGTGTTCTGGCAGCGATCAGGCTATTTCATCTAACTAACTATCCCAATTATACATTTTGGTGGCATGTTCCTCCCCTAAATGTTTCAAACTTGTGTAAATTGTGAATTCGGATTGGACAAGCATGGGGGATGGTCATCACACCATACTAAGTTTATTACTTTTTCCCGCCCATTAATTTGTTTCA
The DNA here is from genome assembly GCF_964263255.1 of Lissotriton vulgaris. NCBI lineage: Eukaryota > Metazoa > Chordata > Amphibia > Caudata > Salamandridae > Lissotriton > Lissotriton vulgaris. The sequence goes on from NW_028251703.1 coordinate 225,595, forward strand.
CCCAAGCTTTATTCCCACCCGTTTTCATATTACTTTTTAACATTGTATAACATTTATACATTTGTTCATTGAGTCTTCAGGATGTTCCGTCATATTTCAGACTATGAGAAAAGGTTGTCCTTGATCGAATTCCAAGACTTGAGATCACGACACCAGGGTTGTTTCTAATGCACCTGCGCGCACGACATACGTGGTTATTAGCCTCGTCTCTCATTTTAGGCCCAATTACGAACTAACAGAGAAGTCAAAAAGACAAGACGTTAGATTCAAATAAAATGGTTTCACTGTATACCACTTATTTCTAATCTAATCCCATTTAATAAAAATAATTATTTATGCATTAGCACTTAGTAGAAAATACAGTTTAGTTTCAAGCAGAGCAGATGCTTAGTCTGTGAGTTCTGAAGCGGACATTTTCAGTGTTAGTGCGCAGAAGCAAAGCTTTCCCTCCAAGCATTATGGCATCATGCAGTTGATGCATGGGCAATTCAATTCCCACGTTTTTTAGCGGCCATTTTAGTCTCATTCAGTTTACTTGTTAGTAGACACATAGACAAGCTTCCCCTTCTTCTACATTGTGTACAAATTTTGTGTAAATGAGTATTACAAACATTTATTAGTACTTTATTATGATTTTATGAGAGGATTCATCCAGCAAGTTGCTTACATGCAAATCCTTGCTTCATCACTGGGCTTCTCATCACACATTCATTAATTATTACTGAATACAATGTTTAATGTCAGATGAGAATGTTTGAATTCTGTAGAAACCTGAAAAAGATTTTTTTTATCATTAACTGAGATTTATGAGCACTTTAAGCTTTGCTTATCAACTATGCAGTCAAAAATTGGATGTTCATTTTGGTGATTTCTGTCCAAGGCCTCTTGTTTTTTGTATACCTTATAAAGTAATGACCGGGATGAGGAATGTAGAGATAATGTCCTGATTAGTCATTGGTGATTTTTATTACTCTTAGTACTACTCATCCTTGCCCCATTCATTATGTCCCACCCTCCCTCACTATGTCAGCCTTCAACAGAAGCTTGATAGTGAAAAGAGGATTCTGATAGAACCTTGATAGTGACAGTAGGATGCTGGGAATGGCTGCTCTCTTATGGTACCGAGGTATGGGCAACTTTTTTTTTTACTTTTCTGTCTCTGTAGGTAGAATCTAACTCATGAAAAAATGAAGTGGATGAGTAGGACTGAGAGTAATAAAGATGACTGGCCAGTAAATGGAATATTAGTACCAGTAGTTGTAGCTGCAGCCTTTGGTTTACCCTTTCTTAACCTGTGGCACTCTTCTTGATTTCCCATGTCTCAAATGGTCCCAGTAGTTTTCACGTGTTGCCCTTCCCTAACCCCTCAGCGGAAATCAGGAGTGCCAACAGGTGGGACAGGGGTTGTACCTGTGATGCCAATGGTTGTTAAATGGCTTGTTATGCCACTTCTGCTTCTCTGGCATTTTGGTGAATCATCATCCATTGTGTGCCCTCTGTCACATATGATAACTTCAACCAGGCTTGGCTTCTTCACAACAACACTTTGTATGCTCAGATTTTTGGATTCCATACTTACAGTGTTAAATGTAAAACTGCAATTCACAGAAGTCAGTGTTCTGGCTCAAAAGGCAGTCATGAAATAGGGCCTCCTTTTTCATACGCTTTCAGTGGAATCCCTATTGAGGTCACCTGGGACCAAGAGTCACGAAAATGGGTATGTTGCTTCACATTGAGGGAATGATCCGACGGTCTGCCACTTTCACTTTTTGCATGTACTCCATTTCTTCCACCCACGTCTAGACAGGTTCCGTTCTTCATATTCTTGTGATAGGAGGGTCAAGTCACCCATAAATGTCAATCTTTGTGCCTAAAAGCATGTGGGTCTATTCAAAGAAGCATTTTCGACGGTAAACATATATATATATTTATTTTATTGGGTTTTAATTTTTACATAAATCAAAAAGAGAATTTATTGAGGAGGCTGGCCACGTCCACAACCAAATCCACCACAAAACTGGAACTCTGTAGCAGCTCCGACACCAGCTTCTGCCTTTTTGTCAGCACCAGGAGGAGCAGCACTGCGTCTGTACGTGTCTCTATTAGCCTCACCATGGTTGAGATATGCAGGGCGCTCACCTGCAATATCTTTGGGACTTGGTCTGCCAGTCTCTAGGCGACTTCTTTGCAAAGTAGCTGGTACAATTTCAGGGGGCAGATGCAGAAAGTCTCTCAGGTACTGGATGCCCTCATTGGTCAGATACCAGTAGAAATGCCTCCAGGCAAACTGCTCCTTCATGTAACCACGTGATTTTAGAGACTGCTTGGCCTTCATTGCATGTAGGTTGGGACATTCTTGATAGCCAGCTACGGATGATTGGCCATATGGACATCTTTCTTATCCACTATCACTCCCTCATTGAAAAGGAGCTCATAGATAGAGATTCGGTTCTTCTTGGGCATCAACATCTCTGCGGCTGCTTGTGGGCCTGGAGCCGAGCAGGAAAGGTAAACATACTTTTATGAACCAAAGAGCCTTCAATTACACTGCCCGGAATTCACAAATTCATGGCAGTAATGAACGGTTTTATTACTGCATATTTTTCTGCCATAAGTGTGAGTAACAGAAAGTAGTAGTTCCCACTCAAGGGTTTGGAAGTGGGCACATCAAGGTCTGGCTAACCTTGTAATTTTGTGAACACTCACAATCATGTACATTTGTGGCATTCACAAATTCTGATTTGACCCTTTCCCACTCTGCAAGTGGTTTGAGTCTTACACCAGCAGTGGGCTGGTGTAACTCCACTTTTAGGAGGAGAAGGAGAACAAGAACAGATGACCTAAAAAACTTGGAGGAGATGTATGGGAACAAAGTTTTTTTACAGCAATGTGTAAGATTAGTTACACCAGTGGATCTTAATCTTTGGCTTCTGTGGACCCCACTTAATCATTACTGGAATCTGGGGACCCCACTGAATCAGTATTGGAATCTGGAGACCCCAACTGAGTCATTTCAATTCAATTCTTTATTCGATCAGTTAAAAAAGATCATAAAATCACAGAATAAATACTTGATAAAAATTCATAATCAATAAAAATGGTGGGTAATTAGTGTTTCATCTAAAAAAGATCAAAATAAACAGCCCCATTTAAAGTGCAGACAATTTAGCAAGCAGCCAGCCCAAGTGTTCTAGCAGCCCACCTCTTCCTTTTTCTCATGCAGGCCCATAGGAACTTAGCTACCGAAAAACATACCAAGAGATCAGATAACATCTTTAAAAAATAAAGTGCAACTCGGTATTGATTAAAATTCCCTACCTTTAAAATTGGCTTGAGGTAGAAGTTCCTTTCTTTCTCATAACGCCTGCCGAATAAAACTAAATGCAGTTCCGTTTGAAGTGAGAGCTTGTCACATGGGCACAAGCTTAAATCTGCATGATTATAGGTTTTCTCCGGATATCCTAACAACAATGGAATTATATTCATGTGAAACCTCAATAATATAAATCTGTGTTGTGGGTTAGTGACATTTGCAAAATAAAAGTACCCTCTCTCTGTCCGTGGTGGGTTCAGTCGATAGGTAGCAACAGCCTATTTCTCTTTGTGGTGTTATTTCGTTTATAGTCCGCCATTGACAAAAATATGGTTGATACCTTTTGCTTCAAAACTCCCCTGCAGGTCAGGGGGTCCTTAAGGCCTATTTCTATCAGGAATGTTTCTACATAACCGAGCCACCTTGACATTCTGCTATTATCTATATTCAGACAATTCCTTATTATCATTTGTGTGAGTAGTACTGTGTCCCCCCTGCCAAATTGAGTGCTAGATGAATTGCATCTGTGATGTATGGCAGGCCCAAATCCATGTGTAAAATATAATTTGATGAAGAGGAAGGGAGACCCACCAAAGACTTGAAAAAGTTATTTTCAGTGGTTTGGAGTATCTGCGTTGCTACAGAGCCCCATACACCTGCCCTATATGTAACTGTCGCCTTGACTTTGGCCTGACCGATGTTTTTTATCGGTATTAGCAGTCTTGCACCCAGTTTTTAGGTGAAAGATTTTACGGCAGAGAGGTTTTTCTCCTTTATCAACTTTCTTCCTTCCACCAATTTTGAGCAGGATAGATCTTTATCAAAAAGAACCCCAAGATATGGGAAAGTATCGACCACCTCATTTCTCTTCCTATCCACATGTAAATAGGGTTTTTAATCTCTTTTCCTAGCCCCGGCTATGATGGTAAAGGACTTCGTATGATTTACCTTCAGGTCTAGGGAGTCCATGAAGGCTACATAGGTGGTTATCAAGCACTTAAGAAACCTGCTCAGTCCTAGCAATCAGTACTGCGTCATCTGCGTTTGCCAAGATGGGTAGTAATTGAGAATCAAAAACAGGTACATCACGGATAGCCTTGGTGAGTGTGTTTTCAATTCCGTTTGTATAAACAGAAAAGAGAAATGGGCCCAGGACACATCCCTGCCTTACTCCTCTGGCGATTTTAAATGGCCTCCTTCAGTATCTTCCATAGCTTTACATGGACCACACAGTCGAATGGAACAGAGAAGTCCAAGAAAGCCATGTAGATCTTGCCTTCCTTCATTCTGATATATTTTTCTGTGATCAGAGCTACATCAAGCACTGGCCCATGGTGCCCCTTCCCTGCTGGAACCCATACTGGGCATGGATTAAGATGTTATTCTACTTGGCCCACCCCTCTAGCGTAGAGAGGAGGAGCCGGCCCATGAGTTTTGATGTAGTATACAGCAGAGATGTAGGTCTATATTTTTTGGGTTTGCCCTTTCCCCTTTTTTTGTAAATTGGGACAATGACACCGTGGTCCATGAAGGGGCGGACTACCATAGCTATGCTGTTCAGGACATTCGTTAATAAGGGAGCCCATAGGTCCGGTAGTTCTTGAAATAATCAATGGGTACGCCATCCGGTCCTGAAGCCTTCCCGATGCTGCACGTGATCAGACCTTTCTTCACTTCAATAAGTGAGAAACAGAGGGGTATATAGGGGCTTGATGCTGTAGCCAAAGAGGGTATTCGTGGGAGTGTACTGGGGCAAAGATGTTTTCAAAATAAGTTACCCATGCGTCCTCATCTACGTTATTATCTAGTGTAGGGTTTTTAAAATGTGGTGCATTCACTATCCTCCACAACTTACTACTATTACCCATTCTAGCTGCCTGGTCAAGGTCCACCGAGATTTCCTCCTTAATGGCCTTTTTTGTCTCTTGTCGAGCTAGCCTGTACGCAGCCAGCGCTGCCTTTATTTGGTCTGGGTTTCTAGGGCTAATTTTCAGGGTGTGTATCAAAGCCTTCCTTGTTTTGGTGCATGGAGAGGTGAACCACCCCCTACGGGTTTCTGATTTTACCGCTTTTGAGCGTGTGAGTGCCAGTTTTACCTTCGCTAGAAGGTCACAGAAGGCCGTCACCATTTCTCCTGCGTCAGCATCTGGTTCTAAGCATAATGATATATTGCTGATTGTACTAAGTATGATTTCAGAAGTTATCTTAGGTTTATCAATATGGGGCCACTTTAATTGTATTCTGTTTCTTCTTGCCACAATCGGGGTGCCAACATGCTGGGTGCAGGAGGAATCCTCTATGGATACCTTTATCTGAAGGGATAGAATGGCGTGGTCGCTAAAAATTGTAAATTGATTTCCCAACCTGGTGGCCCTTACACTGATTGGAGTGGTAAGTAATATATAATCAATGGTTGACTCAAACCCATTTCTCTGAAAGGTTCCCACCTGATTGCCTGTTGGGGGTTCTGGATCATAAGTCATCACCATATTTCAAATTGATAGTATTGTGTTTAGGAAGTTACCATACTCATTATGGGTAAAATGATGTATAAGATTCCCCCCCAAATCCTCTAGGCCACATACCGGGGCTACATTATGCTTGCAGGGGTGTATGTTAAAGCCTCCAACCAAATGATGTTAGGTGCCTCAGTCCTGATGCTGCCTATAGCATGTTCCAGGGCCTTATCAACCTCTCCGACAATAGAATACATATTTGGGCCAAAGTCATTATTATACATATTAATCAAAACCCATGTGTTTCCTGTTTTACTTCACGTATGAGGATATGGAAGTTGGGGTTAGAGGAGTCAAACTTTGTTACCTTTCCTGGAAAGTTATTTGGAATCTGGGTCAAGATGCCCCCCTTTGCCCTCCCTGATGCAGATGGTTTGGTTGGGGTTTTAAAAGAACTGTAGCCATTTCTAAATATTTGCTCAGTCGACCATGTCTCCTGGAAACATTGAATGTTGTGGTCCTGCCAAGTTTTTAACCAACTACTGTCACTCAATTTTGAGGTGATACTGGCCACTTCCACAAGGCTATCTTAAGCGCCTTTATGGTGGCCTGCCCTTGCAAATTGGATGACTGTGGGCTCGCTCTAATGGAGGTGGCCAGGATAACAATACTTTCGGGAGTCGGTGGAGAATTTAAAATCGGTGTATGTAGTCAATCACATACCTCCGGATCAGACGGGAGGCACATTTGTTCTCCAGACTTATGGCTTGTGTCCCAGGCAGTGCTTTAAATGGAAAAAAATAAGTGCAGGTACTCATTAAAATGAGCTAGAGGTGTAATGAGGGGGGCGGGGCTAGGGGCGGGCTAAGGGCAAGACATGATGAAACTTAACAACTTCTATATTATTTGCAACAGATACCAAAACACATGAGAAATGTGTTTATATTAACAAAGCAGTTTAACTCATTACACAAAATGAAAAAGAAATGAGATAATATGGTAACATTTCCTTTTTTTGCAATAGTTGCACCTTCTTAATGTCATACTGTTAATTGCTGTTTGGCACGATGCTATATATTTTTGAGCACGCGAGTAGGAAGAGACTGAAAATACCCCCACATTGCACCAAAGCTCTTATGGCACCAATCAAGTGAAGTAACTCATCATGACACTCCCCAGAAGATATCTCTTGACTCTTTCAACAATCTATCCATTCAATTCAATTCAATTTGACTTTATTCGGTTAAAAGCAAGTAACCATAAAAGTACACATAAAAAATCAAGAAAAAGAAGTTACATTATCAGTACAACCACAGTTAAAAGATACAAAAATTTCAAGTACAAATTGATTTTCGCAGTATAAAATCATTTTTAAAATATTCAGAAATAGAAGCCACAATTAAGACAACATCTAATTTCTGCAGTATTATAAAAGTTGGGTGACAGCGACCAACTTTCACCTCCTTTAAGATGGGGACAATCAATCTTTTCAGGGGCAATGAATAAAACTTGCAAAATAATAAAATATGGATGTCCGATTGCTCAGATAAATCATCACACGGGCATTTAATTAAATCACGATACCAGGAATTCATAAGGGGGAAACTTAAAACTCTAAAAAGAATATTTAGCCTAAAACGTGTTAAAATAAACCGCTCATGATCACTCATGAAGAGTGTTAAGTATGGTTGTGTTTTTACCCTTGGCCAATATGAGTTGGTGAGCTACAACAGTTTTTTTCTTCATTTACTCAGTCACTCTAATATCTTCCAGGTATTTCATACAATGTACTTTCAATGACTTCCTCGAAATGTTACACATTGAAAGAGGGTCATCAAAATAATTCTGACAACCTATTTTCACAAGGAAATCTCTTACATAAGAAAACCATCTTATCCTACTCACATGATACAGACTTAATGCATCCTTTACAATAGCGCGGTTTAATATACATTCATCGTTGGTCCAAACCCTGTGCCATAGTAATATTGGCTGGACCCTAATTGTGTCTTCGATGTAGGGTTGACCTAGTTCCGCGTGGCAGATATAGCCTGAGACACTCTCAGGTACTGCCAAGATGTACCTCAGGAACATATTTTCTGCCACATGGATTGATTTTACATTGACATACCCCCATATGCCAGCACCGTAGACAGCAATTGAAATGCACGTATCGTTAAACATTTGTAAAAGTTCAACAATTGTTTTTTTCCCCATTTTTTTTGCAAAGTTTTTTAAAGCCATAATCGCTATACAAAACAGAAGTTTTCTTGCTTTTATGGCACTTGTCCATGTGCCGGCTTCGTGGAACAGGATGCCTAAGTAAGAGAAAGTGGGGGTGAAGTTTAAGGGACTAGCATTAATATACATGGCATTATTTTTCTTATTAGAACCAGTGCCACAATTCATAGAGAATGTTTTAGGGCAATTAATGTTCAGATCTAAATTTGACATGAAGATATTAACCGCATCGCTGCGGCGGTTATTTTTCCGCTGCGCGGCTTTTTTCTAAAAGCCGCGTTAGATGACGAGCTCAGCTTGTCATCCGCACACGACCACCGATAAAATCTCGTCATCAGTGTTAGAACTGGCTATTTCTGGTAGGCTAAGGCTGACGCCAAAGCCAGGCAGAAACCACCATTCTAGTCAGGGCAAGGAAGTCACACGCCAAGATAACCTCTGCTCACCCCCTTGGTAGCTTGGCACAAGCAGTAAGGCTAAACTCGGAGGCAATGTGTAAAGCATTTGCGCCAGCGCACAACAGCAACAACATACTAGGCACACCACAGAAGAGACTCCACACAAGGTTATTATAAAAATAACTTTTGTATTGTAAAAACACATCAGATAAAATCACACATATACATGGTGCCAACTGGCACGGGCAATATTCACAGGGATTATGTACACAAGACAGGGCCACAAGGGCCACTGTCATAGTCAGATATAGAACTCCTAGATAAAATGTAGGATATCAAATCACTTCTAGAATAAGAAATAATAAAACATAAAATGGTAATCACAAAGATAACAACCAGTAACCACTGGTAACAGGGACCAGGACCTTACTAGGACCACCTGTACTAAGAAAGAAGAACCACCTAAGTATCACACAGCATTAGGGGTCTAAGAAAGAATACATTACTCATGATGCAATAAACCTACATTCAGAGGAGTAGAAAAGACAACCACCTAAGTATCACTCAGCATTTAGGGGTCTAGGAAAAGGACACATTACCCATGATGCAATAACCTACATTCAGAGGAGTAAGAATAGAGCACATGATGCAATAAACTACATTCAGGGGTGCAGCGCAAGAAGACACATGATGACTAACCATTCAGAGGTGCAGCGCATGGAAAGGAAGACACATGATGCAGTAACACATTCAGAGGTGTTAAGAATAGGGCACATGATGCAATAAAATACATTCAGGGGTGCAGCGCAAGAAGACACATGATGACTAAACATTCAGAGGTGCAGCGCATGGAAAGGAAGACACATAATGCATAAACATTCAGAGGTGCCTAATAAATCAATAGCGCAAAAACACACAGTAGGCAATTACTATTTAGAAGCATAGAAATCACATTGCGCCTACACTACATAAGCCACTACCCGTGGCAGTCCCTAGGCCAACTGGCCTTGTTGGGGCAAGGATGCCCTGGGTCCAAAGTCAGGGCGCGCTGCCATGCAGCGCCAGTCACAGAGTACAAAAAGCCTAAACGTGGCAGTTGCCCACAAAGTGCTGGGCAACTGTGTACATCACAGAAAGGCCTAAACGTGGCAGGTGCCCACAAAGTGCTGGGCACCTGAAGAGTCATCAAAACTGTGGCAGGGCCTTCAGTAGCCCTTCTAGCGAATTGCGCCACAAATGGTGGAGCCACACAGGCTCTGCAACAAATCCCCTCTCAACAGAAATGCCCCCCCCTGAGCCTAGCAGGCTCTTAAACAACTGTGGGGTCTTTGGAGCCCCCCTCTGGGGCTCGGGACAACGTTGGGGCGGCCCACTGCCAACCGGGGCCGCCCAAGCACCAACTCTGTTGGAGTCCCTCTCAGGGGACTCTGAACACCAAGCGCGCTGCCCTGCTCGGGCAGCAGAGAGGGAGGACAGGGCCCAGGTCACGGGGGCGGCACCGAAAGCATGCCCGACACACCCCCCCAACCGCCTCGATCAGAGCCCCACTCACCGGCGGTCAGGCGCTCGCCGGTTCTCCGCTTCGCCCTTCACCCGGTCCCCCATCTCGGGACCGGGACTCTACGTGGAGCCTTCGTGGCTCCAAGGCATTCCGTCTCTCTCTCGCCAGCAGCGGGGGCCGCCTCGGGTCCTTCACTGCTGCGGTGCTTCACCCGGGCCCCCTCCTGGGACCCGGGGCTCCTCCATACACCACGGGATCCGGCAGCCAATCGGTGCGCGGCGGCGGGCGGGACTTCCTCCGAAAACCGGAAGTCCCGCCCCGTGTCAGGCAGAACGATGCCTGGCCTCCTGATGGCGGCGCGAAGGGGCCGCGGCGGTGATTAAGAAGGGCAAACCGAGGGGTGGACACCCTCGAGACTAGAATAAAATAGATAGGCGAGGTAGGCACTCGCAAAGGGCGCCATAGTCGGGGTGGCACCCGCAAATCCGATAAGAGTGCACACGAAGCACTCGGGCAGCCACAGGGCAGGAGTGCTTTCCCCCACGGGATAACCACAGCGCTCTGCCAGCAATCCGGTTAAGAAAGCGCCCACGAGGCGCTGGGGAGCCCAGAAAGCGCCAAAACGCTCCAGAAAGAACCCCCACAGCAAGGAGGGTCCCAGCAGCTGCAGGGCATTACAGGTTAAGGCTTCCAGGGCCAAAATAAAGTCCAGCAAAAAGTCCTCAAAGGTGCAGCCAGGCAGGGGGACAGCCAGGAAGAGTCCCCCAGCAGTCCATCAGAAGTCCAAGAGCTGGGCAGGGCCCAGGGATCCCCCTGAGCCCCAGCAGCAGCATGCCCCTGGCAGATTCGAGTTAGAAAACAAGAACAATTTGGAAGGGGATACAACCCCTTTTTATACAGTGCAAAACCTTTGAAGTCCTTTGAAGCAGGCAGTGTGAGAACCAGCTGGACTGGTTTAGAGGGAAGTCCCCTTCAGTATCAGGGACAGAGGTGTCAGTCGCCCAGCGGGAGGTGGAGCCAGCTTTGTAGTTACACAGGAACAGCCCTTCACTATCAGGTGCCATCTCCTCCCACTTCCCTGGCAGCAGATGCTGCCTTTCATCCATGGGCTGACTCAGACAACCTCCTGGGCTCTCCAGCCCCTGTCATCCTCAAACCAGACAGTCAATCCACAAGCAGGCCCATGCACTCTGGGCCAGGCTCACCAGCCAATCACACGCTAGCACCAACTTACACAAATATGCCAACTTCCAAAAGTAGGACTTCTAGACTAGACACAGCCATGTCGCATACATCATTTTGCGGCATTCATTCTCACGAGTTCTCTCATACCAAACTCGCCCCTGCACTCCCCACGCATCAGGAACTACCATGGGCATACATATTCCCCATTCATTCCTATGGGAGGGCAGGTCACTCACCATTCATCCACAGAGAGCTCAAGCACTTTACACTGTACCACAGTGAAAAAGTGCGCAGAGGCCTAAAATCACAAATACCAGGTTCCATAAATAGGCTAGGAAAACGCAAAAAGTCTAGGGGTGAACCTGCCTAATGGGCCGGGTCCAACACAACCCCCTTCCAGCCAAAACGCAGGGTAGACCAATCACACCACTGATGGGCTTCACTGCTTTGGGCGACAAAACCACGGACACGGCCTTGCACAGCAGGGACACCGTCCAGTTTTTCGCCACTCTGAACCTACATGGTTTCCTCCAAATAATAACTCTCCGACTCAACTAGGGTACCCCACTGGTACACACTAGTCATCCACAGCCAAGACCAGGCCATAGGCCATCCAAATCACAGGTCCTAACTAATCCACAGAGTGGGGGGTAGTAACCCCTGGCATACAATAGCCATTCTCCACTCTCTCTCTCAGTGTAGCTACAACTACCACTGATACAACAACCTAGGGACCATACCCTCAGGCTGACCAGAGGTCACGGGCAAGAATGCCCCACCCTACCTCTACTTCTGGGTTTTCGCACCCTCACAGAAAAGCACTTCACCAGAACACAATTCTCCTACCAGATCAGGACCTCACTCTATCACTGGTCTACCACCTGGAAACTATTCCACTTCTGAGGTACAAAGCACACAGCACAGTCCCTCTTCAAGCAGGTGGGGGGACACAGCACACAGCAAAGCCCCCTTTCCTCTACCTTGGTGGAAACAACAAACGGCAGGTGAGCCCCAGAACACACAGCAAGGGCAGCCCCCTCAGTCTCTTCAGCTGATCCACTTTGGTAGAGATCCCTCTTGACCTAGAAGTTTCCTAATCTCCCAACCTAAGATCTAAACCCTCAGGTTACACCGGGGTCAGAAGTAAGGACACCGTCCCTCTGCACCCCCTTCCAGTTCCAGTATGTCTCAGGCTAGACAGAGCACACGCCAGCGGCGTATCAGCGACACACTCTCCTCCAGTACTCCCTATCACAGGGTGATTCTCAGTATGTCCCAGGCTAGACAGAGCACACGCCAGCGGCGTATCAGTGACACACTTTCCTCCAGTACTCCTTCCAGGTCAGGCCACACCCCAACCTGGCTTTCCCCCCTCCTCGGGGAACGACCTCCAGAGGCCCCACAAATGGTCAAGCACTCTGGACGGTCAAATGCTCAGCGAGCCAGGACTTCTGCACCCTCCACTTAGGAGCGGTACTGCCCAACACTAGGACCGCCGGAGTTCTGGTTACAGACACTCCCCGTCCGCTAGACACAGGAAGATCCTCCTCAAATGACCTATGTACAGCTTAGGCCCCTGACCTGGCGCTCCCTTAAGGAACCCTCCAGGCCCTGAGATAGGGTTTCAGGCCAACGTGGGACACACCGTCCCACACTCACTCCGCCTCCACTGAGACAGGGCGTGAGCCCCTACACCCCTACCATACTACTGGGACCAAGCTGGGTTACACATGAACCTCTTCCCCTTTACAGGATCATCAGATACACAAGCCACTCCTTTTGGAACCACTCCCTAATGCCTCTGCAAGACATCTAGCACACCGCCAGACATCTACCTTCTTGTCCAGTGCCTCTGCAGGACCTCCTGCACACCACCAGAGGTACACCTCTCATGCAAGCTTTTTAACAAAAAGAAAACTCACACCAACTCCTCCAGTTCAGCATATCACTCATTCGCACACTCCCCCCCCTCGGACTGGTAAGGCAGTTTCCACCACCCCTGATCACTCAACCTGACCACACGTGACACAGGTACCAAACTCTGGGAGCGGGGAATGGGAATTAACACACTGGACACATTAAAGCTGCCACCACTGGATCCTACCACACTGGGGAATCCAGACACACACTACACTCAGGGAACAACCACCCTCCTGAGCAAGTCATTTCTCCTCACACTCCCTCTCTTCCATCTACCCACACACACACATGGGGACAGGATTTGGGATTGGACACAGGACCCAGCAAGGGATTCCTAATCTATGGGAACCTCCCCCTCTACTGGCGTCCCGCCCTATCACTTTCTCTCATCTGCCACTAAACATAAAGCGCAGAAACACATTTGAAAATGACACTCTTGAGGAAAAAAATCAAAAACAATAATCCCAAACATGTGACTATCTGAAAAAACAATTGTAGAGTTTTGTAATGTAGCCAGTTGTCGCTATGGCACTGCGCAAACACAAGTTCCAAATCCCACCGCTGCCACCAATGTTAGAACTGGCTATTTCTGGTAGGCTAAGGCTGACGCCAAAGCCAGGCAGAAACCACCATTCTAGTCAGGGCAAGGAAGTCACACGCCAAGATAACCTCTGCTCACCCCCTTGGTAGCTTGGCACAAGCAGTAAGGCTAAACTCGGAGGCAATGTGTAAAGCATTTGCGCCAGCGCACAACAGCAACAACATACTAGGCACACCACAGAAGAGACTCCACACAAGGTTATTATAAAAATAACTTTTGTATTGTAAAAACACATCAGATAAAATCACACATATACATGGTGCCAACTGGCACGGGCAATATTCACAGGGATTATGTACACAAGACAGGGCCACAAGGGCCACTGTCATAGTCAGATATAGAACTCCTAGATAAAATGTAGGATATCAAATCACTTCTAGAATAAGAAATAATAAAACATAAAATGGTAATCACAAAGATAACAACCAGTAACCACTGGTAACAGGGACCAGGACCTTACTAGGACCACCTGTACTAAGAAAGAAGAACCACCTAAGTATCACACAGCATTAGGGGTCTAAGAAAGAATACATTACTCATGATGCAATAAACCTACATTCAGAGGAGTAGAAAAGACAACCACCTAAGTATCACTCAGCATTTAGGGGTCTAGGAAAAGGACACATTACCCATGATGCAATAACCTACATTCAGAGGAGTAAGAATAGAGCACATGATGCAATAAACTACATTCAGGGGTGCAGCGCAAGAAGACACATGATGACTAACCATTCAGAGGTGCAGCGCATGGAAAGGAAGACACATGATGCAGTAACACATTCAGAGGTGTTAAGAATAGGGCACATGATGCAATAAAATACATTCAGGGGTGCAGCGCAAGAAGACACATGATGACTAAACATTCAGAGGTGCAGCGCATGGAAAGGAAGACACATAATGCATAAACATTCAGAGGTGCCTAATAAATCAATAGCGCAAAAACACACAGTAGGCAATTACTATTTAGAAGCATAGAAATCACATTGCGCCTACACTACATAAGCCACTACCCGTGGCAGTCCCTAGGCCAACTGGCCTTGTTGGGGCAAGGATGCCCTGGGTCCAAAGTCAGGGCGCGCTGCCATGCAGCGCCAGTCACAGAGTACAAAAAGCCTAAACGTGGCAGTTGCCCACAAAGTGCTGGGCAACTGTGTACATCACAGAAAGGCCTAAACGTGGCAGGTGCCCACAAAGTGCTGGGCACCTGAAGAGTCATCAAAACTGTGGCAGGGCCTTCAGTAGCCCTTCTAGCGAATTGCGCCACAAATGGTGGAGCCACACAGGCTCTGCAACAAATCCCCTCTCAACAGAAATGCCCCCCCCTGAGCCTAGCAGGCTCTTAAACAACTGTGGGGTCTTTGGAGCCCCCCTCTGGGGCTCGGGACAACGTTGGGGCGGCCCACTGCCAACCGGGGCCGCCCAAGCACCAACTCTGTTGGAGTCCCTCTCAGGGGACTCTGAACACCAAGCGCGCTGCCCTGCTCGGGCAGCAGAGAGGGAGGACAGGGCCCAGGTCACGGGGGCGGCACCGAAAGCATGCCCGACACACCCCCCCAACCGCCTCGATCAGAGCCCCACTCACCGGCGGTCAGGCGCTCGCCGGTTCTCCGCTTCGCCCTTCACCCGGTCCCCCATCTCGGGACCGGGACTCTACGTGGAGCCTTCGTGGCTCCAAGGCATTCCGTCTCTCTCTCGCCAGCAGCGGGGGCCGCCTCGGGTCCTTCACTGCTGCGGTGCTTCACCCGGGCCCCCTCCTGGGACCCGGGGCTCCTCCATACACCACGGGATCCGGCAGCCAATCGGTGCGCGGCGGCGGGCGGGACTTCCTCCGAAAACCGGAAGTCCCGCCCCGTGTCAGGCAGAACGATGCCTGGCTTCCTGATGGCGGCGCGAAGGGGCCGCGGCGGTGATTAAGAAGGGCAAACCGAGGGGTGGACACCCTCGAGACTAGAATAAAATAGATAGGCGAGGTAGGCACTCGCAAAGGGCGCCATAGTCGGGGTGGCACCCGCAAATCCGATAAGAGTGCACACGAAGCACTCGGGCAGCCACATGGCAGGAGTGCTTTCCCCCACGGGATAACCACAGCGCTCTGCCAGCAATCCGGTTAAGAAAGCGCCCACGAGGCGCTGGGGAGCCCAGAAAGCGCCAAAACGCTCCAGAAAGAACCCCCACAGCAAGGAGGGTCCCAGCAGCTGCAGGGCATTACAGGTTAAGGCTTCCAGGGCCAAAATAAAGTCCAGCAAAAAGTCCTCAAAGGTGCAGCCAGGCAGGGGGACAGCCAGGAAGAGTCCCCCAGCAGTCCATCAGAAGTCCAAGAGCTGGGCAGGGCCCAGGGATCCCCCTGAGCCCCAGCAGCAGCATGCCCCTGGCAGATTCGAGTTAGAAAACAAGAACAATTTGGAAGGGGATACAACCCCTTTTTATACAGTGCAAAACCTTTGAAGTCCTTTGAAGCAGGCAGTGTGAGAACCAGCTGGACTGGTTTAGAGGGAAGTCCCCTTCAGTATCAGGGACAGAGGTGTCAGTCGCCCAGCGGGAGGTGGAGCCAGCTTTGTAGTTACACAGGAACAGCCCTTCACTATCAGGTGCCATCTCCTCCCACTTCCCTGGCAGCAGATGCTGCCTTTCATCCATGGGCTGACTCAGACAACCTCCTGGGCTCTCCAGCCCCTGTCATCCTCAAACCAGACAGTCAATCCACAAGCAGGCCCATGCACTCTGGGCCAGGCTCACCAGCCAATCACACGCTAGCACCAACTTACACAAATATGCCAACTTCCAAAAGTAGGACTTCTAGACTAGACACAGCCATGTCGCATACATCATTTTGCGGCATTCATTCTCACGAGTTCTCTCATACCAAACTCGCCCCTGCACTCCCCACGCATCAGGAACTACCATGGGCATACATATTCCCCATTCATTCCTATGGGAGGGCAGGTCACTCACCATTCATCCACAGAGAGCTCAAGCACTTTACACTGTACCACAGTGAAAAAGTGCGCAGAGGCCTAAAATCACAAATACCAGGTTCCATAAATAGGCTAGGAAAACGCAAAAAGTCTAGGGGTGAACCTGCCTAATGGGCCGGGTCCAACAATCAGCATCGAAGGGGTTAAAAGATGTTATAAGACATTGTAGGGCCAATGGCGTCCGGGCCATAATGACCGCATCATCTGCGTACAATAACGCAGGAATCGGTCTTTTGGCTACCCTAGGCATGTCACTAGTTGATTTTAACAGGGCTTCCTCTAGGCCATTTATACACGCTAGGAATAAAAAGGGTGCCAGAACAACGCCCTGGCATACCCCGCGCCCTATGCCAAACGATCTGGTACATTCCCCATTTTTCCCGTATCACACTATTGCAGTGACACCTGAGTATAGCTCTCTAAAGAAATAGATTATTTTTTCCTCTACCCCCAAGTTTCCCAAGACGGCCCATAATTTACTATGTGAGACGCAGTCGAGCGCTGACGTCAAGTCGACAAAAGTGAAATAAATATGCTCCTGCTTTGCCCTAATATATTTTTGTTGCAGGATAAATAAATGTAAGCCTTGGTCGAATGTTCCTAACCCTTTTTGGAACCCATACTGGAGATCGCTAATAATAAAATTATCTTCTGCCCATCTTGCAGTCTACTTAAAATAACTCTCCCTAGGATTTTTACAGAACAGTCCAATAGAGAGATTAGTCGATAACAAGTAGGATTCTGCCTGTCTCCTTTTTTAAATATGGGCACTATGGCAGATGTAAACCATGAGGGGAGTATGCCCTTCTCAGAAGTGGCATTAAATAATTGCACTAGAAAAGGGCCCCAAAGGTCAATGTTGTTTTTAAACAGATCGGGTGGTATCCCGTCTGGACCCAGGGCTTTACCTCCCCGCGTTGCTCTAAGGCTCACCATTACCTCTTCTAATGTAACAGCTAATTTTAGATCCACAGCTCCAGTTTCCCCTAACGGTTGAATCTGGGGATTTTGGCCATCTTCTAAGGTACTATACAAATTAGAATAATGATTTACCCATGAGTCCTCGGAGATGGCAATTTCAATGCGTGCCTTGGTATTTTCACCAAAGAACGGGGCATTCACTGCTTTCCAGAAAGCAGAAACGTCCCTGCTCTGTGATGCCTCACATAAAGATTCCCAGGCCTCCCTTTTATTTGCTATTTTCCTTTTTTTCAGTGCCCAAGAATAGGTTCTCCGCGACTCCTTAACCAACGTGGGGTCACGTGGGACAGCGTGTAATGCATGTTTGAGGTCAGTATGGGCCCTAGTGTATGCAGAGTCAAACCACCTTATGGTCTTTCCTTTACGATTTTTTGATACTACCCATAAGTCATCCTTAATTTGACAGGCAATAATATTAAACTGTTTGATAATATCCTGGCTAGCAGAGTTCTCATCCAAAATGGTCAAGAAGCTAGATAGACATTTAGATATTAAATTAGCCATGAATTCATTTGGAACCACCCTATTCCATTTAAGGGAGTAGCCATTTTGTCTTGTCATGCTTACATCAGAAACATTCTGCCTCCTTAATTGCTCACCACCCAACTCCCGGAAGGGATTTATAATCTCAGGATCAGCGGGTAGTGATCACTTAATGCACTGTTCAAAGTCTGACAGGATTTAATCAGGTGTCCATGTCTAACAGAAGTTATAATAAAATCTATTGTAGAGGACGCACCCCTGCCAATAAATGTCGAGACAAAAGGAGACTCCGTCTGACCAATTTCATTCACATACCCCAAATCCCCGGAAAAGAGAATATCGTTTAGCCGGTCTCCGCATGTAGAGTGCTCGAAATGTGTCAAATCCTTATCTTGATCGAGCATGATCCCACAAACTCCTTGCCGACCTTTCTTGCAAATTGCACAGTTAAAATCACCTGCCCAAATGACCCATACATCTTTGGAGTTGGTGTCAATTTCTTTAGTCAAGTCATTACCCAGTTTTTTAAGCGTCACTTCCATATCTACTAAGGGGATATTATTATAGAAGTTGATAATTAAGATGCACACCCCCTTATTTATATACATACTTACTAGCTGATAGTAACTATTAGTAGAGAATAGTTGAATCTTCTGGTAATGTAGTTGATTTCATATGAATACTGACAAACCCCCTTTAGCCCTACCATGTGCAACATCCACTGCTGAAGTAAACAGAGTTTTATAACCAGAGAGATGGAGTGTCACTGTTTTCCATGTCTCCTGAAAGCATAGGATGTCATACTCATTTATGATGTTTATCCAAATCGGGTTCGTTATTTTGGCTTTCAGGCAGGCCACATTCCAGACCATTATACGGCATACCTCCCCATTTGCAACAGAGGTAGAAAAATTAACTAAATCATTTCGCACCAGGGTCTCCCCCTTAGTTCTACCCCAGTATGCAGATAACTGGATGTGCCGCTTTTATCAACGTCAGGGGCAGCTTTCCCAACGGGTGAATTAAGGGAATTACCTTCCTGTGTGTTAGCGCCATATCTGTATCTAGCTGTTGCACCTCTCTCTGGGGGAACTTGCTCTTTACGAAAATTCCCCTCCATTCCCTCCCTAGGCACACTCACTACCGTCTGATTACTATTGGGTAGAGTTTCTAGAATCATTTGGGTTTCGCTAAGACTAGAGCTGGGAGTAGATAATTCTTTAGGGAGTCAGTCAATTGATTCTAAGCCTGATAAGGGGGCAAATTGGTTACATGTTGGAATGTTAAAACCATTATAGAGATTATCAACTGGTCTGGCTGTATGTTGGTCTCCTGGATGATGTGTTGCAAATGGCATAGCGGCCCTAGCTATATAAGGGGCTCGTAAATAATCACTTACACAAGGATTAAGTAGGGGTCTGGAATAAAAATAGCTCAAGTCCCGCGTGACTATACCTCCCTCCCCTCTCAGACCACACCACCCTTGGAGGAAAGAGGTTACACGCCTATCCTTGAAGTTAACAATAATCAGATCCCCTGTTAAGTTTTTCTTCCTGTGTCCCAACCATCCAACTCGCCTTACATGGAGAATTTGCCCATTTCTATTTGTGGGGAGCAGTCTATTTTTAGTTAGCCAGTAGGCTACCTTGTTTTTCAACTCGAAGTGTCCCTCTTTTTTCCCTATAGGCAGTTCAGGGACTCCCGACAATACCGCTACATATGGGGCTGCCTCAGGTGGCAAATCTATGTGAAATACAGGTCTGTTTATTCCTCCATTGGTACTTTCCCTTTCGCTGTTGGAGTGTGTGTTTGCCTCTCCCACCATACCCTGCTCTCTCTATTTTAGATCGCCGTTAGTATTATTCGGCGGTGACACAGTATTAGATGGGGGCCCTAAATTATGTCCCGTCTGATTTCGGGTATTTACATACTCCTTACCAGATGTAATAGTTTGCTTATCCTGATTTACAGCTAGGTTTTGGGCCTGAGTCTGAGGAATTGTAACCAATTTGTTAATAGGTATTGTATTGGACTTTGGCTCTTCTTCTAACAACCCCAAATCATCCCCTATTCTCTTTATCCTTTCAACTAGTGGTATAATTAGCGATTTAAGGATTTGCTCAGTTTTTACCAGTAAAGCTTGAGACCGAGTGGACAGTGATGCAAAAGGACTTACCCTCATTTTCGTGGGCGCGTAGGTGTTTTCCTTAGGTGGCGATACATATAATTTTGGGGTTTTAGCTGCTCTGCCCCTATGTTTTATCCCCCTACGTTTCCTTTTAGAGGTGGACCCCTGAGCGTGTGAAATAGATTGGAGATTATTTGTATTTAGTTCTTTTGATGGAGGGCAAAAATCACTCTCCTCCGATATAATTTCCAAAATTGGGTCCGCACTTAAATCATCTCGGGTAGAATCCCTATTTGAAACTCTAGAAGCGTCACATGAAGAGATATAGGGCGATGTGCCGCCCACAGTAGTTGGAATCTTATCGCTGCCAGGTGTTGTTTGCGATCTTGGAGGGGTGGTAGCTAAAAGAATTGGACCCAAAGAAGACCGCTTATTATATACTGGATCTAGGGATAATCGACGATCCGTAATAGCGATCTCTTTTATCAAAACTGAGGTCGCCCTGGTGATAAAATCATCTAAAGTCCCTGTAACGGACGCTCCCACCAGGGACTTCCTGCGCTTGGTCAGTTTTGAGGTCATTTTACTCAGCTTTCAATACCGGAGAAGGTAAATTGATGACTAACTAGACAAAAGGATAATGGATAACAGCTAACTGCTAAAACAGATTGACATAACCTGCGGTCACACTGAAGTTACTAGTAAAGTCTTACTTCTATTAGTCCTTGTTGAATTAAGGGGGGGGTGGCCCAGCCCAGCCTCTATCGGCCTCGGATGGCCACAGACAGCCCGCCCTTGTCCCGGCGCCGCCCGCGCGCGTCCCGCAATGCGGAGGGAGTGCCGGGATTGTATGCGCTTCCGTGCGCGGTAATGGTAGTCTGTGGGCAGGACTATCCCGCAGGGGCTTCTGGGCGGTGTAGTCCCCCCGCTCGGCAGCCGCTTGGTGTTAAGGTGAGCGGCGGCAGGGGGGACTAACAGGCAGCAAGTGGCAGTACCCCGGCACCAGAAGAGCGCAGCCCAAAGAGCAGTCAAAGATCCAAATTGCAGGGTTTCAGTAAAGTATGGCGCCAGCGGCGTCTATCCATTCATCCTTTCACCCTACCATTTACCTGCTGATGTCCACCATTTAACCTTTACATTCTATCGTCTATTCAGTCTTTCATCAATCATTCAGTTTTTCACCATTCCGTCTGTCTCACCATTCATATTCAAACCTATCCATCCATCCACCTCCAAACCTATCCATTCATCCTTTCACTCATCCATCTCTTTATCCACTTTTTCCCTCATCCAGCAATCAACCCTTTCACTCCTTTATTCCATCCACCCTTTCACTCAATCCCTCCTTTCACTCATCCATCGCCCACTCTTTCATCCATCCTCCCTACCTTTCATTCATCCATCAATCTTTCACTTATCCACCATTTTATCCAATCATCAACCCTCTTTCACCCATGCATGCTTTCACTCATGTATCCACCTATTCATCTATCCATCCATCTATACATCCACCCTTGCTCACTCATTCATCCACTCACCCATCAACCCACCAACCCTCGCGTTTACGTTATTTATGAGTCTTTGTCACCGATCAGACATGTACAAAGTGCCACACATTTTCTTTAAAATACCTCCTGAGAGTGTCTTGATTTTCTCTCTCTTTCACTTTTCTCCTACAAAAACAGGCATACAAATGCAGGCAAACACACAAACATAAGTAGACACACAAAAGACTCGGGCATGATAAAAGCCATGTTATACTCTTCACCTACCATGTCTTTTTGAATGGCCACCAGGCTGGACTGGCTGTAGCCTGATTGCCACTGCCAGGGCACTGCCATGATTCCTGTGCTTGCACAAATGCACAGGATAGTATGAATGTGATTGATAGTGTAAAGAGGACATTCTCTCACGAGGAAAATCGCACCCTCCCGGCACGCCTATGTTGCTTTTTTAATAATAATTCTTTCAATCACAGTTTTGGCCAATTTGTATTTAATTCTATTACAAATTTCATTTAAATCAACTTGTGATTATGCAGCACTAATGTTGATTACTTAGCATACATCTTCACATTGCTTTAGCACAAACCCCGATTCCAAAATCAAGAAGATCACTCTTTGTAATAATCCAAGCGCTCGATACCAACATGGGTATAAACTCATTCATTAAAACAAAGTACAACGATGTCTTGCCCGAGTAACACCTAGTTACTGTTGAACAATGGTCCCTTAATGTCACAATCATGCGTTGAAGTTCCTGACCAGGTGAAATGACGTTCATAATCTGTGTGGCTCAGCAGCCCAAGGGTGGCAGTAGAAATATAACGGGTGTCTGGCACAAGAATGTGCCCGTAAGAAAGAAAGCGTGCCTGCTTAATTGTGATACCGTACTTAATGTGCTCGTGACATAGATCAGAATCCAAGTGAATGAGAACCTGGTGCAACCCAGAAGTTAATAAAGGGAACTCCGCTTCGCCTAAAATAGAAGACGTTGCAATGCTGGGACGTGGTGTCAATTACATGGAATAAAAGAACATGTAACATGACGAAGAATTGAAAGGAAACAAAAAATTGAAAATTTAAATGTGAGTCACTGTCTCCAATGTACAATAACTGTGAATGGAAACCATGTCAGTAAGACACGTACTGTGGGTCGAATTCAGGCAAGTAATACCCACTGGCACCCTAATCATAAGGACAGGAACAACTTCATGCATTAAGCTTGTTTATACTTAAAGGAGCGCAATCAAAACCTTTATTTTTGCAATGTGATTGACAGCACAGGGCCTGAACGGACCCTGCTCCATCAAGCACATCACAGCGTGATGCCGAGCACCCGGACAATATTCAAAGGAGCCCTGCTGAATAGCTCAGCAGGGGCTCAGATCGGCGAGACAGAAGAGGAGCCTTGGCTGCCAGAGACAGGTTCCACTCCTGCTTCCCAGCACAGCCAGTGAGCCTACCTTTTCGTGAGTACCGGCACTCTCAAGGGCAGTAGAGAAGTGCTGGTACTCAGAGTGATAATTCTAAGAAGTGCCGGTACTCAGTACCGGTGAGTACCGGCCCATTTAAGCACTGGTCCCAGGGTAACTCCCTAACAGACTGATTCATCAACGGGCCGTTTTGCGAGCCCCTAATAGCGAATCATAGCGATTCGCTATTAAGGACTCGCAAAACGGTAATCATGTAGGAATCGCATAATAAAATGCGATTCCTACTGATTGCTTATTTGCGATTAGCAAATTGCTAATCGCAAATAAGGAATAACTCGCCATTCATTCCTATGGGCCAAAAGGCCCATAGGAATGAATGGGGAGTATTCCTTATTTGCGATTAGCAATTAGCTAATCGCAAATAAGATTGCGATTTGAAGGGTGCCAGGGGTGTCCACAGGACACCCTGTAGCACCCCTCAAATGAAATTTCACACAGGTGTTGCACACACACATGTCCAAAGGACATGTGTGTGTGTGTAACATGCAACTCAGAAAAATGCATTTAAATGCATTTTTCTGAGTTTTCGCAATTTACCGCGAGGTCTGACCTCGCGGTAAATTGCGGCAAGAAATTGCGAATTCGCAAATTTAAATTAAATGTTGAATTGCATTTAAGGAATCTCTAATAGAGATTCCTTAAATGTAATTCCTCGCACATTTGCGACATCGCAATTAGCGATTTTTGCATTTGGGATGCTGAATCCCAAATGCAAAAATCACTCTTGCAAAGGGCTGGATTCTCAGAATCCGGCCCCTTGCGAGCGCAATTTAGGTTCATGAATTTGGGCGGTAAGTTCTTACACGCCTGGCCCTCCCTCTGATAACGGTTGCTTCTAGGGGCTAGCGGTAGAGAGGGTCTATAAAAGTACCCTAACTGTAGCACAATAATCTGGCAGCTCTTTGGGGGAGTTTTACCTAAATACTCTAAAAGGTGTCTAACGACAAATTCATCTTTGAAATTTAGGACTACACAGTCTCCTGACAGATCCTTCCCCACAGGGCCTATCCAGGGTACCCTTCTTGCCATAATCAGGAGGTTTGGGAGACTCCTGCAGTTTCCCCCTGCTTCATCCAGTTTTTGCATCAGCCAGTGTAGGGCTTTAGACATCAGTTGGGCTGTGGATTCTTGTTGTCCCTCTCTCAGCCATGGTACATTCCCTAGCACCAATACCAGGGGTGCGGCTGCCGGGGGAAGATGTAAGATCTGTGTTCCAGTCACTGTTTGTCCAAGGTTGAGTTTTTCGGGCATTTGATGGTTGAAGCAGCTAAAATGGCCACCCAACTTGTTCCACGTCCCAACCAGATATGTGGATTCTCTATTGGGTTGGTGACTTTAGTGGTTTGTTGCATCCTCTGCTCCCGTCAAGTGTTGCAGGAGAGACTGTCTATGGGCCATTGTGTCAGTGGTCATGCTCATATGGGTGTTTGGGTAATCAGAGTTGGGGTGTAGCAAGTTTGCCGCGTCAGTAAATGCAAGTGCTGTGTTTGGACAGTTCATAGTCGGGACCCTTTTATGCGGCTGTTCTTGTGTTTGAATCTCTTGGCTGGACCTTGACTCAGACCTGGCAGACAGTAATTCCAATATATGGGCATTTCGTGTGGCCTGGGCCTCTAAGGCGGCCAGCTTCTTTTCAATCCGAGTTAACTTTAGTGAAATAGGATTTAGCATGGTGGCAACCAGGGTTTCAAGTCTCTTCCACATATCCTCGTTTAGCGTGGGACTCGTAATTGGTGGAGAAATTCCTGAGGTATTTTCTCCACCTAGCACCCCTTGCACCACCACCATATCATCCCCATGTCCCCTTGCTTTTGCTTGTCTGGGTGCTTTTGCTGGTTTTTAGCTCTGTGGACCACCTTCCCGTTTTCTCTTGCCTGGTTGTTCTGTGTTGGCTCCCAGTGACTTTTTTACACCTGCAGCCCTGGAGGATGATCTTTTCATCAAGGAAGTAAGTGCTGGCTGCTCGGTGTGACTCCCATTAGTGTTTCAATTACTGCTTCCTGAGCTAAGGGGGGTTGCTTATGAGCGTTGGAAGATGTTTCGCCCCCCAGAGCTACTCCTGTATGCGGGGTGGGTTCCATAGAGAAGCATCGAATTCATGTGATAAGACTGTCGTAACCCTAGTTAAAAAAAGAGTTGAGGGTTCCCACGATTCCATCTCCCAAATGATCGTTCAGGCCCTTACGCTTGCTCATCCTGAGGTGGAATTTAAACTAGAACACTCTAACAGGAAAAACCCAGTACCTGGATGTAGAAGTTCAGATTTTGGAGGGGGGCCCAGCCCAACACGCCGCGGGCCAGCGTTCCGTTTAAATAGCACATCCTCGCGGTGTGCAGGCTGGGAGTGGTAGTCCTGAATAAAGAATTTTACTTACTTACTTACTTACTTTACTAAGTCCTGAGGTGCCCAGCGGGGGGAAACCAGCAGAAGGCGCCCAGCATGAAGAGAACCAGCAGGGGCCAGCTACCATTATTGGACTTTGGGCAATAAGCTATAAGCCCCTGACTTAGCAATTTTGATGATTTAAATCACAAAACAATGCACAAAAAACGGAAACAAGACTTCATGAAACACATACACACATTATGAAATATTTTATTTAATTCACAAATATTAAAAAAATCTAATCGCTTTTTTTATTTTTAGTTGAGGTTTTACTTCTTTATTTATATTCACTTTATTAATCTGTTAATACGATTTAATTTTCTTTTTTTTTTTTTCTGTTCACAAAAATTCAAAGCTTTTTATTTAATGTAGTTACCTTACTATATGATAGAAATATTATTGGTACAGTACATTGTTCAACTTTTCCTGTTTATTCACATTTGTATCATTTGTTGTAAACTCATTTATTTTCTTATTTTTTGTTTAGTAAAGGGGGATGATGTAAAGGTAACAAATTGTTCTTTCCCCTTTTCATATTTTTTTATTTCAGTAATTTTTTATGGAAAAAAAAGACATATATACATGGTGCAGACTGAAAAACACATGGGGGATTGGAAAAGACAGGGAAAAACGCAGCGGGGGGGGGGGGGGACGGGGGGGAATCAAGCATTTTCTCGATTGGCCTGTGCCTGTTAGTCCATGTTCTCATGCTCGCTTCTTCATCTTCTCGCAATCCTTCAGGCTTCCCCCATGCCCCTTGCAGACTGTCTGATTGTCTTTTCGCTCCCCTGGTGGCGTGAGAGAAAGGAGAGGTGTAGAGATATAGAGAGTAAACGAGAGAGAGGAGGCAATTGTGTCGCAGCGCAGGTGATGCATGTGGTTTGTGCAGTGTTGTCTAGTCTAGACGTTCAGGGTGGCTTATGGGAGGACAGGTAGTTGTCTAGCGACAGCCACATCTCGCTTTTTTTCCCTGAGTTCGGTAGGCTGTTGTTTGTTATGGTGTCGGCTGCTCGTAGGAATATGACCCAGTTGAACCAGGCTTTAAAAGTGGCCTTTGCGGTGTCTTTCCAGTTGTTCAACACCATCTTGACCGCCGCTGTGAGCAGGAGGTCAATCAGGTCCCTGTCATTTTCGGATGTTATGGATGGTTCGGTGTACCCCAGTGCTAGATAGTGAAAGTCCAGTGTTAGTGTGGTGCCTGTTACGTCAATAATTAGAGTATTTATTGAGTCCCAGAATTTCCTGATCTTGGTGCAATGGTAGAGGAGGTGTGCCAGGTCCCCCTTCTGCTTGTTGCAGTTCCAGCAGGAGTCGTTCTCTCTGATACCCATGGTGGCCAGGCGTGCTGGGGTCCAGTAGGCCTTGTGTAACAGCCAGAATTTTGTCTGATCTAGAGTTGTTGTCACCTTCCTTCTCGATGATTAAGACCAGAGGTCTGCCCTTTCTTTCTCGCTGAGCTCTCTCCCTGCCATTGCTTCCCAATGGGTTATAATTTTGTTATTTAGTTTAGAGGTTTTGGGGCACAGAGCTCTGTATATGTGCGCTACCTGGTGTCCTATTATGTTCAGGCTGGTGGCGTATTGTATTATTGATGGGGTGAGATTGTTTATGCCTGCTTTGGCGATTGCCACCCTTATTTTAAGGAAGTTAAAGAGCTCTGCGCTGTCAAACTTGTATTGTTCTTTGAGTGTGTCAAAGGCTGTTTGATTTCCTTTGTTCTGTAGTTGGCCCACCGTTGTTATGCCGTGTCGGTACCATGTGTGCATGTCCAGTGTGTTGTTCCTGTACTTTAGTCTAGGATTGTGCCAGAGGGACTCTAGCTGAGTTTGTCTGACGCTTGTGTCTAGTATTTTGTCTATTCTTAGTAGGGCCATTCTTGTGTTCCTTAGTATTGCGTTCTGTTTGATTGCGGGGTGTTTCGTCGCCATGAGTAGTGCTACGGACTCTATTCCCCCTAGCAGGCTTCGCTCTAAGGAGAGTCAGGCCGGGGTGTAGTCACTCTTTGGTCATAGCCAATACAGGCCTTGTTTTGCCATACAGGCTGTTTGAAAGGTTTTGAAGTTTGTTATGTTTAGACCTCCTAGTGCCTTGGGGAGTCTGAGTTTCTGAAGGCTGATTCTGGGTTTCTTTCCTCTCCATAGGAATGTGTTCAGTAGTTTATCCAGTTTTTTGTGAAAGGCAGATGTGTTGGTTAGTGGTAGCATGTTGAGCATGTAGTTAACCATGGGGCTGATCATCATCTTAATGGTCTCTATCCTTCCCCACCACGTAGTGAATTTGGGTGACCATCCCTCGAACTTCTCCTTGATTTTGTTTAAGATTGCTTGTTCGTTCTGGTCTAATGTGGTTCGCAGGTCTCTTTCGAAAAGGAGGCCCAGATATTTAATGGCTTTCTTCTGCCAGGTCAGACCAGAGCATCCCAGAGCCGTCTTGTTGGTGTGGATATTCAGTGGCTTACACTCAGATTTCTCTCTGTTGAGTTTGTACCCAGACATCTGGGCATACTGATCTATAGTGTCCAATAGAGCGTTTATAGATCTTTCTGGGTCTTCTGTTACAATGAGGACATCGCCCGCGTATGCTGCTAATTTAAAAGATTCTCCCTCTACAGGTATCCCCCTAATGTTTGGGTTTGATCGTATCATGTTAAGTAAGGGTTCTATTGCCAGTAGGAACAGGGCCGGAGATAGCGGACAGCCCTGTCTTGTTCCCCGTTTTAGGTCTAGCAGATCTGACGTGCACCCGTTCACTACCACCCGTGCTTTGGGTTCATTGTATAGGGCCATTACCATCCTCCTGTAGTTGTGGCCTAAGCCGAATTTTTGCATACATTGGTCTAGGTATGGCCATGACACTCTATCAAATGCTTTTTTTGCGTCAAGGGCAATCATGACCCCTGCGTTGTTGCTTTTGGTAGCGTGGTTGATTACGTGGCATAATAATCTTGTGTTGTCGTGGGACATCCTGTTCTTCAGGTAATCCACTTGTGGGAGGGTAGGTATGTGTTGAGTCTGGTCGCCAGGATCTTGGCATAGATTTTGCAATCTACATTAATGAGTGAGATTGGTCTGTAGTTTTTCGGGTGTTGTGTATCTTTGCCTTCCTTTGGGATCACTATGATGTTGGCTTCAGCCATCGATTGCGTCATACGACCATTGTTTACACATCTTGTGAACACTGACGTCATTGTTGGTTGAAGTGTGGTGATGTAGTGTTTGTAGAACTTGGCTGTGAAACCGTCCGGCCCTGGTGCTTTTTTATCTTTCAGACTTTTGACAGCTCTTTCTATCTCTTCACTGGTTATTTCTGAGTCTAATCTCTCCCTCTGATCTTCCGTCAATTCTGGTGTTGTGATGTGTTTCAGGAGTTCTTTCCCTCCATCTGCACTTAGCGTCTCATCTTTTTTGTAGAGCTGCGTGTAGAAGTCCCTAAAGGTATCGAGTATTCCCTTGTTGTCGTATGTGATTTGTTCATGTTGTCCCTGACGGCTGCTATTGTGTGCTGTCTCTGTTTGCCTTTGAGGTACGATGCAAGTGCTTTACCTGCCCTGTTGGCCGAGCATAGGTTTATTGCTTTATATTTGTTAATCCAGGTCCCTGCTCTCTCGATAAGGATCTTGTTCAATTCGTATTTTTTCTTTGTTAGGGTCGTGAGGGTGTTCCTGTCCTCTAGGTTGGCTATGTGTCCTGATTCTAGTTTTTTGATTTCGTTTTCTAGGTCAGTTATCTTTTTGCTTCTCTCTCTGTTCTGTCTTCCCTTGATACTGATTATGGTTCCTCGTATCGTGGCTTTCAGTGCGTCCCATAGCGTCTCTCTTTCAATGTCTGGGCTGTCGTTATTTTTGAGGTAGTCTTTAATGTCTAGTTCTATTTCAGCCCCACTGTTTGTGTTTTTGAGTAGGTCATCGTCGAACCTCCATCTTCGTGTCGGGCGTTCGTTGTGTTTGCCCGTTAGTGTTAGGCAGATGTGAGAGTGATCTGAGATCGTTCTTGGACCAATCTCTGTGTGTTCTATAAGGTGTGTGTGTGTGTCTGATATGAGTATATAGTCAATCCTGCTGTAGGAGTTGTGTGGATTAGAGTAGAAGGTGTACTCTCGTTCATCTGGGGTTTGTAATCTCCATGGGTCTGCTAGTCTTAATTTTGTGCAAAGGTTCCGTAGCGGGTTGCCTCTCTGTGTAGTCTGACTCTGTCTTTGTGGGTGCCTGTCTATGGCTGGGTCCAGTACTTGGTTCATGTCTCCAGCTACTATTTGGAGCTCCCCCAAGGGCAGTGCCTCCAGTTCCTTGCCTATCTGTTCCCAGAATGTCTTATCCTCGGTGTTGGGGCCGTGGATGTTTGCCACATGTATGGGTTCCTCCCCCCTTAGCAGACTGTTGATTAGTAATCTGCCCTCTGTGTCTGTCTTTGACTTGGCTGGTGTGAGTTTTGACTTTTTACTAAGTATTGTGATGACCCCGTTCTTTTTGTTCTTTGCTGGTGAACCTATTACGTGACCTATCCAACTGGCTTTTAGGCGGTCTATGTCTTCTTCCCCAAGCCTTGTCTCCTGTAGGACATAGATATCACTTTTTAACTTGGCCAGGTGTTCTAGGACTTTCCTCCTTTTAACTGGGTGGTTGAGACCTTTAACGTTCATTGATACTACCCTGATGTCCGTTGTGAGATTGTGGTGCGTGTTGTGTGTCATTTTCCGTTCTTACTGAGCTGGCTGTCTGTTTGGCTCCTTTGCGTGCTTGTCTTAGTTCTGTGTTTTGGTTCCCTGTCTGCTCTCTCTAGGAATAGAAAAGTGGTGTAGAAAGATAGGAAAAGAGAAGAAAATAGAATCGACCCATGTGTGTGTTCCCCGCGCCCCCCTCCCCCTCCCCTGCCCCCCTCCCCCCCCTCTTACTTGCATAGTGGGTGTGCGACAACAAAGTTCCTTTGCTCCGCGTCCCCTGAGGTAGGTTGGTTGCTGATTCCGTATTCCTGCATCGATTGTCCGTTCCCAAGTCTCTGAGTTCTGTGCTCGCTCTTTGGGTTGTCACTCCTTCTTGCTTAAAGTTCGTCCATGTTGTTATCGCCTTGCCCTTTCGGTTCCTTTGTTCGAGCTTGAGGTAGATGTCGGTTTAGTGTTGTTTATGCTTGGAGTCCTATAGTCGCTCAAGGTTCTTAATTTTGAGGTAGATTCTTAGTATTATTTCCATCTGTAATGTTTCATTCCGATTTCCTTTCATCGCTTGGTGATGCGCTTCTTTTTGGGGCACTTTGGCCTTTCGCATCCAATTCCTCGGTCGGTGGGCCTCTCATGTAGCGTCTGAGTTCCTCTGGGTCCTTAAAGACCATTGATCTCCAATTGTCCGTGATCTTGAAGCGGGCAGGTCCCGTGAAAGAGTAGTTGAGGTTTCTTTTCCGCAGTGCTTCTCTCATGGCTAGGAAGCCTTTCCTGGCTTCTACCGTGGCTTTCGAGTAATCTTGTGTGAGCACGATCTTGCAGCTCGCCCATGTAAGGTTTTGTTTTTTTCTTGCAAAGGCGAAGATCGCGTCAGTGTGATCTGCTCTTAGTGGGGAGCAGATTATTGCTCTTGGAGGCTTCCCTGTGGCTGGTTTCCCCGCCGGTACTCTGTATGCTTTGTTGACTTCAAACTGCCTCTCAAAGTTCAGGCAAGTGAGTTTGGGAAGCATGTCTTCGAGCATTGCTGCGCAGGATTTCTCCTTGTCTTCCAGGCCTTCTGGGACCCCCAGGATTCTGATGTTACCCCTTCTGGCTCTGTCGTCCTGCTCCGCCAGCTGCTTCTGTATTGTCTTGGCTATCTTTGCGTGCTCCTCCGTGGCCTTGATGTTTTTACTTGTTGCATCTTCAACCTCGATTATCCTGCCTTCCACCGTCTCCAATCTGGTGTTTGTGTTGTGCTGGTCAGCCCGGATTGCAGCCAGTTCTAGTTGCATGTTATCTATTGTCTTTTTAGTCTCTCTTGCCACATCTTTGACTTTGTTTATTCTTTTCAGCACTGTTTCCAGTGTAGCAGTCTCTGTTTTGAGCTTTGCCAGGGACTCCAGTGTGTCTTTTTTAAGCTTTTTCAAGTCGTTTGTGTTTTTTCCTTCGGCCTTTTTCTGTAGCTGTGATTTGCCCGGGCTGCGCGATCCGCCTTCTGCCCTTGTGCCTGCTCGCTGTCTGGCTTGTGCTTGTTCTGTGGCTTGCGCTACAAAATTGTAGCGGAAACGGCTTGGTACCTTGATGTGCCGGGTCTTTGTTTTTTACCTTATGCCCTCCAGCGCTTGCCTTTTCTCGTTCGCCTCTACTGGGCTGCCTCTTAGCTGTTGGCTTCCTTCTCATGTCCCTTTGCTAGCG
The DNA here is from genome assembly GCF_964263255.1 of Lissotriton vulgaris. Lineage (NCBI taxonomy): Eukaryota > Metazoa > Chordata > Amphibia > Caudata > Salamandridae > Lissotriton > Lissotriton vulgaris. The sequence goes on from NW_028251703.1 coordinate 257,488, forward strand.
GTGTGCCCAGTGCAGGCTCTGATCACCTGATGTTAATTGCGGCGTGACCGCATTGCTGGCGCCTGGCGCTGCTCAGCGTGTTGCTGCGGTTACTGTTTGAGTTTTATTTTGCGCCTTATGTACTGGCTGAAGTCGCCTGATGCCACCCTCCTGTTTCTTTGTTCTGCCAAATTGCTTGTCAAAATGTCTCTTTAGCGTGTTGCTCAAAATGTTTCTTTTAGCGCGTTGCTATGGACGTTATCTTGTTGCCATTCGCGTGTGTTTGTGCCCCTTACGGGCTTGGAAGTGTTGTATGGCTTCTCTTCCCCTTTAGCTCTTGTTCTTGCTGTTTGTGCGACAGTCTGCAGTCTCCGGCGCTGCTTGCGGGGGTTATGCCTCTCCTTCCACCTTCCGCGTGATCGCGTTGCCGTTTTTAGACCTCGGCGCCGGTCTAGGGACTATGCGGCCTCTTCTCTTTCTCCCTTCTCCCGGTCGCGTAGCCCGGTGTGGGGGAGGGGGGGCGGGGGGTTTGTAGGTTGTAGGTTCCGGCTCTGTCTCTCTTTGTGCCTCACCCCGCAATGTCGTTTCCGCTTCCTCCCCTCAGGCCACGCCCTTCCGCTTCCGCCCTTCCGCCCTTATGTTCCCGCCTCCAGTAATGGCTGCCTCCTGCCGGCGCTTTCAGTTTCGTTTTGTTACCGCGCTTCCCTCCGGTAAGTGTGCAGGGCGTATTCCGTGGGTGTTTCCCCGCACAGGTTAGGCTTCAGTTTGGCTCCTCTTACTTCCGCCTTCCGCGCTCTCTGTTTCGTGCCTCTCGGCCATTCGGCGCCGCTTTTCCTTTATTCTTCACCGCCTCCGCTCCCACACTCCGGCTCCTTGGCTACTTGGTTTCGCTGTGCGTGGCTGCCTGGCTCGTTGCTTGGTGTGGGTGCTGCCCCCTTGTCTTGCCTTCCGGACTCCCGGACATTCCTATCTCCGTCCGATCGCCATCTTGTTTCTCTCTCCGCTTTCTCTGTAGTGGCTCTTCCAAGTTCGTTTTAGTTTGTTTGAACCCTTTTTGAGACCTCCTGCTCTTATCGCCTTGTAGCCCCAAACTTCATCACTCGCTAGTTACTTTTTTAAGGCTGGATCCTCGCGTTTGGCTGGTTAATTTTGCCTTAGTTCTTCAGGGTTCGCGGAGCTAACGGACCTAGACGACCATCTCCTTTGTCGTCCAAGCCAATTTTCTAAGCAGTCATTGAGCTCTGAGTATGCGTCACAAGCGCCCTCCTCTTTCCCGTATCACCGGACCACAGGTTAAGAATCACTAGGTTACACAGTTGCTGCATCACAGTTTTAGGAGTTTGCGCCGAACACGTATGACACCAAAACATTTCCCCCATACGTCACAAAGCACTCACATTCTATACATACACTCTCTAGCATTGAATGCTTAAACAAAATATCCTGTTTCTCACTCCTTTCAGTTAAAATGTATGCTTAAACGCAGTGGCACTGGCAAAACACTACTCATACAGGCCACATGACAGAAACACTCTTCTGTTCATAGAGCTGACACAAAGTAGAATGCTAGTGGTCCAATAGGATCAGCCTCGCCATTCTATCTCTCTGGCATTTTCCTGGTGGGCTGGAGGCTAGGCAGACCCTCCAGCATTTCGCGATTCGCAAAATTACCTTGAAATCGGCAAAGGAGCGCGTTTTTGCAAAATTTGGCATTAAGGCAGCGAAAAATAATCTCACGGCAGATACAAAAAAAATAGGGAGTTCCTCTTGGCTGTACTCACACACGTCATTACATGGGGCTGTACAGCCATAATAGTTTCTCCCTGCTACATTACAGCCAATAACAACTAAAAACTTTGCATACTATTAGCTTTAAAAAAGAAAGGCAAAAAAGGAAGCCGAGGCGAAAGAAGGGGAGGAGTGTGCACTTTAGGAAACAATTAGTACAAGATGTCTCTCCTGTGCAGGTGTTCCTCAGGCGTGACGTCAGCGCCGAAGAGATTGAGACATTCAAATAACAGGGTCAGTGAACAAGCCTGATCATCAGATATCCCAGGCTGTGAATGGGAAGGGGGCAGGGAGGAGGCTTCGAAATATCACAGACACGCGCTTACTTTTTCACATCACGTCCTACCAGCACAGGTCAAGCACTGCTTCTATTTTGGGTCTTTTTAGGGGAGAGGGAAGTGTGTTTGTATGTATGTATTTTCAAAGTAAGAAGACTATAAAAAATGTGGAATGTTAAACTCATACTACAGAGTAATGAGGTTTTCTACACTTTTTGGAATTAATTTGTGGCTTTTTATTTGAAGCTAGTGTGCACTTTCATTAATAAAGAAAACGTGTAATGGCGAGTTATTATTTAGATAAAAAGAAACTACTACATGATAAATAAAAAGCATTTCAACTAGTATTTTTTCACGCTCAAAAAAATGGAAAATTGTGGCAGATTTGGAAAGTTTCACATTCGTATAATACTATTCACCATTCTATATTTATTTAATTGTAATCAATTAGAATGTGCAGGCACATTGCGAAAGCAAAAGAACCACTGAGTCCGATGTGGGTGCCCCACCTTTCTCAGCACTTTTATATTTCCTAGGTGCAGGCATGACTACCACAGTCTAGTCAGGTTTTTGTACTGATTTTTGGGATTTGTAATTGTGTATATATGCGTACGTGCAGCAGCTCCCACTGTCCAGTTTTACAAAGGATTATATATATATATATATATATATATATATATATATATATATATATATATATATATATATATATCATATATATATATATATCATAAAATAGGAATGCAGATCCCGGCATCCTTTGAAAAAGTCCGGACAGTGAGAGTTACTGCATGTACGCACCTGGGAAACTTGTGAGGTGTCTTCCTTTAGTCAGACCCTCCAGCATTTCGCTATTCACGAAATTACAGCGAAATCGGCTAAGGAGTTCGATGGCCGCAATATTTCCCATTAAGACTGCGGGAAATGGTCTCCCGGCAGATAGAAAAAATGGGGAGTCCCTCCTGGCTGTTACACACATGTTGTGTGTTCAGTGGTGTTTGCTTGTTGGACCATCTCCTAGTAGATGCCTGCTGTTTTCGTGAAATTTGCTCTTCCAAACATTTACCTTTTGAGGGATTTTAAAGTTAAGCTCATGTTGGTATTTTAAGTGATGTTGGTGCTTAAAAATGTTTGCACAACATCTGTGAGCTTTGTTGAAACCGACCCACTTCTCCATGGTCTGGGGTGTCTTTCACATCTCCATGGTCTTACGTCTCTAGGGTAAGGGGTGTCACTGACGTCTCCATGGCCAGGGATGTCGCTGACATCTCCATGGTCTGTGGTGTGTCTGATGTCTTCATGGTCAGTGGGGTCTCTGACATCTCCATGGTCAGGGGTGTCTCTGAGGTCTCCCTGTGCTATTGTACGTGGCTTAACCTATGCTCCAAAATGTTACCACAAAGGAGAATGTAGCAAAAAACCTCTCTCAGACAGATTATAATGCCTATTTCAAAGTTAAATATTCTGCTAAATCAGTTTAAATTGATTTAAGGCTGAAAAGGAATGATTAGGAGTCAAATAAAATGCTGCAATAATGCCGCAAAATTTCCTTTTGTGTGCTGCTAAATTTTCATTTTTGTGCCGCTAAATTTGCAAATCTATGCCGCAATATCCTGGGGGGTCTGGCTAGGGCTGCTTACAGAGCTGGAGGGACTGCTGTGAAGCAAGCATAAACTCCCATGACCAGAGGCGCAACTGGAGGCAAATTTCGTGGGGGGGGGGGGGGGGGGGCCGGGGGGGAAGGCTACTAACATTTTCGTGGGAGGGAGGCTGATTCTACCAGCAATATGCAGAGTGGAGATTCAGGGGCTCTAAGAAGAGGGGGAAAAACAACAAAGCCTCGTTAACAAGTAAATGGTCTTTTAAAGACCTGCTAAGTACTCAGGTGCGGCTGTGTGTGTGCCCAGGAAGCTATCTGAGCCGATCTGACACACACGACAGGGAGGGGTCGGGTGGGGGGGGGGGATACTGAAGCCCTTTGAGCCCAAAGGGCTCTACGCGCCTGCCCATGACCCATACTAATCTTGGTCTTGTACACTGTATCACTGGTTTGAACATTTTTGCATCTGCTGATTTTGGCTTCTCCCCGCCCCTGTTAGAGGAAGTGAATAACACACACATAATACACACGTTTGGCCAGAGGCGAGAGCTGATCATCCAAGTTTCAAGGTCACCAGACCACACCTCCTCCCACACACAAAGCGCACTCATCTCCTCTCGAACAGTTACACTCCCTTGCCTTCCCATGCACAACACACGTCCAGATTCACAGTGGCTGACATCACCAGGCAAGCTTGTCTGAGCTTGTTCCGATGCATGCCTCAAGAATGCATGCATGCACGACGCCTCCCCCTCCCTGCCGTGATCTCGAAAGGGAAACAGCACGCGGACAGATCCTGGGTTATATTTTATTGTAGGTTCGAGGGTGCGGGAAACGAAAGTGGCGGCGTTTATGAAGTATGTAGGCTGTGGTCTAGTGCTTAAAAGCATGGAATGTTGGGCAGTGACGTCGTGACGTCAGTGTGGCGGGCGAGAAGCGTGCGTGAAAGAGCTTGGCTCTCAATGTAATGCCAGCCTTCCACTGACCTAGAACAGCTTTTAAACACACAAGCTTCAACTGCACAGTCAAATAATGGGTATACATTTTTATTCACTACTTGAGGCATGCAATAATTCCAAATACAGGGGTCCCTGCGGCAGGTAAGGGCTCGGATGCACGGCATCGTTTGTTACATGACTCCCACCTACTGGACTGAGGGTTGTCAGAGCTGTGAGAAGGTCCGCGTACCTCAGAATCAGATAGTGTGCAGTGTCAAATTTAAAGAGCTCCTGTCGGGGATGAACCAAGACTATAGAGATTACTTTTGTTAGTGTATTTTCTAATCTAGAGTTTTATAATCATGTGTAACACTTTGTGTTCAAGCCAGACTCAAATAATTCACTGTAACCTTTTCCCTCACTTGGCAAAATGCGGGGTAGTTGCTCCCTTCGACCCTGGCATGAGGTATGGTTGCTAACTAAAGAGACACAACACTGCTGAAAATACAGAGACGGTGGCCGTATCCCTGACATGCCTACCAAGTTAATGCTACGCATTACTGCAATAAGAAACAAAGCATCCACTGTAAAGTACATGAACAGGTCGACCCAAGGCCGTACTCTATAGCCAAGATATCTCTAGCCTCTCCTCCTTCAAGTGCCAGAAAGGACAGAAAAGTGCTGGCACGAAGGCACACTGTGGCACCCTGCCATGTGCCTAATGATTTGAATTCCTGCCCTTTCCCTATTGTCTAGACCTCCTTTTCATGTTCTTTTATCTTGAGTTTTACCCTCTATCTAGTCCCATCTGGCCTTAAAAGTTCCCTGCCTGGGCAGCCTGGCTAAAATCGCCACAAAAGACACCAATCGTTCTATTTATCGCTTTTTTTATGTGTCAGCCATGTCAGGCCTCTGGTTACATCTCACTGTCGTCCAGTAGACCAGCCCATGTCTGTGGAAGATCTACACATTTCCTGTTGTAGGCCAGATCAGGTCTGAGAGTTAATCTACCCTAATCAACCAATTTGCATCTAGGCCTGTTGAGAGATGTTAGCAAATATCCCCCTTTCCTTTTGCAGGTCAATTGGACCTATTGGCGAATTTCCCTTTAGCTGTGATCGGCCATACCTTGCCTGTGGGCGAGTCTACCCTTTTCATGTTGTTGTCTAGTCAAGTCCTGTAGTTAATCTCCCTATTTCCAGTTAAAGGAATGTCCAGGCTTGTGGGTGAATTTTTCTATATCTTGTAATTGGCCTATCCAGGTGGGTGGGTTATTCTCTTGATTTGTTTTTGTAGCCTAGACCAAGCCTGAAAGTAAATATCCCAGTTTCTTGTTTTAGGCCAGTCCAGGTCTTTTGGTGTATCTCTTTATTTGCTGTTGCAGGTCAGTCCACAACTATAGGTTCTCCCTATTTTCTGATGTAGGCCTATCCAGGTCTGCAATACAGCATACATGGTAATAGACCCGATTATTGTAGCATAAAATGCAAAAATTTCTTTATTTTGGCTTACTTCCGCCTGAACTTGCCTCTCCTTCAAAAGAAGTAAATACATTCTACCGCATTTCATTATAAGATCTCCCTCTTTCCTTTTCCAAAATTATGGCATGTATGATACAGATAGTGCTGGTGCACATAGAGCTTCAGTGCTATCTTCAGGGAATGTTCCCTTATTAGCATGTGGGCGTGGCCCCAGGCTAAGGAGGGAAACACTTTGCGTCTGTGCCCATGTCCTGTTACGGATGCGGGCGCAGAGGCAAAGAGGCCATTAAAGTGGCTCAATTTACGCGCACCACAAAAAGGTGGTGTACAGTCAGTGTGCCCCTTGAGTGTAACTCCTGCAGGGGTGTCCCATGGACTCCCTGGACGATCCCCTGCAGGCGAGTGCAGACACTCACTGCAGCTCTCTTTAAAGCAGTTGTTCTTAACCCTCGGTCTGAGGACCTCTGGGGGTCTGCAACGTCTACTCAGGGAGTCCGCAATGGTCTTAAATAATATTAATATTAGTATTAAAATTAATAAAGTGTATACAAATAAAAAAAAAAATCTATATTTGATTGTAAATTAAATGCAATATTTCAAAGTTAGACCTGACATCATTGGCTTGAGTCTCTCCTCCATTTTTTCTGTTTGCCTCCACTGGTTTTCGATGTTTTGCTGGTATATGCTTTGGGCGCGGTGTCACTGCTGATCAGTGCCATAGCGCAAGTGCTCCCTAGGTTAAATTGATGTATCTATTGTATCCATGTTTGGCTTATTTGGTTTACTGTCAGTCCCTAGTCTAGTGCACCAGGAGTGCCGGGGCTTGTAAATACAAATGCCGCTCGTGGGCTTGCAGCACGTGTTGTGCCACCCACAGGAGCGGCCTCGTAAAAGAATGTCTACGGGTCGGTCACTGCGAGACCCACGTGCAGCCTAGTGCTGTCACGCAGGCTGCGCAAGTATACCTACTTGCCAGCCCCTCAAACCTTCCCTTGACTTCATGTTAGTCACCCCTATGGTAGGCCCACGGGCAGGGTGCATTGTAAGTATAAGGTAGGACACGCCTGACCAAGTTGGCATGCCCTAATAGTGAATTACCGTCATCTTTGTTCTTCACTATTGCGAGGTAGCCTGCTCTCCATTGATTAGAATGGGCCGCCGGGATTATTAATGCTATGATCCTAGCTGGCTCGGGGAGCATGGTGCAATGTCGAGTTTGGTATCCCTGAACTCGGGGTTTAATTACGCATCCGTTGGTGTGGATGGTTTTTGGACTCTGGGTTTGAAAATAGCACTTTTAGAAAGTGTCTATTTTCTTGTCTAACCATTTCTGGTTTCTGCTGGTCTTGCGTGTGTGTGACAGGAGCTGGGTGGCTCCACAGGTCTGGATGAGTCAGTGTGGGATGAGTGGGACATTTGCGTTGAGAGTAGGGGGAGAGTAGTTGCTGATAGCCTGCCCTGCCTGATACAATGCTGGCTCCACCTCCTGCCAAGCGGCTGATGGCTCTGTGCCTGCCATGGACGATCCTAGCCCCACCTCCTGCCAGGAGGCCGATAGCTCTGCTCCTGCCAGCGTCAATGCTGGCTCCACCTCCTGCTGGGCGTCTGAGGACCCAGCCCTGCTCAGTGAATAGGCCAGGTGCTTCTGCCTGGCTCCGCCCACAACAGACCCAGGATGTTGGGAAATGCCCCTGCATGGACAAAGGGATCAAAGCCGAAATGGGGTATAAGAGAAGGACCCCTGAACTAAGAAATCAGATCACTTCTGACAAGGAACCCTGTAACCAAGGACAAGAGGCCTGCTGCTCTAAGGACTTGCCTACCCCTTCTGCCAGTGTGCTGTTTGCTGGGGGGAATCCTGCAGTGCTTCTTTATTTTTGCCAAGGAACCAGGAGAGAGGAACTGTGTGTGTACTCTCAAGCTTTGATAAGAAAATCTCCAAGGACTGGAAGAGTGCCAGTCTCCTGCTGAAGTCACAGGGCTAAATGACTTCATTTGCTAAAGTGCTATTGCTGGAATCGTGAATCCAGCACCTCTGAAAGAACCAGCAATCTCGACACCGACGGACGTCGCCGAATCCAGCTCGACGTAGTGGGTAACGGCCCCAGTGTCCCGCTTCCTCGACGACCGGCCGCCGGGCCCGACCGACGCCAGCAGCAACGCCAGTGAGTGGGAGTACGGCTCTAGCTCCAGAGGACCTCGTGTCTGCACCGCTGCTGATCGCCTCAACTGTGTGCCGCCTCGACGCCGTGAGCGCTGCTCACTCTGTGCAACCGCATCATCGACGACGCCTGCTGAGGCCTGATCGACACCGAAGACGCGACGCCGGATTGCTCGACGCCGCTGATCATCGTGTGCTTCATTTTCCTAAAGGTACTGTGTTGTTGGGGGTCCGTGTGACTCCGGGCTTGACGTAGCGCTCTTCGCGGTCGACGCCGAACCTTTGGATTAACTTTGCCTCGACGTCGTGTAGCCCCCGTGTGGGTTATCCTGTTGCTAAGAACTGTATTGCCAAGAAGAAGATTTGCTTTGATACTAAAGACTTTGGTGCTAAAGAACAAACTACCTTTGAACTATCCTTTTTCCCTTCCCAGAGTATTTATTAAGATTGTGTACATTTTTGTCGTTATTTGGTCTTGTGCTAAGCCTTATATAAAAATACTTATTTTTATAATACTACTGTGTCGTGTCCATTTGTAGTGTATTCACTTTATTACTGTATGTGGTCATAATTGCTTAACACACAGCCTCTGAGATAAGCCTGTCTGCTCTGCCAAGCTACCAAGGGGGTGAGCAGGGGTTATCGAAGGGTGTGATCCCCTTGCCCTGACTAGAAAAGGTGTGTCCCTATTTGTCAGAAGTGCATACCTCTGCCAACTAGAGACAGCCGGTTCTAACATTCAATATTTGAGCTTTTGTTGTGTGTATACTTGTTTCTGTATTTTTGTGTATCGCTTTAAGGTGCCCCTTGCTTCCGTTAATGACTCAGGAGAGGCCACAGATTTTAGTAAAGATTAAGTGGGAGTCCACAGAAGTCAATAGGTGCTTTAAAGTACAGGCAGGTGCTGCCTGTATATAGCAAGACGACTGGCTGGGCATTTCTTGATCATTAACGATTGGTTCACCAAGGTTTGGTCGGACTCCGCCTACAAGCGGGAGCTTGACATGTTGGGCTTCTCACAAATTATGGCACTGCTTTATGGTATTACCATACCTCATACAATAGAGGAGGGTGGCCCACAAACACACAGGGTGGTGGAAGAAACCCACTGAACACACCCAGTTATCGCATATTACATGGTTGGGGAGGTGGCTGCATCAGAAGGCTTTGCTCGCTGGGGCACCATAGGCATCTCACATCTAGGGGATGTCTGGATAGGCTCGCATAAGGTCTCCTTCCAGGACCTCCAACAGACCTATACATTATATAACCCACAATTTCACAAGTTATTACAGCTACGCCATGTGTTTCAAACACATATTCCCTCTGACACGCCCATCCCATACAGAACAAATTAATGATACGGGTCCTAGGTAAAAGGGGAAGGGGGCCTCACAGATCTATTGTACCTTGGTCCTTAATGCCCCAGGGTTACTGGGTACCCTAAGGGCCCGTTGAGAGGAGTGGATTGGACTAATGGAGGGCAATGATTGATGCGATGTGCTGATAGACTCTAGTGTTCTCATGATCTTCTCCAAGCTTCATTTGGTGTGAACATATTACCTACACTAATCCTATCTTACTCATGTCAGGATGTTTCAAGCTGGCCTGGTGGCCAGCGCTGAATGCTACTGCTGTTCCCGCATACCCACAGATTTTTTCCATATAGTATAGTCCTGCCCGATCATAACCCATTGTTGGTCGGCGATGTGGCTGAGCTTCCGAACATATTGGACCTGGCACTGGAACTCTCCCCTGTATGGATCCTGTTGGGAGTGGATCATGGTGTGGGCGTCTCTTGTGTGGATATGGCTTTGATGAGTACTGCCCTTGTGGGGGCTAAAAGGGATATTGCTGCACCCTGGAAGGCTCCTAGGGCACTGTCACTGGCACTATGGAGGCTTGGGGTAGACTGGTGCGCGTAACAGGAAAAACCTGTGTAGGAGGCCAGAGGATGTTTAGCTAAACACGCAAAGATTTGGAGTAAATGCATTGGGGCTTCTGGGGTGGACACCAAATCAGAATGAGAACGCAACAAATATTACTTTACCTGCTGTTCCCGCATACCCGCAGATTTTTTACATATAGTATAGTCCTGCCCGATCATAACTCATTATTGGTCGGTGGTGGTGGCTGAGCTTTCGAACATATTGGACCTGGCACTGGAACTCTCCCCTGTATGGATCCTGTTGGGAGTGGATCATGGTGTGGGAGTCTCTTGTGTGGTTATGGCTTTGATGAGTACTGCCCTTGGGGGGGCTAAAAGGGATATTACTGCACCCGGGAAAGCTCCTAGGGCACTGCCACCGGCACTATGGAGGCTTGGGGTAGACTGTAACAGGAAAAACCTGAGTATGAGGCAGAGGATATCCTGCTAAACACGCAAAGATTTGGAGTAAATGCATTGGGGCTTCTGGGGTAGATACCAAATCAGACTGAGAACGCAACAAATATTACTCTACCTTCTGTTCTTGTATATGTTAGACTGACTGAAATGTTGGGTTTGCAGCCCATTGGGACTGTCACAAAATGTAATGCTGTATGGACTGTTCATGTGACCTGTTTTTGCTTACTACAAACACTAAAAGCTTGCCTATAAAATAAAAAGACGGAATGGCTGATTTAAACAGCTGTTCCGTATTTCCCTAATGCGCTGCCCTGAGGGTAGCACAAGTTGTTGGCTGCTCTGGGGGTAGTGCATGGTAATAGGGAACACCGTCCATGTTAGTTCCCGGCACACCTGCTTTAAACCGCACCGTGGCCCAAACAGCGACAGTGCACGCTGTCTATAATTCATTCCCTTGTGCTATATTATTTGTGTTGCCTCTTCTGTAACATATGTACATGACGCACCAGTGCTATTTTAAGAGGGCGTAGCCTCATTTGCATGGGGGCTTGCCTCATGGAAATGAGGGAATCCTGCACTGTGAAATATGAAGTTGCTTGTTAGCAGCTGCTCCTCCTGTCACTGCCCCTCAGAGCAGGCGCGAGTTTCAGGCTGCTCTGGAGGCAGCACTTTCATTTATTTATTGAACAGTTGCTCAATGTGCAGCAAAGATGATTGATCATTTGCATAATAGGCATCGTAAAGAAACAAGTCATAACAAGTCAATAACAAACCGAATTGAGTGGAAAGTCTCCAACGTGTACATGTGTAAACATCACATTAGGACAAAATCGAATCAATGACCCTGGTCTGACCCCAAAGGTGTCCCTCATCCTTTTCTGGTAAAACTCACTATCTTCTATAGTTACACCAATTCTCCCAAACTTTCTCCTATTTCCCAGTGCAGCCCCGACTCTGGTATACCACATGTTCGCTCGTTAACACCAACCCAGATCAGTTTCCGAGTCTGCAATATGTGGGGGCCCACCTGCCTCCAGGGCTGTGCTATGTTTCGCATAGTGACCCCCGCCGCCAATGTTAACCATATGTCTAATCTTTGGGCCACACCCCCTCGCACGTTACATTCGGGAGGGGCCTTCCAGCCTCCAGCGACATGTTGAGTCCAGTAACCCGGGCCATAGTTAGCAACATTCCCCTCCAGTAATGTTGAATTTCTAGGCAGTCCCACCTATGTGGAAGAAAGAACCCACCATACCACAACCCCAGGTTCATAGGGCAGTATCGCACCTCCCTAGCCGGTGTAGGAGCGTACTAGAGTGGTAGGATCTGTGAACTATCCTTATTTGGACTAAGCGGGAAAGGGCATGTATAGCCACCTCTAAAGCTCTGCAGGGGCAGCACATTCATGATGATAGAGTGTACTCAAGAATACCTGGCACAGACTGGGATAGTGTGCCCGTATGTATAACAGGGGTCCTAAGTTTCTAAGAGCAGCTGCGAGGCATTATTTTCTAAATAAATGCTATTTGCCTTCACCGCAATGTTGCTGCAGGAAAGAACGCATAGTCTACCCTCAACCCCTTTTGATTACACGAAAACAGACTTCCGCTCCTCCTCTCCCTGACATGATCATCTCTTTTTAGGTTTCGCCTGGCGTCCGCTGCGCAGCAGCGTTCGCGCAGGCGAAATCTTTTGAGAAGCAGTCTGGGTCTTTGTCCCGCCTCTCTGTTCCATTGGTTAGCTCCATAAATGGAGGCTAGCCATTGGAACAGAGATGCGTCAGTCATTGCCCGAGCAGATTCGTGGGCGTTCCGGCAATTTTTTTGCTCTCCGCCCCTTTGTGAACGTCATTGCGGCGGTGGGCGGATGTTTTTTTTTGTTGTTGTCAAGGTTTGTTTTTCTCATTTCTAATGTGTCTGTTGCCGGGATGGACGTGTCCCGCTCTCCCCCGCAGCCCCGCAACCCCCCCCGCGGCTCGCTCCCGGAACCCTGCACTAATTTTTGTAATCTTTTGTTCGAGGAACGTTGTGCTTGTTAGGTCTCGTTTAATCTTTTGTTCGAGGGACGGGGTGCTTGATAACACGTGAAACATTCTGGCAACCATTTGATAGGATTTGCCTTAGTGTATAGTCTGTTATATTATATGAGGCTTAAGTCTTATCATTACTCCGTCTTAGAATTATTTTATCACTGAGAGGCGTGCACGAAGATCACAAGGGTTTAGGAACCTAAAAAGGACGTGATTACTAGTTGGAGGACCGGTAACGTTGTATTGGTCAGGACCTCCCAACACGTGATTGGCTGGGAAGATCTTATCACTTGTTCATTGGCAACGAGGCGGGTCAGGATTGGTTGAAGGGAGAGCTTGCAGGTTGTTCATTGGCCAAAGAGACGAAGTCCGCATCAGATCCACATCACCCACCCTGCTCGAAGCGGGCGGGCTCTAGTGACGTCAGCTCAAAGATGCTCACTGTAGTAGGTGGTACACACACAATGCCATTTTATTTATTGATTTTATGCGTTTATATATAGCGCAGACTGTACCCGAAGGTGCCGGAGCGCTTCACAATAGGACCAGTAATGAAACATGAGGAGAAAATTACATGAGAACAAATTACATTGTATAACTATTCTAGTATTTGCAAAACATGATTATTACTTTTTGGGCAGCCACCAGGAGACGGCCCAGAGGCAGCCGGGAAACACACAGACTCTTGGCAAGGCATGCCTCGTATTCTCCCAATTGCTTCTGTAGAACAGCAGCCGCAAAGAGCCACTCGGCCTCTACTTCCGTCACCACACGTCACGTCCTGTTGTATAGCTGCATGGGCATAGGTTCCCCTGTGCTGCCGCTGCAGAGTGCTCTCTTGTGTGCCCGGCTGAGGCCAGCCTCCTTCCTGGGAGTTCCTCATCTCCTCCTCTAACCCTGGGGGTCACGAGCGCGGTGAGTGCGAGTTCGGCTGCTGCCGCGGACAGCTGTCCAAGGAGGGCAGCTCTATTGGACCTCTTTGTCGCCCCCTAGCGGGCAGGCTTAGACAACACCTTCCGGACACACCTCTGCGTGGGTGGTGCTGAAATGTAACGGCCACTTTGCAAACACTGCTGCACGGCTTAGGGTGGTCTCAGTCACGGGTGCCACTGCCAGCTGCAGCCCTAGAGCAGGGCCTGGACACCTGCTAAGCTATAGGATGGGTCTGGTCAACTGCTGCTCCCCTGGGATTGGGCTGAGGTGGGTCTGGCCAACGCTCCCCTGGGATTGGGCTGAGGTGGTCACCTGCTGCTCATATGGAATTGGATTTTGCTGGATTTGGGTGCTTGCTGATCGACTGGGATTTGTCTGGTCACCTGCTGCTTCCCTGGGATTGGGCTGAGCTATGTCTGGTCACCTGCTGCTCCACTGGGATTGGGCTGGGCCGGGTCTGGTCACCAGCTGCTCCCCTAGGATTGGGCTCAGCTATGTCTGGTCACCTGCTGCTCCCCTGGGATTGGGCTGGGCCGGGTCTAGTCACCAGCTGCTCCCCTGGGATTGGGCTGGGCTGGGTCTGGTCACCTGCTGCTGCAGGGGGATTGGGCTGAGCTATGTCTGGTCATCTGCTGCTCCCCTGGGATTGTGCTCAGCTATGTCTGGTCACCTGCTGCTCCCCTGGGATTGGGCTGAGGTGGGTCTGGCCAACGCTCCCCTGGGATTGGGCTGAGGTGGTCACCTGCTGCTCATATGGAATTGGATTTTGCTGGATTTGGGTGCTTGCTGATCCACTGGGATTTGTCTGGTCACCTGCTGCTTCCCTGGGATTGGGCTGAGCTATGTCTGGTCACCTGCTGCTCCACTTGGATTGGGCTGGGCCGTGTCTGGTCACCAGCTGCTCCACTAGGATTGGGCTCTGCTATGTCTGGTCACCTGCTGCTCCCCTGGGATTGGGCTGGGCCGGGTCTAGTCACCAGCTGCTCCCCTGGGATTGGGCTGGGACCGGTCTGGTCACCTGCTGCTCCCCTGGGATTGGGCTCAGCTATGTCTGGTCATCTGCTGCTCCCCTGGGATTGTGCTCAGCCATGTCTGGTCACCTGCTGCTCCCCTGGGATTGGGCTGGGCCGGGTCTAGTCACCAGCTGCTCCCCTGGGATTGGGCTGGGCCGGGTCTGGTCACAGCTACTCCCCTGTGATTGGGCTGAGCCGGGTCTGGTCACCTGCTGCTGCAGGGGGAATGGGCTGAGCTATGTCTGGTCACCTGCTGCTTCCCTGGGATTGTGGTGGGCCGGGTCTGGTCTGGTCACCAGCTGCTTCCCCTGGGATTGGGCTGGGCCTGGTCCGGTCACCTGCTGCTCCCCTGGGATTGGGCTGAGCCGGGTCTGGTCACCTGCTGCTGCCGTGGGATTGGGCTGAGCTCGGTTTGGTCACCTGCTGAACCCTTGGGATTGAGTTGAGGCTGGTCTGGTCACCAGCTGCTCCCCTGGAATTGAGTTGACATGGGCCTCGTCACCTGCTGCTCCCCTCTGACTGGGCTGAGCTGGATCTGGGTGCCTGCTGTTCCTCTGGAGCAGGGCTGAACTGACACATAAATACAAATATTGTCATTGCCCCCTGCAAATGACAATGCCATTTATTTATGTTTTACAAAAAAAAACATAAATAAAAATAATGTCATGAGCAGTGCCAATAGCTCTAACTTTTGCAAAGGCGAAACCATTGCATTGTAAATGCTTGTTTAATTTTAAGAAGAACTCCACCCATCAGGCAGGTACACATGGTTGAGCTGCACTGTCTCGTTCTGAATAATGCAACTAGTGGCTGTTCCTCCATGAAAATGGAGTAGCGCCGCCCCCCACACTGCTGAGCATAAAGCTAGAAAAATAAAATGGTAATAAAAAAGGATTTTATTACCATTTTATTTTTCTGGCTTTATGCTGATTGGAGAGGGCAAGGCAGGCAGTGCGTCATTGCTGCTGATTTGCAGCAATGACGAGTGCCCCCTTCAGTATGAATTGCGCATGTTGGTTTAGCTGGCTCACTTGCTACTGCCAAACCAACATGCACAATTCAACGTCTCCAAACTCGCTGTCTTAGACAGCTGGGTTGGAGAGCAGGCACAGGACTTCGTGCTCCTTGGAGCGCTGAGGCAGACTGCTCCAACCAATCCAGATGGTTCACTCATGCAGCATAAAAGCAGTGTCTGGATTAGATAGGAAACTGTGGGAGCTGCGGGACCTTCAAGCGGGACGCTTGAAGGGGTCTGGAGCCGGGACTGGAGAACACCAAGGAAGTGCTGCAGGCTAAGGTAAGTGAAACTTATTTTTTCATTTTTAAATGTTTGTTTATTTGTATTTTTTGTTGTTGTATTTATGTCCCCCCATCATTTTTGTCAGTCACCAACCGCCTCAGGATGCAAAGATTAACCTTGTTGCATAGCTTCACAAGAGAGACTCAGTGGCACCCCTCTTCAGGATATGCATTGGCTCTGCAGATAGCAGGGAGTGATTCCATCGAACATAAAATAGCTCTGGAACCGCATGTTTACATAACTGAGAAGCACGAGAGGCGACTTTGTCATAGTTGAATCATAGGCTGGTGGCATACTATAAAATGCCAGGAATACAATGCTAGTTAATAGCTTGAACAAATTATAACATGATCACAGAGGTGCTGACGGCCTGTATTGTAGTAATCCATGCTACACGTACAGTTGCTAAGCCTCTTTATTGTCTGGAGCTTACAGGTTGCAACAGATACTCTATGATTCTTCCAGCTCGTCAGCTAACCACCTCCTTCTATCTCAAGTATTCGGTCAAACTCAATGGAGATTCCATTCCAGAATTTAACGACAGAGCACGCCCCCTCTAAGCATACAACACATCCCCCTTCTTTATGTAGCACTCACTATTTCATTATAATGATGAGTGATCACACAACTATTCCATAATATTGATGAATAGTACACTGACAAAGTAAACATAATATACACAAAATACATCATACAACAAGAACATGGTCTATATACCTTCACCATATATGCAGTCCTTCAACCACTTTGGAGGTTTCCTGACCCTTTTGCCATTCGATGATGACTCTGCGATGTCTTCAGCCCCATCCACCCCTAGATCCTTCACACCATCCACCAACCTCATATTCAATTCTATCTCAGAGCTTCCAGACACGACAGCAGTACCACTGGTTTCAGCGACACAACCTCTCAATCCTGAAGTGGCAGACACAGCAATAAAGAAATAACCACAGCATCTATCCACTGTAGGGATTTAGAAGCTGTGGGGCCTCAAGGATGAGCTGGCCTCCTATCACAACTGTTTAAACACAACTAAGCCACCCGAGAAACAAGTTACATCAATGCTACACCTAACAACAGCCTATCTCTGGACACACACAAAAATGTGATGGGATATCCTCAAACACCACCAGGTGGCATGCTCCATCATAGGACTACCCATGCTCTTTAAAAACCCTAACTAGGAATGGACCAGTGACATAGAACAATTAAAAAACCACTGCGATATACCAGACCGACCTTTATATTTAAGAGGAATACCACTTGGTATTAAAAACCAACATGGGGTAAAGGGGAACTAGTACCCCATCACCTCGCACACCGTCAACATGTTACTGGCTGATGGCTCATGTGAGTCCGTGGCATTCTGCCTCCGATATGCAGACATCTTCCCAGTCTCATCACAGCAGTGATGTAATTAAAAAAGTATTCCTTCCACTCCACCCTTTTCTAATACGGATCTGCGTCAGCAGGACAAAAAGCTTTCGCTGGACTAATACTAAAATTCTGTGTACATATAATAGAATTGTTGAGTGTCCACTCTTCACCCTCAGGACTAGTTCACTGTTCACACTTCTCCATTGAAATGCACACAGAGGTGTTTTGAAGGGTTGAGTGCTGAAAATGCTCTAATAGCTCTGTGGACCGTTCTCACCTGCAATTTACGTAATGGGAAAAAACTAAATCTCTGTAACTGTTGAAAAATGCTAAAAGTATGCTGCCGCTCTGATAAGCTCTTCACAGTAACCATACAAATTGTGCTATGAAGGAAATCCACGTTTTTCTTACAAATTGGCTCAATCCAAGATGGCCCCTACATAAGGTCATGCAGCGTGACCTCGTAGAGTACGTGGAACGTGTACTCAGGCGGGGACTTGCGCGGGCAGCCTGGCAGAGCTCAGGACGAGTAGCACACAGTTAATGCGGCAAAGATTCCGAAAGATACAGGTTGGCCCGACTGCTGCAAGTCAAGTCAAAGTCAAGTCAAAAAAAATTTGTATAGCGCACTACATACCCAGAGGGTTTCAAGGCGCTTAGGAAGGGGAGGAGGATTATTTGTCAAATATTCACGTTTTAAGCTGCTTTCTGAACGCTAGGTGGTTCTGGGTGAGGCGAAGGTAAGCGGGGAGTGAGTTCCATGTTTTAGCAGCCAGGTATGAAAAGGATCTGCCTCCCATGGTGGTCTTGTTGATGCGAGGTATAGTGGCGAGGGCTTGGCTGGAAGAGCGTAGTTGGCGGGAGGGGGTGTAGAAGGACAGTCGAGAGTTGAGGCAATCTGGTCCGATGTCGTAGAGTGATTTGTGTGCGTGGGTAAGCAGTCGGAAAGTGATTCTCTTATTGACGGGTAGCCAGTGGAGGTCTTTAAGGTGGCCAGAGATGTGTTCGTTGCGTGGGATGTCTAATATGAGTCTGGCTGAGGCGTTTTGGATTCGTTGGAGTTTCTTCTGGAGTTTAGCGGTGGTACCTGCGTAGAGGGTGTTTCCGTAGTCCAGTCGGCTCGTGACCAGAGCATGGGTGACTGTTTTCCTTGTTTCGGAGGGGATCCAGCGAAATGTTTTTCTGAGCATGCGAAGAATGTTGAAGCAGGAAGAGGATACGGCGCTGACTTGTCTGTTCATTGAGAGTGAAGAATCTAGGATGACGCCAAGGTTCCGTGCGTGGTCTGTCGGGATGGGTGCTTTTCCGAGGGCTTCCGGCCACCAGGAGTCGTCCCAAGCAGAGGGGGATGTGCCTAAGATGAGGACTTCTGTTTTGTCTGAGTTCAGTTTCAGACGGCTTTGTTTCATCCATTCGGCAACTTCTTTCATTCCTTCGTGTAGGTTAGTTTTGGCGGTGCTGGGGTCATTGGTGAGAGAAAGGATCAGTTGAGTGTCGTCCGCGTAAGAGATGATGTTGAGGTTGTGTTGGCGTGCGATGGCCGCGAGGGGGCTCATGTATACGTTGAAGAGGGTGGGACTGAGTGAGGATCCTTGAGGTACGCCGCAGATGACTTCAGAGGCCTCGGACTTGAATGGAGGAAGGCGGACTCTCTGGGTTCTTCCGGTGAGGAACGAGGTGATCCATTCAAGTGCTTTTCCTTGAATTCCGATGTTATTGAGGCGTTGTAGAAGGGTGCTGTGGCAGACTGTATCGAATGCTGCAGAGAGGTCGAGGAGGATGAGGGCGACTGTGTCTCCATTGTCCAGTAGAGTTCGAATGTCGTCTGTTGCTG
The DNA here is from genome assembly GCF_964263255.1 of Lissotriton vulgaris. Classification (NCBI taxonomy): domain Eukaryota; kingdom Metazoa; phylum Chordata; class Amphibia; order Caudata; family Salamandridae; genus Lissotriton; species Lissotriton vulgaris. The sequence continues at coordinate 276,546 of NW_028251703.1, forward strand.
CGATGAGGGCGGTCTCAGTGTTGTGTTTTGCTCGGAAGCCAGATTGTGAGGGGTCGAGGGATTTGTTGGCTTCGAGGAAGGCGGCGAGCTGGTTGTTGACGGCTTTCTCGATGACTTTGGCCGGGAATGGAAGAAGCGAGATGGGGCGGTAATTTTTGAGTTCGGTGGGGTCCGCTGTTGGTTTTTTCAGAAGGGCGGTGAGTTCAGCGTGTTTCCAGTCTTCTGGGAAGGTAGCGGAGTTGAAGGAGCAGTTGATGACGTCTCGGAGGTGCGGTGCTATGACGGAGTCTGCTTTGTTGAAGATGTGGTGAGGGCATGGGTCTGTGGGGGAACCTGAGTGGATGGAATTCATCAGGCGGATGGTGTCCTCAGTGGAGATTGGGTTCCAGGCGTTAAGGGTGTTCACGGGGGGAAGATGGTCAGCAGATGGTGGGGTGGGTTGGTTTCCGGGTTGGTTGTCAAAGCTGTTGTGGATGTCTGCGATCTTGTTGTGGAAAAAAGAGGCTAGGGAGTCGCAGAGGGTTTGAGAGGGGGTGATGTCGTTGGAATTGGCCGAGGGATTGGAAAATTCCTTGACGATGTTGAAAAGTTCCTTGCTGTTGTGGGCGTTGTTGTCAAGTCGATCCTTGAATGCTGTTTTATTGGCTTTTCGGATCAGTTGGTGGTGAGTGCGGGTGGCGCTTTTGAAGGCGTCCTTGGTGTTGGTGGTTGGGTCTTTTTTCCAGGCCTTTTCAAGGGAACGGCAGAGTTTCTTGGACTTCTTGAGATCATCGTTGAACCATGAGGCTTTCTTGCTGCCAGGTTTACTTTGACGTTTTTTCAGTGGAGCTAAGGTGTCGGCGGTGTTGGATAACCATAGGGTGAGGTTGGCGGCGGCTTCGTTAGCGTTAGAAGAGAGGGCTGGGGTGTTTTTAAGGAGCGATGCGGAGATTTGGTCCGTGGTGATTTTGTTCCAGTTTCTTTGCAGGGTAGGTTGGAGGTGGATGTTGGGTTTTGGTTTGTTGTAGGTGAAGTGAACGCAGCTGTGGTCAGTCCAGAGGAGCTCCGTAGTGTGGCTGAAGGAGACATGATTGCTGGAGGTGAAGATGGGGTCGAGAGTGTGACCTGCGATGTGGGTGGGGGAAGTGACTAGTTGTTTAAGTCCGAGGTTGGCGAGGTTGTCCAAGAGGGTGGTGGTGTTGCGGTCGTGGCTCTTTTCAAGGTGAAAGTTGAGGTCTCCCAAAAGGATGTAGTCTTTGGAGGGGAGCGCGTGTGGAGTGATGAAGTCTGTGATGTCTTCACTGAATTTTGCGCGGGGTCCTGGTGGTCTGTAGAGGAGGGTGCCTCTGAGTGTGGTCTTGGGGTCGATGTGGATCTGGAAGTGGAGGTGTTCGGAGTTGGCGAGGTTGGCGTCAGAGCTGGTTGAGATGCGGATTGATTTCTTATGGACGATCGCGATTCCTCCTCCAGTGTGGCTGGTACGGTCTTTGCGAGTGATCTTATAGTCTTCAGGGATGGCAATGGTGATGTCTGGGGCGGAGGAAGCATTCATCCATGTTTCCGTTAGGAAGGCGATGTCTGGAGAAATGGTGTCTAGTAGATTCCAAAGGTCAATGGCATGTCTGTGGACGGATCGGGTGTTGAGAAGGATGCATTGAAGGTGATTGGGGTCGGGGATCTGTGCTGTGGGCGTAGCGGAGATGTTGACAGTGCCGCTGAATTTGCAGGTGACGCAGGAGAAAGGTCCATGGGTTTGTCCAGGGGCGGCTTGGATGCAGTTGGGAGCGCGGCCGGGGTTAAGGGCTAGGAGGGAGGCGGCATCGTAGGTGATGCGGGAGGGCTGGGCGGCGCGAGAGGCAGGGGGTCTGGCGCTGGGCGCGGTCCAGGCGCGGACGGGCGTAGACGGGCTTACCTTTGGCGCACCTTCGGCGAGACCGCTGCGCTAGAGTACATCTATCATATGCGGATAGTGGAGGGGAGGGGCGAGGGAGGAGCAGCAGGGAGGCGGGTGCGTGGTGGAGGGGGCGGGCTATAGGCAAAAACAACAACAACACGGATAATGGCGGCTGAAAACGTGAGTTCAGACCGGGTTGGCAGAGAGAGATTCTGTCAGTTTCAGTTATTAGACCAACGAAGCAGCAATGCGGGCTAGGCAGCACAGGCACACTGAATAAATGAGCAGATGCAGGCACAATCGAGCTAGCAGGTAGGCACGCCGAAAATAATGAAAGTACAGTTAATGGATACAATAGGGTAATGCTACAGGCACTTTTGAGCGCTAAAAGGGTCAGCAGCGCGTTAATGAGATCCACAGCGCAATGCAAACAATACCAGTCCCAATTAGGCAGGAGTCAGCAGGGCAGCAGGGAGCGACCACTTCTAACGAAGTCAACAGCTCAAGCAACAACGGTAAGATTGCCAGCAACACTCAATCAGATAGCTTGTAAACCAATTGCAACTGCACAGCAAAATTAGCACTCACTGACTGATGAGACCCTTCAGAACGTTGATTATGTAAAAAGGTAAACAGAGGTTCCTCAACAACTGTAAATGTACACTCCACACCTCCAAGAGCTGAATGAAAGCACAGGTCCGTGCATGGGTTTGACTCCAGATAGCTGTCACCAAATTGTAGTATCGTGATCCACGCTACACGTAGAGCTAATAAGCCTATTTATAATCTGGAGCTTGCAGGTCGCAACAGATACAGCTCTCGCCGATTCTTCCAGCTCCTCAGCTAACCGTCTGCTCCTTTCTCAACATCGTGGTCAGCCTCACTAGAGAGTCCGTCTCAGAATCTAATGACAAAGCAAGGCCCTCTAAGCATACAAAAGGGCCCTCTGCAAAAAGGTTTTAAAGGGAATGTGAGCTTGAGATACTATTAAGATCCACAAATTGATGCAATGCTAAATCCTAAAGCGAAAGCTTGAATTGAGTTCAAATGCAGTAGATGGCTGAAAGGGGATGTCCAAAAACCTCTTTTTTTATCTGTGTACTCTGCATGGGTATGTAGGGCATATTATCAAGACAGGCGATACAATTATCGCCGTTTTAGCGGCAGAAAACTGCTGCTAAAACGGCGATAATGGGCTTGATAATATGCTCTATGGAATTCCAATTGAAGCCCATGTTAAATGTGAAGGACGTCTAACATGGGCTTCAATTGAAATTCCATAGAGCATATTATCAAGCCCATTATCGCCTTTTTAGCGGCAGAAAACTGCAGCTAAAACAGCGATAATTGTATAGCCTGTCTTGATAGTGAGTTGTTTGTGTGGTGTGTGATGGCATGAGCTCTTACTGGTCAGCTTAAGCTGTCTGTAAGAGAAACCTAAGAAAAGGATATTTACGTATAGGCCTGGTGTACCTCAAACATTCAATTCAGATATAAAGCTATGAAATAGTTCTGGACTGGTCGACAACAGGAAATAGGAACATTTACCAAAAGGCCTGGACTTGTCTGCAAAAGGAATAGAGGTTTACCTTCAGTTTGGAGTGGTTTGTGACAGGCAATAGGGAAGTTTACCTACATGCCCAAACTGCTGAAAAGGAAATAGGGAGATTCATCAATGCCCAGACTGTCCATGGAAAGGAAATAGGGAGATTTAACAGAGGCTTGGAACAGGAAAAAGCATTTACAATGCAATAGTGTTGTAATAAAATAGCGCAGTCCATGTAGATTCTTAGGTATATTCCAGTATGATGGTACAGATCAGAGCCCCACCAGGAGCAGCCTTACTGCCGCTCAGCCCCTCATCGAACTGACACTCTCACACTCGCACATTCCAATCACCAGCATTCTCACACGCAGTCACCCAGGCTGAGCAGCAGCAGTACAACAAATAGGTCTCCCATCTGTGAATTTTTGAGCTATTGGCACTGTAAATGGCAATGCCTTTAAACAAAATAAAAGCCATTGTTATTTACAATACCAAAAGCAACACCTATTGCATTGCATAGCACGTGTTTGTTACTGACCATATCTCGTAAGTAGGGATGGTGCTGTGCAGATGAGAGCTGCAGGGTTGAAATTAAAAATTTCAGAGACCACGAAAAATCTAGGATTTAACATAATTTAAATGTTGTTTCGCTGCAGTCATGCTTTTCTGAAGCTGTGCTGGTTGCTGCCTCCTAAGCCATCGTAAAAGCTCCAATTTTTATTTTTTGACCTACTCACAACGCTGTAGTGGTCTCTCGCTGCATTACGTAAGATTAGGATGTCGTCTGCCACATCTTCCTTACAACTTTGAGAGAGGATGTAGCACTACGGCCAGAGATTTAACTAATTTAATTTATCGAGTTTTATATAGCGCAAGCTAGATCCGAAGGTATCAGAGCGCTTTACACAGATAGCACAGCAGCAATAACATGCGATACATGTGGAGTAAATAAAAATTCATAGTTACACAAAAACAAAAATGGTAATATAAGTGATGTAAACCAGTCAATAGCCACGCGTTTTCTCCTGTCTCGACCCTTGTTTACCCCCCCAACATGTACCTCTCACCCAGATACTTCTTTCTGATCCTCCGTAGATTGTCCTGTGTAACCACCCCAGTGCACCCCCTCACATAACGCCCACATCTCCAGTGATTTTCATCAGTCCCTCCCGCCCCCACAACCTTCACATCCCACGGTTTATTTTCATCGATATTAGCCGCGAGGACTTGTATTTTGAGTGACTTCGTAAAATTGTAACATGTTCCTTATACATAACCCTGAGAGATACTGTTGCGTTGCAGGCCTGCCCTTGGGGTGACAGGCTGACCGTTGTCTGTTGTTACACTCATGCCTCTCCCCACAGTATCAGTATCAAAGGGAACCTCTTAAATGTGTGCAAGGTAAAAGTGGCGTCTGCCGCCGCTCCAGCTAGTGCCACAGGCACTACTTTTGTCCATGCTTGAATTCACCCTTATTCACTTGCATATCTCTGTGGTGGCGGCCTGCCCAGGCGCTTTGAATCTGCAACACACTCCAGCAGGTGCAAATGAGCGCTCCAAGGTGGTCACCCACCTCATGTCCCACAGGCGACGTGACTCTACCCACACAGGGGCCACTGTGGGCCCCACACGCCCCTTGCCTGTCTTTTGTTGGAACGGAAACTATCTTCCCCTCTCCAAGTACCCCTGAGGTTGCGGGGAGTTCTCGAAACTGTGACACAGGCTCTGAGCTTTGCTTTTGTATAGTGGGGTAGGGCGTCCCCTATCCTAGAGTAATCCTATGAGATTCACAGGTAGGTGCGTGGCTCACATTCTTTTCTCCAAATGGGGCAAACGAATGACCTATCTCCTTCTTCCCTGAGGTGAAAGGCGACACCTCATGTTCAGGGGGCACCTTCACATTTCTCTAAGACAGGGACGTAACCCAGTCCCCTGCAGTCCCCGCCCCCCAACCCTTAAAGTGATCTCGGGTGGGGCATTCAGCCCAAAGGCAATGAGGATCTGTGAGATATGTGAGTCTCGGGTGCCCATATTACATTTTCCGGGTGGGGGGTACATCATTTTGTGTTACACCACTGCTCTAAGACTCCGAGGTCTTAGACCCCTCTCCGCCCCTCATTTCCTTCTGCATCTGATGTGATAGTCACTCTGGTGTCATTTCCCCTGCCACGCTGCACACCATTAGAGTGACATTCAGTGCTAGGCCTGAGGGGCGGGTTGGGGGTTTACTGCGTCCCAGAGAGGACGAGGTCTGCAAGCCCTTCTCTCCATTTCCAGCAGTATGGGGGTCTGTGCGCTGTGGGCTTTGCAGAGGCCTCTGTGCTCTATGGGATGTGAGGAGGCCTGGTCTGTAAGGGGTTCTGTAGGGAGCTCTTTGAAAGTAAGGGGGGGACTGTGGACCTTGGAGAACTCTGTGTGCTGTGGGGGGCACTGGGGTGCGTGGTAAGGCAGTGGGATGTGGAGTATGGCAGTGGGCTCTGGAGAGGGTTCTAGGCTGTCAGGGAGGCGGCTCCAAGCTCTGCAAGGACCCCTGAGTGTTCTTCCTAATGTGTGTAGAGTACTGGTGTGTGTAGAGAGCCCAAAGTGGCGGGGCTGGGCGGGGGTGGGGAAGTGTCCTGGGCTTTGGGGAAGCTGTTGATAAAGCATTTTTTATTTACCCTTTCTGCTGTATTTTGTGTCATGGGATTTGCACTGCGCAGGTTGTTTTTGTTTGTATCGCATAAAATCCCTCCTACCAACCTTACACGCCCTCTCCTCGACATTGGGCCTTCGCTTCATATAAAATCTATTTTCAAAAGGAAATGGGAGATGTGACTTCCTTTCAATAGCTTCTTGTTACTGCGCGAGCGCCCGTGTGGTTCAAGGCCGTCTCTGTGCTGTCACTGCAGTTCAGTGTAGGTTCTCTTGTGGGTGCACTGCATCCCATGGTTTTGTATGAGTGCCGTCCAGAGTGAAGCTGGTGCACCTACAGCACAGGATTTGTGTTAAGGCAGCTCAGAACTTATGCCAGTGCAGCCCTGGACCGGGGTCTCTGCAGCGTAGGACAGAGGCCCTGTACTTTGGTGTCACCCAGGGCTCAGAGCAGTGTAGCTCTTCACTGGCCCAGCTCAATTCGGCACCAGTGAGGCGCACAGCCAGCATCACTGTGGCTCAGAGGTAGCATCAGTGCAGCTCTGGACTGACTTCCTTGCACCTCCGTGCCACTCTGGACTCGGGCAATGGTGAAGTGCAGTCCATGACTGTCTGATGTCGCATGTATTGGCACTGCAAGAGAATGTTGTTTTTTGTATAGTGCTTTACACTGCCCATAAGAACGCTGACAGCGCTAAGGGGAACAAGACATATGGGAATGAAAGCGGAGTCTTCTTGTCAGAGTTTCCGACTTTAGAAGTTGGAAGACCTGCGTTCTAGTTTCTGCGTCGGTTCAACGTTCTGTGCTCCCGTAAAATCACTTAATGTCATTGGCCCAAAAGAATTTTTTTTAAAAACAATGAACGTGTGTGTCCTTGTGTAAAGTGACTGGTGCTCATGTACCGAAGCCCAATACTTTACAGTCGAATTCGCTCTACATTTGAAAAACAAGCGCTCGCAGGCCCACTCGCTCGCTGGGGCCTCAGTGTGCAGGGTAGTGCCTGAAGACTTTCTTATCTTTAGTAGAGGCCATCTGTTTCTAATTAGCATGGCCGTGCTAAGGTCATGCTAATTAGAAACAGATTGCCCCCTTAAAGATAAGAAAGTACTTCACGACAGCCGTGAAGCAGACGAGCCTGTCCGAATGGGCTTTCTGAAAAGGAGAAAGGGCAGCGACAAAAATTAAACCATTTCCAATGGCAGGCCACCGTTTAGCATAAACAGTGATGCAAGCCAATAGAAATGGGGGGCCGGGCTTCGAGCCCCCTTCTAAAATCTCCTCTCTAACTATAGGTCTTGCTGACTGACCAGCGCATGCGCTGCAACGCTAGGCGAGACCTAAAAAGGGGAATTCTCACACTGGCCTGGACTGGCCTACAATAGGAAACCAGGAGATTCGACCATAGAAAGGACTTGACTGGCCTGCAACAGGAAATAGGGAGAGTTGTCACACGCCCGAACTGACTTGCAAAAAGAAATAGAAAGATTTAAGACAGGCCAGAGCCGGTCAGCAACAAGAAACAGGACTCTGTCCGTTGTGCAATGAGGGCCTTGTTTGTAATACAGCCCCTGTTCTGTAAGATTCTCCTGATTGAAATTAGACAGTGAAAATGCAAGGTGGTTTTCACTGTGACATGCAGTTCCACAGTTTCCAGCAGAAAGTGTGCATTTGTTGGGCAAGAGAAACATAGGGTTGGTTCAAGACTTATTATATGCACCCCAAAGGATATCGTTCTATAGACCAGCTAGCCCACAGTGCCACTAGATGTCCCCATAAATCTAGGCAGGTGGCAAATTGTGTTTGCCGACCACAGAACATGACATCCCTGAATCCCTCTCCGGGCTCCTGGTAACAGATCTAGAGCCCTTTCTCTCAGTCACTCGTGCCTTCTTATTCTCAGAGAAATATACGTAGAATACAAAATGGGGCATTTTCAATACTTATTGAACCAACGTGATGCATATATAGCATATGATCAATAGACAGAAGCAGATAAAAGTGATTAGCAATGTAAAGACAGTAAACAGAACGAAGAGCTCCACCACTCTGCTAAAACAATGAACATATGCAGGCATATAAAAAGTATATACTGCACTGCTTCTCATTCCAAGTATTTTCATTTTGCTCTGTGGTGCATTCTGGGCACAAAAGGACCTCAAGACCTCAAAACTACAGAGGTCGACATGCAACAGCTGTGGTCACTTTAAATTGCTGGTCTATGATTAACCCCTTGCGTGCGGGGCGTTTTCCCCGCCTGTGCTGACTCCGCCTTGCGTGGGCGGAGTCATGACGGAACGGTTCCGTCATCAGCACAGCTCAACCGATGCTGATGACGGAACCGTTCCGTCATCAGCATGGAAGGGGTTAAGATTCATTTGGAATCGAAATGTGTCAGAGAAACTGCCTTTTGAAATGTGTAATAAAGCACCTGTGTTTCCAAAGTTGTTTCAGCATTTCTCTCTTGGATATATATCACTTGTAAATATGATTGTAATAATTTTAATGAGCTCTGTTGTGATTACACATAGATTTAATAAGGCTGCTCTCTCTCCCTACCCAACATCTTCAGTTCACATTTACAATTCCCGGATGGGAGGTGTGAAATGGTAGATATCAGTTTTTATAATTTAGCACTTGCACTTTATTCACTTATTTTGGTTAGTCACCTCAAGTAGGACAATGTCTATATTGTGGTCACTTTATTTAGTAATTCATAGCCTGGCCATACAACACTACTACTAAGTGACAATATGTGATGATATTTAGGTTATCAACAGGTTATGATTATAGCTTGGAGAAATGCCTATTTATAAGATAACCCGTGTTTCAATTGAATTGACCATATTTGTTTTTATAAACATAGACATATAATTGGGGTTTCTTACAATGTGTATTTGTACAGATATAAAATGTTTTGAAACATTCAAATATTGAAAATGTTTAAAAGTGTTTAACCTGCACAAACCATTTATATATATAAAAAAATACAAATGGACTTTGCCAGTGCTTAGTGATGGACCATTGAGACTTAGAAGTCTGTCCACTATGTCCATCATAGGTCAGGCGACAACTTATCACATGATGCTTTGAGTGTTTAAATATTTGTTGGGTACAGGGCACAAGCGTTTTAGTGAACAAGGCGACTAGGATCGCCGAAACGCGTCTTTCTGATTTGCACATGCATTTCACTTGATAAAATGAAATAAAAAATAACCCTGCAACTGGAACGCATTGGAGTGTCTGCTTCTCCTTGTACACCTGCAAAGCTGTTTTGCGGATTCCCCACCACGTGTGACATCTCTATTGGAGGACACCCTTGGCTATATATATATATATATATATATATATATATATATATAGAGAGAGAGAGAGAGAGAGAGAGATGCAAGCCAGTAATCAAGGGCTATTGGCTTGAAACGCGTTTGGCAAATTGCATGGGAAGATGGAGGCTGAATGCTGGCAGGGATTCTCCTCGAGCCGAACTAAGAAACGACAACTGAGAGGTTAGATTTCCATGTAGTTGTTTCCTCCACAGTAAAGCCATTCCCCCTCTGCTCCCACCCTCTTTCTCCAGTCCCTTGATCTCCACGGGCAGTACAGGGTAGACTCTGCTTGGTGGGGCGACAAGAGCCTGCTTTTCATCCTGCCCTGTTCGCCAAGGGTCCATCTGACCTGAACCATCCATAAATCAGAGCTGAAAGTCTGGTGAACTCCATGTCACTTCAGCCAGATTAATTTTGTTATATTCAACAGAATCCCGCCTTTGATTTCATTTGTGTGTTAAAAGCCACTGTGATGTGATTTAACCCCCACCCCACGTCCTAACGGGAGTAATAGTGTGTAGCTGCGAGGCAAACCATTTAAATGTTTACTTTACAGATGTTGTGTTTACATTTTCGAACCTCTTTTTATTATACAAACAACTTGAAGGTAAAACGTGGTTTGGAATTCGCAGCAACAGGTTGTAAGGTGTTTTACGTTTCTGTTTTCATGTCACTGCCAAGGAAGAGCAGAGGGTGTCGTTTATCTTTATTTCCTTGTCTCCTTAATACATAATTAATTTGCCATGGTGGCTTACGTTCAGTCACAGTTAATTGATACATAATAGCGTTGTGTACAAGAGTATTTCACTGGCATTGAAAGAAACGCTAGAAGTTGCAGCACACTAGCTGTGAAGCCTGTTTCTAGATTGTGCAGAAAGGGAAAATGAGGCAGTCTCTACCCACTAGGTGATCATACCACGATCAGTGCATCCCTGCTAAGGTGTTATGGGTAGTGATTTATTTAAGCTATTGGTTGTAGGTTGGGCCCACAGTCATTGATTTTGGGTGAATGGAACTTATTCTTCATCATCAGTCTTTGGCCAAGAACAAAAGAAAGCCAGAAAAAGGGGAAAGAAGGCAGAAGATCGAAAAAAATTCACAAAGGGATAAAGCGGCAATGAAAAAGAACCTGCAAGAGTGAGATAAAGGGAGAGAAAGTGTTAGGTGCTTGATGAAAGAGAAATTAGGTGATTTGGCAACCAAGACATTCAAGAAGCGCTGGGGGCTGTCTTCTGGGAAAAACTTTGGGGCCCAGCCGCCCTTCATTTACAAACTAAGCACTGATTAAGGGGCCATATTTGACGCCAATCGGAGAAACCTTTGCCACTTGGCAAGGACCCCTGACTGTTCTGCTTAGTGGAGAACTAGGAGAGGTATGGCGCAGCGGCCAGGGCGACGGACGCTGGAATCTGGGGATCACGGTTCGATCGCCAGCGGTAGATTAGCCCAGCACCATGTAACTCTGGGCAATAGCTTGCTTACACTTCCTGACGGCCCCCAGCGCCTGGAGACCCTTACGGGTGAATGTTCGCGCTTTACAAATGTGGATTATTATTAATATTAAAACTGTTGAGAAGGGGCCGCAAAACCATTATTGCCTTATATCAGTGGTTCCCAAACTTTTTTGACCCGTGGCTCCCTTGATCTAATTGGCAGTTGGCCGTGGCTCCCCCCCATTTTTTTACCGGTGGACGGGTGGGTGGGGATGTAAGCCCGACCTCGGGAGTACTTCCTGTTGTTTTGCCTGCTTCCGTCGTGCCCTCAGACTACCCTTCTGTCCGTGCCTGCCCCCGTGCACTCCGACTGCCCCCTCTGTCCATGCCTGCCCCCGCGCCCTCAGACTGCCCCTTCTGTGCATGCCTCCTTTCTTCGTGCACTCAGTCTGCTCCTTGTATCCATGACTGCTCCATTTGTACCCCTGATTGACCCGTCTGACAATGCCTGCTCCCACTGTGCTTTCAGACTTCCCCTTCTTTCCATTCCAGCCCCTTTCGTGCTCTCAGACTACCTCGTATGTCCAAGCCTTTCCTCCATGCCTGCTCCCTTCGTGCCCTGAGACTGCCCCTTTCCTCCATGCCTGCTCCCTTCGTGCCCTAAGACTGCCCCTTTCCTCCATGTCTGCTCCCTTCGTGCCCTCAGACTGCCCCTTTCCTCCATGCCTTCTCCCTTCGTGCGCTGAGACTGCCCCTTTCCTCCATGCCTGCTCCCTTTATGCCCTGAGACTGCCCCTTTCCTCCATTCCTGCTCCCTTCGTGCCCTAAGACTGCCCCTTTCCTCCATGCCTTCTCCCTTCGTGCCCTGAGACTGCCCCTTTTCTCCATGCCTGCTCCCTTCGTGCCCTCAGACTGCCCCTTTCCTCCATGCCTGCTCCCTTCATGCCCTCAGACTGCCCCTTTCCTCCATGCCTGCTCCCTTTGTGCCCTTAGACTGCCCCTTTCCTCCATGCCTGCTCCCTTCGTACCCTGGGACTGCCCCTTTCCTCCATGCCTGCTCCCTTCGTGCCCTCAGACTGCCCCTTTTCTCCATGCCTGCTCCCTTCGTGCCCTCAGACTGCCCCTTTCCTCCATGCCTGCTCCCTTCGTGCCCTTAGACTGCCCCTTTCCTCCATGCCTGCTCCCTTTGTGCCCTCAGACTGCCCCTTTCCTCCATGCCTGCTCCCTTTGTGCCCTTAGACTGCCCCTTTCCTCCATGCCTGCTCCCTTCGTGCCCTCAGACTGTCCCTTTCCTCCATGCCTGCTCCCTTTGTGCCCTTAGACTGCCCCTTTCCTCCATGCCCGCTCCCTTCGTGCCCTTAGACTGCCCCTTTCCTCCATGCCTGCTCCCTTTGTGCCCTTAGACTGCCCCTTTCCTCCATGCCTGCTCCCTTCGTGCCCTAAGACTGCCCCTTTCCTCCATGCCTGCTCCCTTCGTGCCCTCAGACTGCCCCTTTCCTCCATGCCTGCTCCCTTCGTGCCCTAAGACTGCCCCTTTCCTCTATGCCTGCTCCCTTTATGCCCTGAGACTGCCCCTTTCCTCCATGCCTGCTCCCTTTATGCCCTGAGACTGCCCCTTTCATCCATGCCTGCTCCCTTCGTGTGCTGAGACTGCCCCTTTCCTCCATGCCTGCTCCCTTTGTGCCCTTAGACTGCCCCTTTCCTCCATGCCTGCTCCCTTTGTGAGGTTAGAAAAGCTGAGTTACGTTAATACTGGGGTGGAATGAAAGCCCCAAACCTGGTGTGAAATACGCATTAAAAAAAATCAGATGAGGGGCTTTAAGATAACCTGGGAAAAGAAACAGGAAGGATAACTTGGACTAAAACCCGCATTTTGTCGCTGAGCTGGTGGGGTTGGCATGCTGGTTTGTGTGCTGTTGCACAAGAAAGGAACAATCACTGTGACATTGGCGAGGAGCAACAAGGCCCCTTGCTCCGCTCCCCCCCCCCCCCCCTAAGCCTCCCCTTTGTGTGTGGCAGCCCAGGATGGCTAGTTACTGGGAAAGTTAAGAAAAAAGGGGACTCTTGTAAGGGAGTACCTATTATCTTTGGCAATGGACCACCACACATGTCAAGCATGTATAGGACACTGAGCACTCACCCAACCTGAAGTGAAATGCTCCGCCACATGGTATGCTCCCCATACATGCCGGTGGTCTCTGACATGTGGTGTCTGAACCTTCCCATTAAGGGGGTACTTATGGTGTTCCAGTCTGTGTAAAGACACTGTCTTGACCCTATAGTGCCTGGAGAGAGAGTGAGGAATGCAAGAGTTAAAATTATCTGAAGGTGTGCCAGTATTTTGTATTAATCCACCCCACGGTAAGACTGAAAACACCGAAGAGGGTGGTGTTGATATACCCTGTAAATCAGTCCAGCATGTTTCCTCCCATAAGAAATAATAGCCCATAAAAGGGACTAATGTTAGTCATGAGCACTGAATAGCATAGCAGGCCCGCCCTACATAAAGGGAAAGGAATGGATGAGAAAGCACCATGTCATCCCCCTAAAAGACTCCTAAAGGATGCCTGACCTACTTGTATATTCGCCCTGGAGTTCGACTCAAGTCAATAGTGTCTTATAAATGTACTGACAGACCTCCAAGTGGTAGCTTTATATATCTATGATATAAGAACATTTCACAAAAGAGACGTTGCAGAGAGTTTCACCTCTAGAGGAATGGACTCTAGGCCTGATGGGCCTAATTATTTTTTGTCAACTGCTTGCGTAGTAAGATACAAGAGACTATCGATGTGCAGATAGATTTTTTTCGTAGTGACAAGACCTGTTTTCACAGGACTACATTTACAAATGTTGGGATTGCCTAAAACATTTCGTTTTCATTAAATTTAATTTTCAAAACACTCTTCACTTCTAAAGTGTGATGAGCTGTTTCCCCTGGAGATTATGGATTTGTAAATAAAATTGGGCAAATATCTAATCCGATTGGCGCATGATTCCTGACTGCATAAGGCCTGAATCTTGCTAACCCTAGAAGCTAATGCTGAAATTATAACTACCTGAAAAGCAGACTTTCAAGTAAAATGCTGTGGATATGCCTTATGTATAGGCTCAAATGTCAAACCAATGTGTTTATAAAGGGTGATTATATACTACAAAGATGGAAACAGACCTAATGGGGGAATCGCCTTTATTTAATACCCTCTAAGAAATATTTCACGACTAGTATCTTGAAGAAAGTTTTGAGGACATTTCTCTATTGGTAGTAATTTGCACAATGTGTACCTTAATTGAAGAACAGTGCAATCCAGATCTCTAAATGCAGACAATAAAGAAGTACTACTTATTCTTGACCACTATGAGGGTCAAAGCTATTTTGAATGCACCAAAATGCAAAACCTCTTTCACTTGAAAGTATATGATGTGCTGGTGAATGGATGCATTCCCTCTTTCAGAATGTCTGTACAGTCCTGTGGCAAATTCAAATGAACATATTGTATGTGTTTAGGAGCCAGGGCACTTAGTTCAATGATAGAAGGTTGGAATGCAGGATCTGGCCCCTACCCTTCTGCAGCCTCCTGTTTGATTACTTTGCAGGTGCAGACGGCCTGTAAACTCATTATCGCATCCATCCCAGAGCTAGGAGGATCATTCAGGCCCCTTGCTACCCCCCCCCGCCCTCCCCCTCCGCCTCCCCTTTGTGTGTGGCAGCCCAGGATGAGACAGCATCCCGGGTGCACACACAGCCGCACCCGAACGCTTCCAGGACTTTAAAAGACCATTTGCGTGCTAATGAGGCCTTGCTGTTTTTTTCACCCTGTCTAAGAGCCCCTGCAGCTCCACTCTGCATGTTGCCCACATCGTGCCGCGGCGCCCCTGGCAAGTGATAACGGCGCACCAGGGTGCCGCGGCGCACAGTTTGGGAACCACGGCCTTATATTATTCCTACCCTGTTCAATCTTTATGCAGCCCCTTTAGCTAAACTTATCATGGGCTTCCAGCTATCTTGCATGCGTCATGCAGTTGGCACACAAATAATTTTAAGACCAGAGGGGCCAATGCGCAGATGCATGTGTCAACCTATTTATTGTATAGGGGCGATGGCAGATTGGATGTTCTGCAACTGTCTGAAATTGAACTTGGACAAAACTGAGGTTATGATATCAGGGGGCTCCGACTACTGCTGGACTGCTAGGTTGTGGCTCGATGAGCCAGGGCAATGTCCCACCTCAGTTCGTACTGTCAAAAAGTTGGTGGTCATTGTCAATGAGACTGTGGTAGCGGTAGTCTAGGACTTGGTATATAGGAGTATTACATTTCAAACATACTTGCTAAACGTTAACACAGAGGCATTGGTCCTCTGATGGACCTTTCTTCGTAGTAATAAAGGTTGAAAATCTAGGGTAACCCACTGCTGGTTTGCCCATTGGGGACCATCAATTGGTAGCCAACTCCCAAGCACAGTTTCTGAAAAAGAACATAAAATGTCAAATAAATGGCTCACAACAAATCAAATAATTATTATATTAGAGAATCAAAATTAATACAAATAAGTAAATTTGTTAGCAATCCGATTATACATACTAATGCATGCTGCAAAAACCCAAACATTTAGTCTATTTAAATCAAAGAATGGTGTCCTAGGTAACAGGATGGTTCAATTAGAAATGTCTCAAAAGGACACATGATCCAAGGTAAAGCCAACTAGGGGAAAGTCAATAAATATAGGCAAAGGGGAATGGAGCATTTAATCAGAAAGTTCAAGTTTGGATCATCACAAGACAGCTCCATATAGTCCAGCAGATAAGTCATTGGCATAAGAAAATGAAAAAAACTAGATTGTTTGGCGTGCAGGATTGAGTCAATGAAGTAATGGAACAATGGCAACAGCCACAGTGCTCAAGAGTATTGCCAACACAGTCCTCAGGAAGCCAAACAGGTAAAGGAGAGAGAGAGAGAGAAACCAGAGACCACTCCTCCTAAATCCAATAGTCTTTATAGTGCATATTTGTCATCATGACGTTGTCAGCCCTCTGTGGAGTGCTCTCATGTGATCACTCTTCTGTTTAGCAGATCTAAATTGATACTCCAGGATATTTTCCCATGCGATACATGAGAAAGAACAGTGCATTGCATCCTCACACGTTTGTTGACAAAGTTTTAATATTGTTTAAAGGAATGTGGTATGATTGGAACAAAAAGCGCCATTTGAACATGTGTCAAATTGAAAAATACACAGCCTAAAGAGAAAAATTCAATTTAAACATCTTTTAAAAACTCATACTTCATTTAGGGTAAATCTCTTAGTGTAAAAAGCATTAAAAGAGCACTCAAATATATCACATAAAAGCATTCTGTAATGTTTATCAGTGATTAATACACATAAATGTACAACTGTGATTATGGCCTACTACTACATTCTCAAATGTAGCAACATGTAAAATATTAAAAAAATCATTTGAGTAAAATTGTTTTCATAAATCTAGAACCTTTATAATATTAGACATCTGTACTTTAAAATTACAAAGCTCTAACACGTAACATAAACGTTTTGCACGAGATATATGTTATCAAGTCACTCAGCTAAGAAATGCTAAGTTTTTCATGTTTCATCTTCACAACATCTTTGTTAGAAATATATGGTAATCAGTTATTAAATCATCCTAAAATCACTGTTTATTAATTCTATCACTTTCTAAGTAATTAAGTATACTTTTACGGTGCTGGATGGTACAATTTAACTCGTTAGGTTTGCCTGACCGTAGCACTGCGCAGCAGTGCTCGCGCAGGCGAAATCTTATGATCCTACAGTGTGGGGCTTTGTCCCGCCTTCTCTTCCATTGGCTAGCTCCATAAATGGAGGCTAGCCATTGGAAGAGATTGGCTGTCAATCACTCTTTCCCCGTCACAACGCGATTTGGGGGCGTTTCCGTGTCCTTTTTTAAGTCCCGCCCTCTCCTCTTCCCATTGGTTGGAATTTTACCTTCCAGCCAATAGGAAGGGGAGAGTACGAAAAACACGCCCCCGAATCCCTATAGGGCGCGCTGTGCTTTCGCTTATTTTATATTGCAATGTGTAATTATATGTTCAATGGATTTTAATGTGATGACGAGTAGTTTAATGGTGACAAGTTATGAAACATTATATTATGCCCATCTCGTTTTGACAGCTATGTCATCAGATCATCGCTGTTCCTATTTTAGGCATTTTAAAATGTGGATTAGAACTAGAAGCAGCAATTTGGGAAAAATGCTACTTGCATCCTTATACTTCAATGCGTTTTAGAAAGCCGGGATGCTATTCGTCAATAGAAAATATATTACAAAATAAACTTTTTTCCAAATAGGAGCAATATTGTTATGTCTTCCGGTGTACCCTGTAAGCTGTACGACGGTGTTTGTTGGAGTCCGATGATATTGGCAACAGTAAAGTAGCCGTCTCAGATTTCCGAGGTACATCAGGAATAGTAAGATGGCGTCAGTCGGCTTCCCGAGATGCTTCGGAACCAGTAAGATGGCGGCTGGGGAGCTCTGAGTGTCAGTCGAACGGTTCGTGGGTCGCGGCTCCCAGGATGTCAGAGCCGGAGCTGGGGGTACGGCGGGCTGAGTCTACACGGGTACGCCGTGCAGAGCAGCTGCGGCACTGGCGGGGCTCTGAGGCAGCGTCGGCTGCCCCGGGGGAAAGTGAGGAGCGGCGGCCCCGGGTGCATTTTGAGGACGGCGCCGTATTTCTAGCTGCCTGTTCCAGTGGGGATACCGAGGAGGTGAAGCGGCTCTTGGCTCGTGGGGCGGACATCAACACTGCCAATGTGGACGGGCTGACCTCCCTGCACCAGGTGAGAGTGTGTGACTGGTGGAAAGTGCACCTCTCTTAGAGGAATTGCACTCTAAACGGGCACCTAAGTGAAAATGATTCAAGAGCTGAAAAGGCATATAGCTTGAGTATTTTAGCTTTTGTACCTGGTGTGTCTGGTAGTAGCATACCCCACACCAGGTAAAGTGGTAGTTTGCTTTCATGTTCGCGGTACTAGCTTTTAAATAAGAGCTGTGTATGCTAAGATGGCGAATAGCAATACCTATAAGTCAATGGAACAATACAGCATAGAGATGCTTGTTTTTAGTATTGTTTTTCTACACACATGCAAAGTGCACATTCATTTCATTGTCGTTTTCTTCTTTTGTCTTAATCAGAATAATCAGTATTTTCACTCTAACAAGACCCTCTCTTTTTCTCATCAAAATGAAAAAGTCACATCTTCCTGTTCAAACAATAAAGTAAATATAAAAAGTGAAGGTGTGGGAGCGTCAGTACAAAAACATTGGCAAAAGCCAATAGGCTAGCAGGCGCCTTTTAAAGGTGAAACACATCAGCTTTGCCATTGCTTGTGCATAATGCAGGTCAGTCGTGGCATTGAGGTGAAACTCTCTATTTCTTGTTGAAGGCACTCTAGGTTTTTGGGTGAACCTCCCTATTTCCTGTTGTATGCCATGCCAGGTCTGAGTTAAATCACCCTATTAATTGTTTAGGATCAGAAACTAACTTCTAGTAAAAGATCAGTCACATTGTATGAGTTCTGTGAATGGAGTGTCAATGAATGAAATAATGAGCTACCTATAAAGCACATATGGATACCCTAGAGTTTTAACCCCTTCACTTCACTTCGCTATTCCGCCAAAGTGCTAAGGGGGCGGGGCGGAAGAGCGGCGGGCGCATGCTGGTGACGGAAGCGCTCCGTCATCTGCGTCGGTTGCGCTGTGCTTATGACGGAGCGGTTCCGTCATGGCCCCGCCCGCTCAATAGAACGCTCAGCGCAGGCGCGGAATTCGCGCCGCGCATGAGCGGCGGGCGGGCCATGACGGAACCGCTCCGTCATCAGCACAGCGCCACCGCAGCTGATGACGAAGCGGTTCCGTCATCAGCAGGGAAGAGGTTAAGGTGCTAAAACTGATGGCGAACAGATCAATGATCTCAGAGCTCTTAACAGAATAAATACAGATTGAAAGAGGGACCACCTGATCTTGCCTTAGCAAAATGCAGAAATGTCATCAGAGTTGGCATGCTAGATTGAAGAGAAGGTCAGCCTATATAATAGGGGCACAATCAGTGAAAGAACAAGGAGATATGGCTGTACCATGCTTTAGGACAATAACCTCAAGCTACACATTCTATTTCTCTTTCAACTGGAAGCCAGTGTATAGTTCGTCAGGCCTTAGACACCCCATAAAGTTTGAGAAGGTTGAACACTACTCACCAGCAGGTCTTGTATCATCTGTTACCTGTGCAAAGTTCTAGCCAGAAGGCGCAGATAGCAGGCATTTGCATCATCCAGTCTCAAGTCAGTGGCTGAATTTACCACTAAAGCTCTGAGATCAGGAGGAATAAATATTCCCTATAATTATTTTTCACCTTGTGCACCAGTAACTGTGAGTTCATTGTACTCAGCAGTGTGCGGAACCGTGAATGGCGTGAGTAAGACAGCAATGTATTTAACCGTTGCTCATGTTTACAAATAACACATTCTTCTCTGCCATTTTACACTCTGGTAGAAAGAATGTTGAAATATAAGGTAAGGTAAGGTATAGGCTGCCAGTATAGTCAAAGCAGGACATAAGCCCTCGACTATTTAACAGCATTTCTAGGTCTGGTGACAGAGGTATAGAAAATATGGAACAGTGCACTATGCTGCATAATTTATAAAGCTACTGAATCAGTGCTCTGCATTCAGCCCTTAATGGGAATGGAATCTCGTTTGTTATATCTTGCAACCTACACCACCTTACCTCCCATCCTCCCCTTTGGTACCTTCCTCCCACCCCTCCTCCTCCCTGCCAGTTAGAACGACCTGGAGTTCATGTTAGAATGTTGAGCTCTTGACTATTCTGAGAGTGGATGACCAGAATAAACCACACTTACCTACTTCTCCGGCTCCTGATTGATTTCCTTAATTGAATTTATAAATCTGGCGACGAGGGTGGGATTCTAACCCACTTGTGCAATGCACAATGTCATTGGCCCTATGGAGACTTTGGGGTCCCAAAAGAGATTTATGTTCGTCCTAGTAGACTATACCTCGCACTGGGTAAATGTCATATTCACGTCTAGAACTACAACTAACAATCTCATCATATTTCTTAAGTCAGTCTTCTCCTTTGAAGGTATACCAGCAGTTCTAGTAACTGACAACAAGGTGCAGTTTACCTCTGAATAGATTAAGACATTTTTGAAGGACTTAAACATCAAGCATGAGAAAACTGCACTCTACTGTCCTAAAGCCAATGGCTTAGCAGAAAGAACCAACCGCATGATCAAAGAACATATCCAACTGTCCATCACCAATGGCTATAACATAGATGAATCGCTCAGAGAATGCTTATGGACCTACCACACAGCGCCTAATCTCATGAGCGGAATTTCCCCTTTTGTGGCCCTAAGAGGCAGAGAGCCAGGCACCAAATTGAACCCCCTCTGGCTAGAAGGGGGAATAGCTGTGGAAAACAACAATAGGGAGAGTCATCAGAAAGTTCAGCGACACCAAGCCAATTACAAAAATTGGCATGACCAAAAACACGGGGTGAAAGAACATAACCTCAGGCTCAACAACTCGGTTGGTACCATAGACCTATTGTTCAGCACACTTAAGCAAATGCAGGGGGAGGCCAGGACAGAGACAAGAAGGGCCAGACAAGCGTCTATAAAAATACAAGGATCGTTAAGAAAAATGAACAAAATGTACATGGACATGGCAGGTAGAGTCACTCAGGTGGAAGAACAGACTGGGAAACTTGAGGACGATGTTTCTAAATGGCAGGAGTTCAAGGAGACGCAGGAAAAGTTGGCGGAAGATTTGCAATGGAAGCTCGAAGATTTCGAGAATCGCCAGAGATGCAACAATGTTAGACTTTTGGGGGTGGCCGAGGGGGCAGAGGGGCAAGATATCCGTTCTTTTGTTGTCTCCTTATTAAAGGGTGCCTTTCCTGAGTTATCAGAATGGAATTGGGAGAGTGAGGTCCAACGGGTGCATAGATTCCCTTTGAACCAGTGGAAGGGATAGGCAGCAGCAGCATCAAATACTAAGCCTAGAACTATTCTTGTCTATATAGGGAATTACCTCATTAGGCAGGAGATTATGGACAGGGCAAGACCAGAGGCAAAGAGGTCGGCTGAGGGTACAACATTCTTTGCCCGCCTAGACTTCTGCCACGCAACTGTGGAGAGAAGGTGGCAATTAGGCAAATGATCCCGGCTTTCCAATCTTTGGGCCATGAGAATTCTTGTTATTCCCGTCACGTGTGAAGGTGTTGGTGAATGGGCAAGCAAAGATGTTCTTTTCAGAGATAAAGGCCCAGGCATACCTGACAGAGTAAAAAGAAAGGAAGGCTCAAAAGGGGGCTACTGATGGAACGCGGTAATTGACCCAAAGAATCATTCATACAAGGTCAGGAGTTCAGCTCTTAAGCCCAGTATAGTATTGTATTAATTGTGTGACTAGGGCATCAGCATAGTGGCACCAATTTGGAATATAAAGAGGAGGGGGAAGGCGGTGCCACATCCTGCGGGCATACAGCTGCCGCACATAGGTCATGGCTGACCTATTTGCCCGTAAGGGGTGTTCTGAGGGAGGGGGCTGGGGGGGCGGGAGAGGGTGGCAGGGCACAGCACAGCAGGGCATTTCTGGGTACATAGATACAACACACTAAGGAACACGCAGAACAAAGAGGTAGCAGGGACCACTGTAGGCCCTGAATGCAATAGTAGAAACTTGATTAATGTTGGACTGGATGGCTGGTTAGGACAATCACTAGATCTAACCTGATGTATACACGAATAATCACTATTAACGCATGTGGACTGAACGAACGGCTTAAAAGGCAGCGAGTCGCAGCGATTTTAAGAGCCTCGCAGGCGGACTTTATTTGCCTTCAGGAGACCCACATTGAAGGAAATAAGGGGTTCTTGCTGGAGCAATTTGGTTATCACGTGCTGGCTTATTCAAAGCAGGGGACCAAAACTAGAGGAGTGGCAATACTGTCCAAATATAAGGATGTCCCAGTTAGGACCAATGGGGAAGGTGTTTTTTTTTAACTTTGAGTTTATTAAAGAATAAAGAAAACAGAACATGAACATAAACATAAAATGAAGAAACCGATAAAATGATAAGTCATCGGGTTATACAATAATAAAAAGAATTATGGTGTTACAAAGTATATATGAATATATAAGAAATGCAATAAAAGTGAGTATATAGAGAAAACAACGTAAGCATATCAATATTGAAGAACTGACAAGATTATGCAATATATTCAAAACAATATTTAAAAAAGCATTTAACAAGTGATATTAAGAAAAGTCAATGTCAGAATCAAGGTGGTTTTGGTACTTTAACAGATCTAACACTGGAGGTAAGGACTGAGGGAGCAGATGAGGAAAAATAATTTACCAAAGGGAGCCAAAGGAGATCTCTTTTAATTGCTAGGGAGATGGGGGAAACATAATTAGTATCAAGTCGGTGATGAAAGCAAACCGCATTCCACCAAGCACGAAATGTAACATTAGTAGCTTGTTTCCAATTAGAGGTAATAAGGTGAAAAGCAATAGCTATCAAAAGATCTATGAGCATGTAGTGTTGATGGGATTGAGGGAGAGTAGGAGATAAAGAACCTAGAAAAATGTGAGTAAGGGAGAAGGGGATCTGAAACTGAAAAATCTTTTGGATTTGGAGCCAAAGCAGTTTCCAAAATTGGAGTATAGGAGCACAATCAAATAACATATGTTTCAAATCAGCAGAGGGACAAGGGCATGACCAGCAAGTAGAGGGATCTTCTTAGGAGAAAGTTGAGAGGGTTAATGGGGTAAACAAAATTTGATTATAAATGAAATAAAGGGTTTGAGTAGTATTAGCAGCTCTATAGGTTTTATGTATTTTAGACCAAATCTTATCCCAAAATGGGACAGGCCAGTCTTGTAAAAGATCTCGTTCCCAAGCCAATTCAATCTTTGACTTAGGTCTGTCTAGGGAGAAGAATCTAATGCAGAGGAAATATATTGATGAATGATAGGGATGTCATTAGAATTTGGCAGAGACTGAAGGTATTGAGTAAGAATGGGGAGGAGCAAGTTGTATTGAGAACGAGAACTGGAAGGTAGAGAGAATTGAGATTGAAGATCCGAAAAGGAAAGAGGATGGTTGTGAGAAATGAGTTGGGAAATCCATCGCAGACCTTGAGTATGCCAAGTCTTCCAGAAAAAGGAGCGATTACGGAGTTTGAGTTGTTTATTATACCAAATAGGTTGAACATGTGTTGAAGAAAGAGAAGGATAGGAAATAGACAAGAAAGGGAGAAGGAGTTTAAGAGAGTGAGAAATAATGAGATTACGGAGACAAATCAGAGTAGACGTAAAAGATAAGATTTCGCGGAAATCAAAGGGAGAAATAAAAAAGGATTCCATTTTCAGCCAAAGAGGAGGATAAAAAGGGAGATCAGTGGAGAGCCTGTTTCAAGGAAAAAGCACAAAGGTAAGCTCTAAAATCAGGGAAACGGACTCCAGCATGGGATTTGTCCTTTTGTAAGGAAGCAAGAGCAATACGAGAACTTTTACAGTTCCATAAGAATTTTAGCAAGAGAGAATCAATTTCTTTGAAGTAATAGTCAGGAATATGAATAGGATTCATGGAGATGGTATAAAGTCTAAGAGGTGATAGCATCATTTTTATTAAGTTGAGGCGCCCCCACCAAGATAAGAAGAGAGGATTCCATCGAGAGATGGCTGTATCCAATTTCTTACATATTCAATCAAAATGTATTTTAAGAGTGTCAGACAAAAGGGGAGCAAACCAAACGCCTAAATATTTAGTCTTGGATGGTTGTCCTGAAAAACCAGATTGGTCAAAGAGATGCTTTTGACAGAGAGGGTTTAGGGGCAGAATTTGCATTTGTCAGCGTTAAGACGATAACCAGATACAGCGGAAAAGGAAGAGACTTGTTGAAGAAAAGAGGGAAGAGAAGAAAGGAGATCAGAACAGTAGAAAAGAATGTCATTGGCATAAACCTAGAGTTTAACTTGTTGGGGACCATATTGAAAACCAGAAATGGTATTGTCCTGTCTAATTTTGGTAAGAAAAGGTTCCAAAGCCAGGACAAACAATAGAGGAGATAACGGACAGCCTTGTTGAACGTCTCTTTGAAGATCAAAATAATCTGAAACCGTACAGTTAACAAAGATCGACGCTTGAGAACCAGAATATAGTAAGGAGATAATAGAGATAAATTTGGGTGTGAATCCTGCCCATTTAAGAGCTTGAAACATGAAATCCCATCTAATCCTGTCAAAAGCTTTCTCAGCGTCTAAAGAAATAGCAGCTAGAGGGAGGTCTAAAGAAGATGCCTTACTGAGAATGTCGAAAAAGACTTGTGAGTTATCAGAAGAAAGATGGTTTTTAACGAAACCAGATTGTTCAGGACCAATTAAGTCGGGTAAAAAAGGGTCCATTCTAAGAGCCAAAATCTTGCTCTGAATTTTGTAATCAGTGTTAACCAAGGAAATGGGTCGCTATTTCTTACATAAAGAATGGTCTTTATCTTCCTTAGGAATCAAACATATTAAAGCTTGTTGAAATGAGCCACACGACAAACCCGCTTCCAGAAAAGATTGAGAACAGAAGTAAATGTTTTGGTAAAAGAAGAGAAGCGAAATGGTTATAGAATTCAATAGTGAATCCGTCAGGACCAGGCGCTTTCCCATGACGTAACTTCGAGACAGCTTGGGAGATTTCTGCAAGCGAAATATCTTGTTCCAGAGCTCCAAAGTCCACATGGACAGAAGAAGGTTGGGGGATAGATTGAAAGTAGAAAAGAAGATCAGCTGAAGTAGGAATGGTTTCCGGAGTATAAAGGGTTTTGTAAAATTTGACAAATTCATTTAGAATATCTTTGTCTTTGAACAAATCATCACCAGAAGTCCGGATTGATTCAATTTCCATACGTTCTTTCCGTACCTTCAAGTAGTGTGCGAGCAATTGCCCCATTTTATTCTGACTGCTGTAATAACGTGAATTACATTTTAATAAGAGATTGGAGGCGGCGTCAGTGGTAAATTTGTTGAATGCGATTTTGGCATCAATGAGATCCTTAAGAGAGGATTCAGTATTAGAGGAGTGGTAAGTGAGTTTGAGTTGTTTAATTTTAGTAAGAAACTGAGCAGATTTCGCTTCCATTAATTTTTTCTTCTGTGATACAAAGTTTATGATAAAACCTCTAGAGGCTGCTTTGAAAGAATCCCATACCATAACATAGGAGGTGTTGAAAGTTTGGTTTAGTAAGAAGAATTCAGTGGCGAAAGTAGTAAATTGTGTGCAAAAAGAGGGGTCGAGAAGTAAAGAATTAATAAATCTCCATCTGCTGAAGTGAGGGGAAAAGGGGATGAGATCAATATCAACAATAACAGGAGCATGATCCGAAATTAAAATGGAGCCAATGTCAGAATGTATGGTGTGTTGAGCTAAAGATTTGCTTAGAAAGATATAGTCAATGCGGGATTGTGAATGATGGGATGGGGAGTAAAAACTGTATTCTCTACGGTCAGGATTACATAACCTCCAAATATCTACTAATGCATTATGATGAACAGCATTAGTGAATTGGGAATGCATTTTAGACTGTGAAAATGTTACCTTGGAGTGTCTGTCGAGGATAGGATCATAAATTTGATTACAGTCACCACCCAAAATAATATAATCTTCAGTAAGTGTGGCCAATTTGTCAGAGATGGAAGGCCAAAAGGATTTGTCAACGCCAGTGGGAGCATAAACATTGAAAATAACAATAGGAATTATATCTACAAGTAATTTAACAATTACCCAATGACCATTAGCATCGCACTCATGAGAAACTGTAGAAACATTTACCTTTTTATGAAACAAAATCACAACACCATTTTTCTTGCCCGCAGCAGGAGAATGAAATACATGTCCCACCCAACATCGTTTGAGTTTCAAAGCTTCTGATTCTGAGAGATGAGATTCTTGAAGAAGGGCAACATCAGTATTAAGTCTGGCAAGAGGGGTAAACACCCATTGCCTTTTAATCGGATTATTTAAACCTTTAACATTCCAAGTAGTAACCCGGAAGGTGAGTCAAAGAAAAAGTATATAGCAGTAGTATGCTTACTTAAAATTGAAAAGAGAAAATGTAAAGAACAAAGCAAGAATAAAGAAAATGAAACCAGGAATTAAATTAAGAGAAGGAAGAGGACAGGGAGAAGAGGAGCAGAAGAAAAACGAAAATGAAAGTAAAGGAGTAAAAGAGGAAGAATCATTGATGAAAGAAGAAAAGAAGAGAAAGAGATAAAGAACAAGAAGACAGTACAGATCCAATACAGACGACTGTAAAACATACCTACGAGTACAAACAAGAGAAGGGGTGACGGCGTCAAAAGACGATGGCGATAACAGCGAGAGCGGACAGCAAACCTCCGCCATAAGAACTTCAAAAACAATCACGAAGACAATGTGACAAAAACGGGACAGGAAGGGGAAAAGGACATCTGTTAAAAAGAGAAAGAAAGTGTTATATAAAGAAGAAGAAATATGAAGTCAGGACATTACTGTACAAGAGGTAATGAAAAAGGGTAAAAGATAACAACAAATCAGAACAGGAACAACAAAAAATGAGCAGGATCAACAAGACCAAATTGTTATAGAATCCACTTAAACATTCCTGGAGGTGTCCATAACGTCTGCTCCATGATGACGAAGGAATTCTTATAGCGCTACAGGATCTTCAAATGTGGTAGTCTTATCTTTGTAAGTAACTTTGAAAAGACACAGGTGAAGGAGACCATATCTGGCATTGAGAGCTCTCAGTTGGGGACGCATGTCTAGAAATTTCTTCCGACGGTCAGCGGTTGCCTTAGCTACATCTTGTGACAGGAAAAGACGATGACCTTCCCACATAATTTACTTCTTGGCCTTGGCAGCTGAGAGAAGTTGAAGAAGATCTGTATATTGGAGAAACAGCATAATGACACCTCGAGGTTTGGTAGAAATCTTGGGACCAAGGCGGTGTGCCCTTTGAATATTAATGGAAGAAAGAGCAGGTGAGTCCAAGATTTTTGGAAGAAAGGATTGGAAAAAAGCAGTAGGATTTGACCCCTCCGAAAGTTCGGGAAGACCATACAGGCGTAGGTTGTTTCTGCGATTTCTGTTTTCCAAATCCTCCGCCTGTCTCTTAAGTAGGAGTATGTCAGCCTCCATGGATGGGATACGAGAACAGGAAGTTTGAAGAGACTCCGTCGATTGCTCTACAATCAGAACACGAGAGTCCAAGGATGGTCATTTGTCATGCATAGTTTGGAGGGTCTTAGTGGTCATTTCCATAAATGGCTTAAGGGCTTGTATCTCCTCCAAAATAAGGTCCATAGATGAGGAGGAGGAAGCATTACCTGGTGAGGGAGGGTCTTTCTTGAGGCGCTTAGTTGACGCTGAGTTAGTTGGAAGTTTACTACCATTGTGAGTTTTAGGAATTGTCCCAGATGCCATTTCGGGTTTTGACGGTGTAGTTTCTTCCATGTCCTGTAATGTAGAATCGGAGTCTGAGCAGGCCGGTATTTTTGTAGTAGTTGAGGGTTTCAAAGTGCGAAGTCTCCCCATGAGGAAACCAAGAAGGACTGTTTAACTAGTGCGCAGGCCACCAAAAGTCATTCCGTGAGTGAGCAATTATTCAAAAATAAAAGAGGAAGAAGTATGAAGCATGAGGGAAAAAGATAATAGACAATATGGCGGCCAGATGAGATATGACCTTCGAGGTAGAGAAGTAGAGAGATGATGCAGGAAAAATCATCTGCACAGTGTGAAGTGACTGATAAATAGATGAGCTTCATTACACCTCAGAACTCGAAATCGCACGAAATGAAGATTCAAAATGGCGGCTGGGACAGGGAGGTCCAATTCACGGCAGAAATTGAGGCCAAACGGCCGCAAAAATGAAGAAACTTGAGGGCTCTGGGCTCACCTCATCCTCGGAACTGCGGTGAGGCGTTATATTGCCAAGAAACGCCGATTGTGCCTCTGGGAGAACGGGAACGACGGAAGTCAACACCGGAGCTTCACCGCTACGCTGCCATCTTAGGCGACGCATAGCCACGCCCCCGGGAAGGTTGGTTTTAATAGAATGCATGATTAATGGTGGTTGGGTCACGTTAGGATCAATCTATGGCTCTACGGAGGACGATCCGGAGATTTTTTCCTTTTTAGATTTAGAGCTATGGGTGTGGGCCCCCTTTGTGATTCTCTGTGGTGATTTTAAAATCAATGGTGTAGGAGGACTTGGACTGGATCCAACAGACAAATATCAGGGGCATAAGAAGAAGGTATGTCGGGCAATTTTAAGTCTGGCAAGAAATAACGCATTAGTAGATGCATGGTCTGAACTAAAGCCCCGAGATGATGGGACAACCTATTACTCGGCTCCCCATAAAGTTTGCGTTAGGTTAGATTATATTTTGGTTTCTAACAGCTTGACAGCAAACTCTCAGATTGAAAAGCTACCCCGTATCATATCAGACCGCAATAACTTAGTTTTTTACTTAGATAATGCAACAAGAACTAGACCTATGCACAACTGGACTTTTGAGCGCAGACTATTAAAAGACAATAGCTATGTGCAGCACATGAAAAACTGGATTAAAGATTACTGGGATATTAATAGAGGTAGTACCACCTCAGGATTTACTTGGGATGCTTTGAGTTTTAGCCTACTTAGACAAAGGCAGGAGCAGGCAAGATCAATAGAGTTGACTAAGACTTTAGTAGATGTTGAGGAGGAGCTAGCAGCACTTTCTTCGGCAGGCGCGCCTTTAGAAGAGATTCTGATCAAGGTGGCAAGGGCGAAGGCAGCGGCAGAGGAAAATATTGCTAGCAAGGTAGCAGCCACGTACATAGCTAGGAAGGAGCACTGTTATGAATGTAGCGAACGGGTGGGTCACACCTTAGCAGCTCGAACAAGGCAAAAAGCTGCTCTTGGCGAGATCAAGGGGATTATGGATAGTTCCGAACACATGATTACGGACTCAAGGGGGATTTGTGAGGTGTTCAGACAGTTTTACACTAAATTATACAATGGAGAACAACCAAAGGACCCCTTGGAAATCCAGGCATATTTGGCAGATATAACTCCCCATCTCTCTCGCAGGAGCGCACAGAAGAGCTTGATTCACCTATGGTGGAGGAAGAGATTATGGCTACCCTGCCGGGCTTGCCAGCAGTTAAAGCCGCAGGACCGGACCAGATCCCCATTGAGTTCTATAAAACTTTTCAGGAAGAAATCTCTAAGGATCTGATTGAAACACTGAAACAGGCCCAAGGGGCTGTTCTACTCCAAAGACTTCGGCAGGAGCTAAACTTGTTATCATTTTAAAAAAAGGGAAATCTCCGACAGACCCTGGGTCTTATAGGCCAATAACATTAATGAACGCAGACGCAAAGATCTTTTCTAAAGTCTTGGCCTCTAGGCTCTCAAATGTGATAGGTACACTGGTTAGTGAAACGCAACATGGATTTATCCCAGGAAGAGGGACGGCCCAACACATTCTCAGAGTTATCACCTTATTTGATGCCACAGAGGTCTCAGGGGACCCGATGTCTGTTATGTTGCTGGATGCTGAGAAAGCATTTGACCGGGTCTCCTGGGACTATCTCTGGTCTTCATTAAGATGGGCAGGTAATGGCGATAACTACATACAGGCTATTTAGGCGTTATATTTAGAACCCACAGTGCGCGTCTGTGTAAATACTGAATGCACAAAGACTTTAGAAATGATGCGAGGTACGAGGCAGGGGTGCCCGTGTTCTCCACTGCTTTTTGCGCTGTACACGGACCCCCTGCTTCGTAGATTCGAAGCGAATAGGAGCATCCTGCCTGTAAAGACCATGGGTGGAGAGTGTAAAGTTCTTGCATTTGCTGACTACGTGGCGGTCATTACTCCAGCCACTACAGAGGCTATAAGGGAAATCGAGGGGGAGGCTGCGGAGTTTGGCTGAATCTCTGGATACGCCCTTAATGGCCCTAAAACACAAATAATCAAACACAACAAGGTGGCTTGCACTGATAGTCGTGTAGTGGAATCGGGAGTATACCTGGGGATTAATATATCAGCAGACTTGGATAATGTAGTGGCTAGGAATATAGAGCCTATAATTAACAAGGCAAAAAAAGATCTTGATAGACTCCATAACCTTCACCTCTCAATAGTAGGTTGGGCTAACGTTATAAAAATGATCCTGCTGCCAAAGTTTTTATACATATTTAGGGCAATCCCGCTAATATTTGATGCAAAGTGGTACACTACCCTAGAGCAGATGTCAAATAGATTTATATGGGAACACGGCAAGATGAGGCGGGCTCTACGTTATATGGCACTTCCTAGAGACCAAGGTGGCTGGGCTGTCCCTGATTTTAAAATGAACCACTGGGCAGCAGCCTTGCAGTACATGTCTGGGCTTATAGGGGGAGGTATAGAGGAGGCGAAGGATATTCCAGGTTCTACTGCTATATATTCAATACTGTTAGGGGGAGGAACTCAATGTTTTTCTGAAATACACAGACCCTAGCTATTTCAAGAGAACTATATTCAAGACTTTGATGACTGCATATAAGATATGGTCAGCATTTAGGAAAAAGAGCGGCCTTGGGAGATATAATGCATATACACGTATGGAAATTATTTCCTACCTACAGCAATTTTTGCAGACTCTGTCTTTTAGATTTGGGGCAGCGCGGAGTGGTGAAAATTGGGATCTCATGGGCTCGCATGGAATCTGTCAGTTCGCTGAAATCCAGCAGCTGTACGGTGTTGAGACAAACAGCTTTTACAAATATTTACAAGTTCGGAGTTTCTTGATGTCTAAAAAAGGGGGCCCAGCTGGGTTTGGCAAAAATCCAATCATGGAACTCATTGAAGGCAGAGGAAATTGCACGATTAAACGAATATATGCAGAATTGATAGCAAGTAGAGAGCAGGGCCGGACTGGGAACCAGAACCGGCCCTGGCAAAGGGCTCGGCCGGCCCCCCTCCAGGGAGGGAGGGGGGGGCGCAACGTCGCTCTGTGCCAGGGCCGGTTTTCGGACGTTTGTGTTACAGGGCCGTCTTTGCAGCAAAAACGGCCCTGTAACAAAAACGGCCCCAGGGGCCCAAAACCGGCCCCCAACCATGCGGCCCACCGGGGGATTGCCCGGTGCCCGCAATGGCCAGTCCGGGCCTGGTAGAGAGGATGATCTGCGAAAATATGAAAGAAAGTGGGGCGAGAGACTCAGCGTTCGGCAGGACAGCTTCCATCTCTCACTAGAACTGGAAAGGAACATTCTCTGTTCTGCTGCACTCCAGGCCCAATATTACAAAACTATATACTCACTATATTACACGCCTGTTAGGATTACACAATGGGGGGGCACATCTGGTACTACTTGCCCTCGGTGTAGTAGCACAGATGCTGGGATAGTACCCAACTTTGCTACCTGTCTAAGTTTACAGCCATTGCACAAGGCAATAGAATCCTTCTTTGGGAGATCTTTGTGAATTGATACTACTCTTACACCATCAGGGATCATCGTAGGAGTGGATGGGGAGGGTATAGCTAACCCAGAATGTTATTTTATATTCTTGGCAATGGCAGTGTTACGTCTTTGTGTTGCCTCAGCATGGCTGGATCCAATGCCCACTACATTTCATCAATGGCTGGCCAGACTTCTCTGTTTATAACCTGGAGAGGGGGATATATGCAAGGAAGGGGAAAAGGGGAAGAAGATTAGGCTTGCAAATATGGGAACCCCTGAATGATTGGAAAGATTGGTAGTATAAAAGCACGTATGTGTGTTCCCCTACTGTTTTGTTATCTATAAATCCCCTCTATTTTGTTTGTAATCTTCTCTATGACCATATGCTAGTTACCTTTATTTTTTTCGGGGGTTTTACTCTTTATGAAGAATTGCGTTTTACAGGGGTTATAGGGTTTTCAGGGTCTTGCATTTCTGTGCCCCAAAGCTATTCTTTGTACATGTCATAACGTAATTTACAATATGATTTATTGTTTATTTGTTTATTATTTCTTGTTTATTTTTGTACTGTGCCCTGCAAGGGTAAAAAAGGAAGAACATTTTCAATAAACATATTAAAAAAAAAAAGAAATAAACAATATGTTAACAAACAATTAAAAAAGATCGAGCTAAATACTCAGGGAAGCGTATATAAAAAAGGAAATAATCACCTAGACAATAGCAGTGACTCGCGGGACACCTAAAAACATTGTACACAGGGAAGCCCCAGGCCGAGAATAGAGAGTGTACCAGAATAGCTAACTATGCCAATATAGAAGGCACTTAAGCAAAATACAATGAGAAAACAGACAGCGTACACATCCGGTCTGGTAAAGTTGTAGAAATCCACAGATCAAAGACCCCCGAAATAAAACTAGCAACAAAAAGCAAAGGGCAGACTGGTCAAACTATCGACTGTTTGATACAGATAAAACCGAAAACCATTTAAAATCGCACACAATCATTCAGGCTATTGCTACATTCTGTTATTGTCCCGTCCCCGAAGCATCGTATCAAACAGGAAAATGATGGCAAATCATAAAAACAAAACCAAGCATACACACAGCAGACTATGAATTTGAAAGAAATGAAATTACATATAGTGAATCTTCCTTAAAAACTATAATGCGACAGAGAAGGACCCGCGTGAAGGAAGCCCCAAGGTGTTGTGACCTTGCCGCATGTACCACTCATGTTCTACTATTCTGCTCTGCCCGTGAAAAGTCCTTCCCAGTACTCCACAGTGTTTGCTTATCCTAGCCGGTGAATGGAAGAGAGCATCGCTCCCCGCGCCGCTTACGTGACCTTACGAGAGAAGATGATTTCTGCCGGATGGTTTGGGGCACTTTATCTGCCTGCACTGATGCGCGACTACAGCAAGAACGTCTGACTGCGAGCGAAGGACATGGGCAAAAAGAAAAGAAACAGGAGAGTCGAGTGTCCGCGGGAAAGAGAGAAAACACATGCACTCCCATTGAGCGCTTCACAAGCAAAAAATCGTTTCTTTAAAGCAAACACTTTTGGAACAAGCAATGACACATTTTGTATTTGTGTTGGTTTTGAAAATAGCGAAATTAATAGCTTTGTCATTTACAATGCCAATAGTTATAACTTTTGCAATTGTGACACCTATAGCATTTGTAATGCAATATGTGTTGTATTTACGTGACTTCGATGTATTGATATTACAAATAACAATGGCTTTTAATTTTTTTAATTAATACTTAAATAAAAGTGTCAGGCTTCTACTTGTCCTTGAATGACGTAGGATAACCAATCTAGCAATGCCCAATGCAATTGCCAATCATCTTACATGTCTTGTTAGTGCAAATAAAAATGAAACATCATGCTGCAGCGCCATGCAGGCAGGGGTCATATGAAGGGCAGCTTTCAAACAGCCCCATACCTACCTCATAACCCCTCCTTCACGCAGTTTTTCCCCCCATGTGAACGGTGTGTAGGTTCGGCTGGGGAAAACAGTGATTAATCAGGGAATCTTTTGGCTTTGTTCTTCGTATAATAAATACAAAAAATCGTGATACTAGTTGAAAAGCGCTTCAACACCTCGTCAGGAGTTGTAGGCGCTATATAAATACAATAACAATATTTTTGTGCCAACGAAACCACTCACAAATGACGCTCTGTGTGTTTTGCGATGGTTGCTTTTTATTATTTTTTCTATTTTGTGTCTGTACACCTGGTTGGGCCTAACTGCAATATGCCAAACATGTCCCTGGCCAGGCGGCCCCACTCCCTTCCTTTACCCCATGTCAGATGTTTCTACGGAATCTCTCAAGTTCCTCGGTCCCACCCGAATACAACATTAAGCAGAACCAAAAAAACATTTTTTAAATAGGAAAACGCATATAAAGAAAGCTTCTTTTTTTTTTTTGCAAACTACAAAGGCAAGCATTTGGTAACGACATCCCCTGTCCGAGCGGGCTTCTGTCAAATGATCAGAGGTCGATGTGACTGCAGAAACTAGATTTAAGATATTTGTGCTTTAAATTAATTTGTGCTTTAAGTTAAACCCAGGCTGATGGCTATGAGGTGGGGAAGAGAAGTCTTCATGCCGGGCAGTGGTCACAGCGCCGCCCGGCCTTGATCGTACACGTTGCATTTAATGAGCGGTGTGCGAGGCACATGTAACATGCCTCACTGACTATTTTATAATGATTGTTTATTTATTATTTTGGTGTTTTTTTTGTTTTGCATGGAGTGGACATAATCACACAGGATGTTGTAGCATTAAGTGTGATGTGTGTTGAGCGGGTAAACGTTTCTGTGTCAGGAAACATAGGCTAGACGAGTAATATAAAACAAACTCACGACATTAAAAAAAAAAGCTTTAAAGGAGCATTGTACAAGCATATTCAGTTTCGCTTGCACTTTTTTAGGTTTTGGAACTCGCCCACTGATTTTTGAACGGCAGGGAAGGGGAGCACATTTCCCTAAAACAACAAGGCTGCAGCTGCCTGTCAGAGACGCGCGGCATGCTACTGTGAAAGAGACGTATTCAGGATGGTTGGCACACGCCAGCAGCCGGATTCCAGGCAGATCTCTTTCCATAGCGCTGCGTTTCCTGAGGGCAGTTTCGGGGATGGAGAGATAGGAAAGCCCTCACCTCCCCCCACACACACACCTCCTACGGCGAAGGATTCTGCTTCCCAACACGGGAGACACCGCCACGGAGCAATGGGCACTGCCAGAGATATTCGAGGAAAACCAAAACAAACTTATCTCTCCCTCTCAGAGTCCACGAGCTCCGGCTCGGGCGTCCCCGTCCCCGTGGGCCGGATGCGGACCCGGCTGCACCAGGATATTTTGGTTTCAAAACCGCAGCGACCCCCCTTCAGAATGCTTCCCCTCCGCCTCGGCCGCTTCCTTTACTGTTTACTTTCGGCTTAATTTCTCCTTTGTTGTCAGTCCTTCATGCCTGGGTCGAGTGTCATGTTTTAATTCCGTAAAAGGCTGCTTCAGAACATGGCTCCCAGCTAAGCAAAACTAGGTAGGGATACAAATACTAACACCGCTGTGGGAGCGTGGCGGCAGCCCTGGGAGCTGCGCCATTACTGAATGTGTGGCGTAGCCCCAAACCATGCATATCGAAGCCGGCCGTATTTAAATCTTTGGGAATTCGTGCCATATAAAATAACAAGCAAGCAACAAAACAAAAATGTTAAAGGGCGCCGCCGCGCTGCCCGCGGCGACCCGGAAGCTCTTGCCCGGCCGGCCAATCCGCTCGCGGCCGACCGGAAGTCCCGCCTCCCGAGGTCCGCGAGCTGCCGGCG
Source organism: Lissotriton vulgaris (assembly GCF_964263255.1). Classification (NCBI taxonomy): domain Eukaryota; kingdom Metazoa; phylum Chordata; class Amphibia; order Caudata; family Salamandridae; genus Lissotriton; species Lissotriton vulgaris. The sequence continues at coordinate 311,729 of NW_028251703.1, forward strand.
CATGGAGCGCCCTGCCGTCCGGTGTAGCCCGGGTCCCCAGGAGGGGGCCAGGGAGAAGAAGGAGTGTGGCGCCTGTTGCGGGGCTCCTCTGACCTGAGAGAGCCCCGATTCAGATGAGGAGACGCGCCGCGCCGTGAGGAGCCCCGCCGGAAGAGCGCAGTCGGTGAGTGGGGCCCAGGGCTGTTGTGAAGTGCGTGCGTGCCTGTGTGTATGGGGGGGGGGAGGTATGCCTGCGTGTGCATGCGCGCGCCTGTGTGTGTGTGTGTGCGTGCATGCAGAGGGGTGGGGGCTGCCTGTGTGTGTGAGAGCAAGGGATTTGCTTCGCGCATGCGCAGCTACCAGACGCTCGCTCCCGAGGTGAAATCTGACCTCGTCAAAGCGCGCGTCTGGTAGCTGTCCACATTCCTAAATACGGGCCACAATAGGTCTGAAGCAGACACCTCAATGCTCACGCATTGAGGGTTAGGTCTGCTCGACCTAAAAATACAAGGAGCCAAATAGAGAGGCTGCAGAAAGGCTGGAAAGGACGTACACAAGTTGAACAGGTACAAATAAACACAGCCCGCGAATAGAAAGCAGGCTAATGTTAGTAGCAAAAGGCTAAGCTAATGATAAGCAATGGGCGGAGTGGATTCCCAGGTCAGCTTCAGCCTGTCTCCAATATGTATTTGCAACCGGACAGCTGTGTTGTCTGGTAGGATTCGACCTAAAAGTGATCATTGCATACACAAGTAACCAACCAGGAAAACTAACAAAAGCTTAATTTCTACTTACTTTTAAAGATCATTAGTAGTCAGGTTCTTTAAGTCAGCAGGGTTGCAAAGTAATCCACAAGGGTTTGAAAGAGCAACATAGAAGTAGAAATCACTGCTAATATCTGCTCCTCATGTATGCCGTTGATGCAACCAAAAGCCAGCTTATTAGGGTTTGAATTCCTTCACATGTCTCTCTGTCTCCTGCCGCTTGCCTTTGTCATGAATAGTGGGCCGAAGTTAAATATAGGTTGCATATATCCTACACACCCTTTCAAGTGGAGGGGGTATGTTGCACTGCAGTATGTGGGTATGATGGTTGTTGTTTCAAGCGTTTGGTTATGTTAATGAATATTGCTTTGGGAGTTGGATTTGCTATGTTAGAAAGTTTAATTGGTGTGTGAGTTCTAGTAGCATTGTGTTCTGGGGGAATATCTTGCCTCTTTCGTGTGATGGTGAAAAGTGAAGTGTGGAGAGTGAGTGTGGGTGAGATGGATATGTGTAAGTAGATAGTATGTAGTCTTATATTTTAGTGTTGTTGGGTATGGATAGTGTAGGGTAGAAATTATGATTGGTGTGTTGCATTGAAGATAGTTAGCTATGAGTGACATGGTGGTGTATGGTGCTATGATTGAGTGAATGAGGTTGTGTTTTCAAGTGAGGTAGGGTAGGAGAAGCAGGTTGGTGTGCAGACGAATGTAGTATTAAGTGTGATGCTGTTGATGGAGTCTTTACAGTGTTGTGTGATAAGGTGTGAAGGTGGGTGATATTGCAAGGGGGGATCTTGTGTGATATATATAGATTTTCTGGTAATTTTATACTGTGGTAGTGTATGCAGTCGTAAAGGCAAGTTAGGGGATCAGAAATAAGTAGAGGGTGGGAGTTGGTGTGTTGGGTTTTCGTTGTGGTATGGTGTGAGGAGTCAAGTGTAGAGTCAGATGCAATGGGGTAGAAGGGAAACAGTGCAGTGTAGTGTATGGTATCCAGGTTACGGAGTGTTTGCCAGTGCATGATTGTAAAGCTAGGAATATAGGGTAAGTTTAGAAGGAGTGGTATTTTGAAAAACAGAGCTTGTGGTACCGCAGTAGTGTGTTGCCAGCAAATCAGATCGTATATTTGGAGCTTGTAGTACTGCAGTACTCCACGGATGTACCGCAAAGGTACAGCGTCAAAATATATACATGAATTATGAACACACATTTTTCAAAATCTACTGAACAGATGTACACCAAATCACAAAATGCATGCTCAACAGGGCACTAGGGCTCATGCCCACACTCAGCTCACAACCAACTCCAATGCTTATTTTCTCATGGAATGTAACAGCCTTCCCCAAAAAAGTCTCCAATCCAGTGGTTGCGCAGTACCTGCAGAAATCCTTCTGTAGTAAACATAGGCAGAGCCATTGGTGCCTATGATAGAGTATGTGGAATATTACCTGTATGCACACAGAACAAGCCCCAAACGCCGACCCAAAGGCATCCACACAATATACATCTCAGTCCTTCTCAAAACTAAGGTGGAGCAAATCTACATCACACAGAACTGGGTAGAGGCTGTTTAGATAGAGAATTGGACACAGAGGGTAAAACAACCACTCTTTCTACTTGATGCATATATCAATCCGAATTCTAGAGCCAAGGTGATTGCCACAAAGCTCCCAGAAGACACAATAACAACATTGGTGACAGAGAATGATGAGCACTATCTTATATCAGGAGATTTCAATTCAAACCTGCTTCAATTGAAGATACAGGACGAGGACCTAATTGCTCCAAACTTAGCATTGGAACATCTCAAAACAGACAAAACCTGCATCAAGATGAAATGATCACCGGGGCCTGCAGGTCGCATGCTTACTTGCAAGCTCTGGTCTCTGCACTTTGAATGGAAGGTACATAGAGGATAAGCCCCCGTCCTGGACACACATTTTACATAGGTTAACGTCTATAATAGATTATTCTGTTTCTACTCTACTACCTCTCTTCAAATACATTGGCAGCTTTTGGATTGAGGAACGTGTGGATAATGATCATAGCATCCAGACAATATTGTTAAATCTATGCCCTTGCATGCACCATATCGCAAACATGTTTATTGCTGATACCACTTCACACAACTTGAGGCGACTAAGGTGGCAAGGAAATTGGCATAAACAACTTGGGCGAACATGCATAGAGCTTCTAGATCAGCTCAAGCACACAGAACACAATCTGATCATAAAGTGGGAACGATACTGCAAAACTACATTAAAGTAGTTCAGTCAGAATAAAATCTCCGGCGCATGCGGTAACCATAAAAAGAAACCCTACCCTGGATAACCAAACAGCTTCTTATAGCAAAGAACTCACTACACTGGGAATACCGTACATTTTAAAAACAATATTAAGTCGGAGGCCGTGAAAAAAGGGGGGTCCAAAAACATGTTTCCCCCGTGTAATTTTCAGTAGGTAAATTTAACACAGCTAGAGCCAAAGTAGCTGAATGGAATTACACCAAATTTGGCAGGAAGCTAGATCTTGACAACAAAAGCATGCTTTTTGTGATTCAGATTCCGATTTATTGGTAAAGTGCATAGTTAGTTAAAACCATTACACTTAAATACATGTTAAAACTATTACAATAACTGCAGCATAATACAACAATTAATATGCTGGGGTCAAGAGATTTTCACAATAAGTCGACAGGATAGCAATGTCTCATTACTACATATGCTAAATATGTGGCCAATTCAAATGGGCTAATTACTTCATTTCATTTGTAGTTTTCATGTGTGATTTTTTGTCATGCTCTCGTTGGTGTGGGCCTTTACTTTTGCCATAAGTAACTTTACAAATTTAACAACTCTTATATTCAGGCATGTGTGTTCTCTGTTGAGGCCCTGCACAAGTGCTTTTCTACAATTTCTTGTTCTGGCTTGAATGTAGAGGCTACTTAGTAATTTTCTTCTTTCGAAGTGTAACTCCAGGCAGACAGATAAGATATGAGTCATAATCTCCTTTCCTGTCCCACAAAGCCTGCACTCATCACCTTCAGTTCTTCTAGACCAGAGAGCAGTAGCAGTTGGTGCCAGGGAAGAGTGGCAGGGCAGGGGTGCGGGGGAGGGACGACAACGAAAATACAAACACAAAAAAAAAAGAACTTACCTGCTGCTTGCTGCATCGCCGCTCTTCTGCTCCTCTCTGGCTCCAGTCCACTGCAGCACAGGCTCCCAGACTCCCCTGCGGCAAATCCAAATGATAATAAGCCTTTTTTATAATTTTTTTTATCTTTTGATGTTTTGAGGTTGCTGGCTGCGGTGTGACGCTCCGCCATAGTGGAGGAGCCGCCACTGCCAAAGAGAAATCTAGTCCAGGGTTGGCTAGGCCCCAAGACTCAGGTGCATAAATGCTAACTTCACATGAAATGGATATCCTTGGTTGAGGTAAGGTACCCAGGGTGGCTTTTTTCTCCTAAAGCAAGTAACCTGGTGTTATGATTAATATGTTTTTCAAATTCTTTAGATGAGAGTTGTAGATTCCATACATTTCCCTGCACAGAGGGAGTGAATTGTGTCTTTTAGACAGTCATTTAGGCCAGCCTTTGAGTTGAGGGTATTTATTTCCAGCCAGACCCGGGCTGACATGGTGTTGTTTTCAGCCTGGCAAAAGCAGTGGCACATCTTCAGCAAAGCATTTTTAATAGCTCACCTGTGTTTCATAAGGGTAAATTCAAGAAGCAGCTGGGCCTGCATAATATGGTTTGTCAGTTTTGAATGTTAAGTGATAGGTCTTGGCGGTTGGTGGGTCTAAGAGTTTTGCCATCTTCTCTCCCACAATTTCAAAACCATATGCTGTGGTGGGCAAGAGCTTAGCTGCCATCACCTTCTGTAGGCGTCCAAGAATGGGACCATGCAAAGTTTTTGCGAGCTGCCGAAAACCTGACGTTAGGAGCTAGCCTTTGACTTCATTCCCTACATATGCGGGGTGAAAGAGCCTCTGGAGTCAAACACCACTCTGAGATACTTGTACTACGAAGTACACACAAGAAGGGAAGTGCCAATAGTCCAGGTACCCAGTGTTCTGATTTTCTTCATGATTTTCACCACTTTCATTTTTGTAAGGTTCACTTCAAATGTATTCTGTTGCGTATAAAGAGACTGTTTAAAAGGCGCTGTAACCCTACCGATGTCAGGCACAGTAGAAGCAAATTGTCAGAAAACAGAATGTGTGTCATAGGATGACCACCTAGGTTTGGGGGGCAACATTTAAGCAGCTTAAAACTTGATAAATCTGAGATGTAGTTCTTAAACAACAACAGAGCGAGAACACACCCCTGTTCCAAACCCGTTGTTGTATTTATCTTCTGTGAGAGGTTGGTGCCATCTCCCATTTTTAGACTGAGCCATGTGTAAGTATACAAAATGTGATTTTCTCTCAGAGTGTTGATGGGGATCCCAGCGTAGGTTAATTTCTGCCATAATGGATCTTGCAGCACCCTATCTAAAACCGCCTTAAAATCCACAAAACAGGTGCAAAGCGGGATTTTGGAAGCGAAGGCGGATCTCATAGAGATGTTAAGGGCAGTACGATTTGCCAATATGCTCTGCCCTGAGCGGGAACTTGATTGATTCCATGGACTGTGGTCTAAAGATTTGGCCCACACTGCTAAATCGTGCAGAACTAGGCCTGCAGATTATTTGTAGTTGAGGTGTAATAGTGCTATTAGTCAATAATTTCCAGGATTGCTACTGTCGCCTCCTTTGTAGATAGTGTGTATTATTGATCCATGCCATGAGTCTGGGATCAACTGGTTCTCAAGCACTAAATTATTTTGGATGCTATGATGTTTTGTCTAATATCCTATGTTAGACTTAAAAAGAACAGCGGCCAGACCGTTGGAACACAATCCCGACCAAGGCTTCTCCTGGGAACATGCTTGTTGGACTATGAACTTCCTATATGCATTTTTCTGTGGCAACAGTATTGGCTGTGCTGCTTTATAGATCGATGCCAGGTAATTTTTTCTTGTCTTTTATTGATTGCGTAGTGGAATTATGCTTCCTCAATTGCTGAACCCATGATTCTTCAGGAATGTTTGCATTATAAGAGGAGGTTGGGTCCTTGTCAATTTCATTTATAATTTTCCAAAAAGCTTTAGGATTTGCTTTACATGTATGGAACACCTTAGCCCAAAACTTTTCTGAATTATCTTTTTTTGGCTGTCCATACAGCCTCCTTATAGTTCTGGCACATTACTCTTATGTTCTCCTACCGAGTCGAATTTTTTTCTTGGCCTGCTAAATGGATAACTCTGAAACATTTCAGGAAGAAGCTGAGGTGGTTGAGACTTTTATTTTGTTAATGTTTCATGATGATTTGTCAGTTGGTGCCAAAGTTATTAGAAAACCAAAAAATCTATTTCCTAACTATATAACTAACGGCTGTAACCACCACTGGGTGTATATATCTATAGATATATATGTATGTATCTCTCTCTCTCTCTCCTCTCTCTCTCTCTCTCTCTCTCTCTCTCTCTCTCTCTCTCTCTCTCTCTCTCTCTCTCTCTCTCTCTCTATATATATATATATATATATATATATATATATATATATATATATATATATATATATCAATCAAAGTCAGCTGATCTGTACAGAAATAGAGACAGACTTTCCTAATTCCAATTCCAGCTGAATGCCTGAGTAAACAGATTTTAGTATATAATCCGCACAAAAATAACTGCATAAATGCAAAGCTACCCGCAACAAGGACATGGAAATATATATATATATATATAAATAAATGTATATAAATATAAAGTTCAGTTGAGCGAGGAAAAAAGGATGGATTTAAAATTCATAAAAACATTAGATAAAATGTAAAAATGCTAAAAAATGCCAAAATAAATACTATGATAGTATAAATCAGGTTTTTGTAGCCCAAATGTCCTTAACAATTCATCAATGTAAAGTGGAAGATAGCAAATAAAGTGCATATACACAGTCTGTCCACCATTAATCGAAAAAAAGGGACTCAACATTTCCTCCTGAAAATTATGGCCTATACAGATATTCTTGTATGTACCGCTGATTTTTCCAAAAAGACGAACCAACCCATATATAATTTCTAAACCAGCCGGTGAAAAGACTATATAGGTATGTGAATTAATAGTGTAATAAAATACCATGTACCTTGACCCGAATATTATAAAATACATGATTAAAACTATTTAATTTTCAATAATATATATATGTATATACATATATATATATATATATATATATATATATATATATATATATATATATATATATATATATATATATATATATATATATATATATATATATATATATATATATATATATATATATATAGCCCCCAGCAAAAGCGCGCCGGATTCTGCTCAAAACGGGACCAATTTGCTGACGGTGAAAGCCAAAGTGAGCAGCGGCAGCCACCAGGGACCGGACCTTGGATTGGGCCCCAGAAGACTCGAAAACAGAATTCCAGGGGACACAGGCAACACCGAAATCCAAAAGTATTAAGACGACATCACTCACTGAAGAGGAAAAACTAAAAGGCCAAAGATCGCACTACAAGGACCAGCATGCTCTTCATGTTAGCCTGCACTGGGCACCCACCTGAGGGTAATTATCGAAGTGAGCACTAGCTGAGCCCCCGTGCGCTCGGAAGGCCATTGGATGTCACAAGCCCGCTCTCCCTCCTCCCTCAGAAGAAGGCCGATGTGGCCGAAATGCATCAGGACTAGGACTTTAAAGCGGCTGAAATTGGTGAAATAAAAGGATGTTTCCTGACCTGTTGTGTGTGCGCCTCAATTTCTTTCCGTGAGGAAGGACTCCGAATGATACAAAAACGGCCTGGGTCCTGGCCGAGAGGAGCGCACCCCCAGCAAAAGCGCGCCGGATTCTGCTCAAAACGGGACCAATTTGCTGACGGTGAAAGCCAAAGTGAGCAGCGGCAGCCACCAGGGACCGGACCTTGGATTGGGCCCCAGAAGACTCAAAAACAGAATTCCAGGGGACACAGGCAACACCGCAATCCAAAAGTATTAAGACGACATCACTCACTGAAGAGGAAAAACTAAAAGGCCAAAGATCGCACTACAAGGACCAGCATGCTCTTCATGTTAGCCTGCACTGGGCACCCACCTGAGGGTAATTATCGAAGTGAGCACTAGCTGAGCCCCCGTGCGCTCGGAAGGCCATTGGATGTCACAAGCCCGCCCTCCCTCCTCCCTCAGAAGAAGGCCGATGCGGCCGAAATGCATCAGGACTAGGACTTTAAAGCGGCTGAAATTGGTGAAATAAAAGGATGTTTCCTGACCTGTTGTGTGTGCGCCTCAATTTCTTTCCGTGAGGAAGGACTCCGAATGATACAAAAACGGCCTGGTTCCTGGCCGAGAGGAGCGCACCCCCAGCAAAAGCGCGCCGGATTCTGCTCAAAACGGGACCAATTTGCTGACGGTGAAAGCCAAAGTGAGCAGCGGCAGCCACCAGGGACCGGACCTTGGATTGGGCCCCAGAACACTCGAAAACAGAATTCCAGGGGACACAGGCAACACCGCAATCCAAAAGTATTAAGACGACATCACTCACTGAAGAGGAAAAACTAAAAGGCCAAAGATCGCACTACAAGGACCAGCATGCTCTTCATGTTAGCCTGCACTGGGCACCCACCTGAGGGTAATTATCGAAGTGAGCACGAGCTGAGCCCCCGTGCGCTCAGAAGGCCATTGGATGTCACAAGCCCGCTCTCCCTCCTCCCTCAGAAGAAGGCCGATGTGGCCGAAATGCATCAGGACTAGGACTTTAAAGCGGCTGAAATTGGTGAAATAAAAGGATGTTTCCTGACCTGTTGTGTGTGCGCCTCAATTTCTTTCCGTGAGGAAGGACTCCGAATGATACAAAAACAGCCTGGGTCCTGGCCGAGAGGAGCGCACCCCCAGCAAAAGCGCGCCGGATTCTGCTCAAAACGGGACCAATTTGCTGACGGTGAAAGCCAAAGTGAGCAGCGGCAGCCACCAGGGACCGGACCTTGGATTGGGCCCCAGAAGACTCGAAAACAGAATTCCAGGGTACACAGGCAACACCGCAATCCAAAAGTATTAAGACGACATCACTCACTGAAGAGGAAAAACTAAAAGGCCAAAGATCGCACTACAAGGACCAGCATGCTCTTCATGTTAGCCTGCACTGGGCACCCACCTGAGGGTAATTATCGAAGTGAGCACTAGCTGAGCCCCCGTGCGCTCGGAAGGCCATTGGATGTCACAAGCCTGCCCTCCCTCCTCCCTCAGAAGAAGGCCGATGCGGCCGAAATGCATCAGGACTAGGACTTTAAATCGGCTGAAATTGGTGAAATAAAAGGATGTTTCCTGACCTGTTGTGTGTGCGCCTCAATTTCTTTCCGTGAGGAAGGACTCCGAATGATACAAAAACGGCCTGGTTCCTGGCCGAGAGGAGCGCACCCCCAGCAAAAGCGCGCCGGATTCTGCTCAAAACGGGACCAATTTGCTGACGGTGAAAGCCAAAGTGAGCAGCGGCAGCCACCAGGGACCGGACCTTGGATTGGGCCCCAGAAGACTCGAAAACAGAATTCCAGGGGACACAGGCAACACCGCAATCCAAAAGTATTAAGACGACATCACTCACTGAAGAGGAAAAACTAAAAGGCCAAAGATCGCACTACAAGGACCAGCATGCTCTTCATGTTAGCCTGCACTGGGCACCCACCTGAGGGTAATTATCGAAGTGAGCACTAGCTGAGCCCCCGTGCGCTCGGAAGGCCATTGGATGTCACAAGCCCGCCCTCCCTCCTCCCTCAGAAGAAGGCTGATGCGGCCGAAATGCATCAGGACTAGGACTTTAAAGCGGCTGAAATTGGTGAAATAAAAGGATGTTTCCTGACCTGTTGTGTGTGCGCCTCAATTTCTTTCCGTGAGGAAGGACTCCGAATGATACAAAAACGGCCTGGGTCCTGGCCGAGAGGAGCGCACCCCCGGCAAAAGCGCGCCGGATTCTGCTCAAAACGGGACCAATTTGCTGACGGTGAAAGCCAAAGTGAGCAGCGGCAGCCACCAGGGACCGGACCTTGGATTGGGCCCCAGAAGACTCGAAAACAGAATTCCAGGGGACACAGGCAACACCGCAATCCAAAAGTATTAAGACAACATCACTCACTGAAGAGGAAAAACTAAAAGGCCAAAGATCGCACTACAAGGACCAGCATGCTCTTCATGTTAGCCTGCACTGGGCACCCACCTGAGGGTAATTATCGAAGTGAGCACTAGCTGAGCCCCCGTGCGCTCGAAAGGCCATTGGATGTCACAAGCCCGCCCTCCCTCCTCCCTCAGAAGAAGGCCGATGCGGCCGAAATGCATCAGGACTAGGACTTTAAAGCGGCTGAAATTGGTGAAATAAAAGGATGTTTCCTGACCTGTTGTGTGTGCGCCTCAATTTCTTTCCGTGAGGAAGGACTCCGAATGATACAAAAACGGCCTGGGTCCTGGCCGAGAGGAGCGCACCCCCAGCAAAAGCGCGCCGGATTCTGCTCAAAACGGGACCAATTTGCTGATGGTGAAAGCCAAAGTGAGCAGCGGCAGCCACCAGGGACCGGACCTTGGATTGGGCCCCAGAAGACTCGAAAACAGAATTCCAGGGGACACAGGCAACACCGCAATCCAAAAGTATTAAGACGACATCACTCACTGAAGAGGAAAAACTAAAAGGCCAAAGATCGCACTACAAGGACCAGCATGCTCTTCATGTTAGCCTGCACTGGGCACCCACCTGAGGGTAATTATCGAAGTGAGCACTAGCTGAGCCCCCGTGCGCTCGGAAGGCCATTGGATGTCACAAGCCCGCCCTCCCTCCTCCCTCAGAAGAAGGCTGATGCGGCCGAAATGCATCAGGACTAGGACTTTAAAGCGGCTGAAATTGGTGAAATAAAAGGATGTTTCCTGACCTGTTGTGTGTGCGCCTCAATTTCTTTCCGTGAGGAAGGACTCCGAATGATACAAAAACGGCCTGGGTCCTGGCCGAGAGGAGCGCACCCCCAGCAAAAGCGCGCCGGATTCTGCTCAAAACGGGACCAATTTGCTGACGGTGAAAGCCAAAGTGAGCAGCGACAGCCACCAGGGACCGGACCTTGGATTGGGCCCCAGAAGACCCAAAAACAGAATTCCAGGGGACACAGGCAACACCGCAATCCAAAAGTATTAAGACGACATCACTCACTGAAGAGGAAAAACTAAAAGGCCAAAGATCGCACTACAAGGACCAGCATGCTCTTCATGTTAGCCTGCACTGGGCACCCACCTGAGGGTAATTATCGAAGTGAGCACTAGCTGAGCCCCCGTGCGCTCGGAAGGCCACTGGATGTCACAAGCCCGCCCTCCCTCCTCCCTTAGAAGAAGGCCGATGCGGCCGAAATGCATCAGGACTAGGACTTTAAAGCGGCTGAAATTGGTGAAATAAAAGGATGTTTCCTGACCTGTTGTGTGTGCGCCTCAATTTCTTTCCGTGAGGAAGGACTCCGAATGATTGATTGATATATATATATATATATATATATATATATATATATATATATATATATATATATATATATATATATATATATATATATATATATATTACCTACTGGCTATCGCCAGTAGGTATATATAGTTAGGATTTTTTCCCTATGGGATTTTTGAAAATTCTATGTCTAATAACTTTGGCGTTTGTGGACGGAATCGGCTGAAATTTTCAGGAAAATGGCACATTTTGTTTCTGAGCAGCCCTTGAAAATTTGGGGGGGTTTTGTCGAGGGGGGCCGAGAAAAAAGGGGGGTCCCAAAACGCGTTTTTCCCATGTTAATTTCCATAGGGCGGTTGGACTCACTTTTAGCTCGAACGGCTGAATGGATTTGCACGAAACTTGGCAAAATTGTAGGGACTGTTAGCCCGATGCGCCTTTGCTAGGTCTCAATGTATGTGCTCCAGTAGGTTTTGAGAAATTAACGTTTAAATCAAGATATATATCTGTAACAGCGCTCCAGGCTGCGCTCCGGTTCGCTTACTTTTCGCGAAACGGAACTTTGCGATGCGAAGCTGATTGGCTCCCCCGTGTCTGTCAACATTCTAAACAGTCCGGAGCGGCCGCCATCTTATCTCTCGGTAGGATCGAGAGAGAAGAAGAGGTGAAAAACGAAGGGGGAATTTAATGAAAGGGGGCAAGGTATACCCCTCTTGACCCCCTAGGAATGTTGTTGGGGTTATTAAAGGGTCCCGTGGGGAAAATAAAAAAAAATGATTTTTCACGGTAGAAGCGCTTCACGGGCCGCGAACTGGGCCGCAAACTGGTAGCGAAACGGGAATTCGCCATTTTGTGCTTCGTTTTAATTAAATTACTAGGTATAAGGGGGTGTGGGAGACGTATCCTAATCCCCTATGTTTCATGAGGGTGGCTGAGGAGGCTCATATATGTTGATACATCTCTTCCAGCGGCTGTGCGTGAGCTTTTTATTTTTTTTGCTGCGTGACGTCTGTTAACGTTCGATTCGATGGAAATCAGGAAGTGTTGACCGCCAATTTGTCACTGAGATAAAATATTTTGTTATAAATGAATCCTTATTGATAAACATTGTCTGCGCCATCTTGCCTTTTTTCCAATGCCACAATTTTGTCGTGCACGGCAGCCATTTTAGATGCCATGCTGGTCCCAGGCTATCACCTACCCCTGCGGATGTAGTTTATGGCCCAGCTGTAGAGAATCCAGACATGCCAACCCTCCCGATTCAGGCGTGAGACTACTGATTTCAGTGCTAGTCTCCCGCCTCCCGATTTCTGCAAGCAAAAACCCGGGGGCATATTACCAACAACTAGCGATAATTTTTGTCTCTAACTTGTTTAGAGACAAAAATTATCGCCGCACATCGGCGATTTTTATCGCAGATAAACCTTGCTATTAGCAAGGTTTATCGCAAATGCGATAAAAAACGGCCGCAATGCATGAATATCGCAGAAAAGTCAGCGATATTCATGTATTATCGAGCAAATGCTCTTAGCCATGTTATCCACCTCCCATTGGATAACATGGCTAAGAACTGCTCAGGGCACTATCACTGACATGCAAAGCGGGGCCCACGATGGTCGCTATCTCCTTTTAGCTGTCACTAACTGGTGTTAGCGACAGCTTGGTAATAGGGAGATAATTTTATCTCCGCTTTCTTGGCTTTTAAAGCCAAAAAAGCGGAGATAAACCCCCTTGATAATATGCCCCATGATTCTTCGGGGGTTTCAGCTGACAGGGCTTGGTATTGTGTTACGTGGTAATTCTTCCAGGAAACGTCAGAGGGTCGATGCAGGGGTTCTAGAAGGGGTGATAAACCATTTAAGCCTCATAAACAAGCGCATGGTCTTTTAAAGATCTGTGAAGTACTCGGGGCGGCGGTGTGTGTGTGTCCTCTTTCAGGAGCGGGCGGGGGAGGGGGGGGCACTGCCAGCAACTTCCAGGCTAGGCAGTGTTCAACACTTGCATCACCCTTTCTCTGCCTGCTATTGCGCTCCATGCTTCGGAAAGGTAAGAAAAAGAACGTGCATTTGAGTTTGAAATGTCCGATCCTGTAGCAGTACACTTGCAAAGCCCACACATGACAATAACCCGATTCAAGGCCCCATTCACCCGTTTAAAAAAAAATTTATAACACTCCAACAAAGTAAGATTATAAAACTTTATTAACTTTTAAATATAATGAACGGAACAAAAACTGTAAAAACTTTTAAACATTTTTCACCAAAAAAAGCAACAATTGTCAGAAGCTGTCTTTTGTGCGAATAGTCCCAAGGCAGCACAACGTGCTGAGTTCTGGACGGCACCCAGGTGATGTCGCCTGGGTGCCGCACTGGTTTTGGTATCCTACAATGCTGCTCCGAAAATTGGCGTGGGGCGTCCCGGGTGGTGCGGGGGGAGGCCTCGTCAGTAGCGGTCTGTTGTGCGAATAGTCCCAAGGCAGCAGAACGCGCTGAGATGTTGATGGCACCCAGGTGATGTCCAGTAAACTGCCGCACTGGTTTTGGTATCCTACAATGCTGCTCCGAAAATTGGCGTGGGGCGGCCCGGGGGGGGGCGTGGGGGAGGCGGCGTGAACGGGCCTCCCCAGGTGGCGGCCATCCAGCTGAGTTGCGCCCGCTCTTGCGGCTACAGCGTCTCGCTCACCATGTTGTTGAGTTGCTCCCACTCTTGCAGTGCAGCGATAGGCGGCTGCCACATGACTCTTACAATGGCGGACGGCTCTTCGGTTTTGGGCCTGGTCCACTAAAATGGCCCTGGGACACCTTGGAACTCGGACGCTTGCCTGCTAGGGCTTGGGCTCCATTCTCGAAAAGCGTCCCCTCAGCCGTGAAGATTCTACAAAAGTCTTGGGGGCCCCCGACTCCCGCAGGCTTCCGGTGGGGAGCGGCTGCCATGATTGCTCGCGGAATGACCACGACGGAGCTACGAGATGGTGGTGCTCTCATGCTGACGCCAGCTTTAGTCTGAAACATCCAGAAACAAGGTGGGGCTTTCATCGTTTGGGAAAAAAAAATGTTCTAAACCAATGAAAAGTGTTATTTTTAGGTCATATGACCAAGCCTTCCATCTTTAGGAAACCAAAAGTAAAATGAACCAATGAAAAGTTTTATAAACAAGTCACATGACCTGTTATGCGGCATAGGGCTACAAAAAGCGTAGAAAATCCGTTGGCACGTGAGGCGGCGTCAGTAGCGGACCGATGTGCGAATAGGCCAAAGGCAGCACAACGCGCTGAGATCCGGATGGCACCGAGGTGGTGTCCAGCAAATTGCCGCACTGGTGTGGCCATCCTACAATGCTGCGCCGAAAGACGGCGTGTCCAGCTGAGTTCCGGTCACTCTTGCGGTACAGTGAGTCGAACGCGCCGAGATCCGGATGGCACCGAGGTTGTGTCCAGCAAGTTGCCGCACTGGTGTGGCCATCCTACAATGCTGCGCCGAAAGACGGCGTGTTCAGCTGAGTTCCGGTCACTCTTCCGGCACAGTGACTCGAACGCGCCGAGATCCGGATGGCACCGAAGTGGTGTCCAGCAAGTTGCCGCACTGGTGTGGCCATCCTACAATGCTGCGCCGAAAGACGGCGTGGGGTGTCCCGTTGGCTTATGAGGTGATGTCAGTAGTGGACCGATGTGTGAATAGGTCGGAACCAGCACAAGGCGCCAAGATCCGAATGGCAAGTCCTGGATGTTGAGTGCCATAGTTGAGAGTTCTGAGCAGTGCTTGGAAGACTGTCTGAAGCTTATTTGCACCTGCTGCAGCTTCACTATTGCCCTGGTGTGGCCAAAGGTCGCACATGACATAGGCGGCCGGCTCCCGAGGTCCGGCGGAACTTTTTTCCTTTTCTTTTCTGCTTCTTGTCCTACAATCCGTTTCATCTGAAAACACGACCAGGTCCCTGAATGTGTGCAGGGGGACGCTATTGAGTGAATGAAAATGGCGGCTTGACACAAAGCTGACTCAAGCGTTGCTGTTGATGCTATACAGACAAAAATTGGTTTTCAGTTTGTACATTCTTCAGGATTTTTTTTCCATCCAAGGCTGATTGAGAGTTTGTAGAAAAATGGCTTCAGATTTTCCACATACTACTCTTCAACATTCTTCCTAAATGTAACAATGTGAAACTCACTAGGAGAACGGCTGTTTATGTTTCCTTTCAAAATGCTGCCAATAATATTTTCTGAATGGAAGACACGATCTTGTAGCATAAAGGGCCGAAAGGGGTTCTGGTCTGGCCGATGGTTGGTGGAGACATTTTGACTATATCTTGGACTTGCCCGGCCTCGCCCAAAATGGCGCCGGTATAAATGGGACTCGTAACTCATTGTTGTGTACTAGTTGAACAACCTTGATATCACGAGATATGAATGCAGTTTTGATGCTCATGGCGGGCGGGGACGAGAATTGATTGAATATTTCGACATCCCTATTGATATTAAGTTCTGATGTGTTATTGATTACTGTACTATTGAAAGTTCGAATTAACGTCACCCATGGTACTTGCACGCAAATGTATATCTAGATAACTTTTTTGTAAGTGGCCCTGTCGTATTTTAATTACAAAATGTACGTCCACCGATTCCGCAATTGTTAGACACCTTAGTTCTTGCAACCTAATGGCTCGTTCGTTACGTTCCTCCATAATGTAAATGTCTCCTCATCATATACGATTCCAGTTTGCTCCGTGGCCGGCCCACGTGGTTATAGGCCCGTATTTGTATACTGACATTTTCACAATAAAGCTTTTTAAAACAAAACATGGTAGTAGTATTTACATTGGTAAAGTTTTTACTTTTAGTCACTGTTTTCGAATCAGTAAAAGGCAAGTGAAATAAAGTAGTCCAATTACATGACGGATAAAAGGTATAATATGTAGGAACGTAGTAAAGATAAATGGTCAAGGGCAGTTGTGTTTTCCACTCCTGCAACATAAAGTGATCGATAAGAATCTGATAATCAGGCGTATCGGCGACTAAGACAGCAGGCCGAGTCTCTTTTACTCAACGGCTCCGTCATGGAACGAAGAAACGCCCTTTTTCTCGAAAAAGGAATATGTTTTACTTGCAGGACAGTTGTAAATTTTCCGGGAAAGTACATTAGCCTGGAATATTATAACATATATGTTTAAAAAAAAAAAATGTTCGAAAACAATAAAAAGCGTAATTTTTAGGTCATATGACCAAGCTTTTCATCATTAAAATAACAAAAGTAAAATGAAACAATGAAAAGTTTTATTAACAAGTCACATGACCTGTTATGCTTACGTTACGCGCTGCGCGCCGCGCCCCGGATCACTTCCGGGTGCGCTAACGCGGCGTGTCATATAACGCATTACGCGACAACGTAGGTCAAGAATATAGTCAAAATGTCTCCACCAACCAGCGTTCGGAACACAACCCCTTTCAGCAGTCCAAAAAGTTCTGTTAAATGACAACAGAGGGGACAGGCAACAAGAACCATCAGTCAAAGAGGGGAGGGCAAGTTCTTCTCTTCCGGGTCATGTTGGGGCGCTACCGGAACTGATCGAATTGGTAGTCTACAGTGTTTCTGGATGTTTCAGACTAAAGCTGGCGTCAGCATGAGAGCACTACCATCTCGTAGCCATTCCACGAGCAGACATGGCACCGCTCCCCTCCAGAAGCCTGCGGGAGTCGGGGGACCCCAAGACTTTTGTAGAATCTTCACGGCTGAGGGGACGCTTTCGAGAATGGGACCCAAGCCCTATCAGGGAAGCGTCCGAGTTCAAAGGTGTCTCAGGGCCATTTTAGTGGACCAGGCCCAAAACCGAAGAGCCGGCCGCCATTTTGAGAGTCCTGTGGCAGCCGCCTATCGCTGCACCGCAAGAGCGGGAGCAACTCAACTACATGGTGAGCGAGACGCTGTAGTCGCAAGAGCGGGCGGTAAACAGCTGAATGGCGGAAGAGGCACAGTGTAGCAAAAGCGGGCGGAATGGCAACTGAAACGGTAAAGGGGCGCCCCACTACAGCGTGTCTTCAGGTCAAACGGATTGTGGGACAAGGTCCAGAATAGAAGAGCCATCAAAAGGCAAAAAGTTCCGCCGGACCCCGGGAGCCGGCCGCCTATGTCGGGGGCGATCTCAGGCTACACCAGTGCTATAAGACTTGGGGAGGGGGTCGGAGCCAAGCGTCTTCTCCGAGTCCATGGCCATCACACCGCCCCTCGGGGGCCTCCGTCAAGCTGTTTAGGAAGGTAACATATCACATTCTTTTCAAATGCAGTCAGGTCCACAAACGACACTCACTTACTTTGAGAATAGTGAAGCTGCAGTAGGTGGAAATAAGCTTCAGACAGTGTTACAAGCGCTGCTCAGAACTCTGAACTATGGCACCCAACATCCAGAACTTATGCCATTTGAGAATGGCAGTGACATTGAAGCAACTCAGGGACCAAAACCATTAACGTACTTTCACGTATGAAAATCTTACTTGGGGAGGGGGCAGGAGCGAAGCGCCCCCTCCCAGTCCGCGCCACCACACCGTATGTTGAAAATCTGAAGCCATCGTTCTACAAAGTCAATCAACCTGGGATTGAAAAATCTAGAAAAATGTACAAACTGAAAACCAGTTTTGGTCTGCATAGCATCAGTAGCAACGCTTGCTATCAGAGTGCATGAGTTTCATGCTCGATCGATTGAGCTAGCCGGATCGGGCAATAAAAAGTATAAAATAGTTATGTAAATAGTTATTTAATAAAATGTTTTACCCTGTTTCTTTGCTGGTGTGTTGTCTATATTTTTAATATTTGCATAGGGTTTGTCGTTATTTTGGGCGGGGTGGGTGACGGAGCCGAGCTGTCTTGCAGCCCTCATGGTGTGGAGCTCAGTTCATCTCACTATTTTCGTATTTCTCATGAAGGGTTGTTTATAATATTTCTATTTTAGCGAGGTCAAAAAGAGATCCAAATAGTGGCCTACTGATTTTGCTCGATTACTTTTATTTTTTTACACGATTTTTCACGATCTGCAAAGACTAAACAGAGTATTGCTACTTTGTGCTTGTTTGTAAATAGAGAATGAACCAAAGAGAATCAATTGTAAAACAGTAAATGCTTGGATAATAATCAATCAAATGGAGAGACAAGCAGGCAGGGCGGATTACAACGGGGGCAAAGGCCTGCGTTAACTACTCTTCACTATCTGCAAAGAGAGAGTACTACTAAGAGAAAAGAGGGGAGGGGGCAGCGTTCAAAGCACATAAGCGTGCATAAATACGAAAATGTTTTTATCTATCACGTACTTGACATTTTAAAGCTTTTCATATTTGCTATTAAAAAACCATTGAAATTCACAGAAAAAACCATAGGTTATAGTCGATATATAGTTAGGAATTTGCATTTACAAAACCTTGAAAATTCAATGAAAAAACCATAGGTTTTAGGACATATATAGTTAGGGATTTGCATTTACAAAACCTTATTTTACTCGCATAAAACCATTGAAATTCCATATATAGTTAGATGCGCTAACTATATATTGCGCACCCGCAATCCACTGCTGATGATGTCACATATTACATCATTCATGACATGGTCAGTGACATCACTGATGACATCACTGATGACAACTCAAATGACATCACTGATGACATCTCAAATGACATCACTGATGACATCACTGATGACAACTCAAATGACATCACTGACAACATCACAGATGACATCATTCATGTGTTAATACGATGAACCTCTACAGACTCTGATATATTCTTAGATACACTCAGTGAAAACAGACACTCACAGACTGTCACTCATCCATGGAGTTACTCATACACCTAGACAGTCATGCAAAGAATCAAACACACCTCCAATTCCTCTACTATACAGTTATACACACCTTACTTATTGAAACATATTCTAACACATATTTACTCTCTTATACAATCCTTGATACATGTTCACAATGATCCATACAGCCACTCACACATTCACTGGCTCTTATGCACAGTTATTTATATATGTTAACTCTCACATGTACTGTGTTTTACATATGTACTTACTTTGACATGTAGCACTGAGATATCCATTCATTCACCAATACACTCATGCACACAGTCAACCGCCCATATAGCTGTTTCCACATGCACTCTTGAACTCATACACCTAGTGAATCAACTGCTTACACATCTATGCACAGAGTCACACACCTCCCAGCCACCCACACACATACTCAGTCTCCCATACAAATACTTGAGCAACCAATCAATAACCCATATAGTTATTCATATAGCTACTGATCAACACATGCAGCAGTTTACAGAACAACAGATATAATGATGCACAAATTAATACAGTTTAATCACTAACCCATGCACTCAGTGAGACACATTTAATCACTCCCTCATACAATCAGTCATGCACCTACTAAATCCTTCATCCAGACACTTATACATCCACTCATTCTTCAATATGTAAGACATATTTTAACTTTACAGAAACATACAGTCACTGGATGATGTCATCAGTGATGTCATCAGTGATGTCACTGACCATGTCATGAATGATGTAATATGTGACATCATCAGCAGTGGATTGCGGGTGCGCGATATATAGTTAGCGCATCTAACTATATATGGAATTTCAATGGTTTTATGCGAGTAAAATAAGGTTTTGTAAATGCAAATCCCTAACTATAAATGGCCTAAAACCTATGGTTTTTTCATTGAATATATATATATATATATATATTCCTCAACGCACTTTCACCAGTCGTTGCTCCACTTGTTACGGGTGCTTCCTCGGCACGTGGTGAGACGCGCAGTTACACTCCCAACCCTGGTCTGTAATTTCCGGCAAACCAATTTACTCGAGTGCACTCAAAAAAGCGATTCATCAGGGTTTTCAAGCAGTTTCAAATTATTTATTTTGCGCTTCTGCAGCCAGTTTGACAAACGCGTTTCAGCGTTTCCGCTTTCGTCAGTGTCAACTCATAACTTTACTCATGCAAGTTTAAATAAACAAACAAATTACCATGTTAATCAACATAGAAAATGTCTTGTGCATTATGTACAAGTGAAAACATGAAAATAAACAGTGGACAAACCATGTATTTATAAGCGGCGGACATCTTGGAGGTATTCTTACCCTCTTATGCTTATTGTTTGATCTAATCTGTTTATGTACACATATGCATTGCAAGATACCAAAGCACAGATGATCGTATACAATATGAGGCCCCATCTTTGATGAGTATTGCTCAATACATTTGATACATTTTATATCAAAAAGAAAGAATGATGGTAACGTTTTTTTACTATAAAACGAACCTGTTCCACTGTTTATATAATAATGCCCTGAATGGGCTAGGGAAACACAATTCCTAGCGACCTACATGTAGGTCGCTAGGAATTGTGTAAACCTGTAGTGACCTTGCCTGAATTCGAAACCCCTCAGCTAATAGATCTCCAATGAAAAGTGCAAAACTGCAGTTTTATTTATTTTTTATTTATTTTTAGAGTTTTATATAGCGCAAACTTGAACCGATTAGGTTATCAGAGCGCTTTACATAGCACCAGTTCCGTTACATGTTATCAAAGCACTTTACATAGAATCAGTTACGTTACATAAGGAACACATTTCTTTTTGTTCTAGTGAATAGGGTTATCTTGTTAAAGCTATATCTCTAAACACAGGGAGGGGGGATACACATGGATACAATCTAAAAATCACATAGGATACTAGTCAATAGAGTTATCTTCTATCTACACAGGAGGGACACGACTGGAAACACTCCAAGGGTCACACAGGAGTGGTAGAGAGTACAAAGGTCCACTGCAAACACCAGTGATAAGAGTCAACTACATACACATAGGAAGGGAAATGACTGGTTAAACTCTAAGAGACACATAGGGGTGGTATATGGTGTAAGGACTTCAGCGAATACCAAAAGTTAGCATTATTGCAATAGGTCAAAGATGCAGTCACAGCATAGAGGAAGGGTGGGTGGGATGCAAGTTATGGAGGGAAGGGCTAGAGTCCAGCAAAAACTGTCCGAAAACAGCAGCAAAGTGTCATTCAGGATAGCACGCAAGTCGAGAAGTCCAGGAGAGAAGGTGGGAGCCCAGGAGGCGCATCGCCATCTTGGAGAGCTTGCGATCATCAGAGTTCACTAGAGGCACTGTCCTCACAGCGTACCGGACACAGCCACAGGCAGCAGAAGTAAATTTGTGTTTAGGTTCGTTTTATAGTAAAAAAACGTTACCATCATTCTTTCTTTTTGATATAAAATTTATCAAATGTATTGAGCATATAACCTACTACCGCATATGTACGACGAAAATGACTATGTTAATATCTCATGCTTTATAGTACTATATAATGTAAAAGACTACCTTGAATGGAAGGTGGTTATTTATGCATTCACCAAAGCCTTATAATTATCTACCTCATACCTATATGTTATTTAATGGTTATCATCTTATTAATATGCTTATTCTACCTCTATGTAAAGCGCTCTGATACCCACGGGTCTTGTTCGCGCTATACAAAACTTTTCAATAAAGAAATAAATAAATAAATCCAGTGATTGTGTTTCTAAACTTTTATGAGTGTTAAACATATATACTAAGGTACTAAAAAAGTTACATTAGTATACTTTGTGTACTACTGAGTGATACTATTTCTAATATATATTATGTGTGTAATTGTGTGACTGTGGGTATCAGTGTGTGAGTGGTTGTGTGAGTGGCAGTATGGGTGTGTGGTTGGCTGTATAGGTGAATACGTGAGTGTGTGATTAGCTGTATGGGTGAATAAGAGGGTGTGTGAGTAGCTGTATGGGTGAGTGAGCGGCTGTGTGAGGGCCTGTATTGGGGAGTGAGGGGGTATATGAGTGGCTGTATAGAAATGTGAATGGCTGTGTGGGTGGCTGTATAAGTGGGTGAGGGGATATGTGAGTGGCTGTATCAGGGACTAAATGGCTGTGTGAATGGCTATATGGGTGAGTGACTGTGTGTGTAAGTGGCTGTATAAGTTACTGAGTGGCTTTTTGGGTGTGTGTTTGGTTAATTGATTGGGAGCGTGAGTGGCTGTATTGGAGAGTGCGTCTCAGTAGCTGTATGGGTGACTGAGTAGCAGTGTGAGTGCTTGTATGGGTGTATGAGTCAATGTGTGAGTGGTTGTATGGGTGAGTGAGTGGCTCTGTTGAAAGGTTGTATGGGTAAGTAAGTGGCAGTGTGAGTGGCTGTATGGGTGAATAAGTAGGTATGTGAGTAGCTGTATGGGTAAGTGAGTGGCTGTGTTGGTGAGTGGCTGTGTGAGTAGGTATAAGGGTAAGTGAGTGGCTGTATGGGTGAGTGAGTGGCTTATGGATGAGTGAGTAGGTGATTGAGCAGTTGTATGGGTGTGTGAGTGGGTGTATGAGTGGTTGTGTGGGTATGTGAGTGGATGTGTGAGTAGTCCTATGGATGATGTCATTTGTGATGTAATTTCAGATGCATTAAGTGATGTCATCAGTGATGTCACTGACTATGTCATGAGTGCTGTCATAAGGGGAGGTCATAAGCAGTGCATTGCTGGGGCGTAAGGTATAATTAGCTGAGGTAACTATAACTGCTGAATTATACTGGTTTTGTACAAGTAAAACCTGACCTTAACTATAACATCCTTGTCACTTTTGTTTTTTTCCAGTAAATTTCTAAGGTTTTTCTAAATTCTATTTCTTAACTATAGCATCCATGTAACCTTTGTTTTTTTCACTGAATTTCTATGTTTTTTTAACGTCATTTCCTAACTGTAACGTGTATGTAACTTTTTTTTCACTTCAATTGTAAGTATTAAAAAAATCTATTTTCTAACTATAACGTCCCTGTAGCCTTTGTTTTTTTAAGTGAATTTCTATTGTTTTTAAAAGAAAATCCTAAGTGTAACCTGTCACCTTTGAGAGTAGGTGTGTGAGTGACTGTATTGATCAGTGAGTGGATGTGTGAGTTGCTCTATGGGTCTGTGAGTGAGTGTGTGAGTGTTTTGGTGAGTGTGTGAGCTGGCTTGTGAGTGGCTGTATGGGTCGGTGAGTGGGTGTGTAAGTGGCTGTATAGGTCTGTAATTGGGTATGTGAGTATTTGTATGGGTCTGTGAGTGGGTGTTTGAGTGGCTATATGGGGCGGTAACTGGGTGTGTGAGCAGCTGCATGGGTCTGTGAGTGTCTTAGGGTATGTGTGAATGTGTTTGTTAGTGGATGTGTAGACAGTGGAACACATTTGCAGAAATATCCTAGATGGTCTTGTAACTTGCTGCTCTCCATAGAACTCTTGTTGAATGAATAGTTTTTATGCTTATCCAACTTGCCAAGCTCCTGGGCTATTTCATCCCCTCACCCCTGGTTACACGGCTACTGACTCTTGTCTGGTAAGTCCTATACCATGGTTTTTACAACCAACTAAATAATGGATGTGATACCTCAGGTGCACTGCTTGTGTTTTGAAATATGTACACTGTGGGGTGTCTCAGGTGCACTGCTTGTGTTTTGAAATGTGTATACTGTGGGGTGTCTCAGGTGCACTGTTTGTGTTTTGAAATGTGTATACTGTGGGGTGTCTCAGGTGCACTGTTTGTGTTTTGAAATATGTTCACTGTGGGGTGTTGTGTACAGTGCTTTAAATGGGAAACATTAAGTGCAGGTACTCATTAATATGAGCTAGAGGTGTAGCAAGTAGGAGGGGCTAGGGGCGGGCTAAGGGCAAAATATGATGATACATAATGACTTCTGTACCAGTTGCAGCACATATCAAAACATATAAGAAATATGTTTATGTAAATAAAACAGGTTAACTCATTACGCAAAATGAAAGCCAAACCGGATGATTGATATGTTAACAGTTCTTTGTTTTGTAATATTTGCTGCGTCTTAATGCCATATGGTTATTTGTTGTTGTTTGGCAAAATACTATATACTTTCAAGCGTGCACACACAGAAACAAGCAGACATGTACACAAAAGCACTCCACACATTCCCTTTAAAATATCTCCTGAGAGTGTCCTGATTCTCTTCCTCTTTCTCTCACTTTTCTCACACACAAAAACAGGCACACACAAGTTGACAAGCACACAGACATAGGCAAACACTCACACAAAGTCTTAGGTGCACCGGATCACGGAGAGAGCGGACCAGGAGCGGGGACCCAGCCTGGAGAGTAGAAAGTGGACTGATTAGACGACGGGGAACTGAGACAACGAGAATCGAGAGAGCGGAGGGACGACGACGAGCCGGGGAATCGGAAGGAGCCACCGCCTGCAGCGCGACTCCGGTGGCGAGAACTATAGAATATAACAAAGATTAAACTCCAACACAACAGTGAGAAGGGCAAAAGCGGCGCGCCTGACCTTAAGATGGCGGCCGATTAGGACATAGTCTAACCTATCTAAGCACGAGACGTTTGGAAAAAGCGGAGAAAGACGACCACACTCATGGCGAAGTAGGCAAGAATTAAGTGTATGCCTAAAGCTCATATAGCCCATACATGTAGCATACAGTATTCCACAGAAGGGAAATACTCATTCATAACAACGCGCCTGACCAAAGCATGGCGGCTGCACAGGACATCGAGAGACCTGAATGCTCGTGACAAGACGGGGAGAAACGGAGGAAACCCATCTCATCATTAGGTGGAGCAGGCAGTGGAAGGAGTACAAGACTGCTGGAATGCCCCCATAGTGAATGCTGCAAGTGAGGAAACAGTGAGAAAACGTCATGCCTGACTTGCAAATAGTGACTGCATATGCCACCCATAGAGTTCTCATCTGCACGTGGAAAGTCATTAGAAACAGAAAAATAGGACCTCAATAACATGCACCAAATCTAGTGTATAACTGAAACAGAAAGACGAACCATTGCAGGAAGACAATGAAATAACATAGGGAATAACGAAAGGTTGGACAGAGCTAAAACCTAAGCCTAGTTCCGATAGGAGAAAGCTGAGACCTCATAAGAAATCTACAGGAAAGAGAGGTCTACATTAATTAACTATCTTATAACGTCAATAGAGGAAGAATTTAAGATACACAATGAGTGGAGACCCAACATATATCCTACAACTTGGCGCAACATGGATGAAAGATTCCCTGTGGCTTCTGGCACGAACGCCTTGAGCTTAAAATATCCATCCAACCTATCCAAAAACGCAGCGAAAAAGTTTAAACATGATACCCTGAAGAAACACCCTGACACACTGTTCTTGGACCCATACTTTAACATAGACAAAGGAATTATAGTGAACGACTTAATATTCTTCTCATATAAAACGGCTAAATGGCGTGATGCCCTCACAAATACGCTTAACATAAAGGCTATAAAGAACATCCCATATGGCACTAAAATAACGACCTCGCCTTCAATTAGAGGTGGAGCCGAACTATATATTACCATTTATAAAACAGGGATAGTGCTGATTCAAGCAGCTAACAGCGAACTGGATAAATTCGACAAGATGTTCCCATCCATAAAAGAGCGGCTTGAGGGACCAAGACACCAACCACATCTGAGCACTCATGAAGTCGTCCCCGGAAACACCAGCTCTACCTCCAGAGACGCCTATCAAAATGGAGACCACCAGGCACAAGGTCTGGCAATTAACACGAGGTATAGAAATGAAACAGACCTGACAGTACCGAATGAGGAGGCTGAAGAGACAGGAAGGTCGACTAGTCACGAGAACAACGAACAAGACCTACTCCCTAGGGAGGAGCCGACGCTAATCTCTAATGATGGGACTTTCCAAAACTTAAAGGATTACTTAGAAGCACCAAACCTTCAACAAAACGTGACACTACCAGATATCACACGTGAAAACATCGACTCCATTACTAGAGACACCAATCTATCAGATGGCCAGAACAACCAAAGCGTTAACACTGAAGATTTAACCGTAAATGCGATGGTAACACCAGAGACTGAGAGAGAAAGGATAGCGATGGCCACCAACCTTGGAAACAAAGTGAAGAATCAGGTCCCAAGGAAAGAGCCGGTGCCGCTAACGCACAACTCCACTGCGCTGGAAGAGTGTACCCCAGCCCCAAGCGAATCCCTCTATGAAGCCAATGAAATGAGCAAAGTAGATGACATCAACCTTCCCTTTCCTCCCTCGAATACGAGACCGGAATCCTACAGATCCCTATCCACAAAAACACCCCTTACCAAGAAAAGATTTATGGGAATGAGACTAGATCAGTTGCAGAGAAGAGCAAACTACAATGCTCATCCAGCCAGGTTTACCTCACACAAGAACTCATCCCGAACACAGAAAGAAATCAAGGAGCTCCAAAAACTCGTAGGTAACCTGGCGCAAAACTCTATGAAAGTCTCACAGACAATTGGAAAAATATGGGAGATGACGATAAGTACGCACACCAAGGTCTCACACATCCAGAATCTGGTACTTAGATACAACAGACCTAACAGGACAAAGCCCTTGTCGAATGAAGAAACTCGGGCCTTACTCAGGTCCTATGAACAACCTGACTGTAGTAAGGTGGAGAATATCAAAACAGTACCTATTGACTCTAGTAGAACGACCAGAAAGAATGACAGGAAAGCAATCCACCAAAACCTACAACATATTCAGCTTATTGCATCCGAATCGGATAATAGAAAACTTGTTAAATCACAGAAACCCCTGAACTGCCTTCTACTTAATTGTCGTTCGGCAACGAAACATGCAGCAGACATAGCCGCCCTCATCATCAATAAGGAAATTGACCTGGCTATCCTCACAGAAACATGGCTCAATGAATCATCATCCCCTACCATGGATCTCTTAGTACCGCCACAATATAACATCGTCAGGCTAGACAGACCAAGGAATGTGGGAGGAGGCATAGCTTGCATTCATCGGTCGGAGATCGAGGTCTGCCATTTCCAATCTGACCCCTTAGAATCCTGTGAATACCTTGGTATTAATGTGAGAACACCAAAGAATCAAAGCTGCAAACTGCATACATTCTACCACCCACCAGGAGAGAACGCTAAGTTCACAGAACAACTGATGGAGATCATAACGACCAACTCTAACTTGGACGCCAATAACATATTCCTAGGTGACTTTAACCTCCATTGGAATGACGGCGATGATAAACTGGTCAACTCACTTAAAGACTTCCTCAATGAGCTAAAACTTGTACAAGCTTGCAACCAACCCACTCACTCACAAGGAGCGACCTTAGACTGGATTATCTCAAGAAAGGATGAGACATCCATCCTTGCTATTGACCCATGTGACTGGTCTGACCATCACATCATAACATTCACGATACCTACAATGACAAAGGGCAGGACCGTGCAACCACGCAAGCTCAAGAAACTGATCCGAGACACAAAGGAGGCTAACACTGAAATACTGGTTAAAAGGTGTGAGAGAGACCTGAAGCCACCCATCAATAAGCAAAATGTCAATGAGCTGACGGATCACTACATAACCTCAATCGGTAATATCGTCAATGACACCATGCCCCAAAAACTGAAAAAGGTATCAGAGAAACCAAAAAATCCTTGGTTTAATGAATCATTGAATGAGGATCGGCGCAAACTGAGAATGGCCGAAAGGAGATGGAGACAACATCCCTCCTCCCCTGAGCTGAAAGCACTCAGAAAAACAAGAAAAGAATACAACAAAAAAATAATCAACTCCAAAAAAGAATTTATCAGAGATGAATTGGACAGTGCCAAGAACAGACCACGAAAACTCTTTGAGATTTTAAAACAACAGTCAAATAAACTAGCCAAAACGGTTTTAGAGAATACAAAAACTCCCATAAGCTGCGAGGAATTCTCCTCATTCTTCACGGAAAAATCTAAATTGCTTGAAGATGACCTCACAATTGCAGCAACTAACCTTAAGGCACTGCCTCCATCCAGTAACGAGTCCAATTTCTCACCAGAGAGCCTCCAAACTAAAAATAAAGCAAAATGGGACACATTTGAACTATACGACCAGGAAAAGATCGCCAGAACGCTGGCGGAACTTAGACCGAACAACCACTTTCAAGACCCATTACCAGGAAAGTGTGTAAGAGACATCAGCCACACTCTAGTTCCGATCTGGACCGAGATAATAAACGCCTCACTTGCACAAGGAACCCTCCCTGACTGTCTAAAAACAGGGCAGGTGATGCCCATCCTCAAAAAACCGACAGCTGTTGCTACAGACCCGAACAACTATCGACCAGTGACCAACATCCCTCTACTGGCTAAACTCATTGAGAAATGCGTGCAGGGCCAACTAAGTCAACACATCGCTAAATTCTCGCTACTGGATGATTGCCAATCAGGTTTCAGAACAGGGCACAGTACCGAAACTGCGATCCTACACATTGTCGATGACGCCCTACAAGCACTAGACCGAAATCAATCTTGCCTACTGATCCTCCTAGACCTATCATCAGCATTTGATACGGTAAAGCACGAAGTGCTTATGACCAAATTACAAGACAGGATGGGTTTGTCTGGAAACGTGCTGAAATGGTTCAATTCTTTCCTACAGAACAGGACTCAGCGATTCTTGGTTAACCAAGCAATCTCTTCCCCGAGCCCCAACGCAA
This sequence comes from Lissotriton vulgaris, assembly GCF_964263255.1. Taxonomy (NCBI): domain Eukaryota; kingdom Metazoa; phylum Chordata; class Amphibia; order Caudata; family Salamandridae; genus Lissotriton; species Lissotriton vulgaris. The sequence continues at coordinate 340,582 of NW_028251703.1, forward strand.
TAGGGGTCCCACAAGGCTCCACGCTATCCCCAGATCTATTCAACTTATATGTAGAACCTCTCACGGAGATCCTTAAAAAATCACAGGTATCCTATCATATGTATGCGGACGACACGCAATTATACATAAAGATCGCCTCCCTTGAGGACATTGACCTAATGAACAAGACACTAAAGAGTGCTTTGCGATGGTTAACAATGAACCATCTGAAACTAAACGCCCAGAAAACTGAATTCCTGCTAATCTCAACGACAAGGAGCCAATCTGAAGTTATAGAGTGGACTAAATTGGTGACAGCGCTAAACTGCACCCCGACCCTAGTTAACTCAGCCAAATCACTAGGAATTACACTAGACAAGAACCTCGACATGAAAAACCATATTAACTCAATGGCCAAGAGCGCCCGCTTCCACCTGAACTATTTAAGAAAACTGAAACCCTTTATCACTGAGACAGATCTAAAACTGGCTATCCAATCACTAGTCATCTCGAGGATCGAATACGGCTGCACCACATTAGCGGGCCTGCCAAAAACTTCCACAGCACCACTAAAAGCCTGCCTCAACGCAGCGGCGAGACTCATTACGGGAACGAAGAAATTCGATCACATATCTCCTCACCTGAAAGCACTAAACTGGCTACCATACGAGGCCAGAATTCAAATGAAGATGGCCTGTATTACGCACAAAGCGGTTCACTACAACACACCTAGATACCTAGCCAAGAAACTTAAGATATCAGGAGGTAACAGAACAACTAGAAGCGCAAAAGATTTGCTATTACGACCAGCCTTTTTCCACAAGAAAAAGACCTACAACCGAGCATTCTCTGGAGCTGCCCCCAGAATCTGGAACTCACTCCCTCCAAACATCAGGAAGATTCAAAATACAGTAACATTCAAACGAGAACTGAAGAGCCACTTGATGAGTAAATACCCTACTTAGAGAAACCCAAGGATCACTGGGATGATCAATTACGCTAACTGAGGGCCGCCCTCTTCATGGAAACTTGGGAAATCATCATCGAACAATGAACTGATGCCGTGCGCAAGCCGAGGCTTGACACATCACCGCTACCTCATATATGTGTGAACTTTTAACTATATCTCACAGTCATACTTTATAACTTCTATCTCACCTGATTTATTTATCCCTATATGTGGAACCTTAACTATATGTCACATTCATTATATATAACTTCTACCGCACTTGATTTATTTATACTTATTATCCTTGATATGCACTGGATCGCCTTTTAACCCTACCTCAACGAGCATGGTTTGTTACCATGACACAAGCCAAGCCTTGCTCGCCATATAATGCTAATTGCACAGCCATTATGAATATATATATTTAATCTCATCCATACAGTATATTGCCTTCTACCTCACTATTCTCTTGTTGTTAGTATTGCTTTTATTATCTTTATATGTAATTCCTCCCTTGTTAAGCGCTCTGATACCCACGGGTCTTGTCCGCGCTATACAAAACACTATAAATAAATAAATAAATAAATAAATAAATAAATAAATAAATAAATAAATTAGGTGGGATTAAAGCCATATTAAACTCCTTGCATCCCATGGCTTTCTAAATTGTCACTGTCCGTGTACTGCCTCCATACCTGTGTTTGCCCAAATGCACACAATAGTGTGAATGGGATTACCAACATAGGGCCTAAATGGGCCCTCCACTGTCAAACACAGTGTGATGGTGAACACAAGGACATCATGCAAATGTTATCATGCTGAATAGTTCAGCAGCGGCTCAGCTCACGACTACAGAAGCTCCTTGGCTGTCAGAGATAGGTACCACTTTCAGCTGAATGATTGTTGTGTTCTTGATCGACGGTGAATGGTCCGTCTAGACCCTGCAGTGTTAATCACAGCATGATGCAAGGCAAGTCCTCTCAGACCCCCGCAGTGTCAGGGCATTCAAATGGACGCTGCTGGAATCTCCAGAAGGGACTATGCAAAAGGCTACTGCTCTTACGAGCTCCTGAGAAGCAGAGCAGCATCTACCCTGTGCAAGAAGAGACACCTAGCAGGAGCCGACAGTATTATCTATTAGCTTACCAGTCCTCTCCCTGGCTAAAGAGAAGTGCCGGTACTGATGGCCAGAAAATTCAGAAGTGCCAGTACTCAGTACCAGTGAGTACCAGCCCTTTTAAAGCACTGGTTGTGCAGCATACACAAGTACTATGTTGGTTTCTGCCTACTCTATTAAGACAGGAGCATGCATACAGATTTGCTAAGCGTATATATGCGATTTATTACCATTGTTGAGTCAGAGGAAGGGTCGCATGGGGCGCACTGCTCTACTGCTCATCAACAAGACAATAAGTAGCATATTACTTTGCACATTTACAAATATACATTTATCACATGCCAGCGAAAATAAATGTGGCATGATAAGCTATTATCATAATTGTGAATTTATTCTCTCGTATTAGTTCTGTAAACCCTTGCGACTGATGCAAATTGAAAAAAGAGGACTTGATACACAATGTACTTGTTCTGTTTGAGTAGGCAGCTTTTTGTTCAATATAATATTTTAAATTCAAAGGATTATCTTTTATTTTAAACAAATAAACATAGCTCCCCAAAAGAAATATAAAGAATAGTTTGCTACTGATTCATTTTCTGCAATTACGTAACAAAGAAACTTGTCCTGCGTTATTCAACGTTATGAAGACAAAAAAAGAAAGGTCTCTCAATTACAAGCAAAAGGTATTATGGTATTTCACAGATTAAGAAAATAATACTGCCATTACAGAATGGCTTGAAAGCAGATGCTTAACATTAGGATACAACAAAGCAACAACGGTTTGTTGAAAAAATTACATGTTTAATAAAGATGTTCTAACTGTCTGCTTGCTTCTACTACCCTACTGTGTATAATGACCTCTTCCCTGTGGTGCACATTTTATTTTTAAGCCAATTGTCTTGCAATTGCTGGTCAATGAGAACCCACCGCAGCATTTCACGGCCAGAATGCACTTAACACATATGCCAAATCAACCAATCAATCTCACAATCAATATAGGAGAGTGGTAGCATCAATACAACTAAATAACAATTGGGCAACAAATGCTGGTGAACACAAAGGGCAGGTTCAAAAAACATACAATTAAATAAAAAGGAGTTAGTATCGTAGATGAGCCAGGAACAATCAGTGATGTTGTATGAGAAGAATAGGAAAGCACAAAAAAGCAGAAGTAACTATAACTCGTGCCCTAAGGAAACTATAACATGGGTCCCCGTCATTCACAGTTATTTCATCAATAATTTCATTGCAAACGTTGCAGTGATATTACCAATTATGTTATAGAAGATGTCATAAATGTTGCTATATGTGGGGTAATTAGCAGTGCATGACAAGGGGTCGAGTTAAAGTTATTTGAGATAACTATAACTATAACTGGTAAATTTGTGTGGTTTTTATGGTTTAAATCTTTTATTGAGTTTCCAAAACAGAGAATAACAAATAGGTCACATTTCCCCATCAGATGCGATAGTGCTAAGTCATGTGTCACAAACCCCGGGCGTAAAGTAGTAATTATACTGACAATGTTGTAGGGATGGGGCCTTGCAGCGGGGAAACCAAGACCTAAACCCCCCCTTCCCTCCCACCCCCCTCCTTGTCCACAAAACAAAAGAATAAGTAAAAGGAGATCACCGCTTCACCACTATGAGGTCATAGATCAGACATCGGCCCTTGGTTTGCGCCTGCGCGGCTGGGCTTTAGGTTCCATGAGTGGAGTGTCAGCGAGGCGTAGCAGACGCAGATAGCGTGGGCAGCTCAATTCCCTAAACTCACCCTTGAGCAGAGTCAAAAATGGCCGCCAGAGCTCTGCAAAGTCCTATCCTCTCCCCTCCTTCGCTAGTGTCAGTTTCTCCATCCCCAGAATCATCCACAGCCTGTGGAGCCAGCCAGTGTATGGAGGAGGTTGCGTGGTCCTCCAGTGCACCACTATGTTCTGGACGGCTGCCCCCAGCGCAATTGCTATGAGTCTCCCTCTCCTGGACTTCACGGGGTACATCAAGGCGTTAGGGAGACCGAGCAGAACATAAGCGGGGAATCTAGAAAGTTGGGTGTCCAAATGGGAGTCTACTTCATCCAGGATCGAATTCCAGTAGGGTCGTAGGCGGTCACAGCTCCACAGTAAATTCTCTAGAGTGCCCAGTTCCCCGCATGCCCTCCAGCAGCGATCACTAATGTGGGGGTCCATCGGTGTAGGCGTTCCGGTGTGTGATACCAGTAGGTGGCTACTTTGGTCAGGGTTTCAGTGAGGCCAGTATCGTAGGCGGAATGCCTTGCTCTGTGGTATATGCCTTCCCATTCTTTGTGCGTGAGTTGTCTCCGTAGATCTCTCTCCCACCTGGCCTGCCCCGCGTTGTAAGTGTGTATGTTGGTGAGGAGGAGGTGTTGGTACAAGTCGGAAATCAATTTCTTGTCTGAGGTGCGTGTCATTAGCCATTTTTCGTACGGGGTAAGGAAGTGCTGGGCGTCGGGTTTGACCGCCGGCTGTAAGGCCCAGTGTCGGACCTGCAGATAGGGCAGACGGTTAGTTTCTGGTAAGCCAAGTGTCCTCCTTCACCTTCTGCAATGGGAGAATACCATTTAGATCGAACTTGTCTCCCAGAGCTTTACATGGCGAGCGTCTCCAAGCGACAAACGCCCTGGGTCCAGACCCGGTGAGAAGTCTGGATTATCAAAAAGCGGGGTCATCGGGGAAGGGAACGAGGTGAGATCATGCGTGACCGCTACTTTGTCCCATACGTCTAATACAGTGCTGGTGATCTGTGAGGCGTAGAGATTGGGAGGCCTATGGCATCGTGGTAGAAACGGAATCCCCTGGAGGGGCCTGCCTGCCACAGCTTGGTCCTGGAAGAGCCAGTGCCTGCCTGACTCCAGCTGGTGCCACTCCACGAGGGTGCGGAGTTGTGTCGCCCGACAGTATAAGGCGAGATCAGGTACCCCCACCCCGCCATGCGCAGGGGGAAGTGTTGCAATCGCATCCTTAAAGCATGGACGGCGACCGTTCCAAACAAAGCGAGCCAGGTCGGACTGTGTCCGTTGAAGCCAGCCCGCGGGGGGGGGGGCGCAGAGGGAGTGTCTGAAACACGTAGAGGATCTGTGGCAATAGGGTCATCTTGACGGCCGCTATCCGTCCCATCCAGGAAAGTGAGTGGCGCTTCCACCTCCTGAGTTCATCGCTGAGGCGAGAGCGAAACCTGGCATAATTAGCTTCGGTAGTGGCCTGAATGGTGGGAGCCAACAGCACTTCCAGGTAGGGGACAGTGGAGTCGGACCACTGCAGATCAAACTCGCTTTTGGCCTCCGCGAGCGCTTCCAGTGACAAAGATATGTTCAGGGCCTCTGATTTCTCTATATTAATTTTAAAACCCGAGGCTAGCGCGAAAGTATGAAGCTCAATAAAGAGCGCACAGAGGGATTGCATCGGGTCCGTCAGGGAAAGCAGAACATCGTCCGCATAAAGACTAATCTTATGTACGTCTCCGCCGAAGGGAATGCCTCTGATAAGGTTGTGATGACTGATCCGCTGTGCTAGCGGCTCCATGTAGAGGGCAAACAGGATTGGGAGAGCGGGCACCCTTGCCTGTAGCCCCTGCCAATGGGGAAGCGTGGGGAGGTGTGCCCATTAACCCGGACCGTAGCGTTAGGCTGTTGATAGCAGTTCAATATGCGGTTGCACAGAGCCTCTCCCAAACCAAATCGCTGCAGGACCAGCTCAAGATAGGGCCAGTGCACTCTATCAAATGCCTTTTCGGCATCAATGGTGAGCAGCATGCAGCCAGGTCTCGTCCGCGACCAAGCCTCTATGAGGTGGAGGACGCGTTTAGTGTTATCGCAGGTCTGCCTTTGAGGAATGAAACCTGCTTGATCAGGGTCCACTAGTTGCTGCATGTAGGGCGCCAGCCTATTCGCGAAAATGCCCGTGTAGAGCTTAAGGTCAATGTTTGAAAGGGAAATTGGTCTGTAGGAGCTACACCGAGTATGGTCACGGCCGGGTTTGGGTAAAACCGATATCGCCGCCTCCAATAGGTCCACGGGAATGGCACCAGGCTGGTCAAATGTATTGAAGAGGTCTCGCAGTAATGGAGCTACCTGATGACAAAGGGTTTTGTAAAAGGCCGCTGAGTAGCCATCTGGGCCCGGTGACTTCCCCAGTTTGAGGCGAGATATCGCCGAGATCACCTCCTCCAGACCTATGGGTCGATCAAGGAGCTCCGCCTGTGCCTCGTTCAGGGACGGGAGGTGCGCTCCTCCCAGATAAGCCTGGCCCGCTGTTAGGATTCGGTTCCCAGTCCTCTTTTGCTGACCATAGCCTTCACCATCACGTGACACGCCAGCAGTATAAAAAGGAGTCTTACCATAGGATCCTTGCTTGTTATTACAAACCTGTGGGTTCCTGCTCCTTTTGGTTCCTGTGAAAGCTGTTGGTCGTTGCCGTTCCTCACGGGCTCGTGAGGAACTTTGAAATACTTGCCTTTTTCCCGTATCCCTTACCTTGATTCCCAGTGTGGATAAATCCCTGATCCTGATCCCTCTTGTTCCTTTGTTGTCACCCGCCCTGTGTTCCAGTAGTGAGTTAGTTAGTGTTCCAGTTCCCGTCCCCTTCCATCTCTTGTTAGAGATTATCCAACGACATCCAGGGGCTTCTGTTTGTTAGACACTATTTTTTGTGTCTTTTTTCCTTTGGACCCCAAGACTTGTTAATGATCTAGATCGGGCGCTAGCCGTTCGTTCTATCAGCTAGTCTTGTGGAGTTTATCCGCCTCGTTGTAGACGGATCTGACGTTGTGAGCTATATCCCGGCTGGGAATAGTTTTTACTCTCACTCGTGAAACGAGCATTATCGTTTCTCACTTGTTTTGGTTTTTATCACTTCTCACTCGTTTTTGAGATACAGGGGTTTTTTGTTCATTCACGTTCCTTTTTGCATGTTTTTTACCCTGTGCCATCCCGTCACGCCCAAACCTGAAACACCCAAGACATCTGTTTGTTGATTATCGTCTACTCCCCCTCGAAACAAAACCTGCATTTGTTAACGGTAAGTGTCAGTGTGGTGAACTGCGCAATATGGTCTTTGTTTGCTATAGCAGGATTGGGAACTGAAGATTATTGTGTGCTATCCCTTTTTTTGTTTCCCTGTTCATGCAGGTGCGGATGTGAGGAGGAGGGTGTTGTTTGAATCTTCGTTCTACAGGGGTGGAAGGTTTGGAGCCATTTGTTTCCACCCCCTTTTCTGGTTCAACGGTTAACTCATTTGTGCCATCTAGTGAGTGACCGGTGAGTCGGGGAAGTGGTTGGGACTTGCAACGTTCCTGCAGTGTGTGGGTTGGGCTGGAGCCTAACAGAATAACAAGCCCACGTTTTAATACACTGCCCGAACGAATGGATGTAGAAGGCGGAGCTACGGCAGGGACGGAAGTCCCTACCATGCTCGATGTTATGGGTGCCTTAGCTGCCTTACAGGCTCAGGTGCAGGACTTGAGACCGGAGAACGTAGGATTAAGGCAAGAACTGGGGGCGGTAAGAGCGCGGGAAACCGTGCAACCAAGGGGACCGACACCTCTCATACACCCGGCCACGTTTCAGTATGGAGGGGCGGGACAGAGCAACCCTGGAGGTAGTACCCCGGTTGCGATCACTGTGTCGTCCCCTGTTCCTGTTCCCCTGGCTCAACCTGAACGATTCTATGGAGACAGTGGGAAATTTGGCATGTTCATGAATCAGTGCCAGTTACACTTTATGTGTAGGCCGGGGGCCTTTCCTGACGATGCGGCAAAAGTAGCCTTTACGCTTTCTTATTTGGCTGGTACTGCTGCCCAGTGGGCTATCCCCTTAGTGGAGGGTAAGGATCAGGTGTTGAGGGATTATGACGCCTTCAAGGAGCTGATGCGGGAGTTGTTTGCCAAACATGCATTCATGCAAGCCAGCGACTCAGAACTGCTGAAATTGCGACAGGGCAGACAGGATCTCCTCACGTATATAGCGACCTTCAACCGGTTGATCTCTGAGACACATTGGCCAGCCGATAAGCGGACCTCATTATTTTACCAGGGTCTTAATGACGACTTAAAGGATGTGGTATCACAAGTGGTAGATCCACCGGAGGAGTGTGCCGCATTCATTGACCTGGTGGTTAAATTGAACCATCGGCTATCGGAAAGACGTGGGGATCGTTTACGTTTTCAGGTGTCCCGCGGTAGCTTCATAAAACCTGAAGTTAAACAACCTCTCGGGGAAACAAAGCCTGAGCCCATGGAAATAGGGGGAGTAAGGGGTCCTTTGACCCCTGAAGAAAGGAAACGAAGAAGAGACAAGAATCTATGCCTCTATTGTGGACAGGGTGGCCACTTTGCGAGGGAATGTCCCGTCAAACCATCAGGGGCGGGTTACAGCAAAAAGGTGGCATATGTGCAGGTAGAAAGGTTGCCCCTCCCGGAGCATAAGATAGGGCAGTATGAGGTGTTGGGGGCGGTTGATCTGGCGCCTCGACATTTCGTCATCTCGGCTCAACTTCTATTAAATGCTCAGAATAGAGTGCCGGTATCGGTGCTGTTGGATTCGGGTGCCACCGGCAATTTCATTGACATCTCCCTAGCGGAAAAACTTGGTGTGCCCTGCCAGTATAAGAAACAACCGGAGCTGGTTCGAGCAATAGACGGAACCGAGTTGTCCTCTGGGTGCATCACTAGACAGACGATGCCGTTACGGTTGGTATGTGACAACGGCCACTCGGAGTGCGTGGTGTTCGATTTAATTGATGCACCTTCCTTCGGGTTGGTCTTGGGGGTGCCTTGGCTCCAGGAGCACAATCCCAGGATTGACTGGGTGCGGCGTTTAGTCACTCTGGATTCGCATTATTGTTTGAAGAACTGCTATAGTGTGGCCAGTAAGAAGGTTCCTCCCTTGTATTGTGCGACCGTGGAGGAGAGTGGAGTTCCGAGGCAGTACAGGGATTCTGCTGATGTCTTTGACAAAGGGTGTGCTCAGAGTTTACCCCCACATCGGTCTTTTGACTGTAGAATCGATCTAGTGGAGGGGGCTCCTTTGCCCTGTAGCCGTATATATGCCTTGTCTGAACCGGAGGAGAAGCATCTTAAAGACTATCTGGATGAGATGTTGGAACTAGGGTTCATCCGTCCTTCTTCTTCGCCCGTGTCTTCGGCAATCTTCTTCATACCAAAGAAGGAAGGCACCCTGAGGGCTTGCGTTGACTACCGGATGCTAAATAAGGCTACCATAAAGAACAGGTACCCTCTTCCACTTATCCCCGTGTTACTGGATCAACTCCGCAAGGCCACGGTGTTTACCAAACTGGACTTGCGTGGAGCCTACCATCTGATCCGTATGCGACCCGGGGATGAGTGGAAAACGGCTTTTAAAACTAAACACGGGCTGTTTGAGTACTGTGTGATGCCGTTTGGCCTGTGCAATGCGCCAGCGGCATTCCAGTACTTCATTAATGAGGTCCTGAGTGAGTATCTGGATAGGACGGTAATTGTGTACTTGGATGATATCCTTATTTTCTCAGAGACCTGTGTAGAACACCATACACATGTACAGCAAGTGTTGCAGAAATTGCGGGAACATCGGCTTTACGCCAAACTTGAAAAGTGCCTATTCGATGCGGAGGAGGTGGAATTTTTGGGTTTTTTAATATCAGCCGAAGGAATACGGATGGACCCAAAAAAGATACAGGCAATTCTGGACTGGCCGGTACCAACTTCTGTTAAGCACATTCAGGTACTCTTAGGGTTCGCCAATTTTTATCGGCGTTTCATTGCTCGATTTTCAGATATTGTGGCGCCAATGACCAGGTTGTTGCGTAAGGATGTCCCTTTTGTGTGGTCTCAGGAAGCGCAAGGAGCTTTTCGTATGTTATTGAAGACCTTTACAACGGCTCCGGTATTAGCCCATCCTGATCCAGCGTTTCCTTTCTTTGTGGAGACAGATGCGTCCGCGGGGGCAGTAGGAGGGGTGTTGTCCCAAAAGGAGGAGGGCACAGGCCATATGCATCCTATTGCGTATTTTTCGAAGACATTGTTACCTGCCGAACGCAATTACACGGTGGCGGAACGGGAGTTGTTAGCAGTGAAACTGTCGTTTGAAGAATGGCGTCACTATCTGTGGGGGGCCCGCCATCGAATCACGATTTACATGGATCATAAGAACTTGGAGTTTTTTAGATCGGCCAGGGCATTGACACCAAGACAGATGCGGTGGGTCTTGTTTTTTAATGAATATGATTTTATCATAACCTACAGACCCGCTGCACAGCAGATTAAATCGGATGCGCTGTCTAGGATACATATGGATCCGGAAGAAGGGAAAGTAGGAAAAGAAAACAGACCAATGCTCGATAGCAGGAGGATTGTGGGAGTGGCCTCGGTCGAAGAGTTTGCTACTAAGATAAAAGAGCTGTTGAAGCAAATGGACTTGGCCCCGTGGTTACAGCTATCGCAGGGGGTGCTCCGGGAGGGGTTGCTGTATCAGGGGGATAGGTTATTTGTTCCACCCGAGTTGAGAGCAAAGGTGGTGGAGTGGTGTCACTCTTCCTCCTTGGTCGCACATCCAGGAATAGGGAAGACAAAGGAATTGTGCTTGAGGTGGTTTTGGTGGGAAAATGTGGCGCAGGATATTCAGAAATATGTGACAGCTTGTCCTGTCTGTGCCATCAATAAGCCCTCACATAGTAAGCCTTCCGGTTTATTACAGCCTTTGGTGATACCCCCTTCCCCTTGGCATACCATCAGCATGGATTTTGTCACGGATCTTCCCTTGGTGTCCGGCTTCACGGCCATTCTCGTGGTAGTGGATTTGTTCACCAAAATGGCCCACTTCATACCGCTTCGGAAGATACCCACAGCTAAGGAAATGGCCTTGGAGTTTATGTCTTCGATAGTGAGGTTACATGGGCTTCCTACAGCAGTCATCTCAGATAGGGGGGCGCAATTTGTATCCCATTTCTGGACGGAGCTCTGTCTGGTGCTTAAGATGGATATACGCTTGTCATCTGCGTACCATCCCCAGTCAGATGGGCAGACAGAGCGCACCAACAAGACAATGGAACAATATCTGAGGTGCTTGACTACATCCCTGTTGTGCGATTGGGTGATGGCATTACCCATAGCAGAATTTGCTTATAACAACAGCATACACACGGCCCTGGGAATGACACCATTCTATTGTTCTATGGGATATCATCCAAGAGCCCTAGCAATCCAACCCACTGGGCACATGCCAGCCATTGACGATGCGTGTAAACGATTGGGTGATATCTGGGAAGTGGCTAGGGTCAGGTTACAGGAGGCCAAAGCAGCTATGAAAGTACAGGCGGATCGCCATAGGGTTTCGGCCCCTGCTTATAAGGTGGGCGATCAAGTGTGGTTGGTTTCACGTAACCTGAGGCTACAGGGGTCGCGCAAGCTACAGCCCCGGTACGTAGGCCCTTTTCAGATTGTGCAGGTAGTCAACCCCGTGGCAATGAAGTTGTTATTGCCATCTGATTATAAGATTCACCCAGTATTCCACACCTCATTGCTGAAGCCCTTTGTCCCATCGGATCAGGTCTTGCCCCCTCCCGCTCCGGTGGTGGTAGATGGAGAGGAGGAGTTTGAAGTTCAGGCCATTCTTGATTCTAGGAGACGGAGGGGTAGATTATATTACCTGGTAGATTGGAAGGGGTATGCTCCGGAGGACAGGACGTGGGAACCAGCTGGAGGGGTTCATGCACCCCGTTTAGTGAGGCTATTTGATAGACAACATCCCCGGAAGCCTAGACCTGTGGGGAGGATCATTGGGGGGGGGGGGTACTGTTAGGATTCGGTTCCCAGTCCTCTTTTGCTGACCATAGCCTTCACCATCACGTTACACGCTAGCAGTATAAAAAGGAGTCTTACCATAGGATCCTTGCTTGTTATTACAACCCTGTGGGTTCCTGCTCCTTTTGGTTCCTGTGAAAGCTGTTGGTCATTGCCGTTCCTCACGGGCTCGTGAGGAACTTTGAAATACTTGCCTTTTTCCCGTATCCCTTACCTTGATTCCCAGTGTGGATAAATCCCTGATCCTGATCCCTCTTGTTCCTTTGTTGTCACCCGCCCTGTGTTCCAGTAGTGAGTTAGTTAGTGTTCCAGTTCCCGTCCCCTTCCATCTCTTGTTAGAGATTATCCAACGACATCCAGGGGCTCCTGTTTGTTAGACACTATTTTTTGTGTCTTTTTTCCTTTGGACCCCGAGACTTGTTAATGATCTAGATCGGGCGCTAGCCGTTCGTTCTATCAGCTAGTCTTGTGGAGTTTATCCGCCTCGTTGTAGACGGATCTGATGTTGTGAGCTATATCCCGGCTGGGAATAGTTTTTACTCTCACTCGTGAAACGAGCATTATCGTTTCTCACTTGTTTTGGTTTTTATCACTTCTCACTCGTTTTTGAGATACAGGGGTTTTTTGTTCATGCACGTTCCTTTTTGCATGTTTTTTACCCTGTGCAATCCCGTCACGCCCAAACCTGAAACACCCAAGACATCTGTTTGTTGATTATCGTCTACTCCCCCTCGAAACAAAACCTGCATTTGTTAACGGTAAGTGTCAGTGTGGTGAACTGCGCAATATGGTCTTTGTTTGCTATAGCAGGATTGGGAACTGAAGATTATTGTGTGCTATCCCTTTTTTTGTTTCCCTGTTCATGCAGGTGCGGATGTGAGGAGGAGGGTGTTGTTTGAATCTTCGTTCTACAGGGGTGGAAGGTTTGGAGCCATTTGTTTCCACCCCCTTTTCTGGTTCAACGGTTAACTCATTTGTGCCATCTAGTGAGTGACCGGTGAGTCGGGGAAGTGGTTGGGACTTGCAACGTTCCTGCAGTGTGTGGGTTGGGCTGGAGCCTAACAGAATAACAAGCCCACGTTTTAATACACTGCCCGAACGAATGGATGTAGAAGGCGGAGCTACGGCAGGGACGGAAGTCCCTACCATGCTCGATGTTATGGGTGCCTTAGCTGCCTTACAGGCTCAGGTGCAGGACTTGAGACCGGAGAACGTAGGATTAAGGCAAGAACTGGGGGCGGTAAGAGCGCGGGAAACCGTGCAACCAACGGGACCGACACCTCTCATACACCCGGCCACGTTTCAGTATGGAGGGGCGGGACAGAGCAACCCTGGAGGTAGTACCCCGGTTGCGATCACTGTGTCGTCCCCTGTTCCTGTTCCCCTGGCTCAACCTGAACGATTCTATGGAGACAGTGGGAAATTTGGCATGTTCATGAATCAGTGCCAGTTACACTTTATGTGTAGGCCGGGGGCCTTTCCTGACGATGCGGCAAAAGTAGCCTTTACGCTTTCTTATTTGGCTGGTACTGCTGCCCAGTGGGCTATCCCCTTAGTGGAGGGTAAGGATCAGGTGTTGAGGGATTATGACGCCTTCAAGGAGCTGATGCGGGAGTTGTTTGCCAAACATGCATTCATGCAAGCCAGCGACTCAGAACTGCTGAAATTGCGACAGGGCAGACAGGATCTCCTCACGTATATAGCGACCTTCAACCGGTTGATCTCTGAGACACATTGGCCAGCCGATAAGCGGACCTCATTATTTTACCAGGGTCTTAATGACGACTTAAAGGATGTGGTATCACAAGTGGTAGATCCACCGGAGGAGTGTGCCGCATTCATTGACCTGGTGGTTAAATTGAACCATCGGCTATCGGAAAGACGTGGGGATCGTTTACGTTTTCAGGTGTCCCGCGGTAGCTTCATAAAACCTGAAGTTAAACAACCTCTCGGGGAAACAAAGCCTGAGCCCATGGAAATAGGGGGAGTAAGGGGTCCTTTGACCCCTGAAGAAAGGAAACGAAGAAGAGACAAGAATCTATGCCTCTATTGTGGACAGGGTGGCCACTTTGCGAGGGAATGTCCCGTCAAACCATCAGGGGCGGGTTACAGCAAAAAGGTGGCATATGTGCAGGTAGAAAGGTTGCCCCTCCCGGAGCATAAGATAGGGCAGTATGAGGTGTTGGGGGCGGTTGATCTGGCGCCTCGACATTTCGTCATCTCGGCTCAACTTCTATTAACTGCTCAGAATAGAGTGCCGGTATCGGTGCTGTTGGATTCGGGTGCCACCGGCAATTTCATTGACATCTCCCTAGCGGAAAAACTTGGTGTGCCCTGCCAGTATAAGAAACAACCGGAGCTGGTTCGAGCAATAGACGGAACCGAGTTGTCCTCTGGGTGCATCACTAGACAGACGATGCCGTTACGGTTGGTATGTGACAACGGCCACTCGGAGTGCATGGTGTTCGATTTAATTGATGCACCTTCCTTCGGGTTGGTCTTGGGGGTGCCTTGGCTCCAGGAGCACAATCCCAGGATTGACTGGGTGCGGCGTTGAGTCACTCTGGATTCGCATTATTGTTTGAAGAACTGCTATAGTGTGGCCAGTAAGAAGGTTCCTCCCTTGTATTGTGCGACCGTGGAGGAGAGTGGAGTTCCGAGGCAGTACAGGGATTATGCTGATGTCTTTGACAAAGGGTGTGCTCAGAGTTTACCCCCACATCGGTCTTTTGACTGTAGAATCGATCTAGTGGAGGGGGCTCCTTTGCCCTGTAGCCGTATATATGCCTTGTCTGAACCGGAGGAGAAGCATCTTAAAGACTATCTGGATGAGATGTTGGAACTAGGGTTCATCCGTCCTTCTTCTTCGCCCGTGTCTTCGGCAATCTTCTTCATACCAAAGAAGGAAGGCACCCTGAGGGCTTGCGTTGACTACCGGATGCTAAATAAGGCTACCATAAAGAACAGGTACCCTCTTCCACTTATCCCCGTGTTACTGGATCAACTCCGCAAGGCCACGGTGTTTACCAAACTGGACTTGCGTGGAGCCTACCATCTGATCCGTATATGCGACCCGGGGATGAGTGGAAAACGGCTTTTAAAACTAAACACGGGCTGTTTGAGTACTGTGTGATGCCGTTTGGCCTGTGCAATGCGCCAGCGGCATTCCAGTACTTCATTAATGAGGTCCTGAGTGAGTATCTGGATAGGACGGTAATTGTGTACTTGGATGATATCCTTATTTTCTCAGAGACCTGTGTAGAACACCATACACATGTACAGCAAGTGTTGCAGAAATTGCGGGAACATCGGCTTTACGCCAAACTTGAAAAGTGCCTATTTGATGCGGAGGAGGTGGAATTTTTGGTTTTTTTAATATCAGCCGAAGGAATACGGATGGACCCAAAAAAGATACAGGCAATTCTGGACTGGCCGGTACCAACTTCTGTTAAGCACATTCAGGTACTCTTAGGGTTCGCCAATTTTTATCGGCGTTTCATTGCTCGATTTTCAGATATAGTGGCGCCGATGACCCGGTTGTTGCGTAAGGATGTCCCATTTGTGTGGTCTCAGGAAGTGCAAGGAGCTTTTCGTATGTTATTGAAGACCTTTACAACGGCTCCGGTATTAGCCCATCCTGATCCAGCGTTTCCTTTCTTTGTGGAGACAGATGCGTCCGCGGGGGCAGTAGGAGGGGTGTTGTCCCAAAAGGAGGAGGGCACAGGCCATATGCATCCTATTGCGTATTTTTCGAAGACATTGTTACCTGCCGAACGCGATTACACGGTGGCGGAACGGGAGTTGTTAGCAGTGAAACTGTCGTTTGAAGAATGGCGTCACTATCTGTGGGGGGCCCGCCATCGAATCACGATTTACACGGATCATAAGAACTTGGAGTTTTTTAGATCGGCCAGGGCATTGACACCAAGACAGATGCGGTGGGTCTTGTTTTTTAATGAATATGATTTTATCATAACCTACAGACCCGCTGCACAGCAGATTAAATCGGATGCGCTGTCTAGGATACATATGGATCCGGAAGAAGGGAAAGTAGGAAAAGAAAGCAGACCAATGCTCGATAGCAGGAGG
Source organism: Lissotriton vulgaris (assembly GCF_964263255.1). Classification (NCBI taxonomy): domain Eukaryota; kingdom Metazoa; phylum Chordata; class Amphibia; order Caudata; family Salamandridae; genus Lissotriton; species Lissotriton vulgaris. The sequence goes on from NW_028251703.1 coordinate 356,528, forward strand.
ATTATGGGAGTGGCCTCGGTCGAAGAGTTTGCTACTAAGATAAAAGAGCTGTTGAAGCAAATGGACTTGGCCCCGTGGTTACAGCTATCGCAGGGGGTGCTCCGGGAGGGGTTGCTGTATCAGGGGGATAGGTTGTTTGTTCCACCCGAGTTGAGAGCAAAGGTGGTGGAGTGGTGTCACTCTTCCTCCTTGGTCGCACATCCAGGAATAGGGAAGACAAAGGAATTGTGCTTGAGGTGGTTTTGGTGGGAAAATGTGGCGCAGGATATTCAGAAATATGTGACAGCTTGTCCTGTCTGTGCCATCAATAAGCCCTCACATAGTAAGCCTTCCGGTTTATTACAGCCTTTGGTGATACCCCCTTCCCCTTGGCATACCATCAGCATGGATTTTGTCACGGATCTTCCCTTGGTGTCCGGCTTCACGGCCATTCTTGTGGTAGTGGATTTGTTCACCAAAATGGCCCACTTCATACCGCTTCGGAAGATACCCACAGCTAAGGAAATGGCCTTGGAGTTTATGTCTTCGATAGTGAGGTTACATGGGCTTCCTACAGCAGTCATCTCAGATAGGGGGGCGCAATTTGTATCCCATTTCTGGACGGAGCTCTGTCTGGTGCTTAAGATGGATATACGCTTGTCATCTGCGTACCATCCCCAGTCAGATGGGCAGACAGAGCGCACCAACCAGACAATGGAACAATATCTGAGGTGCTTGACTACATCCCTGTCGTGCGATTGGGTGATGGCATTACCCATAGCAGAATTTGCATATAACAACAGCATACACACGGCCCTGGGAATGACACCATTCTATTGTTCTATGGGATATCATCCAAGAGCCCTAGCAATCCAACCCACTGGGCACATGCCAGCCATTGACGATGCGTGTAAACGATTGGGTGATATCTGGGAAGTGGCTAGGGTCAGGTTACAGGAGGCCAAAGCAGCTATGAAAGTACAGGCGGATCGCTATAGGGTTTCGGCCCCTGCTTATAAGGTGGGCGATCAAGTGTGGTTGGTTTCACGTAACCTGAGGCTACAGGGGTAGCGCAAGCTACAGCCCCGGTACGTAGGCCCTTTTCTGATTGTGCAGGTAGTCAACCCCGTGGCAATGAAGTTGTTATTGCCATCTGATTATAAGATTCACCCAGTATTCCACACCTCATTGCTGAAGCCCTTTGTCCCATCGGATCAGGTCTTGCCCCCTCCCGCTCCGGTGGTGGTAGATGGAGAGGAGGAGTTTGAAGTTCAGGCCATTCTTGATTCTAGGAGACGGAGGGGTAGATTATATTACCTGGTAGATTGGAAGGGGTATGCTCCGGAGGACAGGACGTGGGAACCAGCTGGAGGGGTTCATGCGCCCCGTTTAGTGAGGCTATTTGATAGACAACATCCCCGGAAGCCTAGACCTGTGGGGAGGATCATTGGGGGGGGGTACTGTTAGGATTCGGTTCCCAGTCCTCTTTTGCTGACCATAGCCTTCACCATCACGTGACACGCCAGCAGTATAAAAAGGAGTCTTACCATAGGATCCTTGCTTGTTATTACAAACCTGTGGGTTCCTGCTCCTTTTGGTTCCTGTGAAAGCTGTTGGTCATTGCCGTTCCTCACGGGCTCGTGAGGAACTTTGAAATACTTGCCTTTTTCCCGTATCCCTTACCTTGATTCCCAGTGTGGATAAATCCCTGATCCTGATCCCTCTTGTTCCTTTGTTGTCACCCGCCCTGTGTTCCAGTAGTGAGTTAGTTAGTGTTCCAGTTCCTGTCCCCTTCCATCTCTTGTTAGAGATTATCCAACGACATCCAGGGGCTCCTGTTTGTTAGACACTATTTTTTGTGTCTTTTTTCCTTTGGACCCCGAGACTTGTTAATGATCTAGATCGGGCGCTAGCCGTTCGTTCTATCAGCTAGTCTTGTGGAGTTTATCCGCCTCGTTGTAGACGGATCTGATGTTGTGAGCTATATCCCGGCTGGGAATAGTTTTTACTCTCACTCGTGAAACGAGCATTATCGTTTCTCACTTGTTTTGGTTTTTATCACTTCTCACTCGTTTTTGAGATACAGGGGTTTTTTGTTCATGCACGTTCCTTTTTGCATGTTTTTTACCCTGTGCAATCCCGTCACGCCCAAACCTGAAACACCCAAGACATCTGTTTGTTGATTATCGTCTACTCCCCCTCGAAACAAAACCTGCATTTGTTAACGGTAAGTGTCAGTGTGGTGAACTGCGCAATATGGTCTTTGTTTGCTATAGCAGGATTGGGAACTGAAGATTATTGTGTGCTATCCCTTTTTTTGTTTCCCTGTTCATGCAGGTGCGGATGTGAGGAGGAGGGTGTTGTTTGAATCTTCGTTCTACAGGGGTGGAAGGTTTGGAGCCATTTGTTTCCACCCCCTTTTCTGGTTCAACGGTTAACTCATTTGTGCCATCTAGTGAGTGACCGGTGAGTCGGGGAAGTGGTTGGGACTTGCAACGTTCCTGCAGTGTGTGGGTTGGGCTGGAGCCTAACACCCGCCTGCATGTCAAGTGAGTCTGCGACATATAAGTCGCTGTAGAAGTTCCCAAAAGCCGCGGCGATGGCAACGTCGTCAGTGACAAGATCACCCTGACTGGACCGGATGGTTCTAATGCCCTGTCTTTGGCGCTGTTCCCGCAGTTTACTCGCCAAGAGTTTCCCGCAGCGGTCCCCCCCTGCGTAGTACGCGTGTCGGAGGCGGAGGGCTGCATATTCCGCCACATCCTGGTCTAGGGCTGCCAGCATCTTTCTCTCTGTACAAAGTTGGCGCCACGCCCGGGCCGCCCCGGGGCGTTGGTGCATTTGTTCCAACTCTGCCACCCGTTGAGCGATGTCTGCCCGCTTCTGTGCGCGTTCTCTATTATTAGCTGTGGCGATAGAGATGAATCCTCCCCGTAGTGTGGTAAATTAATTAATTAACCTGTCATAATTTCTATACATTAATAAGGATCATGCATATAATGAGAGGCAGAGTCCGTGGTGTCAGATTCAGAAGGGCTTTAATTCAGTAACTCGAGTTAATGGAGAATCGGGTTCCATCACCACTAGGGATCAGGAAGGATCGTCATCTAAATCTTAATTCACAGAACACATTATATATAGTTAAAACGTACATTGACTTGTATAGAGAAGGCGGAGCGCTCCAGGCGGAGCAGGTGAAAGAGAGAGATAAGAGCACATGGGCGTGAAAGAAGGCGTGTAAGAAGACGTACACGTGGGTGTTCACTTGATGAGTCATAGGTGTGTCATAGGTGGGTGGATACATGGAGGGGGTCTGCATGGTCAGCAGGAACCGTTACCCTACTTGTGCGCGCAAACTGGTCATGACGTGGAATTGACGTGTAACTAGGGGAAGCTGGGGGGAGCTGACTTTAGTGCTAGTAGAGGAGTCTTGGATGTCAGAACGACCTGCACCTCTGGCATTATCTGATATCTTGTGTTTGGAGGATGTATTGTCTGAAGTAAAGGTCGCTCGAGCAAAGGCTGCTCATCACTAAATGCTAGTGTGTGCATATATTTCTTCGTGCATTGCGGGGGCCATGGGCCTTCTATGGATGCGGGTTCAGTAAATCACTTGGATGGAGACAGAAAGGCTAGGCCCTATCTTCTGCAGGCGGAATATGTTTACCCCTTTTCGTTAGACAGGAATGTGTTTCTGTGGAGCAGAGCAGATAACTGTAGGCAAAATACTGTCTTGGCAGGCCAAGCTGGGCACCTCTCGGCTGAGCAGGAAGTAAGTGAGAGGTCAGGGATACATAACTAAACTGCAGCTTTCAGAGTGTCAGGAGGATTGGAGCCTGAATTCAGGTCCTGGCTCGGCTGAGACACAAAAACGAGTTCATCTCGACTTTTAAACGTGTACCATGTAAATGCATTGGCAACATAGGCCTTAGTTCAGAATTAATCGTTTCATTCATGGAGGGCCTGATAACTGACATGCTAACATTGGACGGAAATGCAGAGACATTATTATTACAGGCATGAGAAGGGAATTGCATGATGACATGGACATACATGGGGCATATGTGCATACATAGGGTGCGTGTAGGGGACACACTGTCCACGTAAAATTTCTATTTCCTCATTCCCTCCTTGTCCCCTACTGTGCCCTTCAGGACACATCTATATTCATGATACCATATATCTGGTCATACAGCATCATTTGCTCGTCTTTTTTCTTTTGTACACGTGGACGTGGACGGGGAATACAGGCAGTGGCACACAAGCCGCAAATCGCTGGGCCACATTGCAGACAGAGACAGTAACTGAATGTAACTAGTAGTATTATTCCTAGGAACGACAGTACTTTCCATCCCCAAGCTGATATTACACTCTAGAGCCAACCGGACCAAGTCCGTGTGCCTGGATTTTGGTGTATCTCGTGAGCTATCTTATGGAGTCTTGTTATTGCTGCGTATACGGATGGCGCGCAATTTGAATAAACACACAACAACTGGAGCCGATCACTCTACAAGCCCCGCCTCTATCTGCCAGGATGACGTCAAGAACAAGGCGGTTCTGAAGAACAACAAGTCTCATAGCAGACTGCTCCTCGGTCAAGTTTCCTAAGGCAGAAGTAGTCTCATTCACTACTGCTTCCAATGTTCTCGTTAACATGCGTATTAATTTACTGTTTTGGACGGGACCTATGAAGAAAAAGAATCCTTTATTGAAATCTGAATATTGCTCCCAAGCCGTCTCAGTCTGATCGACAACTGGGGATTCGGTCTCCCTCTTGTGTCTAACATGTACTAGTCGTGAGTCTCGATGATAATGGGATGGGGCTAGAAAAACAGGTGGCAGTAGGAACGCTATATAACACGTTCCACCCCAGTCTAAGGGCAGACGTACATAGGCTGTCTGACCGCAAACGAAATAGGAATGGCGGGAAGCTTTGAAAGTAGACTTTCCTTTATCATTAAACTCGACCACAGTATTACAATCACTGTGACCTAAATGCACTGAGCCTTTCTTTCTAACACATAATTCACCCTTTACTGGTAAGACTGTTATGAACGGTGAACCTATATTTGTCTCGGACTGGACATTCAGAATCATAATGTTAAGGGAAACATTTCCTAGTTCATACACTTCATTTTCTAGATCTGTTCCTTTCCTTTGGGGAAAACCATCTTTGTCTGGGAAACATGTCTTATTCATTACTATATTCAAATCTCCCCAAATCCATTCACTCTGGGAACCTGTGAACTTTCTGTCTTGTGATGATGACATTAGAGCAAACCATGCTCCGCACGAGCCATTGTGCGAGAACGGGAAAGGAAAGAGGGGCAGAACCCCCTTCATTTTCTGATAAGGTGGGAGTCGGCCACATACCCAGCAATTCGTTACATTGCTGGTCTGATGAGAATGGTGCAACATGCGAATAAAAGTATTGTTGCGCAGTGCTAGTCGGTATGACAGTTCATGGGGTGGCAGATCACTGAATGTGTGCTCTATAGTGTCGTTGAAGGAAGAATGTATATGTGAACCAAGAGGAGGAAAGAAAACATGTAGCGTCAAGCTTATACATATAATCGATATACTTAGAAAAAACATAATGATCAGAGTTACTATGCATCTGCTGCGTAAGTTTTTGCAGTATTTCTCTTTCTTATCTCTCTGTCTACTATTCGGGTCTACGATCTTATACATGTCAGGAACCTGTCTAACCGATTAACCACAGGGTGGACTTAAACAATTAAACGCTGTCTGACTTATTAGACCGTAGCTTTAACCTGTACTCCTGTTGTGGAGTCTTTTCTAGCAAAGGGAGTTTTGAGTCACTGGTTTCTGGGCAGTCCTTAGTTTCGATTACAGTTCCGTGTCCATGGAATCTTTTGACGTGTTGGGCATGGATCCAGCCCTTTCTTCCCTCGACCTTGACGGCGGTCCTCGTAAATTTAAAACTGCGTCCATTTAAACAGAATCCGAAGAGGTACTGGCTTTCTGGATGGATTGGAACACTGAAGAAGGCGTTCTTAAGATCGATTACAGTAAAGAACGTCGCTTCGGAATCAATTGCAGTCAATAATGAAGAAATGTCAGGGACCACTGGGTACTGGGGTATTATGCATTTGTTCAGTTCTCGGAGGTCAATCACTAGTCTGTAGACTGGTGGTGCATTCGGGTCAGTTCGTTTAAGAATAGGGATGACAGGTGAATTACATACATTTGAGTCAGTTTCTACTACCACTCCCTGTGCAATGAGTTCGTCAACAATTTTCAGTAATGCTACTACGGCATCAGGTGGTAACTTGTATTGTCGGATTCGTGGCAGTACAACTCCTGCTTTGAGATTGACACGGTGTGGCGTAATGTGCATGTAACCTACATCAGTCGGACCGTGTGCCCATAAATGCTGTGGTACATTCTGGAGTCTGGGATTAAAATCTTTCAATACATAATGTCCTTTAAAATCACGTAAAAACAATCGCACTCCTTCCGGAGAACAACAAATTACTGCTCCTAATTCTTTCAATGTCTTTATACCAAGCAAATTTTCTGGACATGACTTAGTAAGTAACAAGTCTGTAGTACGGGACAATGGACCGACTCCTAGGGAAACTGGCTTTGACACTTCGTTAACAATAGGCTTTCCTGAAAATCCCAGGGAAATATTCTGTGAGCCTGAGAGGGGTGCCCCTGGAACCTCGTCATGACTGATGGTAGTTCTGCTCGCCCCTGTGTCAATCAGAAATTTTCTGTCTTTTTCCAATACACGACTATGTACATAGGGACCCTCTTGATCTACAGGAACCTCAATAAGGGGCAAGCCAACCTCCCTCTCTAGGCTATTTCATGAGTACTGTTGATATTCTGGATAGTCTGACTGCGCGTACTGGTACATTTGTTGCGTGACATGTTGTGTGGCAGCTATTGGTTCCGGTACAGCTACTGTCTGTTGCGTGTTCTGTGGCGTTTGCGTGTTCTGTGGGGTGCTATTCTGTCTGGGAGGATGCGGTCTTTCTTTTGTCTTGCCTGTAGCTATATTGTGTTTCAGGACAGCACATTCATTTACATAGTGACCTGGTTGCTTGCAGTAATTACAGTTCCCTTTAACAGGTGCCGTGCCCTTTTTATTCCAATTAGCTGGTACTGATTGTGCAACTAGTACTTTCATTTTCGTATCTTTCATGCGTCTCTTTTCATGTTCCTGTTCCTCTCTAATTCTGTTCTGGTGGTATTGTAACATTTGCAACATTTGGGAAGGGCTATTTGCTTGCCAGGTACTCTCAACCTTCAGTACTCTATTCTTTTTTTTTTTTTTTAAATTTTTGAAGACCTTTATTGTGCACGTTGCAGAAGTACAAATACGGGCCTACAACCATCCGGCCGGCCACACAACTTATGAGCACAGGTGTCTACATTACGATCTTCCGGCGGCAACAAATATTACGACAGCAATCGGTCACCGTTACACTGGAAGGAGCATGCCGCCAGGGAGAAGGAGCAATAAGGTCAAATTTTAAAGTTTTGATGGAAGAAAAGTCAGTGAAGGATAAATAGGAAGGAGATCCGAGTCCGTACATGAAGTTCACATGAATAGGCGACAATAAAAATAGCGAGCAGTTACGTGAATCTTTTTGGCAAAGCGGCAAGCAATAAGAAAACAAAGCGGTCAACAGGAGCCATACTCGTGCCACTTACAGTGCCGCCCACTCCCCACCATCCCCTAACACAGACCCAGAGAGGAAGACAGCTTGAGAAGGCAAAAGAAATAAAGAAAAGGCCCATAGAACTAAAAACAAAAATTAAATCTACCCCCCCACCCTGCACCAACGCGGAGGCTACGGCCTACCCCCCCCGACAATGTGCCTGTCGCCCCATAAAGAACCCGAAATGTAGTCAAGGAGAAGAAGAAGAAAGGAAAAAGGAAAGATAATACAGATGTCACCGCAGAGTATAGAGAGTGAGAAAAGGCCATCCTAATCTACAACCCCCAATAACTACAAGTGAGACGGGAGGAGGAGCCCATCAGAACATTCCCGGTGCCCCAGTCAGAAACACAGTCCCCACACAATTTTCGGCTGTTGAGAGCCAGTCATTAGCGCAAAAGCAGTTCGGGAAAAACATTGAAACATGTGCGACTTCAAAAGGAATGTACGATTTCCAACCCCGGACCCATCAGCCCAGCAGCCGACAACACATGGAGAACCTAGCCCCGATCCTACCCCAGACAAACCCAAGAAACAGAGCGCACGAGAAGTACCCGCCCCCACCAGGACAAAGAACCATCATGGCCGCACTGCGACTTAGCCCTGGCCAGAACGCGGATATACCCCCAGACTCGCCCCCCAAAAGAGGCCCGCCCACCACAAGGCAAAGAAGCAAAATAGCAGGAGGGAGGAGGAGGTCATCAGCAAGAAAGCACAAAATGGCCGCAATGAGTCATCAAGGAGTTCCACAGAGTTAACAAAATGTACCATGATCCCACCAAAGGCACCCGTTGTGACATGCAGGATAGAAAAGAGGCTCAGTGCAATAGGAATAGGCAGCTGCAACGGTCCAGGCAGGTCTCGAGACACACACGACAGGGAATCCAGCCACAATGTTGCATACTGCGTCGGGGGGGGAAACAAAGTGTCCCATGTAGAATCTTCAAGCCAGGGATCTCGAGCAGCAACGGGAGACACAGCGGACTCTGACAGGCAGCAGGCGAGGGAAGGCGCAGGCTCCCGACACGGTGCAGGCAGCGACAGACGGCAACCTGGAGGCTCCAGTTCAGTAGTGCACCGTCCCGACCCAGACACCAATTGGTCCAGCTGGACCCCCAATTCCAGGCAGCCGCGTCGGATGTCCGAGCGGAGATCATGCAGGGCCGACAAAACGGTTGCAAGCGAGGGTTCAAGCTGTTGCCCCCAGGTCCTAATTCTCCGGGGGGTATCTCGAGTCTCAGGTACACCCACCGACAGGGCGGCACCGGTAGCTGGCATGGGCGAGCGCCCCTCACCACAAAGCCTGGTGGCGCACTCCGCCATTATGTGCAGATGGAACCAGCAGTCGCCGATAAAAGGAGAGCACTGGCGCCCCTCCCTCGTAGCTACTAACCGGGAGCCGTGCACCGTGTCCAAAATGCACTCCGCTCGATGTAGGCGACCCTCTGCGTCCGCGGGCGGCGAGGCACGGGGTCCGCGGGCAAAGCGTGACCCAAGATGGCCGGACAGTCTCCTCCCGTACTCGCCGTCCCCAACAAGGGCTCCGCCGCGCCGGAGTCCAACAGTTTCCGCAAGCCCAGTCCTCTCGCCGCCTACCTCACTCCGTCTCAGGCGATCGAGCTCGAGAAGCGCCGCTCAGGGTTCACTCTGGTTCCGCCACTGCCAGCGCCGGCTGAACGCACCAGCCGGCAGCAAGTCCCCGGAGCACGGCAGGAGGAGTCCTCGTCCGTGGGGTCCAGGGTCATGAGGCAAATAACTTCGGCTGCCGGGCGAATCGCGGGCCCGGGAGAGCAACGCCGAGATCAGCACCGATTCGCACACCGTCCACCTTCAAGTATGCCAGGATTGAAGTGCAGGATTGTAGCAAGGCAGAAAAAGACTAGCGGAGCCGGGAGCCTACAGGTCCGCTCCGGTCGCCATCTTGGCTCCTCCCCCCCAGTACTCTATTCTTGATCGGGGGTAAGGAATTCTCTACTAATTTGCTCACAAAAAGATGTGGATACGATTCACTATTTGGCTTAAGGCCACTATTAATAGTAAAACATTTTTCGAATCTAGAATAAAAATCACTGGTGTCTTCTTCTTGTTTCTGTTTACAGGCTGAAATAGCATCCCAATCTTCCTTTTTAGTAACTAATAATCTCGGCAGGACCTGTATTAAGAGTTCAGGTAGTGCTTTGGCTTTGTCCCCGAGACCAACACCAGGGCCCCGGACTTTATCCTCATCTTCCAATTCTGTCCAATTTATCTTTTTCTCTCCCACCTCCCAGTCTTTCTCTTTAAGCTTTTCGTAAATGCCTGCTGGTAACAGTACTTTCAATAATTTAATGATGTCAGCGTATGTGTAATTCCCTATGCGGAGAATGTCTTTTAATTCACGGTGGAATCCCCCCGGGTCTTTATCATGGCAGGGCAGCAACTTTTTTATTTCTAGTATTTCTATTTTCGTCAAGGGTGTGTAAACATATACTCGTTGAAGCTCATTCGCTGTATTTCTAACGGGATGCACCTCTCGTAGGGGGTTCTGTCTGTCTATGTGTAAGATCTTTCTGTCGTGGTGTGGGGCAGGAATCATGTTCGTTGTAAGAAAAGTCAAGTACTTATGTCGTTGGTCTAGAATGACATTAATTAATTCGGTACCTAGGCCTATCCATCTCTCTAGGAGTATATCGTCCAGTAATTTATACAAGGGACCGGGATCAGAATGTTGACTCTCGTACAACGTGATCAGATGTTGAACCATGTAAATACCAGCTAAACGCTGTTCTTCCGGAGGAAGGCTCAGAAAGGTTTGCGCCACTACGTCATCATTATATATATTAGAATTACACGCCCATTGAACGGCTGACCGGGCTAGTTCCTGTTCATGCATAGTATGGGGTCTACCGCCCCCGCCCCCTACTCGTCTTCTCAGTGCATTCTCAGTAGCTTGGAATAGGTGTTCGAGAGAATATCTTTCTGGTATGGGAGGTCCATGTTTGCTGTAATCGAGGCCCTTGGGCCTGTCAAACTGTCTTGCTCTACCTACGTAATTCAATTTATCCACTTCCTCTGTTTCGTGCTCAGCATCATCTGATGCTAAGTCGTCCTCTTTCTCGTCTGACTCTTTCCTGTGTAAGTTTAGAATCTCTTTACGTATTTTTCTGTACATGCATTCTACCTTTCCCACTGTATCATGTTTACCGGCAGCTATGTTGTCCCTCCAATCAATCATACCTTTAGTCACTCCTTTATTTGGCTGGTCTTGTTCCCTGATCAGACAATTAATCAAAAAACGTAAAATTGCGCGTTGAACCTCCGCCTTTCTTTGTTCCATGGCCTCATGTATACTCTCTGGTCCCTCCCCCGTTCTAATGAAATGGTATATTTTGTCTAAATTGTCCTTCATGCCTGGTAATGTGATCAGATATTCTGCAGCTCGTCTTAATCGTAGTGAGTACATGAGCATTGGGCCCACACCTGGTACTGGATCGTATATACAATGTGAAATCGTTACATTTAGTTTAGAGGGTGATGCTGTCAGTTGTAGCGTTCGTTGTAATGCTAGTTCTTGCAGTGCTCGTGATGGTGGCGGTGTTTGCGGTATATTTGTGGGCCCCCCTCCCACTGCCCCTTGGCCTGAGTCGTCTTTCACTGTTGGTGGAGGCCGCGATTGTGTAAACTGATCCTGTGATGTGGGCGGAGGGAGAAAAGGATTGTTGCCAGACACGACAGGAGGAGGAGGAGGAGGAAAACCTGCATTAACATAATCCGGAGCGGCCTCTTCTAAATAGGAGGAAAGGAAAGCCTCAGCTTCTGTCTGTTTATGCCTACGTACTTTCGTCGGGATCAGTGGTGGCGGCAAATTACTGGGTACTTCCGGGGTCACTTTAGCTAGTCCTTCAGCGAGGACGGGATACATGCCTTTGATAAGGGCATTTCTTTCTCTATCTACTTGTTCTGCCTTGACCCGTTCCCCCTCTTCCTTTAGTTCTTTTTCTCGGGCTTTTTCTGCTGCTTCTTTACTTCTCTCTGCTCTGTGGAATTCTTTCTCTGCTCTCCTATGCGCTTCTTTACGCCATAACTCAATGGCATCTTTCTGGGACTGTCTAGCTTTCTTTTTCCATAGTGCTTCCTCTACTCTCATAATGCAATCAGCATCCCATGTTCCTGAGGCAGGCCATCTATATTTCTCTTCCAGATCCTTCGTGTAATCTACCCATAAGTCTAAAAACAGTATGGCATCTAACCCATGCTTTTGATACATGAAATGGCCAGGAGTGTCTCTAGGCGGGACGGGGACTGCCTCTTCGAGTATCCCTTTCCTGGTCCCTATCTGACGTAATTTCGAAAACAGTGGCATGTTGGAACTAACTTGAACGAAAACACAATATGCACAAGAATATACTGGAAACAACCATTCACACTACAACATTAAAACATTAAAAACAGATACATCCTAACTAGTACATAGAAAAAACATGATCCTGAAAAAACTGTTCACTTTATGCACTGCAAAACAGTACAACCATACCGGTCTCATAAAGAGACACGTCTTTACCGCGTCCACCGAAATGGACACGTCTCTACCGCGTCTGTGTACCCAGACCCGTCTTTACCGGGCTCAAATAAATGAACCCGTCTCTATGCGTTCCCAATAACGGTACTCACCGGGAAGCAGAACCGAAGGCCTCGGAAACTCGATACTGCGTGACTGCTACTGCTGCTTGTGATTCTGATGCTGCGCATGCGCCTCGGAACAGGTGGGCCTCGTGATACCTCGGACCTTGCTCTCTCGGCTTGGGCTCTGGTCGGGATGGTCCGCAATCCTCACCGCCTCGTGTGGATGACTGGTCGCAGTCTCCGTCTCCTCCGTGGGCCTGAGGGAGTAGGCAGGAAGTCCCGCTGTCGTGTACACTTGAAGTCCGTCACGGCTGTAGAAGGGGGCAGGGGGCTGGACCTACATCGCCGGCGCGTGGGGAAGGGAACTTGTTCCTATTCGGGCGCCAGATTAATGTGGTAAATTAATTAATTACCCTGTCATAATTTCTATACATTAATAAGGATCATGCATATAATGAGAGGCAGAGTCCGTGGTGTCCGATTCAGAAGGGCTTTAATTCAGTAACTCGAGTTAATGGAGAATCGGGTTCCATCACCACTAGGGATCAGGAAGGATCGTCATCTAAATCTTAATTCACAGAACACATTATATATAGTTAAAACGTACATTGACTTGTATAGAGAAGGCGGAGCGCTCCAGGCGGAGCGCTCCAGGCGGAGCAGGTGAAAGATGGAGATAAGAGCACATGGGCGTGAAAGAAGGCGTGTAAGAAGACGTACACGTGGGTGTTCACTTGATGAGTCATAGGTGTGTCATAGGTGGGTGGATACATGGAGGGGGTCTGCATGGTCAGCAGGAACCATTACCCTACTTGTGCGCGCAAACTGGTCATGACGTGGAATTGACGTGTAACTAGGAGAAGCTGGGGGGAGCTGACTTTAGTGCTAGTAGAGGAGTCTTGGATGTCAGAACGACCTGCACCTCTGGCATTATCTGATATCTTGTGTTTGGAGGATGTATTGTCTGAAGTAAAGGTCGCTCGAGCAAAGGCTGCTCATCACTAAATGCTAGTGTGTGCATATATTTCTTCTTGCATTGCGGGGGCCATGGGCCTTCTATGGATGCGGGTTCAGTAAATCACTTGGTTGGAGACAGAAAGGCTAGGCCCTATCTTCTGCAGGCGGAATATGTTTACCCCTTTTCGTTAGACAGGAATGTGTTTCTGTGGAGCAGAGCAGATAACTGTAGGCAAAATACTGTCTTGGCAGGCCAAGCTGGGCACCTCTCGGCTGAGCAGGAAGTAAGTGAGAGGTCAGGGATACATAACTAAACTGCAGATTTCAGAGTGTCAGGAGGCTTGGAGCCTGAATTCAGGTCCTGGCTCGGCTGAGCCACAAAAACGAGTTCATCTCGACTTTTAAACGTGTACCATGTAAATGCATTGGCAACATAGGCCTTAGTTCAGAATTAATCGTTTCATTCATGGAGGGCCTGATAACTGACATGCTAACATTGGACGGAAATGCAGAGACATTATTATTACAGGCATGAGAAGGGAATTGCATGATGACATGGACATACATGGGGCATATGTGCATACATAGGGTGCGTGTAGGGGACACACTGTCCACGTAAAATTTCTATTTCCTCAGTAGGACCGCCTTGAGTGCAGCCCACTTTGTGGCCTTCGTAGTGTCTGCATTGGCGTTATGAACAAGAAACTGAGTGATGGCGGTTTTAATCCGCTCCACTGTGGCGGGGCTCTGGAGCAGGGTGTCTCGTAGGCGCCAATGACGCTGTGGGTCAGGCATGGGTGCGAAGAGGAAGGAGGCCATCACCGGAAAGTGATCCGACAGGGAGGTCGGGAGGATGTCAACATCTTGCGCGCGGGGCACCAGCTCGGAGGAGCACAGAAAGTAATCGAGCCGTGCGTAAGTTTTGTGGGCAGCTGAGTAGTAGGTATATGCTGTGGCTTGTGGGTGGAGGTGCCTCCATAGATCAACAAGACCCAGGTCAGCGAGGTGTGTGTGGGCTGTCTTTGAGAGTGCCCCCACCTGACCATAACGTTGTCCGGAGCGATCAGTTGTGTGTGAAAAACTAGGTTGAGATCGCCCGCTAGCAGCAGGTGTGGCTGGGTGTTCGCTGTAGCCGACTCTAATGCTGTGTGTAGGAATTTCTCTTGCCCCTCGTTGGGTGCATTTATCGTGCCCACAAAGAGTGTCTGACCTGCAATGAGAAAGCGGTGTACCAGCATCCTGCCCTTGATTTCCGCCTTTCTGCAAAACCCCCCCCTCGAAGGATCTGGACACCAGGATCGCCACTCCCGCCACTTTCTTAGTCGCTGACAAGAAAAACTGCAGGGGAAGGATCGGGACTTAAGTCGGTGATGGTCTTTGGGAAATAAATGCGTCTCCTGTAGGAGGCAAATATCTGCCGCAGAGTGCTCCAGAAGGGAAAGTATCGCTCGTCGTTTGATTGGGTTATTAAGGCCCCTCATATTAAGAGAGAGGGTATTCAGTGGGTGTGACATCTTAAGTGGGTAGCTGGGATGGCGACGCACTGCACCGGGATTGCAGTGACCAAAGAAACTCAAAAACCCCCGTGGACAAGGAGGACCCCCCCTCCCCGCCTGAGCCCCAACACCCCAACCATCCCATCCCCCCGCACCCCAACCACCCTCGCCGCCCGCCATCCCTCTCACCCCACTTGAACTGTTCCCAACAAGGCTCCCCCCTCCCATACCCCATCCCAACTTCCCCCAAGCCCTCATAAAAGGATGTAGTCCCAGGCCTGCCCTCTGGAGGTGCAGGCTGTGGAGAGTACCTGCGTGGACGTCCAGCCACTTCGCCTTTTCGGGACCCCCCCCTTTCCCCGGACCACTTCGTTGAATCATGCTAATGTGTTCTCCCCGGGAGATCAATCATCATTCTAGGCCTCCTGGATGGCATTGGCTCTCTCCGACTGGATAGGGCTTGCATCAGGTTTCGAGTGTTCTGCAGATGAACGCCGTCTCCTCACTTGTTGCCAGCCATCCCTGGGTGTACATCGGGGTGATCTCAATAGAGTCTCTTCTTCATCGTGTGTCAGGCCAAGCACTGAGCATGTATCCTGAAACGACCGAAGTTGGTGCAGGGTTCCATTTAAATATCAGCCGGAATGGGTGGCCCCAAGCATATTGTACCTCCTTGCTTCTGAGAAAGTCTGTTGCAGGTTTAAAGGCTTTGCTTTGTTGCAGCGTGATTGAGGAAAGTTCCTGAAAGAGGGTCATTGGGTGGCCTCGGAACTGCAAGGATTGCTGTTTGCGTGCTTCCTTGAAGATGCGCTCCTTAAGCGGGTAGCCCGGTAGGAAAGCTAGGATGTCGGGGGGTGGCTCAAGGGCCCGCCTCGCCAGCCCCACCCTATGTGCCCTCTCGATTCTGATGGGGAATTCCGCCGGTTCCCCGAGGATGTCCCGGAATAGGGCCTGCAGATACGCCTCCATGTCCGTGCCCTCTTCTTTGGGTGCTGAAGGACTGGGTTCTTTAAGACCCAGCGGTGCCAGGGCACAACACCTGAAACCTTCGCGGGTAACCTGCTCCGGCGTACGAATGACAGAGACACGGGACACTTCCTTCGACGTCAAAGATTCAAGGTTTTATTTGCTGCAGGGAACACAGAGATCACGACAAGTACACCACGTGCAACTTGGGGAGACTGCTTCAAATTGGTTCTGTGGATCGCTCCTTTTATACAGTTTTTACCCATAGGATAACATTGAACACAAAAGTTTACAACCCGGTTCCCATCATTATCCCCCAGAGGGGTCGCTTTGGTCACTTTGAAACACATGAGTTCCGGAACATAAGTGCGGAAACATTTGGCGGTTCCCAACTGTAAAAACCATCTTCCCACTATTAGTGAATTCCAATCAGCAGTAAAACAGATCGAAATAGGAACAAAGACAGGTGCAGAGGGGGCGTGGCTTGGGCGCCGATGGCGATGGTCGCCTGAGAGCTCGGCTCCGGGACTAAGCCCGAAATTATCCTGAACATCGGAGGCTGAGGGGCGCCCCAGACCCCGCATTCGGTTGAGCGAGGCGACGACACCCTGCCGGGGGCCTTGGTGGAGTTTGGACGGGGGTGGCTTCGAAGAAATGCCGAAGTTTGCGGAGTTGCGGAGTGCGACCCAACATGGCGCCCGGACAACTTTGTCCCGTTGATCGAAACTACGGAGTTGAAGTGGTCTCGCGGGTGTCGACTGGCACCCGGCTTCACCATCCTCAGTTGTTTTAGACATTGGACATTGGCAGGCTCGGACCTTCTACAACGGGTTCATACTCAATTAGACGACCGGGCGGGTGCCCACGCACTAGAGGGCACCGGGCGCGGGTGCCCTCTGTTCCAGGCGGTGGTCTGCACCGCGACTCCGCGACTAGATACGATTTCCTGGCCAGCCCAACTACATGGGTGGCGCGACACTCTGGCGCCACAGATCAACCGAGGGAGTTGGTGGCCCTCGCCCCGGAGCTATAGTGGGTGAACGGGCCTGCCCGACTCGGCGACGGTTGTCTCCGCCCCCTTATCGGTGCCCTCGGACGCCGTGGCGGTGGCGTGAGCCGAAGCGGCGGAGTCTTCACGGGCTCTGGAGACGGAGATCGCCCATACCCGACTTGAGAACGAACTCCCGGGAAGGTCGTGCTGGACACCTGTACACGGAGACGCCTACTCCGGGACCCTCACGGAGAGCCCCTGGCAGCATGGGGAAACCTAAAGGAGCCAAGGGATCCAGCCAGACCGCCTCAGACTCTGAAGCCCAGGACAAGGAAGAGCATGGAGACCCTAAAAGACCTGGTGGCGCACCACTCCAGCAACAATTCGACCGTGTACTGGAAGCGATAGAGGCAACTCGGTCGGCCCTCCAACAGGACATTGCCCAGGTGGCGACGGGCCTGGGCCTCCTTAGGGCAGACCATGGTAAACTCTCGGACCGGGTCAAGGAGGTGGAGGGCACGGTGAAGACTTTAGAACCGGCGCAGAGAACCCTGGCTGCGACGATAAAGGATGCCATGTCCCGAATTGAGACCCTCGAACGGAGGGCGGAGGATGCGGAAGGCCGCAACAGGAGGAATAACATTCGGGTGGTGGGCCTGCCGGAAAAAATCGAGGATGGCGATATGGTGCGATACTTGGAGACCTGGCTCCGAGACACGGTGGTCCCAGAGGGCCTGTCCTCATTTTACACTCTAGAACGGGCCCAAGGAGTCCCAGCACCGCCCCCACAGCAGGGACGAGCCCCAAGGCCGGTGGTGGCACGGTTGCTACATTTCCGGGACAGAGATCTGATCCTAAATGCCGCCAGGCACAATGGCCCGTTCCAGGTTGCAAACAGTCAGGTGAATATCTTCCCTGACTACACCTACGAGACGCAGCGCAAGCGGTTCTCCTTCCTGGCGGTTAAGCGTGAACTCAGGAGTGAGGGCATCCAATATTCACTCCTATTTCCCGCAAGGCTCCGCGTCATTGTCGACGACAAAACCCAGTTCTTCGACACCCCAGAGGAGGTCTGTGACTGGCTCGAACTGTACCGGACAGGGAAAGATGGTTATAGCGCCTCGACCCATCAGGCGGAGGAGCCGGAACAAAGGAGGCGATCTAAGAGGGTCAGGAACCGCCGCGGCCGCACGGGAGGGCCCTCGACTGCGGAGACATCATCGGAGCGGAGGGGAGTGTTGGAAGTTCTGTCGGAACTGTCGGGAGCAAGAGGCGAAGTCATCGAGGAGGAGGAAGAAAACCCGGGTGCTCAGGGGGCACCATCGGACTCGGAAGATTCAGTGGCAGACAGTACCCATACACCGGTGATCACACCGAAATCGGTGGAGGACCTTTTGGACGGACAAGGGTAACGGGATATGCTGCCTTGTTTTGGGTGGGGGCCCGGCAGGGGGGAGGCGGTTGCCGTTCTTTATTGCTGACAACGAAGGAGGGAGGGTTGGGGGGCTTCTGCTCTTGCCCCGGAAGGGTTTGACACCGGAGGGGGCTTACTATAGTCCTGGTAGCCTGGGCGACGAGGGCCCACTGCCTCCGCTCAGCCCGCTCCTGGCCCATAAGGCCTTCCTACGGTGGCGACCGTAGGACTAGTGGGGATTTTGGGGTTGATCTCCGTAGAGGTTTGGATGGGATCTAGATGGTGCAGTTTGGGTCCTGTTCTGGGGTGGTTGGGGGGGGGGGGGTTTGTTGGTTTTTGGGTGGTTTGGTTCTGGTTGTGGAAAATGGCCGCCGTCAGCGCTGGGAGGATTGATGCTTTTTCTTTGTGGAGACCCGAACGGGGAGACTGTGCAAGAACACTTTGGGACAATGGCTGATGTTGCTAACTTGAAATGTATTACTTGGAACGTGAGGGGGCTTCACACTATGTCCAGGCGTCACAAGGTCCATGCTTATTTAGTGCGTAGGGGAGTGCAAATGGCGCTGCTGCAGGAAACGCATCTGAACAAGGCGGAAGGGGCGGCGCTTCAGCGTAGGTGGCGAGGGCAGGTCTTTTCCACGGCGTACTCTGCTTATGCCAGGGGGGCGCTAATATGGATTAGGGCAGGAGTCCCCTTCCAGGTCACGAGGACAGTGTTGGACCCAGAGGGGCGTTTCGTGGCCATCTCAGGCACGCTAGGGGGGAGGGACCTGAGCGTTTGCTGTGTGTATGCTCCTAATGTGGACCAGACTGCCTTCCTTTCCAGGTTATCGGGCTCGCTGGCCCACTTTTTCGCCGGGCCCCTCCTGCTGGGGGGAGACTTTAACTCTGTAGTGGATGTAGACATAGACCGCTCGCATCCCCCGCTCCCCGATTCCCCGGTCCGGCGGACGGCTAAGGGTCGTCAAGATTGGCAGACCCGCTGGGGTTTGACGGACATTTGGAGGGCGCATCACCCCGCGTCTAGAGATTATTCATACTTTTCGAGCCTTCATGAGCTGCATGTCAGACTAGATGGCTTTCTTGGTTCGTCCGAATTAGTTTCGGCAGCGGTCCGATCGGAGTACTTATCGCGGACCATCTCGGACCATAACCCCCTCCTACTGGACATTCGCTGGTTCCCTGGGACGCCGGCAGTACCCACCTGGAAGATGCGCCCCGAGATCCTCGAGGACAGTGTCTTCAAGGCGGACCTAGGGGAGAGAATCACGGATTATTTTGCGTCCAACGGCGGCTCCGCGAGTACTAGGGCGTTCGAATGGGACGCTTTCAAGGTGGTGGTGAGGGGCTACTGTATCTCTAAGAAGGTGGGCATGCGGCGTGTTATCCTGGCTGACTTAGACACAGCGGACCGAGCACTCCGCGAGCTCGAAATTAGCCGCCCCGGACACCCAGAATTGCAAACACAAACGGTAGAGGCGAGGGAGAAGGTAGCGGTGGAGGTCGAACGGCTCCGCTGTTTCGATTATAAGGCCTATACGGTCCGGTCTATTGCGGAGGGCGACAGGTCGAGCGCGTTACTGGCGTGGTTGGCCAACCCTACGCGCCAGTCCCAAACGACGACAAAAATGCGTGGGGCGGATGGGACCGAGGTGTGCACCCAACCGGAGATTCTTAGTTGCTTCCGGCATTACTACGAAAGTTTATACCGCACGTGACCCAGACCGGCTTGATAACTATCTTAGCCCACTGGAACTCCGCACAGTAGGACAGGAAGTGGCGGAAACCCTGGGTTCTGACATCGACTTGGGGGAGATCCGCGGGGCCATCAAACGGATGGCGAGGAACAAGACCCCGGGCCTAGATGGCCTTCCGGTGGAGTTCTATGCAGCTTACGCTGACCTCTTGGCCCCTCGATTACTGGTGGTCTACAGGGAGGCGAAGAGGTTGGGTCGTCTCCCTGGCTCGATGTGTGAGGCGTTGGTGGTTCCTCTCCTCAAACCAGGCCGAGACTCGTCTGACCCGGGGTCCTACCGTCCCCTTTCAATGCTGACGGTGGACTACAAAATATTGAGCAGCATCTTGGCCTCGAGGCTGCTGGGACATATGAGTTCCCTAGTGCATGAAGACCAAGCCGGTTTCATCCCGCGGCGGAATACGACTATGAACATCCGAAGGTTGTTCCGCTTGCTTGGGGAACCATTCGTGGATGCCCCGTCCCCGGTAGTCTTGTCGGTGGACCTGGAGAAGGCTTTTGATAGCCTGGAGTGGGACTACCTATGCACGGTATTACGGAAATTCGGCCTCGGGGAGGGATTTGTCAAATGGACAGCAGTCCTCTACGCTTCCGCTTCGGCCAGGGTTAGATCGGGCCCTTTGATTTCATCGCGATATCCGGTGGAGCGTGGCACGCGGCAGGGGTGCTCCTTATCCCCGCTTCTTTTTGCACTAGCGGTAGAGCCACTAGCGATGCATCTTCGCTCGGGAGCCCACTATACGGGCTTATGGACAGCGGCGGGCCCGCATTACGTCTCGCTCTATGCGGACGACCTGTTGCTCTTCCTGGAGGATCCGGTCGACGCGTTGCGGGAAGCGGAATTAGCGCTAACGGAGTTCGGAGCGGTCTCAGGCCTCCAAGTGAATTGGTCTAAGACCTGCCTCTTCCCGATGCGTAGGGGTACCCCCACTCCTGCGCTAAGTAAGGAGATCAGATGGGAGCCCGACTGCTTTAAATACCTTGGGGTATTTGTGTACCACGACCAACCCGACCTCCTAGATGGAAACATTGCCCGTTGCATGCGAGCACTCCGAGGTAGCATGGACTTTTGGGCCACGCTGCCGCTCTCCGTGGCGGGACGCATCGCCCTGCTCAAAATGGTGGCGCTCCCCCGTGGTGCCGATCTGGGTCCCACCGGCCACGTTTCGTCGCTTGCGTTCTATGGTGGTCGGGTTCCTTTGGGGAACGGGCCGGCGGCGGGTGGCCCTCAATACCCTGATGAGGCCGAGGGACGAGGGGGGGCTCGCTGTGCCGTACTTCGAGAAGTATTACCTAGCGGCGCAGCTCCAGACCTACACCCAGGAGATAGCCAGGGAGTTCAGAGGCCCGGAGGACGGTAGAGGGACGGGTATGGCCAGGCACGTCCTCTCCTTTATCGTGCTGCGACAGCGCTTAGTCCTACGGGACCTGTCGATGGAGGAGCGGACTATCCGACTCTGTTGGAATCGGGCTCATACCAGAGGTCGCCTACGGACGCCATATGCGCCTGAAATACCATTGGGGATGCTGACGGCCCTCCCCCACGGAGGAGATTGGTCACGACTGGCGGACTGGGAGGATTCCGGTTTACAGCTCGTCGGGGACCTGTACGAGGACGGAGCGCTCCTGTCCTTTCAGGATCTCATTGACCGCTTTGGGATCCCCCGGGGCGACTTTCTGCTGCACTCGGCCATTGTGCGAGCGATCCAGGCGCACTGGCAAAACGGGCTAGAGGAACCTCAATTGTCTCAGGTGTGCCAGTACGTAATGATGTCGGCGGGCACGGTGAAGGCGGTCACTTGCCTCTACGGCAGGTTGATTGCCGAGGGGTTGGTTCCTCTCGCCACACTGAAGTCCCGCTGGGAAGAGGACATTGGTAGGGAGATCCCGGAGACGACCTGGTCCCAGCTGGTGAGGCGTGCCTGGAAGGGTACACGTGGCGCCCGTTTCCAACTGGTCCACTATTATGTTCTCCATAGAGCGTACCTGACCCCGGTAAAGATCAGGCGTTATTTTGCCACGGCTTCGGCGGAATGCCCTAGGTGCCCGGCTCAGGAGGCGGACCTCCTACACATGCTATGGGCCTGTCCAGGACTGACGTCCTACTGGCAGGAGGTGGCGACGACTTTGGAAGAGGTGACGGGGAGGCACTTATCATTCGATGTGGCGGTAGGGCTCTTGCACTGGTTCCCCCATACCCCCCGGAATAAAATCACCAGTAAATTTATCGACCTGGGGCTCCTACTTGCTAAGCGAGAGGTGACCAGGAACTGGAAGGCACGAGCTGGTCCTACAGGCAGCAGATGGCACAGTGAGCTTTTGAAATGGGCGGCGGGTGAGAGCGCGCTGCGATATCAGTTGGCTTGGAGGCAGGGCAATGAGAAGGCGCAGGAGGCCGCGTTAGAATGGGAAACGCTGGTGCAGGCCCTCAGAGATTATTGTACCCCCAGCGACTCCGGAAGTGAAGAAGCAACTCGACCCGAGTCCCGTTAAACATTAGCATTGACAGCACTATTACCTTCCCCGTGGGTCAAGCAGTGGATTCTATGTTGATGAGCTCCCTGGCGCTGATGGTGGGGGGGGGGGAGGGGGGGGTTTCACAGTAATTGGGAATTTTGAGGGGGGGGTTTCTTTTTGAGGTTTTGGGTTTGTTTAGAAAAGCAGATGACGGACAGTGTGTTATCCGGACCAGCTCCAGCATCCTACTGACCCCAGCTGCATTTGCCGCCCAACCCCAGGGATATGGGCTGATTGGCTGTATAGCAACGTTATGGAAGGGGGTCGGTGGGCTATACCTTGTATAAGTTGTTTATAATACGATACTGGTCGCTACTGTATTGTTTTACTGATTCCTGCAATAAAATTATATTTAAAAAAAAAAACAAACAAAGACAGGTGCAGAGGAAGACGGAGACAGTGGGGAGATCGGAAAGGGTGTAAAAGGGGAGGTATCGGGAAACACGAGATACAGGCATCAAAGGGACGTGCCTAATGAGATGCACGGCTGAGACAATAAGTCCGTGCGGCAAGATGAGCCTCGAGCGGCGCCATCTGCCTTACAGTAGCAACCCCCTCGTAATAAAGACACTCACAAAGAACATGTGTCTTCCGCAAATATCTTGGGAGTCCCAGGGTCGCGAAGCGGACATCGTCCGTTCGCTGGCTACTTGAGGGCAAGAGACAAAATGGATGCCGTATCTAAGATGGAACCCGTGGGTACAGATGAAAAACCCACATAACAAACGAACGGTTTAAGCTAGCACAGCGAAACTGCGCACACTTACTAAACTCGTCATTTGCGGTTCATAGATACCCGACTCGACCATATTCGTGCGAGTCGAAAACACCACTTACAATTGTCACGGAACCTCAGACGCTCCTTTTGCCCTCATGTAGGCAAGCACTAGTCGGAATCATATTCGATATTCATCAGACCATCGAGATGTTGCTGTAGCATAGCTCTGTCCAACCGAGTCCCCTTGGTAACAGATGGTTGTCTCATACACGTTGTAGCACAGAGGCCACATAAGGCAGGACCACACTGCACACAAAGGCAACACGTGAACAGGAACACTACAACGACTCCGATGATCATCAGAATCTTCCAACCCCAAGTCGACATCAGGCCCCAAAACCATCCAAGTAGCGTCCAATCCCCTACATCCACGTGTATGGATTCGGAGATCTTATGCAACCTCGAGATGGCTTGATAGACAGTAGGAGCATTATCTGGAATGAAAATGCAGCAGCTCGAATGGATCACCTTACATACCCCACCTCGATCTGCTAAGATGACATCTAAAACCATACGGTTTTGTAACGTCATAAGTCTCTCCGCCTGAAGTTCAGTGGTGATATTACCAAGGGCACTGGCAGTAATATTAGCTGTCGATTCTACCACTCGAGTCAACTGTCTCAGGTTCCTACTATTGACCATAGGTCCCCAAAACGGGAGGAAACCCTTGAAAAAGTCTCCTGCCTCTTGACCGGCAGTATCCTCTTCGCTAATTACGCCTCGTACAACTCTAGTCTTGTGATAATCGGCATCTACAGTGAACGTCGGAGGCAACAAATTTGCAATGAAACATGAGCCCATGAAGTCAGCGGGCAACCATGTGTATGCACGATCATAACAGATAAAGTATGTACCCTTGGCAGCCAGAAACACAGGGGACGAGAACATCGGCAGAATGTAATTCTCAGTGCAAGCACTTGCTCCAAGTCGGGCTTGCGATCTTCGGCCACGACCCATAAGACAAAAATTACCAGTGTGGGGTACGACCCATATCGGAGGCGAGCTTTTAAGCTGCTTTTCGCTAGTGAACGCACTTTATTCACCTCTACTTAGGACCCTATAGGCTTGTATCTCTTCTTCAGGGATAAGCGAAGGATCATAGATGTCACTATCTAAATCCTCTATTGCTATCGACAAAGGTTTTTGATACGAAGTAGGACCAGAGTAGGGGGAACGTGGTTCTCGAATGGGGTGGAAACCCAGTGCGCTTCGAAACATTGTTTGAAATGCTCGAGCTGACCCTTGGGAACTATACGGTAACACCAGATATGGAATTCCCTTATCCGTAGTATGTGGCATCAACCCACACACCCAACAATTAGTAGTGTTAACCACTAACTGATGCTGATGGAGGAGCTGAATAAAGGAATTGTTGCGGAATTCTACACGTCTAGCCTGTTCGTGTTCCGGTAACATGTGAAAGGAATGGGGAGAAACCGTAGAGGTAAGATTAGGGTTAGGAGTAGGAATAGGTGAAGCAGGTAAGAAGTAAGACATCGTGTAATACACCCCACCCGCCAATAATGCAGAAGCAGTCAAGAACAATACAAACAGTTGGAATATAAAACATTTGGTACGACTGAGTTGCTGCAGCTTGAATCTGTGGACTTGAGCTCCCTCCAAATCATTCAGCTTCGAGAATGTCATTCCCTACGACCGTCCGCAACGTTTCTTGACGCACTTCGTTCTGTGCAGCAATAGTCAATCCCTAGGAGTTCCCAGGAACCGACGGCCTTTAACCTAGCGTCAAGACCTACTGTCCAGAAGGAAGTACGCGCGCGGCCCTACGGCCTTCAATGCACAATATGTATATGCAAAAACAAAGTCTCTCAGCTGTAAAGGCAAAAATACAAGGAATGAAGCTCAATATATATACAAAATAATTACAGTAACATGAGGGTTCAAAACTGATCACGGAAAACGGGGTAATGCAGTTGTCAATACAACAAGGCAAGATCTTTTTATTTGTCCTTAGTGCGAGATCGCAAAAAGTATCGAGTTTTCCCAGGACGTGTCTGCTCGTCAAACAAAGGATCCGTTGAAGAGACAGCGTCCTGCTGATCGGTTGAGTGTTCTGGTCTTGAGTCTTTTGATGCTAATTGTTCAACAATGTCTTTCCGCTGCGCTGAGGGTTCTTCAACAAGCTGTGCGTCGCTAAAAGGCACAAACGCCGACAATGTTTCTGTTTCAGATGACGCAATGCCTCTCCTTACCCACGGGTCTGCTGGCAAAGGGATGGGGACTCTTTTGGTGTGCGTGGCATGCACCCAATTCTTATGTCCCTCAAGACGAACGGCAGTCCTCGTGGCCAGGAGTACTTGGTAGGGTCCGGTGAACCTCGGGTCCAGATTATTTTTGCGTGAAAAGTTCCTTGTCACCACCCAGTCTCCGGGCTGGAGCTGGTGGCCTGGACCCTCCGTCTGCGTCTGCAGTGCGTCGTAAACCTGTTGGTGAATTAACCTCAGTTTAGCAGTCAAGTCATGTAGATAATCGATCAACATTGGGTACTCAAGATCAGAAAACATTCCTGGCCTAGGAACCCCCCACACATTCGCAGGACGGCCGAACACTATTTCATAGGGACTAAGCCCTACTCGGGAGTGTACAGTCGCCCTAGTTGACAGTAATGCTAAGGGCAAAGCGTCAGGCCACGAAAGGCCAGTCGTAGCCTGAATCTTTGCTAACTTTAGTTTAAGGGTGCCGTTGTACCCTTCAACCAATCCAGCTGACTGGGGATGATTGGCGCTGTGGAATTTCTGATTAATTCCAAGGCCCTTACACACACTCTTCATCACACTACCCACAAACTCACTTCCGTTATCTGACCACACGACTCTAGGCATTCCATACCGAGGAAAATATTCCTTCAGTAGGATTTTCGCAGTAGACAAAGCAGTATTGTCTTTGAGGGGATAGGCCTCGATCCATCGGGAGAATGCGCAAACCACAACTAAAACGTATTTCAGGTTGTTGCATCTCTCCATATGGATGAAGTCCAATTGAATCACCTCAAAGGGATACGAAGGAGGAGCAAAACTGCCAGGAGGAGTTGGGGTTCCCTTGCCAGGATTGTACATCATACACACCATACAATTCTTCACCAGACGTTCAGCACATTTCGTAATACCATCATTCTTCCACACAGGAGATAGCAACTTGCAAATACCTTTCGCGCTAATATGTGCTAACCCATGCGCCATTGTCACAACGGCCAGCACATACGCATCCGGCAACATCCATCTTTTCTGATCCGACAAATCAATCCAACAACCATTCGCATCCAACCTTCCCGTACTTTCTTTCCACTTCGTCTTTTCAGTCTCGGTGGCCTCATTCTGAATTGCTTTCACACTCTCGATAGTGTCTTCACACATACTCGATTCTGTAGGCCACCTAACCGAACTCGTCACATACATTCGAGTGCTAAGGTTCCGGGCAGTCTCCTTAGCAATATCATCAGCAAACGCGTTACCACGACCAACATCATCCGTCACCTTACGATGCGCACTACACTTAACAATCGCAACTTGCGTAGGCAAGGTCAACGCATCCAAAAGATCATTCACAAGCTGGCCATGCTGTATCTTCGTACCGTGCGACGTCAAGAAACCTCTCTCTCTCCACAATCGTCCAAAACTATGTGCAACACCGAACGCATATTGACTATCAGTAAACACATTCACACGTTTCCCTTTTGCTAACACACATGCTCTAGTAAGAGCAATCAGCTCTGCAGCTTGGGCAGAATTCTGATTCAACCTTGCAGTCTCAACAACAGTATTCAATGTTACAACAGCATAAGCAGTAGTCACATCGCCATTCGGCAATTTAAAACATGACCCATCCACATACAAAGTACCATCCGGATCCTCCAATGGGGTGTTTTTAAGGTCCACTCGACCTTTCGTTTCCTCTTCAGTCCTCAAGTAGCAGTCATGTTCTGCTACTTCATCTGACTCTGTGCTAATTGGTAACAAAGTTGCCGGGTTCAGAACGTTACAACGTTTTATCTGAATGTGGCTTGCCAAGAGCGTCAATTCGTACCCAGACAACCTCGCACTCGTCAAGTGCTGAGTTTTCGTTCGATTCAAAAGAGTATCGACTGCATGCGGAACCATCACCGTAAGCATATTATCCATGACCAATCCTGCTGATTGTCGGATGGAGACCGCAGCTGCCGCTGTTGCTCGTAAACAACTCGGCAATGCTCTAGCTACCGGGTCCAAGGTCGAGGAAAAATATGCACATGGACGTTGCTTACCACCAAAAGGTTGCGTTAAGACACTCAAAGCACAACCTTCCCTTTCGTGAACATATAATGTAAACGGCTTACTGCAGTCAGGAGTACCTAACACAGGAGCCGAACACAATGAATCACGCAGTTCAGAAAAACTTTTCTGACATTCTTCCGTCCATGGTAAAGGAGTTGAAACATCTTTGCACGTAAGAGCCACCAATGGTTTCGCTAGCAATGAAAAATTAGGAATCCATTGCCTGCAGTACGACGTGATACCTAGAAAGGCACGCACATCTCTTTGGGTTTTTGGCACAGCCATTCGCGCAATCGCTGCAATTCTCTCTGGGGTCAATCTCCTTCCCTCCTTTGACAATAAGTGACCTAGATAGGTAACTTCTTGACAACAATATTGGAGTTTAGAAGGTGACACCTTGTGATTTAGCTCACAGAGATGTTGCAGCAACGACACCGTAGCAATTTTGCAAATGTCCTGAGTATCGGCAGCCACCAATAAGTCGTCGACGTATTGGATTAAGGCCGCACCGACCGGCAACCTAAATGCATCCAATTGACCCTTCAAGGCTTGGCTGTAAATAGATGGACTTTCACAGTAGCCCTGAGGAGCGCGTTTGAACCGGAAGCTGCGTCCACCGAGAGAGAAACCGAAAAGGTCCCTGCTCTCTTCGGCAATCGGGATGCTGAAAAACGCATTTTTCAAGTCAATCACCGAAAACCATGAAGCAGAAGCTGGAATCAGAGTCAGTAGCGCCGTGATGTCAGGCACAACAGGAAATTGAGGAACCACAATTTTATTCACCTCCCGTAAATCGATAACAAAACGATAAACAGGCGGCTTTGAAGGATCTGTACGTTTAAGAATGGGCAGCACAGGGCTGTTGCACACGTTTCCCCGAGTCTCTTCAATAACATCTTTCTCGATCAAATCATAGATGATCGCTAACAGTGCTCTTTCACCATCAAGGGAGATACGATATTGGGGAATACGTGGCAATCGCACATTAGATTTCAGCTGTACGACATAAGGGGAGATATCAAGTAGGCCCACGTCATTTGGACCAGTTGCCCACAAAGACGCAGGAAGAGAACTCAATTCCGGTGGGAGCTTATTGAGGGACAAGTACATAGGAGAGACAACCCTCTCTCCTAACGTAAGCTTTACACCCGCAGGAGAACAATACAAAGTTGCGTACAAACGTTTAAGCAAATCCAGACCTAAAAGATTTTCACCACAACCCGTAGTCAAAATCAACGGAGCTTCTAGCTCTCGTGGCCCAATTTTAAGGGGCAAAGGGCGCGAAACTGGATTGCTAACGGGGGCGCCAGAGAATCCAACGGAAACATTTGTTAAGCCAGACAAAGGTGCGCCAGGGAGTTTCGAATGCATGATAGAACTTTTCGCTGCACCAGTGTCCAACAGAAAAGGCTCAACGACGCCCGATGTAGCAACTGCGACGTAAGGCCCTCTCTGATCAACCGGAACTGATACCACTCCCTCTCCTTGTCTATGGCTGTCCTAGTAATTACTGTCGTCAGTTCCCTGATCGACGTAATAATCGTCTACATTGTACTGCGCAGATCGTCCTTGCGATGATCCACGTTGATCGAAACAATTATTAGAATTAGATGAGTTATCTGGGCGATCAGTCTGAGAACCACGACCTCTACCACGTGATGCCTGCTGCGAACCACCACGACCTCCTCTAGATGAGTTACCACTATTACGTTCATTTAGAACAGGGCAATTGAATTTAATGTGTCCCTCCTGTCTACAATAAGCACATTGATTGTACCCTAACGAGGATCTTTGGGAGGAGGAATCATTACGGGTTTGGGATCTGTTCGATTGTGGCTGTGACCTATTCTGTTGTGAATTATTCTGATTTGACCGCGGAGGATACGCTTGTTGCAACAACACTTTAGTTTTGAGCTCTTTCGTCTTTTTATCAACACGGTCATTCTCTTCTTTCTCCCTATTCTCATAATATTGTGCCGTAGCCAATATCTGAGCCGAAGTAGAAACGGCCCATGCACTTTCCGAATTCCTCAATTTATTGCTCAAATCGGGCAATAAATTCGAAACAAATTTGTCCACAAACAATCTCTGACCACCCTCAGTGCCCATATCCTGACCACTATGGTCGATGAATGCCTCCTCAAACCTCGTAAAGAAGTCGGAAACACTCTCATCTTTCTTTTGCTTACAAGCTGACAATTTGTCCCAGTTCACCTTCATAGCTGGCATAAGAGTTTTCATTAGCGTAATAATCCTTTGAGGAAGGTCAAGAATCAACTGGTCGGGTTTAGTAGCAGCTATTTGTCCGGCGTCTGCCGCTACAATGGCAGCCCAAGCACCACCTAATTCAGCCGGATGATTTTCCTGTCGAATCTTTGCCCATACCGGTTGCGGCACGACATTGCCGAACAACATGTCGATATCGGCAAGATTCATTACCGTAGCATCTACAAGCTGTGATAATTCTTTGTAATACCCTGTAGGATTCTTGCGTGGATCAGGCAAAGATTGCTTCACCTGTAACACTTCCGAGCGTTTCCATGGGAGATGTATCCATACTTTCTGGAAGTGCGCCAATGTCGGAGGTTGAGCATTAGGATTAGCTGGTATCCAGACCGGCGGAACTTCACGCATAGGATATTGGCCAGACTCGTCTGGTTGTTTTTCAATATCCTCAACAAACAATGCATGAGGGATTGGAGCGGGACGAAGAGATAGCAATCGTTCAACAGCACGTCGAACGTTAGTATCCACTATCAGTCCATTTGCGAACTGAAGCTGGAGATCAGACAGAGCGGTGAGCACCTCGTCAGGTGCATCAACCGCTATTTGATCATAAAGGTACTTACACATTTCGTTAAACACATATCTCTGGGTTGGTATATTGAATTGACAAAATGTTTCGAGAACAACACGGGGTGGACATCTAACAGGATTTACCATCCAACCCATCGCCATATTATATAGCGCAACGCGTTCTCTGTTTCCAGGGAGCTGACTACGTCTTTGAGGACCATCAGAACCAGCGGACCCATGAACAGGTCCGAGCGAATGAAAGAAACTAGCCGCAAGAGGAGAATTGCGACTACGAGTAGAGGGAGAAGTATAAGACACAGGGCTAACAAGAGAAGGAGTAGAAACAGTAGCAACAACAGGAGTTAACAAAACAGGAGCAGTAGCAGTAGCGGGAGCAGGAGTATGTGGAAGCGGAGGAGCAGTAGGTATAGAAACAGACAAAGGAGCAGGAACAGTCGGAAGAACGGGTGCAGGTTGAGGAACAGGCAAAGGAGGAATAGGCGGAAGAATAGGTACGGCAGGGACCACAGGAGCTGCGGTACCCTGTACGTACGGAGGTGGCGACTTCATAAGATAAGACATTAAGGGATCCTCAACTGGCTCTTCCTTCTTTTCCGACTCCGTAGGCAAAGCGGGGTAACATTTATCTACAGTCATACGCTGTAATCGGTCAAACACTTCCTTATCCTTAACCTCCTTATCTCGCTGAAATTGCTCTGCTTTCTTCACTATGGTAGCAACATTATCTCGCTGAGTACGTTTAGTCTGTCTGATTTCTTTCTGTCGGGCTTCTTTGCGCCACAACCGGAAGGCATCAAACATGGCCGGCCTTGACTTTCGTTCGAACAGTTTAATCTCTAGGTTATCTAAGATCGGAGCTTCGAGGCTACCATGAGGTGGCCAACGAAGGTCGCCGTCCTTTTTTGTGTATTTAATCCAGTAATCGTTAAAGGTAATTGGGCCTAGCCCATGCTTACTATAGAGCTCATACGTGGGAGTTCCAACCGGAGGTATCGGACACGAGTCCTCCAATCGGGAATCCGTACCACAAGGTCTGAAACAACTAAACAAAGTACTACGACCAGGCATCTTGCACACTAGCCGAGTTTCACAAACTTCAAGGGTTACGGGATTTACCAAGTCCCAGCAAAGAACAAAACCCTCGGTTTTTGGCGGCTGCAGTCGTCAAACAACACAACAAAGTACGCTAGCAAAGTGTCACCGACAAAAACACTCACACAGCGCTAACAACAAGAACACTCGCTAAAGTGTCAACAACCAAGAACTATGGGAGCGACCCACAAATACTTAACTCAAAAATCGATGGCGTCACCAGGAAGGCCCGTCAATCGTCTCGCTATACCAAGGTCTACGCCAGGCGCCAAAACAGGTCTACAGTCAGGGCAGCAGTCCGTCGCAGCCGTCCGGAGGCGGGAATCTTCGCGGGAAAAGTCTTCGGGCCACTTATTTCGACAACAGGATCGATGAAGCGGAGTGCACCTTCCCTCGGAGATTTCACACGAAGTTCCTCACGATCGTCAGGCTTGGACCGGTACCACTGATGCACTGGTAATAAAATTCACCATTAAAACAGAAGTAATTCTTTTTTAGTGTGAATGTAGCCAGATCCACAATGAATTTGGTAGGCACACGCATGGGCCTGGGTCTGGAATCAAGGAAATAGGAGAGAACTGCTATAGCCTCATCCTGAGGAATCTGGGTGTATAAAGCAGTTACATCTAAGGTAACTAGTCTGTCTCTGCCTTCACTGAAATCAATGTTTTCTAGTTTCTTGATAAAATCAGTGGTGTCTTGTAGGTAAGATTTAACCTGGATCATAAAGTCTTTGAGAAAACAATCAACATATTTGGATGCCGGCTCTAGTACAGAACCACATCCTGCCACGATGGGTCTGCCTGGCGGATGGTCAGGATCTTTATGAATTACTTCTGTTTTAATGGTGAATTTTATTACCAAGTCAAGGGGGTAGCCATGGGCTGCCCCTTTGCCCCAGAATTGGCAGTATTGTTTATGGATATGTACGAGAATGCATACATCTATAACAACAATCCTTTCAGTCAATACATCGGAGCTTGGCTCCGTTTTATTGACGATGTTTTTATGACATGGACAGGTGACAGTGACACCCTTAACAACTTCCATCAATGGCTCAATGCCAGGACTGCCGACATAAAGTTCAGCATCTCTGAATCTACAAGTAGGATTGCGTTCCTCGACGTGGAGGTCTTCCCTTCTGAAGGGAAACTGGCCACCTCCTTATTTATTAAACCAACAGACCGTAACAAGTCGCTGATGTTTAATAGTAACCACCCACGCAATCTAAAAGAAAATCTCCCCTACGGGCAGTTCCTGCGTGTCCGCAGAAACTGCACCTTTACAGATGATTTCAAATTACACTCAGAAAACTTAACATCTAAGCTGTGTGAGAGGGGTTACCCCAAAAAACTCGTAAAAAACTGCTTTAGGAGAGCCCAATGGACCCCAAGAGAGACACTCCTTGAACGCAAACCTAAATCAGATTTAAAAAGGCAGGTATGTGTCACGACTTTTTGTCCTAATGCTAATCGGCTGAAAAAAGTCATAAAACAAAGTTGGCATCTGATAAAGGATCTAGATGACAGCCTCGTGAATGAGCCCCTATTTGCATTCAAAAAATAAAACAATATTGCGAACCACATAGTTCGAGCAGCCATGCCTGTCCCTAAAACTTTAACTTTACGCCAAATGATGGGGATGCCTCCCATCCTCGGACACCACAGGTGTGGCACTTGTCTATGCTGTGAATCCACTGTGGAAGGTTCTTTGTTCCAGCACAACGGAATTTCTTGGAAACATGATACTGTAAGCAACTGCAAAAGCAAGTTTGTTGTTTATGGCATTACATGCCCCTGCAAGTTACTATACATAGGCAAGACTAACCAAGAGGTCCGGCAGCGGATCTCACAGCACAAATCGAGGATCAAAAATAAAGTTGAGAATGCCCCTTTGGTGCTACATTGGACACGACTGCAACACCGAGTCATTGACCTAAAGTGGACAGTGATCTCTAAAATAGAAAAAAATCCCCGTGGAGGAGACCTCAATTTAGCTCTGTCTAAACGTGAAGCCCTTCTTATAGTTAAATTTGATACTGCAGTATCGGGGCTCAATGAATTGAGTGAAATTTATAAGCTTTAATTCGTGCTACTGGGCCTTTATTCTTTCAGCTAGGCTGTTACCCTGGATTCTTCCACTCCGGTCCACGGTTTACTTCCCTCCCTGGTTTAAGTTGTGGGCGGATCGCCCCACCAGGAAAATATATAAAGAGAGATCAGTTCAGCCATGACTTGCTATCACGCAGGAGCCAGTGACCGGTGCTGACCGCTTTGATGCCGCCGAGTTTTAGGAACTGACTGAGAACTCCTTTGTAAGTACTCTTCTGTGTAAACCCCGTCGGTATTTGACCCGTTTCTCTTTAAATGGTTCAGTTCACGTTTCTCCTCTTTTTTCTGTCCCCGTTGTAGTTAAATATTCCAAACCATTTTCGCCGGACCATGGGCAATTGACATGCCGGTAAGCGCCTTTATCCCTTGCAGTAATTTGTCCGTTCAAGACCGTTTTTTAACCAACTTATACGCATCCTGTCATTTCTGTTCCAGGCGCCCGTTCTGGGCTACATTGTATCGACCTTTCCGGAGCAGTTCTCCGAGTGTTGCTTTTTCTCGCGGTAAGACGCCGCCCTTTGTGAAACTACTGTCTGCTACATTGTTGCTCGACAGTTTGCTGAATTGTTTTCACTATTGGTTACCTTTAGATTAGTCAACACGTATTACGGACCGAAAAGTACAATCTGTTACCAAATCCTCGAGTGTTGCTCATTTACGCGGTAAGATGCCGCCAGTTGTAAACAACTACTGTTTGCGATTCTGTCGCCTGACAGTTTGCTAAATTGCCTTCTCTCTTGGGTTATTATTTTTAGAGTCCTTAACAAGGTACACGGACCGAAAGGTGCAAGTTGCCCCTGCTTTTTACCACACAAGAATTACATTAGAAGCTCGACTTTCTTCGCGAGTCTTCTTTCCTCGGCTCAAATGAACATTTAGCTACTTAATTAATAGGTGAGACTGATCACACGTTTGTAACTACTACCTCTCTGACTCATTTTAAAGAGATTGTTCTGATGCATTATACGGTTATTTCCTCACAGGTCTCCACTGTGGTTCACCCTATCGTGATAATCTCTCTTTTGAAAGAAAAGTAAGTAAATGTGCAGCCCCCAGCTCCACTGATAGCCCCCCTCCCTTGTTTTCAATCCCCTGACTTCAGCCCTGTTTTAACCCTTCCAGATTCTGGCATATTCCATCCCATTACAAAGTTGAGGCCCCACCAATTTCTGCTTTCAGTTGCACTTTGGTAAGTCTTTGCAGAGAAGGGCTGGTCACTAAGTGAAGCGCCTGATGTTGATCTATTGAAAAAATATAATTGGAATATGTTGTAATTCCTTACTTTTTCTTGTTTCCTTTTCTTTCTTCTCTATTCTTTCCAGAGAAAACCCCAGGCCCTGAAGAGAATCCCCACGATCCAACGGGATTCGAAACGCGTATGTACATTACCTGTTATAAATAACATATAACTTTTTCCATAGGAATGTACTGTTTATTAGATTAATCATTAAGCAACCAGGTTGTTAAGTGCCTCGCAGACCCTGGCTTCTTTTCTCAATCTCCTTTCTTGTTCGCCTTGTGCTATCTTGTAAATATTGAAA
Organism: Lissotriton vulgaris; assembly: GCF_964263255.1. Lineage (NCBI taxonomy): Eukaryota > Metazoa > Chordata > Amphibia > Caudata > Salamandridae > Lissotriton > Lissotriton vulgaris. Next base: position 391,510 of record NW_028251703.1, read on the forward strand.
AACTTTTTTTGTATTGCTCTTAGCAATTGTACCCTTTTCCCTCCCTTGAATGGTTGTACTGTGTATGTCTGGGATATGTGTGATATGCTGAGTGATTCCTAAATATCGACCCCCTGTTTAATATGGTTTTATGTGTGTCTTTTGGAATATGCAATCGTTAAATATATGAGTTGTTGTTTTGATAAAACTCTAAAGAATAATAAAAGTTATTAATTAGCTATTGGTCTTGAATTTTGCTTCAAGTACTTTACTTAAAAATACACGAATCATTTGTTTATCAGCATTGGCAATTCTCTTTTGTTAGTTACTAGTCTCCGATGGCGCCGGGGGTCTGGGCCACCACTGCTGCTCCGCTTGTCGCCACTCGGTGCTTCTTCGGCCCCAGGTGCCTCACTGTCGATTCCCTTCCCCTGCTTTGCTTCTGCGGGGTGAGAATGCTGTAGATTATGGCCCGAGTTTGATCGGTTCGGGGGAGCTCCGAGGAGACGCGTCTGCTCATTCCGCCATCTTGGCCACGCCCCCTTTGTGTGGTTATTAGAGTTTAAAACGTAACGTTGTTACTGAAAATTTCCCTTAACTATAATGTTACTTTAACCTTTGTTTTTTTAAGTGAATTTCCAGAGTTTTTTAAATGTAAAATTATGTTTATTTGCCATACATAAAGCCAACCAATCAAAAACACACAACTTTCAGCAGTGTGCATCAGGGGATTTGCAGCAGGGTCAGGCCTATGGCCAGGACCTGCTTCCAAACCCGCAGGCAGCAAACACCACGGTGCGCACAGCAGGGAGTTGGCCAGAAAGCCTGGCCTGTAGCAAAACCATGTGGCCAACCTCCCCGCAAGCATCCAACCCCACGCTGTGCACGGCCTTTGGCGTCCGCAGTAGAGGGTTGGCCAAAGGGCCTGGCCTTTGGCCAAATTATGTTGCCAATTCACCCAAAGGCAGCCAACCCTGCAGGCTGCCAACCACATGGAATGCACAGCCTTTGGCAATGTGGCAAAGCGTTGGCCTTCAGGCTCTGGGGACTTCATCCTCCCGAGGCCAAAACATATATATTAAGGGGAGTGGGATGTGCAGCCCCCCGTTAATAGCCTTAATAGACCCTGGGGACCCCATTCCCCTGGGTTCATATTCAACAAAACAGGGCACCCTCTCCCCAAGCCTTAATCTGCCCTGGAAGTCCCACCCCCCAGGACCAAAATGTATGGGGCATTTTGTCCCTTCCACAAGCCTTATCAGGCTCAGGGACATCCATTCCCAGGGCCTTAAAGCCAATAAAAAGGGGAGGGGCAAGGCAAACCCCATCCCCAAGCCTAAGTAAGCCCCAGGGCCTCATCCCTGTGGGTCCGCATGACAATATAAAGGTATGGGGGGGCCATGTGGCCCACCTTCCCAAGCTTCATAGGCCCCAGGGACCCTCATCTCATGGGGCCGTTACTTATTTAAAACGTGGAGGGGCCATATGGCCCCTCCCCAAGCCTATTCTGGTCAGGGGACCCCATCCTCCAGGGCCTGCCATAAATTTAAGTGGCTGATTAGGTGCCCACCCAGGGCACCCACCAAGTACCATGTTGAGGGCCACAACCTAAAGAAGCATTGCTCTGCCAAACAGGAGCAGCTCCATTTTGCATGCTCCCCCTGGGGGGGACAATGTATGTTCTGTTTCCTTGCCCGCATAAGTGTGGGCAGGGAAAGAGACCACAAGTTTGCCTCCAGCCAGTAGAAGCATGTTTAAAGCCCTCAGGACATAGTCACTGAGCGGGGTTTGGGGATCGGGATCCCGGGGTCCCCGGGGTCTTTTGAAGGTTCTGAGAGAGGCAGAGCACAACCTCAATTCCTTTTAATTGAAACCACAGCCCGGGGGATGGGATCCCCTGGGCCTTTTTAAGGCTCCGGGAGGGGGGAATGCGCCCTCCTCCCATTTATTCACATTTCGGCCTTCCGGGATGGTGTCCCCGGGGCCTAATTAGGTTCAGAGAGAGGGACTGCATGCCTCCTCCCATCATTATTTACTCGGTCCTGGTGGATTGGGTCCCCCAGCCCTTTTTAGGTTCAGGGAGGGGGGCTGTGTGGTCTCCCTCCCTGTTTTAATGCATTTTGGCCACAGTGGATGGAGTCCTTGGGGTCTTATTAGGCTTGAAGAGGGGGGGCCCTCTTGGGGGTCCCCTCCCTTTAACGCCATCGCTTCTGATGTTATCCATCTCCTGTGCTGGGCAATAATAAAAACGGGTGTGGTCATGACGACCTCAGCTCGTCATGAGCACACGAGAGGTATATCTCATGACGAGCTGAGCTCGTCATGAGCATCGAAGGGGTTAACCACTATCCACACCACCCCCATGCCCTGGTCCAAGCCAGGGGATATTTTGTTTTAAAGGTGTGGTAGTCCACACTTATTTTTAAAAAAATGCTGTGGATTCACAGATGCCCCCCCCCAAACTTGTGGCAACATTTATTAATAAAATCTTTTCGGCCCCAGGCAGGGTCCATCTGGGACCTTGCCACCAACCCCTGAGGGTCAAGGTATCCATACCCTGCCCCCTATGTTTTTTTAAATGTTTTTGATAGGACTGGGGACTGAGTCGTAAGATTGCTGCCACCCCTTCTTGGTTGATTTTGATCGCAGCCAATCAGATCTTAGCATGGGACCTGTCGGCTCCACAGATCATCAGCGGTGTGAAATATACAAAAGTTTGGAGCATTAATGGCTCAAAAACTACTGAACAAATTTACAAAAAATTACAAAAAGTATTCTTTCTGGACCAAGATCTAGCTTTCTGTCAAATTTGGTGTAAACTCGTTCTGAAGTTTGAGATGTAGCTGTATGTACATTTTCTATTGAAAAATGAATTGGGAAAATGTGTTTAGGGACCCCTATTTTTTCTCTGTCGATGCTTAATTGATCGCCTAAAACTTTCCATGTGCGTACGAGTCAAAAAGTATCACTTTTTTGGAAATGTTCATTAAGATTTGTCAAACGGCTCCAAAGTTAATAATAACACTAAAAAGTCATTTATATATATATATATATATATATATATATATATATATATATATATATATATATATATATATATATATATATATATATATATATATATATATTAATTCAAACAAACAAACAAAGGTTAAAGTAATGTTATAGTTAGGTAATTTGACAGTTACCCACCACTATGTATACTATAAAACAAACTAGCACACTCATTGGATGATGTCATGAATGAAGTCATTTGAGATGTCATCAGTGATGTCATAAATGTTGTCATAGAACAGGTCATGAGTGATGTAAGATGGGAGGTCATAAGCAGTGCATGGTGGGGGTGTGAGTAAAAGTTAGCCCTGATAACTGGGGAATTTCTGTGTTTTTTTTAGTTCAAAACATTAATTTTGACATATTCACCTCACTATAACCTTACTTTAACCTTTGTTTTTTCAGTTCATTTCTAAGTTTTTTTTTAAACAAAACCAGATCTTTTTATAACACTTAACTGCAATGTTACTTTAACCCTTGTTTTATTCAGTGAATTTCTAGTTTTTTTTAAGGTAAAGTAATATATTATTACCATATGCAAAGCCTACTCCTGACGGGCATGGTCCTTGGCAGTGGGGGTTGACCACAGGACCGTATATTTTGAAAAGGGGCACCCCAAGCCTTATTAGGCCCTATGGACCCCATCCCCAGGGCCGCTTTTTTTAAATTAAAGGGGATGTGTCCGAGTTGCCCTTCATCCATGAGCCTTATTATGCCTGGGGGACCCCATCCTTACTGGCCTTTTTTATGAAAGGAAAGGCGGGGGCCTGTGGTCCTCTTTGCCAAGTCTTTTTAGGCCCCTCGAGACCCAACCCCCTGGGCGGTTTATTTTTTTATTAAAGGGGTGGGAGATCTCCTAGCCCCCCTCCCTGAGCCGTGTTAGGCCCTGGGCAACATTTCTATCAGGGCTGTTTAGTTTAATTAAAGGGGAGGGGCGCTGCATTGTCCCCCTCCCTGAGCCTTAGGCCCACAATATTAAAGGTGTGTGCCCACCATACATATTTTATTTTTATGAAATATCTTTTATTGGCATTTGTTCAAACATAGGACTTGTAATCAGTCCGAACATACTTTTAGAACGACAACATTTTTCACACATATTGATTATTGAGTATCTCACATTCCAACATTTCAAATCTGAACTCCTATATCTAACCCAATCCAGTCTAAAGCTATAATCAAAATTAAGTTTCATCTTATTACGTACATAACTCCCCCCTTACCCAGCCAACTCAGCCCCTTTGACCCTACTTCGTAATGTCGCTAAAATCCTTGTTTAGATCACAAACTGTTATCCATATCTCAACTACATTCTTTCTCAGGTTTTCACTCTTATTCATGGAATTTCGCTTCTATAGGGTATTCGCATTGAGAGGTGTTATTGCTGTTTGCTTATTTTTAATGTTTGCTACCATCGTCGTCCATGCAATTAGTCGTCTTCCAGTTTTTTGTTGTGTCTTACCCTTTTCATACGTATTGCGTCTGCTGTCGCCCATTTACACCAACCACTGAGCCACATCTTATACGGGGTGAGTTGGGGCTCTTCCATGAGATTCGTCGCTTCGCCAATATAAGTCCCAACATTACCAATCTCCCACGTAACTTTTTATTTTTGGGGGTAGGTAATAGGCCCACAAACGCTGTTCTCATTTCCTGGGGGACTGTCCATCCAGTGACCCTTCAAAATTTTTCAAAGATGTCGGTCCAATAGGAGCCTATGACCGGACAATGCCACACCACATGCAGAAAATCTGCCTCCTGGCTTCTACAGCGGGGACATTTGGTCGATTGGTTCAGGAATATTTTACCCAGCATTTTGGGTGAAAGGTATGTTTGATGTATGTAAATATATTTAATTAATTTAAATTAATCCACTCCTGTTCTGCGAGAGGTTTTCCTATAGCTTCTTCTTATTGCGTCTGGGCCTTTAGGACTGGGGCATTCAAGTCTTCCTTTAGTGCTCTGTACATGTGCAAGATCAGGCACCCCCCTTGTGCCATATATAGCATGACTTGGAGCACTTTTGTTGTCGGCGGCTCCTCCGGAAAGAATGCCCATAATTCACTGGTCACGTGCAATATCTTCCTGCATTGTAAAAATTGCCCTCATCCTACCTCCGACATTTCCTCTGCATTTTCGCCAGAAATGAATTGGTTGTTTAAGAACAGGTCACCCATTGTCAGGCAGCCACCGTCTTTCCATTTACGGACTGACATGGATTCTGCTATTTTAACATATGGTTGGATTACCCAGAGCGACATATCTGGCGCATATGGGGCATGGCCTATCACCTTTTTAACTGCGCGCTCCCACACTCCGGACACATGTTGGATTATGTATGGGCAGGCCCCTGGCACTTCCGCCCCCTCATTAAATAACCCTCTAGGGAGTCACCCTCATATGTTTCTGCCAGTAACCTTTTTTCCCAATTACCCTTATCGTCAAGCCAGTGAATTTCATGCTGAAGTTGGGAGTATAGTTCTGATGGAGCAAGGTTTCATACGTACAGAAACTTGCTTGAACTCAACCCTCTCGAATTAACACTTAATAAATTAATCAACATGTTTTGTCCACTAATATTTGCATTACAAAACATTTTTAGTATCTACAGGAAGCTTACCTATGTGCTTTTACTAAACAGTGACTCGAGTGTCCTAAAATGGCAGCTGCAAACACAGGAACATTACTGCGAATGCGTCTGCCACATCTACGTGGTGTGACGTATCTGTGCTTTTGGTGGGAACTTCTTGCTTCTGCGCACTAGTGCCAAGATTGCTGCTTCATGCTTACTCATACTAACGCACATGTTGCTGCTCGTACTAAACATTGTCCGTTCTGCTTAACTATTAATGCGATAGCATAAAAAAAGTAATGGGGTTAGAGTAGACATAAGTGGTATACAGTGCATTCATTTATTTGTGTATTCCAATGTGTCTCTCTTTAACTTTATTTATAGCTCGTATTTGGGCCCGAGGGTGACATGAACTGCCATTTTGAAAATCCGCTCATGTGTACAGAACTCTGAGACACCTCGAGCAATGGCATTGAACTAGTGCCAGTGATGTCTTTCCGTTAATACGCCTGGGAAAACCTCAACCCTAAGGCAAGAATTAAGGAACCCCCTCTATAAATATGCTAGGTCAGGGAAAAGAGGGGATTTAAATTAATACAATGATATATATTTCCCTCACAGACCATTATACTTTCATGTTAGACATTGTTCATATACGTTTCAATAAACCTCAAGGATACAACAGTGACACGCTCAAATCATCTCATTGTTATTTCATCACATCATTTCTTGTCTTTTTTTCATCTCATTACTTTATTTTATCAAAAAGCTCCTTTTTTCAAATTATTATTTTTCTTATATTTTTCTGTAAACACACATTTATAAATAACTCTTGACTTGTAACATCACAAATACATTTCTTTTTGAGCAGTGATTATTCAAAATCAAACATGATATAGAACCAATGATATGAAAAATACATACAACCAAACTCCCCTGGATTAAATTTGATACATACAATCATACTTCAATCATACCAACTCATCCAATCTCACACCAACTACACTCATGTATTTTTCTTAAAATTGGTTCTATTTCATGTTTGATTTTGAATAATCACTGCTCAAAAAGAAATTTATTTGTGATTTTACAAGTCAAGAATTATATATAAATGTGTTTTTACAGAAAAAAATAAGAAAAATAATAATTTGAAAAAAAGAAGCTTTTTGATAAAATAAAGTAATGAGATGAAAAAAAGAAACGAAATGCTTTGATAAAATAAAATAACAATGAGATGATTTGAGCTTGTCACTGTTGTATCCTTGATGTTTATTGAAACGTATATGACCAATGCCTAACGAGAAAGTATAATGGTCTGTGAGGGAAATATATATCATTGTATTCAAAACCTCAACCCTAACCTGGGAAAGGAAGAAGACTTGCAACTTTATTATATACTGTATATTAAAATGAAATAATATTGGTGCGCGGAATCAAAGACATGGGAAAATAAATTGTGGGCTTAAACTTTGATCAACTATATTGAATTGAAATGATCTCATCTTAGTATGGTGTGATGACCTATCCTCGTCTTTCTGACCAATCACTGAAGGGAACACATAGATTTGCACCATTTAGGGTGGTACATTGCCCTGAAAATGGTATAACTTAGGTAGGCTTAGTTAGAGAAATTGTCCGACTTGTCCGAGTAGCTGACCTGCCACTGCCTAACGCATGCTATAGGAGATCGAGAGCAGAAGTGCTGGCGAAGCACTCTTTCAGAAGAATCGAGATTTAGCTGAGGGAGAGTTATCGATTACCCAATTGGGGTATTTGAATTGGCTTAAGCAAGAGGGGTGCGACACTGGCGTTGCACTTAGCTTAGGGCACCTGTCCTGATCTGCACCTGTCCTGTGGGCACCTGATTAGTCAGGAGCCCCTGTCTTTGCCCCAGCCCATGGCCAGGATTGGTCCTTGCACCATTCTAGGTAAATATAATCCATGTGGTATGTCATTGTGCTATTTCCCTTTCTCACCCTTCCCAGGTACCAATGTTTAAAGGTGTTACTGTGATTTCTCGCAACCTTTATGTCTTATTAATCATATTTTTACTTGTGAAATATATGGTCTCTGTAATTTGGACAAAGACTCACTGAAACTTGCATAGATAAAGTGTTTTAAATTTCTCACGGGTCTATGGTTATTTCAGGAAACGTAAATTACTCGACTAACTACTCCTTATTCTAACCCCCTTTTCGATCCCTAGGACAAAAGGGACAAGGATTGGTAAGTCATGGTTTACAGGTAGAAGTCCTAAAAGGACTCAAAGTACTGATTGGGAATAAGTAGAAAGCAGGACTGCTAGATCAAAGTGTGAATGTATATGGTCCCAGGTGAGTATGGTAAATTGAGCTGGTAGTCCCGCGCACCATCAGTATACTTTTCTGGTAGCAGTATGATAGTTAGGGCTTAGTTAAAGATAGGTGGTTAGTTGCGTATTGATTATTGATTTTATTTGATTTCATGTACTAACCAAAACCTGCTTGTATTGTTAAATGTTGTTTGGAATATCCTGGGATACTGAAAGCAGTTGGTAAATGGAAGCCACACTGCAGTGAGATTACTTGCCTTGATGGAATAGGTGCAGAAAGTTAGGTAAAACTTGAAGCGCTAGTTAGGGATTATTTTCTAGTATAAAAGTGAGAGTGACTGGTAGCAAAGACGTTCGCTGGTGAAACTTTGGTCTTATATCACCTACGAAGGGTAATACTGAAGGACTAACATTCTGAAGGAGTAACAGTTTCTTTTTGCTTGAGTGAAGAATAAATTGTAAGGTTGTTTTACTCGCAGTGTATGAAGGGTAGACGAACTAGGTTTACTTGTTGTGAATGAAATGATCTTTCTCCTTGAATTAGTCAATCAGGCACAGTAGCGGATGTTTCTATGTTGTTTAAGAATATCATATGCATTTAAATTAAAAAAAGAATTGAATTGTAGTATTACCTTGCAAAGGAGGGAGTCAGTCACGGGTGCTCCACTAACATCATAGAGAGCCGCGCTGGGATTGGTAGAACCAGTGGGCGTGTAACCGTGAGAAAGTTGTGAAGGAGGGGAGAGTGCAGAGAGTGAGACTCACTTTACACAAAAAAGCACGCAATCATTGGTTAACACTGCTTGTAAGTCAAACCCTCATTGGTCATTGAAAATAAAAGACGCACTAGTATTTGAGAAATATTTCTGAAAAAGTAAACAATTTAAAATTAATTGAATTAACTGAAATTTTGGCGAAAACTAACTAGCGGTATATGTGGCATTTAGATCCAGCAATTGTAGGAAAATCGTCCAGATAGAAGATATTTAGGTTTTGCCCGAGAACAAAGTATTAGAGGAAGACCATATAACATGTAAGGCGAGAAAAGGAAATGTCCTTTATGTAGAAAATCAAGAAATACTTTAAGAAGGATAAGCCAGTGAAAACTAGAGAGGGAAATATTATTCCACCACCAAAAATGCCCGCATAATACATAATGGTAGAAAGAGGCTACCACACTTGTGTGTGGTTAGAAAATTGGATAGAGTATACCAAAGACGATGGCATATTAGCCTTTCCAGAACATGATACATTTAATGGTAGAATACTGCACAATTTGCGAACTCGTATGAATGAATTAGATCAGAGACCAAGATTAATGCAATATGAGGCCATGAGATAGATCTCGAGGTGACAGAAGTTTTAGCAGATTTTATCCCAGATTTCATTCGGATGATGATTATCTAGATGATTTGTTAATGAAAAATCTGCCACCTTATCAGGAAGAAACTAATAGAGCTATTACTAGTGCTCCATTTTTACAACCACCTTTGGTTCCATAAATTATACATGAAACCTCATTAGAAAAGGTACTACAAGAAAGAGAAAAGGAAGCATTAAACAAACACCATAGTGAGTTAATTCAGAAAATCTCCCAATTAAATACGAGTCCTGAAGCCCTGACAATACCAGTAATGGTAGGTCCCGTAGTTCCTCTATATGGAGATAAGCAATCCACTCCCGTTCTAACTAGGTATGGGCGAATTTTGCGAATCTCGCATTCGCGAATTTTGCGGATTTGCGAACTCGCAATCCGCAAATTTCCGGATTTTTTTTTTTATGTTTGCACGGGTTTTTGCAAGTTCGCGAGGGTTTTGTACAATTTTGCAAATTGCGAAATTGTACAAAACGCGTGCGAACTTGCAGAAACCCGTGCGAACACAATGTGCCCAGTAGGGTATGTGCCTCGTCTTGTGTGAATAAAAGGTCAGAGAAAGATCAGTTCAGCAGATGAAGAGAAAGAAGCTCCTGGTCACAGGAACAGCACGGGTATTGCGCTCGTGAAAGTCAAGGATGCAAAGCCTATCCAGCATCACAGCTGATTTTCCACGGTAGATTTGGGAAGAAGGCACACCTGTCCAGCCTCGACGACGCTCACGATTGTTTTTGGGTTAATGAATGAGTCACTGAATTTGAGCATCAACTAGTTCGAGCGTCCATGTGTGTGTTACTATGCAATCGTCCCGAAGGGCGCAGGGGCCCCTTGAGTGAGCTGTGAGCTGTAACTATTTTACAATGGCGCCAGCAAGCTGCCAGCGCTGTTGTAAAATAGTTACAAAGTTAGCTTGCACAGGAAGCACTTAGATAAAATAAAGCAGCACCTGCTTCATTTTATCTAGTGGCCAGGTTCTGAGCTGGGATGGTGCAGTGAGCTAAAAAACGGTGATGGATCAAGCCCTGATCTGTTGACTGGGTATGAGTGTTCTGTTTAATTCAGATACTCTGTCCATCACCACCCCCTTTTCTGAATCGTTTTGTCCACCATAAGCGTGGAAGGGTATACTCAGATGTGAGTCCCTTGCTCATTGCACCATCAGGATTCAAGCAAGCCGGGCCGAAGACGGCTGTAATGCCAGAAACCGGTCTCTGGAAGCTTGTTTCCTTCCCAGTATAAGAATTGGCTTGGTAGTTTGATCTGCCCTGTTCCCATGATGCACTGGGCCAGGGACAGACTAATTTGCATGTAGCCAGGTTCTGAGCTGGGATGGTGCAGTGAGCTAAAAAACTGTGATGGATCAAGCCCTGATCTGTTGACTGGGTATGAGTGTTCTGTTTAATTCAGATACTCTGTCCATCACCACCCCCTTTTCTGGATCGTTTTGTCCACCATAAGCGTGGAAGGGTATACTCAGATGTGAGTCCCTTGCTCATTGCACCATCAGGATTCAAGCAAGCCGGGCCGAAGACGGCTGTAATGCCAGAAACCGGTCCCCGGAAGCTTGTTTCCTTCCCAGTATAAGAATTGGCTTGGTAGTTTGATCTGCCCTGTTCCCATGATGCACTGGGCCAGGGACAGACTAATTTGCATGTAGCCAGGTTCTGAGCTGGGATGGTGCAGTGAGCTAAAAAACGGTGATGGATCAAGCCCTGATCTGTTGACTGGGTATGAGTGTTCTGTTTAATTCAGATACTCTGTCCATCACCACCCCCTTTTCTGAATTGTAAAATAGTTGCATGAGTGGGGGTTCAACTTTTGAACCTGTTACGTTCGCGGATTTTTTTATGCGGATTTTGCGGGAAATCCGCAAAATTCGCGGATTGCGGATTTCCCAAAAATCCGCAAAATCCGCGAGCGTAACGGATTTCCCGCTCACACTTAGTTCTAACTACACCCATAGTACAGTCTAGAATAGAAACTCTAATAGTTGATGACCAAGCAAGTGAGTGCGAGTCAGTAATTTCCCTAATGGATTTACCTATACGAGAACCAGTGGGTGACTCAATCAGGAAAAATACTCCTTGATGTTCAAAGTTAAGATTGAAAAGTTATCAGGAACGAGAAGAGCAATTGTAGTAAGTCCAGATGAATTAGAAAGATGGACCCGAGACCCAGAGAAGCCAAAATCACAGCCAAAGTATTTAATTATTTATTTTTTAAACTTATAAAGCGCGCAAATGCCCAAGGACGTCTCGGCGCTGCGGACAGTGGCAGAGTGATGAGCAGGTTATTGGTTAAACAGCCAAGTCTTTATTTTTCTTCTGAAGGCTAACAAAGATTGACAGGATCTGATCTCCAATGGGAGAGAGTTCCAGAGTTTTGCGACCGTGATATCAAAACGCCGATCACCCCAAGAGACAGTTTTAGTACGAGTGGTAAGAAAAATACGGTAACACCACAGTTTCTTTTACAGGACACATTTTTTTAATCAGAAGATTACTGACGGTGCCTGAGAGGGAGGAAAGAGTACTTGGCGCATGCTTAACTCCTTACCGGTAGATCAGTTATGTCCTTACATTGAGGCAAAGGTGGAGGGAAATGATGTTACCTTTTTCTTGGACACTGGTGCTACCCGATCTACTGTGAGAACAGCAGAAATCCCAAACCTACCTCTCTCGGGAGAAGCGAACCAAGTAGTGGGCATTTCTAATAAACAAATTAGGACCCCTGTCACAGAACCAATTGAAGTCTGTATTGGTAATTTTAGAGAGATGCACAAGTTCGTAGTATGCGAGTCTAGCCCTGTAAACTTGCTTTGAAGGGATCTACTTTGCAAGATGAATTACACAATCTTTTGCACACCAAATGGTGTTGAAGTTCAGACTCCAGATGAAGACGGAGTGTATCAAATTATGCTAGCCAGACAAGAAACAGAAGTTTAAAAGATGTGCCTAGAAGATTTACCAGGATAACTAAAAACCTTTGTAAATCCTGATGTGTGGGATTTTTTTGGAAAAGAAGTAGGTCTAATGGCAGATGTCGATCCCAAAAAAGTGACAGTAAAAGAAGGTGCAGTTTACCCAAATATTTGACAGTACAAAATGAGCCCAGAAATAAAGGCATGTGTTGCAAGAGAAATAGAGCGTTTGGTTGAATAAGGCATTCTAGAAGAAATAATGAGCAGTCCTTGTAATTCACTCATAATTTGCATAAAGAAACCAAACGGAAAGTATAGGGTGGTCCAAGACCTCCGAAAAATTAATAAAATGGTCTTCCCATGTTGCCCAGTAGTAGTTTTTATTTTTGTTCAAATTTGACGAGCATGTTTACATTTGGAATCGTGTTCCTCAAGGGTACACGGAAAGCCCATCTATTTTTAATCAGATTTTAAAAAAATGTCTTGAATCACTGGTGCTGCCCGGATATTCTGTCCTGGTGCAGTATATCGGTGACCTATTACTAACATCGAGAACCAGAAATGACTGTATGATTGATTCTATTGCATTATTGAATCATTTAGCAAAGGGTGGACATTAGGTAGCGCCAGAGAAATTGCAATACTGTACAACCTCAATCAAATATCTAAACACCAGGTAGAAAGAGGGATCAGAAGAGTGACATCTGAAATAATCAAAATAATTCAAAACATGAACCTACCCCAAATTCAGAAAGAAATCAGAATGTTCCTCGGAGTTGTAGGTTACTGCAGGCAGTGGATTGGGGGATTTACAGTACTAGCTAAACCATTGATTCAGCTGATAAAGAAATGAGCAAAAGATCCAGTCGAGTGGGATGTTGAAAGCATGACTGCTTTCCTAAAATTACGAAACTGTCTGTGTGAAGCACCAGCCTTAGGAATGCCTGACTACTCAAAAGAATTTGCACTATTTTGTGACACAAGAGACAATTGTGCTCTCTCAGTTCTAACCCAGACCCATGGATTAATGCGACGTCCTGTGGCATATTTTTCTGCCACATTGGACCCAGTGGTATCAGCACTGCCAGGTTGTCTGAAAATGGTAGCTGCAACTTGCATGAGCCTTGAGCAAAGTTAACCAGAACACGTACTCAGTATTTAACACCTAGTCGGATGACTAAATATGAAAGGATTATTGTTGGTTCAGAAAACCTGCCAATAGTCAGGTGTACTATTTTAAATCCAGCAACCCTGTTACCAAATTCAAACTTTGAATAAGTAAGGGAGGAAGTCGAACATGATTGTATCGACCTCACTGAATTCAGTACTAAACCTCGTGCAGACATACACGAAGAACCTTTAAAAGACCCAGAACATGAGCTATTTGTAGATGGCTCGTGTATGCACCATGAGGAAGGAGGATTAAGTGCTGCTTATGCTGTGTGTATATTATCTGGTATAGTCGTAGCATCCTATTTACCAGAAGTCAAGTCTGCACAAGTAGCCAAATTGATTGCTTTAATAAAAGTGTGCAAAATTGGGAAAAATTGGAGAGTAACCATTAATACTGATAGCCAGTATGGTTATGGGGTTGTGCATGACTTCGTCCAGCTATGGATGCAAAGGGAGTTCATGACTTCTTCAGGAACCCCTATTGAAAATTGACAATTTGTAAAAGAATTACTTGAAGCAATTCAGTTGCCTAAAGAATTGGCCGTGGTCAAGTGTGCTGCTCACCAATCTGGAAAGAACAAAGCGACAGCTGGTAATCTTTATGCTGACCAAATGGCTCAATATCGTGCCAAACATAAAATGGCAGTTAACAAGAAAATTGATGCATGTGGAATCAGCTGCCAACTTATGCTGTTGAGAGGAGTAAATACATGGGAGGAAGTGAAAGATTTACAAGGTGAAGCAGAGCCCAAAGAAAAGGAAGACTGGCAGAAAATAGGGTGTCAGACGAGACCTGAAGATGGGGTGATAGTTTACCTAGGTGGGAGACCAGTGTTACCTGATTGTATGCTTGCACCAATGGCCAGAATGTACCATGGGGATTCACACATAGGCAAACTGAAATGTCAGCAAGCACTCAAAGAAGGAGAAGTCTACATTTGAAAAGACTGAACAATAAATTCAAAGGTCCTGAATGGACTTATGTCATCCCTGAAGATTTTGAGAATCTGGAAATCAGTGATGAAAGTGATGAAGAATTGATTGTTGATCAGTCTTTCGAAGAAGTGAGACCATCTTGAGATAAATTCACTTTATATTCTGTGTAAAATTTACAAAGGAGCGATAAAGTCTCCTTAGTCAAAATGGTTGATGCTTTAGTTACTGGACACTCAAAGACATTGTATAAAGACATGCTGTACAATATGTATATGTAGTGTACTGATAGTGCTCATAGTATGGTTAGGACTGACAATAGCAATGCCTTATTTGATGGCTGCTAAACAGAATCATACTAGTATACACGGAAAGGTAGTGAACCACAAACAGGTTAGAGTTGGCATAGAAGCACCAGATGAGATAGAATTACATCACTGTAGAAATAAAAATGAAACAGAAATGAATGTGTTTGCTAACTTTTTAGTACATTATGTAGAGACAATTCAAACTAGTGATTGCTATGTCTGTATGAAATTACCGACATCAGTAGCTGAAGGAGTTACTTACCACCATTTGCCACTGACATATGGTATTTCTTGTAGTATATTAACTAGTTTGTTTTATAGAACTGGAAGAATATAGTATTATTATTCCAATATAGATGTCATTTTTCCTGAAATTCCCATACGTAGAAAAATGAATCCCGTCCTTAGCAGTAGAGATGCACAGTTCATGGGTGAATATTTTCTAACAATGAAAACAATAGATATAGAAGTAGCAAAGACAACTTAACCTGTAGATTATATGAGGAAGAGAAAATATTTATAAATTTAGTAGAGAAAAGGAGACAGGATTCCCATAGAAAAGCCACTGAACCGAAACCCCAGATACCCAAATGGGCTGAAAGGGAAGAATTTATGGCAACTGACGGGACTCATGCTGCTATGTCTCTGGATTTTGAAAAGAAAGGGAAAATATGTCTCCATAGAGAGAAAACGGAGTATAACAATGTATTCATTGGTTCAAGTGAATGTGAACACAATTTCCTCATAATTGGGGGTTGGGGACTAAAAGGGGGCACTGATCAAGTATTTCCTGGAGTCTATTATATTTGTGGGAACAAAGCTTATTTTAAGCTGCCTGATCATTGGTAGTGGTGTTGCTATTACAGAATAGTATTCCCAAAGGTATACCATGTAAAAAGAATCAATGGAAGCAATGAACACGAGAATGCACTAACACGATATGAAAGAGCTAGTTTTGCAGAAATTGTTAGTGATATATTTAGTGCATTGATACCTTCAGTGGGAGTAGTTCTGAATACTCAAAGAATTTGTAAATTGTTTACAGTGGTGGATCGCTTATCGACTGACACTGTCGGAGGATTCTTATTGATCAATACCGAATTGGTTGTGATTAGATCAATGGTTTTACAAAATCAACTTGCTCTTGATATATTATTGGCAAAAGAGGGCAGAGTCTGTAGAATGTTCACGGCGCCACATTGTTGCACTTACATACCTGATAAAAGTGTAGACATTGGAAGGTATGTCTGAAATATTACTCATTTGGAAGATGAATTAAAACCACGGGAGGTTGATAGTGCATGGAAGAGACTAACTGATGGTCTCTCCTCTATTGGTAACTGGATTTCTAATGTAGGTAGAAGTATTGTAGGTAAAGTACTGATGCCTATAATGGGAATATCACTAATAATATTGGTGCTAATGGTTTGGTGAAAATGCTACAGAAACAGAAAAAGATATACAGTGAATGAGAAAAAGAAGAAATGAAAGATAGACGAAATTCAAATGGAAGAGTTAAAAGGGATATATATATAAGAGAATGAAAGTTTTCCAGAATAAAAGTGAAAAAGAACTCCCAAAGTAATTGAAGAAATTGAACTGGGAGAGTGCTAAATTTGGCATCTAGTTCCGTAATTAGTGATGATATAAAATATCATCAAAGAGGGGATTGATGGAGCAAGGTTTCATACGTACAGAAACTTGCATGGACACAACCCTCTCGAAATAACACCTAATAAATTAATCAACATGTTTTGTCTACTAATATTTGCATTACACAACACTTTTAGTATCTAGGGGAAGCTGACCTATGTGCTTTTACTAAACAGTAACCCGAGTGTCCTAAAATGGCCACTGCAAACGCGGGAACTTTACTGCGCATGCGTCTGCCACATCTACGTGGTGTGACATATCTGTGCTTTTGGTGGGAACTTCTTGCTTCTGCACACTAGTGCCAAGATGGCTGCTTCATGCTTACTCATACTAACCCACATGTTGCTGCTTGTACTAAACATTGTTTGTTCTGCTTAACTAATAATGCGATAGCATAGATAAAGTAATGGAGTTAGAGTAGAGATAAGTGGTATACAGTGCATTCATTTATTTGTGTATTCTAATATGTCTCTTTTAAAAAAAAACTTTTTATTATTTTAAAACAAAGAAAGGAGATAGACATATCTGGTGCCATACATTCTGGTACAATAATGAGGTGAACAGGCATAAAACAGGATATATACGAGCAATGCAAAAACAGTGGAGACGCCTACGCTTACGTTGGAGGAACAGGATGTGCAGTAGTACAATATACGATCCACGTTTAGCGCCAGTCCTCAGAGCTTGTCCACCCAAAACAATTAGAATAATAACTGAAGCATGATCACCAGATATTAGAAGACGATTGAAGTCAGGATATTCCACCAACTATACTTATAGAGAATACTGAAAAGAACGTGAAGAAAAAGAAATCATAAAAACAAAAAACCAAAACAAAATAAAAAAAAACACCCCTGCACCCCTGCATATGGCTGTTGCCTAACCCCAACTAGCAGTGTGCCTGTCGCCCCAACTAACTAACTTCTAAAAGTAGAAAGAGAAAGTGGAGGAGGGCATTTCCATACATGCCCCCGGTCCCCCCTCCTCCCTGCAAGAACCAAGAATTCCCAAACTAAGGTCCAGCAGTCTATTAAGCTGCATATACGTAGCGCAACAGGGGAAACTTTAAACACCGCCCAACCTCCCAAACGCATCATGATAGCAGATCCCCTGCCAACAAGACTCAATGCTAAACCCAATCACGCAGTCTCATCTTTCACCCGTCCAATCAGACGTACGAGCCCCTTCCGGACAACTGTCGCCTCCACAGGATAGTCAGAACATGAAAAAGATGTAACAAAGTTCAAATCAAGATGTAGCGGAGAGATGAGAGCTCTGAGAACACCATCAAGACCAGAAACTCTCCTCGCTATTATTGACTCCCAGCTTCGTTTCGTCCACCATCTTAGTGGTGCCGATATACGGGGAGGATTCAGAAAAGGGGGTGGTGATGAACAGAGTGTCTGAATTAAGCAGACCACTCTTACCCAGTCCAAAGATCAGGGCTTGATCCATCACCGTTATTTATCTCACTGCCCCATCCCAGCTCAGAACCTGGCTATATGCAAATCAGTCTGTCCCTGGCCCAGTGCATCATGGGAACAGGGCAGACTAAACTACCAAGCCAATTCTTCACCAGAAAGGAGACAAGCTACCGGGGACCGGTTTCTGGCATTTCAGCCGTCTTCGGCCCGGCTTGCTTGAATCCTGATGGAGCAGTGAGAAAGGGACTCATGTCTGAGTATACCCTGCCACACCTATAGTGGCCAAAAACGATTCAGAAAAGGGGGTGGTGATGAACAGAGTGTCTGAATTAAGCAGACCACTCTTACCCAGTCCAAAGATCAGGGCTTGATCCATCACCGTTATTTATCTCACTGCCCCATCCCAGCTCAGAACCTGGCTATATGCAAATCAGTCTGTCCCTGGCCCAGTGCATCATGGGAACAGGGCAGACTAAACTACCAAGCCAATTCTTCACCAGAAAGGAGACAAGCTACCGGGGACCGGTTTCTGGTATTTCAGCCGTCTTCGGCCCGGCTTGCTTGAATCCTGATGGAGCAGTGAGAAAGGGACTCATGTCTGAGTATACCCTGCCACACCTATAGTGGCCAAAAACGATTCAGAAAAGGGGGTGGTGATGAACAGAGTGTCTGAATTAAGCAGACCACTCTTACCCAGTCCAAAGATCAGGGCTTGATCCATCACCGTTATTTATCTCACTGCCCCATCCCAGCTCAGAACCTGGCTATATGCAAATCAGTCTGTCCCTGGCCCAGTGCATCATGGGAACAGGGCAGACTAAACTACCAAGCCAATTCTTCACCATAAAGGAGACAAGCTACCGGGGACCGGTTTCTGGCATTTCAGCCGTCTTCGGCCCGGCTTGCTTGAATCCTGATGGAGCAGTGAGAAAGGGACTCATGTCTGAGTATACCCTGCCACACCTATAGTGGCCAAAAACGATTCAGAAAAGGGGGTGGTGATGAACAGAGTGTCTGAATTAAGCAGACCACTCTTACCCAGTCCAAAGATCAGGGCTTGATCCATCACCGTTATTTATCTCACTGCCCCATCCCAGCTCAGAACCTGGCTATATGCAAATCAGTCTGTCCCTGGCCCAGTGCATCATGGGAACAGGGCAGACTAAACTACCAAGCCAATTCTTCACCAGAAAGGAGACAAGCTACCGGGGACCGGTTTCTGGCATTTCAGCCGTCTTCGGCCTGGCTTGCTTGAATCCTGATGGAGCAGTGAGAAACGGGGAGACACGGTTTCCAGCCAGCAACAGTTCCCATAAAAAGACTCCGGAAAGGGAGCACCTAGTAGTCCTTCCTTAATCGGCAACGATCGTAGGCCAGACAATCATTCACAGCATCGAGCACGTTTCCATCAACCAAAACATTGGTCTGAGGCTCAAACACCTCCCACAGTACGGGGTCTGCTTCTTCCAACGACGTGGCCATTTTGGGGGTCTCGAGTCGTTTCATTACTTGTAGTGGAGTAGAGTCTGGTCCACTCTGCCTGATTTCAGACAAACGCTCCGTCATTTTATGAATGCGGGCCTCAACACGATCATGAAGTGACTCAATGGCTGCCAACACAGTTCGTAGTGACGGTTCACTTTCAGTCCGTTCTACCACTCCTCGGTCGATCTCAGTCATGTTCACGTCCCCAGAGAGCCCGGCCTCTCCGGGGGGAACTGATAGATGTAGAGCGGACAGCGGCAGAGGGGGACTTATCGATAGGTTCAATATCAATCCGGACTCAGCTACCGCAGGTGGAGATCTCAACCCAGCGAACACCAGTGGGGCCAGATCGGGTCACCGGGCAAGGGATCCCCGCCCACCGCTTCAATTGTGCATCGTCACCCCTCCTTCGATGTTACCAACTCAGCCAATCGCCGTCAACTTTGGTCCAAAAAACTTCAACTTCGGTAGACCGGACCCCGTCTCACGACCACAGCCGATGTTGTTCAACTGCGACCCGGCTGGCTCAGTACTCGAGACCCCGGCTTCCAAGCTGGTCAAGGCCGCAAACTGCCACACGACGTAACTTCGTCCACCAAACCGGTAGAAATCTCGGGATTACACCATTAAGTTGTAGTTCGGCTCACACACATGGAGGCAGGGCGCAAAATGAGGATAAATGACAGGATCTTCTGGCAGGAGTCGGAGGTCTGCGGAGCCGGGAGCTTACGCAGCCATCTTGTTTGCTAGCGTAGCTCATCCCCCTAATATGTCTCTTTAACTTTATTAATATTACGTATTTGGGCCCGAGGGTGACACGAACTGCCATTTTGAAAATCCGCTCTGCGCATGTGTACAGAGCTCTGAGAGACCTCGAGCAATGGCATTGAACTGGTGCCAGTCTGTCCGCTAATACGCCTGGGAAAACCTCAACACCCACTGTATCTATATCTCACTATATATCTAAAATAAAAATAAAAAAAGACATTTTGATAGAATCCTATTGATTGTAAACAAAAATAGTTGCATTTGCATCCTCTTCCATCTTTTATGTTTTATTCAATAGAGGCCTCTTGATTCACCATTCACACTCATAGAAAAACTCTTTGAGAGTACTGTTGGCATTAAAGTACTCCCATGTGATTGTGGAAGGAGACTAAAACTTGCGGTGTGATGTTTCTCAAAATGCGGCAATGCGTGCATTCTTCAATTTTTTATGCAATGTGAGACTCACACAAATATTCAATCGGCCCACTCACCAAAGGATCCTATAAATGAGTGTAGTTTAATTCCTCAACCCCAGTAATCTGGCTGACCACCACTTGGTAAACTTTGATATTTGGTGTAAGCATCTGCACAAATTTGAGTGTGCGCTGACAGATAAACTACCCATTCGACCATTCTCATAAGGGGAACATACATGAAGATGGAGCTGAATTCAAGGAGCGATGGAACAACAGCCGCAATCTCTCTGACCTCAAAAATACCCTCTCTAAGTTTAGTAACTGTTTATCAACCATACTTGACGAAACAGTTGCAAAGGCTATAAATAAAATTCCTGCAAAAAGACCTTTGTGTTCTTGGTTTACGGCTGACCTCAAAGTGGAAAGAATTTGACTGCGTACGACAGAGAAAAAATAATGCATTAACTACGCTTGTGCCCAGTAATTGGAAGCCTCCAACTTTCCCCAAGCTTGTTTTAGAAACTTCAGGGGAATTGCAAATCCTCAGTGTTTGACTTAAGATCAAACTTCCTCCAAGGAACTCTGTGAAAAACTGTCATCTTGTGTTTTTAAGCAAAGTGCAAACACTTTTTGATGGCATAGGGAAGACCCAAACTTGTAGCAATTCCTCATATTTAAGACAATAGTACCCACAAGCTCTTGCTGACTGTCAAATCAACTTCTCCAGACGACATCTGTCCCATAAAGGTTTTGCACCAACTAGTGGAGTAAATTATTCCCGCCATTACAGTTACAGAGCTTTTTTTATTATGTAGGACCAAAATAGTGGCTGTCTAAGCATCTTGAGAATGGGCACATTACTTGATTTAGCCCTGACTGACATCAGGATGAGCCTGGATTGGGAGGACCAGTCAGCCTCATCCTACCCGACCTAGCAGCAACCTTCAGTCCAGTGTATCGTTCTATTATGGACGGCCATTTTATGACCAGCACTTGCATGGTTTATCTCTTTTTTGACAGGTTACAATCAGCCTTTTTCTCTGGCCACCTTCAGGTCGACTCAAAGGACTGTAAATAGTGGAGTCTCTCAGGGCTACTCTTAGTCTCCAAAATTGTTCAGTATTTACATTTGGACTCTCATTAGTATCATCTGCACATCCAGACTAGACTGTATGTCTTACACTGATGATACACATCTCCTCTTCAGATTGGGTTACTCTGTTGAAGAACTGCAGGGATCTCTTCTTCTCAACCTAACTACAATGCAACAGTGGGTGTGCATTAACATGCTAAAATTCAATGTAAACAAAACTGAATTATTGATTTTTGGAGCAGACTTTCTATGTATGACCGTATATGGCCCTGTGAGTTGGGAGTCCTTTCATCACCTGCAAGTTCAGTAAAAAAATTGGATTCCAGGTTAGATAAAGAACTCTTATGAGAACCCCAAGTTAACACAGTGGTCACCACATGCTCTCTACAGCTGACACTATAGAGAAAAAGTCTGCAAGTAAATCCGCAAGAACTTCAATTCACTATAGTAGTTGCCCTGGTCATCTTGCCGCTGGACTATTCCAATGCTTCCTATACAGGATTAACTTCAAAATGACTGACTAGATTGCAGATATTCCAGAACATGTCAGTGAGAGTGGCCTCTGGCCTACGCACGTTTGATCATATCTCTGGAGCCAGGAGAACACAAGAAAGAGCTACCAGTAAAAGAATGTGTTTTATAACATATTGTCTAGTCCACTGAGGATTATATTGGACAGGAGTACTTGCAATCAGAGCTCAGATTAGTAAGTGTATTTCAAGATGCTTCTTTCACTCAGTGCATTCCGCCTTAGCTCAAAATTCTCTATATAGACTTACATGAGCTGGAGGAAAAACCTTCACTTTCCAGGCTTCCCAACTCTGGAATTGAGTGCCAGTTTCTGTCAGGGCTATTGTGGACCACATGACCTTTTGGTAAAAAATTACATCGCTTTGGCATAGGCATGCTGTCTCTAATATCGTTTTATCAGGGGTTAATGTGAGAAATGGGTGTGTTGGTTAGAGGGGTGTGAGCCTTTCTCAAGCCATAGCTACAATTCTTGTCAGGGTGAACCACAAAAAGTCACTAAATGAACCTGTGCTTAGCACAAAGCAGTTAGGATTAATTTAAAGGAAACTGTTTCAGCATCACTTAAACAGTAATAAAGTGAAAACACAACACAAGAAAAATCTCACACTAATTTAGAAAAAATAGAACAAAATGTAACAAAAATCCAATCAGTAGAATTGGAGTTATGAATTTTTAAGTTAGTGCAATCTAGCGCCTAAAAAATCAAAGTGCCAACTGCAGACATCTACTTGTGCAAGACAGGGCAAAGTCAACAGTTCTCGCCGACCACGATGGAGCGCAGTTCAGAAATACTAGGTGGATTGGGCCCAGTCTCCACTTAGCTTCGAGTTTAGAAGAAAGTTTGAAAAAAATGTCTGAGACTGTAAGATTCAGCAGGACAAGGAAGCTGGCTGTGTCGGAGGAGGAGGCGTCGTCATAGGGGAGTTGCTGGATGGAGCTGTGGTTTCTACTTTCCGACTTAGTCTCTTTTTTGGAAGTTTAAAATCTCCAGCGGGATGAAGCTGCAGACTGTAGCCAAAGAAGTTAGATACACCTTTTTCTTATTGGGTGGGCTGAAGCAGCTTTTCTGAAGTGTAAACGCGGCTGTGCACAGCTCCATCCCTCCCATCCTTTAAGGATGGCTCATCCTGCCAACACCCAGTCCGCCCTTTTGTCTGATTGTCTGGGAGGAATACAGAAAGGCCAATTGGCAACTACACCTAGTCATGTGACCCAGAAAACAGAATTTAGGCACCAAATGGTTAGGACAAAATATTTCAGGTTTCTAAAAGTGGATTATTCAGAATTGTGACTTAAAATCTGACTTTAACATTAAAGTGGATTTTAAATTCCAATTCCCTAGAGACCAAACATGAGATTTCTACATGCTCCCAAACAAAAGTCATCACTTATTAAATGTAAAAATATACCCCAATGTTATCTTATTGGAGAGGCAGGCCTCACAGTAGCAAAAAAACAAATGTGGGAGTTTTTCACTACCAGGATATGTAAAACTTTAAAGTACATGTCCAACTTTTTAAATGTAACGCACACAGCCCTATGGACTGTTTAGGGCCTACCATAGGGGTGACTTATATGTTTTAACCATAGTGTTTTAGGCCTGGCAAGGTGTTTATTTTGCGAGGTCGAATTGACAGTTTAAAAGTGCACACAGGCTGCAATGGTAGATCTGAGGCATGTTTAAGGGGCTAATTTAGTGTGTGACACTATATGTCCTGCAGTCCCCCTATAGCAGCATTTCATTTACTGTCCCTGGGATTATGATATACCACATTTCTAGGTACTTATAAGTAAATCAAATATGCCAATCAGGGGTAAGCCAATTTCCCCATGTTTTAGGAAGTGAGTGTGAGTACTTTTGCACTGGTTGGCAGTGTTAAAGTGCAGAGCCCTACAAATTCATCAAAACAGGAGGGGCGATGGCAAACATTTGTGGGAAGACCACATTATGTCTGACAGGTCTGACAGTTGTCTTTACTTCCCCTGGCAGGATCAGTTCAACTGCGGTCTTACTTTACTAGCACCAAGATGTATTTCTGGTGGACATGTGCTTACAAATATCACTTCATTTATAGATTCATTTTAGTAACTTCCTTGGCATATGACTATTTCTTCTAACCCCAACAGTGTAAATTAAGAACTTTATGGAAAATCTGCATGCTTTCATTTAGGACATTTGTGAAACTTCACACATATTTTCTCATACTTACTGCATCACAAATGCGTGATTTATTAAGTCATAAGTTTAGCAATACAGACAAATGTGTGAAAGGCATTGCAAATATTTGGGAACAAACCAGACTCAAATCTCTGTGGGTGTTCACTTAATTGCCAAGACATGCAATCCTGGATGCAGACACTGTTATTCTCCTACAGGTGACTTAGTGCTTAAGAAAAATTGTAAATAAACATCTAATCTGGGTGACCTTCAAAATCAATAGTGACATCTTCATGCGTAAAAGAATGCAGATCTTGTCTTTGTCAATCAGGATCAGATTTTTCAGGCACGGTTTCCCTATTTTCCATATCTATATCTAACTTCTGTTTATTTGTAAATATATATATATATATATATATATATATATATATATATATATATATATACTAGCAGCCCATCCCGACGTTGTCCGGGTATGAATTGCTGCCGGCCAGTAGTATATTGTTTTGAAGGATTTCGTTTTGATAGCATTTCTTATCTGTGTTAGGCCTGTGAAATGCTCCGATTCACAGTGCACTGCTGATGCCCTTAAGAGTGCGCGTTCAGTAGTGTGTGAACTCGAGTTTCCCTACTTTATTTTTCCTTGCAATATTATCTAGCGCAAACTCGACAACATGGCATGAGCACAATTTACATAACAGAAGAACACATTCATTTGTGGTAGGCACGGGGAGACAAAGCGATTTGCCTGGAATCACACGATGTTGAGCTGATGCCGAGATTCGAACGTAGCTCCCCAGCTCTAAAGTTTGCAATTTTAGAACTTGTGGCGGGAGGTGTGTCTAAAAGTGTATGTCGGTGCTGGCCATCAATGAGAGAGACACGTGCATATTTCAAATGGGTGGTGAAAAAATATGAGTATGTTGCTGGAGATGTGGGCCACCATGCCACCAATGTACTTACAGGGGGAGGGTAAACACCCATTATTCCGCAACTTTCTTTCCGCATACCATCACTCCGCATACTTTCATTACGAAAGTACCACGACTCCGCAATGCCATTATAACGCATGCATTACATTTTATCTGCTTTTACCACATATACATTTACAACGAAATTCGTTCTAAATGCATGAATGGTAAAAGCATGTTTTTAAAAAAATCTTTGGATAAGGTAAGTATGTGTATATGGGTATATGTTTCGGGGTACTGAGGTATATGTTTTGGGGTGTTTGGGTATTTTAAGGGTTCAAGTATAGTTATGGGGTACAGGGGTAGTTTTAGGGCTTAGGGATAGGTATCGGTTTTGAGGTACAGGGGTATTTTTAGGGTTCAGGGCTAGGTTTGGGTTTTGGGGTATAGGGGTATTTTTAGGGTTCAGGGGTAGGTTTGGGTTTTGGGGTACAGGGGTATTTTAAGGGTTCAGGGCTAGGTTTGGGTTTTGGGGTACAGTGGTATTTTTAGGGTCCAGGGCTAGGTTTGGGTTTTGGGGTACAGGGGTATTTTAGGGTTCAGGGGTAGGTTTGGGTTTTGGGGTACATGGGTATTTTAAGGGTTCAGGGCTACGTTTGGGTTTTGGTGTACAGGGGTATTTTAGGGTTCAGGGGTAGGTGTGGGTTTTGGGGTACTGTGGTATTTTTAGGGTTCAGGCTAGGTTTGGGTTTTGGGGTACAGCGGTATTTTTTGGGTTCAGGAGTACGTTTGGGTTTTGAGGTACAGGGGTATTTATAGGGTTCAGGGCTAGGTTTGGGTTTTGGGGTACAGGGGTATTTTTAGGGTTTAGGGATAGGTTTGGGTTTTGGGGTACAGGGTATATTTATAGGGTTAAGAAGGGTTAGTGTTTAAGGGTGTTGGGGTATTTTAAGGAGTAAGGGTGGGTTATGATTATGGGGTGCAGGGGTATTTAAAGGGAGCAGGGTGGGATTAGCACAGGTTATGAGACATGGCATGAAGTGTATATATATATCTATACTAAGATAATAAAGAGAGAGCCCAAACCTTTGAGGCGGGTAATCTCAGGAACCACAGCACCAATCACAACACCCAATACAGCATTGGAGAGGGCAGTTGTAGCAGAAGGACATAGGCTATGCAGACGCCTATAATATACATTTAAAAGGTAAAAGAACCGTGCCAGCAAAGTAGTCCCTTGTGGGCGTGTCTGCGTTGTGCTCTGGGCGTGTGCTGGGGCTGTCGCCAGTAGGTAGGTATAATTAGGACCAATTTTCCATAGGAAATCCGCAACAATATATTTGCAATAACTTTGGCGCCGATTGACGAATCTTCGTGAAATTTTTAAAACTCGTGGGGCGCTCCGGTCCGCTCTTATCTTGAATGTTTCGGCTTGATTCGTCAAGCGGGGGCTGAGAAATAAGGGGAGTCCCAAAACGCATTTTCCCCATGTAATTTCCAATAGGAAATTTTAGACACGGCTACAGCCCGAAATGCTGAACGGTATTACACCAAATTTTGCAAAATGGTAGATCTTGGTTCAGAAAGCACCCTTTTTTTAAAATTGTGTAAATCCGTTTAGTAGTTCCTGAGAAATTAAAAAAATAGTGGTGAAAAAATCATTTTCCCTTTGGAAACTTTAGACACTGTTATAGCAAAAACTGCTGAACGGAATTACAATACATTTGGCAAAAAGGTACTGTTTGGCTCAGAAAGCAACCTTTTTAAAAATGGTGTAAATCCGTTAAGTAGTTTGTGAGAAATTAAAGATTAAAGATAGTGAAATCTATGGCCGCGGTGGATCCGCGCACCGTGTGTGCACAATGCACGCACCCTACCGATCACGAGCTTCATATTAATTGGCTGTCATCACTCCAAACCAGGAAGTGTTGGCAGCCATCCAGTGTGCAAAACACAAAAAGGGTTCAGGGTAGAAATACCCTGACCGCCTAGGCCTGCTTAGGGGGTTCCACAAGGACCCACAGAGCTCAAAACATTTTTTTTATTTTTAAAAATGCGACAAATTGTGCGCAGGGTGCAGGGATCCTGCCGAGAAATTTTAAAAAACAAAGTGCGGGCTCCCGCGCTTCATTTAATTAAAGCCCCCGGGTGGGCTAAAACCTGGGGGCTTTTGAAAAAATGTGTGGGAGTCCAAGCCCCCCACACTGCCCCGGGGACCGCCACCTTCGGGCTTTCTAAAAATATTTACGGGGAGGGACACAGCCCTCCCCGCAGCCCTGGAGACCACCACTCCCCGGGGCTTTTAATTTAAATAGGTGGGGGGCCTCCAAGGCCCCCCAAGCCCCGGGGACCGCCACCCCGGGGCTTATTTAAAAACCAAATACACTACCTGCCGCCCCCACATTCCCCGAGGACCGCCACCTCCCCTGGGCACTAAATATTTAAAGTAGGGGGTCTGTTACGGACCCCCAAGCCCCGGGGACCGCCACCCCCGGCGGCTTGGGGATCCATAACTGATGAAGATGCTACTATTGATTTTGAAGGTCTCCCAGATTAGATGTTTATTTACAATTTTTCTTAAGCACTAAGTCACCTGTAGGAGAATAACAGTGTCTGCATCCAGGATTGCATGTCTTGGCAATTAAGTGAACACCCACAGATTTTTCAGTCTAGTTTGTTCCCGGCTTTATATTAAGTGGGAGGGGGGCCGTGTGGCCCCCCCCTCGTGGAGCCAATGATGGCCCTGGGGACTGCCACCCCCAGGGCCAGCTCCTGCAGTGTCTCAGGGTGCCCACCCCCGGGACACTGCTGTTTGCCATGGCAGGGCGGGAGCCTCGCGGCTCCCAACCTGCCATAGCAAATTTAGTTTGGATTTTGAAAGAGAGAGCAGGGACGCCTGCTCTCTCTTTCAAAATGCGAACCCGATTGCTTTTCCACACGGGGAGCTGCATGTTAGCAGCTCCCCATGTGGAAAATCAATGCCGGCTCCCGAAAGACGCGGGGAGCCGGCGGGACCGTGGGGGCATTGGGGCTCCCCCCACGGTCCCCACCATTGAATATAGGCCCCGGGGATGGGGTCCCCGGGGAGAATATAAATTAGTGATAGGAGCTACATTTGGTTTTTACAGTAAAATTTGGAGTTGCGCACCTAGCACGGCGCTCAGCGCAGGCCCCTGGTGTGCACATGCTGGGTGCGCGACTCCCAGCGCGGCCCCCTGGTGTGAACGCATTGGGTGCGCAACTCCAAAACGCACTGGGTGCATGACTCCAAGCAAAAAAAAAGTTATATTTTTTAAATATACATCAAGCTTAAGTGTTTAGATCTTGGGTGGCTCTAAAAAGAGCCCTTGTGTTTATAGGGAGATTTTGGTACCTACAAGTAAGTACTGATGCAGAGTATATAGTTGTTGAGGAAGACTGTGTTACCCTCATCTGTAAAATGTACACCATCTCTCCTATAGATTCCGTCCATATTAAAACGCTGATTGTTGTTGTAAATGGACCCCATCCTATAATCTCTGAGATAAGCAGAAACAGCTTTATTGACATGTTTTCTAGCTTTCTCAATCTGCGGACAAAATTGATTGAACTAGTTCCATTTCTGTCTTTGGCATATGTTAGAATAGACAAAGGCAGTTTGGGGGAAAAGTGACATCAATTCTCCAAAGGTGTCCTTCATAAGCATTTCCAGACCTACCCCAGTCAAAGTGCCTAGGTCATTGTCACCAGAGTGCACAATTATGAAGTCAGGGTGTTGGAGATGCAAAAAGGATTTAACCAATGGCATCAATTGGTGCCACTTTAATTCTCTCTGTTCAATCCATTTAATGTCTACATTTGGCAAAGCTAAATCTTTGTCAATACCTCTGTTTTCAGCATACCTTTTGCTCCAGAAAATATAGCTGTGTCCCACAATCCACACTCTAAGCATTTGAAGGGAGGTCCGGATGCACTCAGAAGGTGTCTGTATATGAAATGGGCAGTTTGAAAACTAAGATTTTTCTAAAATGGTGGATAAGATGCTGTTTTAAAAAAGAAGAGAAATGATTGGCTGTTTGAGAACATTATAGACTGAAAAATAGGGTGCATGTTTCTGTGTTTTAGAAGCATGTTTCTTATTGGTTAATAAAAAACTGTTTGAAAGGAACATTACATAGGGTAAGCTGATATTTTGAAAAGTCAAACACACTTGCTGTTTGAAATTGCAATATTGTGTGCTGAACTTGTGACCTCTGTGTTCAGTTGAGTGTTCCATGAACTGTTACTATGGTTACAGGCATTAAGCAGAATGGGGGTAGGGTACAAAGTTATGTCAATTGGAAAGAGTTGAAATGTGTAAGCAATACAAATATGTGTTAGCTTTTGAATTAATGTGGGAAGCAATGTGATTTGTTATTTAAATGTGTATGTGTGCAGAATGAGAGGGAAAGTTGAAACCTTTTGGATTTGCTAAGAGCAGTGCACTACAGACATTCCGTATAAGAAAATCTGGTGTGTGATTCAGATACTTCCTAATCTACAAATCAATTTGAAAGGTGAGTTATTAATTTTTGAGATGTTGTATGTGGTGCCTTTGTTTTTAATTAGACTATTGTGTTTCTCCTGCTAAAAGTCCAAGGAATAGTCTTGCTTGTCTAGAATCACACTGTGAGTCTGTGTGCACTTGTTCAACCATTGTGACAGAAGCATGTGGTTACTTCATATCTTTGCTGACACATAACTGCTTAAAAAGATATCCTGATGTCAAGTTTCAATAGTATTAGAAACCAGTTATTGCTTATGCACTCGCAGAATGAGTCAGGCATTCACACTAGAGTGCAGTAGTGAAATGTGTAAAATGTATGCAGTTACCTTACCCCTTCCAGACTGCTGAGTCTCTTCTGAAAGTCCAGGCAATATTCTTGCTTATCTAGAATCACACTGTGAGTCTGTGTCCACTTTTGCAACCATTGTGACAGAAGCATGTGGTTACTTCCTGACACATTAACTGCTTAAAATCTACTCTCCCTTACACTGCTCTACTGACCCATTCAGCACCATGTACTAATCCATTCCCTGCGCCAAAACCCAACCACTTATAAATTCACCCAGGCACTCTCCTTGCAGTACTCTAATCATTCAGTCAGTACCCAAGTACTCATCCAGTGAACCAGGCCTTAGCACATGGACTGCATCAAACCCCTATCCACTCTGCATGCAGTCTTCTAACCACCTACACACTTGTCTTTCACAACTTAAATTCCCCAGTCAGTATCCATGCACTTCCAGCAAACAACCTGTCACTCCCCTTGCACTCCCCTAGTGACCAATTCAGCACCATGTACTAATCCATTCACTGCGCCAAAAGCCAACCAGTTATACATTCACCCAGGCATTCTCCTTGCAGTACTCTAATCATTCAGTCAGTACCCAAGTACTCATGTAGTGAGCCAGGTCTTAGCACATGGACTGCTTCAAGCCCCTAGCCACTATGCATGCAGTCCTGTAACCACCTACACACTTATCTTTCACATCTTCAATTCCCTAGTCAGTATCCATACACTTCCAGCAAACACCATGTTACTCCTCTTGCACTTGTCTAGTGACCCATTCAGCACCATGTACTAATCCATTCACTGCGCCAAAACCCAACCACTTATAAATTTACCCAAGCACTCTCCTTGCAGTACTCTAATCATTCAGTCAGTATCCAAGTACTCATGCACTGAGCCAGGCCTTAGCACATGGACTGCTTCAAACCCCTAAGCAGTATGCATGCAGTCCCCTAACCACCTACACATTTGTCTTTCACACCTTCAATTCCCCAGTCAGTATCCATACACTTATAGCAAACACCATGTCACTCCCCTTGAATTCCTCTAGTGACCCATTCAGCACCATGTACTAATCCATTCATTGTGCCAAAACACAAACACTTATAAATCCAACCAGGGACTCTCCTTGCAGGACTCTAATTATTCAGTCAGTACCCAAGTACTCATGCACTGAGCCAGGCCTTAGCACATGGACTGCTTCAAATGCCTATACACTATGCATGCAGTCCTGTAACCACCAACACACTTGTCTTTCACACCTTCAATTCCCTAGTCAGTATCCATACACTTACATCCAACACCCTGTCACTCCGCCTTGCACTCCTCTAGTGACCCATTAAGCACCATGTACTAATCCATTCCCTGCGCCAAAACCCAACCACTTATAAATTCACCCAGGCATTCTCCTTGCAGTACTCTAATCATTCAGTCAGTACCCAAGTACTCATGCAGTGAGCCAGGCGTTAGCACATGGACTGCTTCAAACCCCTAGCCACTATGCATGCAGTCCTGTAACCACCTACACACTTATCTTTCACATCTTCAATTCTCTAGTCAGTATCCATACACTTACAGCAAACACCATGTCACTCCCCTTGCACTCCTCTATTGACCCATTAAGCACTGTGTACTAATCCATTCACTGCGCTAAAACCCAACCACTTATAAATTCACTCAGGCACTGTCCATGCAATACTCTAATCTTTCAGTCAGAACCCAAGTACTCATCCAGTGACCCAGGCCTTAGCACATGGGCTGCTTCAAACCCATATCCACTATGCATGCAGTCTTCTAACCACCTACACACTTGTGTTTCACAACTTCAATTCCCCAGTCAGTATCCATACACTTCCAGCAAACACCCTGTCACTCTCCTTGCACTCTTCTAGTGACCCATTCAGCACCATGTCCTAATCCAGTCACTGTGCCAAAAGCCAACCAGTTATAAATTCACCCAGGCATTCTCCTTGCAGTACTCTAATCATTCAGTCAGTACTCAAGTACTCATGCACTGAGCCAGGCCTTAACACATGGACTGCTTCAAATGCCTATCCACTATGCATGCAGTCCTCTAACCACCTACACACTTGTCTTTCACACCTTCAATTCCCCAGTCAGTATCCATACACTTCCAGCAAACGCCCTCTCACCCCCTTGCACTCCTCTAGTGACCCATTCAGCACCATGTACTAATCCATTCACTGCTCCAAAACGCAAACACTTATAAATTCACTTAGGCACTCTCCGTGCAGTACTCTAATTATTCAGTCAGTATTCAAGTACTCATGCACTGAGCCAGGCCTTAGCACATGGACTGCTTCAAATGCCTATCCACTATGCATGCAGTCCTCTAACCACCTACACACTTGTCTTTCACACCTTCATTTCCCCAGTCAGTATCCATACACTTCCAGCAAACACCCTGTCACTCCCCTTACACTCCTCTAGTGACCCATTCAGCACCATGTACTAATCCATTCACTGCGCCAAAACCCAAAGACTTATAAATTCACCCAGGCACTTTCCTTGCAGTACTCTAATCATTCAGTCAGTACCCAAGTGCTCATGCAGTGAGCCAGGCCTCAGCACATGGACTGCTCCAAACCCCTATCCACTATGTATGCAGTCCCCTAACTAACCAACACACTTATAGTTCTGCACTTATACATTCACCATACACTACTAATGTATTCTTTCAATCAATTAAGCTATACACATACATTCAAACAAACTTTCACATATTAGCATACAAATATAGTTATATCTTTAACCAAACAAGTTAGTTCTGAGAAGAACTTTTTTTTCTTTTATATTTTTGGGGGATTTTTTTTGAACGATTTTGTTATTTTTTTGGTGTTTTAAAAAAAATGAAAAAAGAACGAAAAAACAGGAAAGTTCAGGAATTAACAACCATTCCCAACAAAAAAAAGCAAACAAAAGTCTACCAACAATGATTTCGATGCGCAGCACACTCTGCGTCAACAAATTGCTCTCCATAGGATATAAGTTTATTGCACTTAACACAGTGCTGCTTAAGATGAGCAAATTCAGGACGCATGTCCGGTGGTGATGGTGATGTGGAACTGCCAGACGTACTAGGCACTGCAGGTGGAGAGTTCTGTTTTGCACTCCTCACGAGCCAAATTCACTGGATGCAGAGTCCTCAGGTGCTTATACATCGAGGCAGTACCGCAAGAGTATTTTTTCTCGGGACTACCTCAGGACAAGACACGCTCGCAGATTTTGCAGGTTACTTTGGTGGCATTTACTTTTTTCTGCCCCTTCCGGAAAGGTGAAAATCTTCCACACCACCGATGTTGGCCTTTGTGGGCGAGGAGCTTCCGGTAAAAATTCTTCCTCTGAAGAATGTTCCTCCTGGTCCTGTAGCTGTTGTCCTAAGCCATGATGTTCCTTTTCTTCTCAAAAACACACAAAAAAAGTAATGAGAATAGGTTCTTCTAAGCAGAGAGATCACTCTCCAATGAAGCTCAAAGAAGAATGATGGAAATGGGTGGGGTTCTTCAATAGTTAGAATGGGAAATGTTATGAACCATTCAAATGTTTTTTTTCAGGTCACATGGGGTCCGCACACCCTGCGCACAGGCAGCACACACCCAACGCGACTTTGAGGAATTACATTTAAAAGTAATATGTTTATTAAAAGTAAAAATATATTATTTTTATGAATAGCTTAGATAATGTCTTGCCCTAATATGTATATTAAAGACATATATATCAATTTAGACATTAAATTTTTTTTGCGGGAGTCGCACACCCACAGCGTCGAATATTCATATGACGTCACGCGGAAGTGCGTGAGCGTCGCGTACATTAATGCATGTGTGTCAAGAATGCGCGGGAGCTGGAGTTGCGTACCGGTCGCATAGCGATCGCGCACGAAAATATGCACATTCGCTCACCCTACGCAGATCCTGCACAACATTTCTAAAATGGCGACTAGGTTCCTCTCAGCGATCGAGAAAGGTATGCTTAGGGTGCATGACTCACAAAAAAAATTTGAAAAAAAAGAAAATAATATAAATATATTAAAATAAAAGTATAAAACAAACAAAAACAATATTTCCGTTTTAATATTTTAAAAAACATTTTTTTCCAGTTTATAAAAATATATAATCTAAGTTAGGAAATAAAATATGTAAAAATATAGAGTTAAAAAAATGTAGAAAACCAGTATCAAAAAAATAAATATAACTATTATTGCATTTAAAAATTATAATTTAAAAAACCTTTGAAATTTCCTGAGAAAACTATAGGTTTCAGACATGTTATAGTTAGGAATTAGCGTTTAAAAAACCTTAGAAATTCACTGAAAAAACCATAGGTTTCATGGCTGTTATAGTTAGCTGGACATATCACTCGTACAAAACCATTGAAATTCCTCCGTTATGCTTAGTTCAACTAACTATAACTTGCGCGCCCGCAATCCACTGCTGATGATGTCACATATTACATCATTCATTACATGGTTAGTGACATCACTGATGACATCACTGATGACATCTCAAATTACATCACTGATGACATCTCAAATGACATCACTGATGACATCACTGATGACATCATCCTTATGACAATCTGATACACCTCATCATACACTAGTATAACCTTTCATCACTATAAAATACAGAGTACCATATTTGAAACCATTGACACACCAATACAAGTTTCTAAAAACCCACTCAGTGTTTCCTAGATCTACACACACATCTAAACACTTACCTATAGATTCACTCATACATGCTGACAAAGATCAATAGAACACTATCAAATATTAGAACATTGGAATGTTGGGAGCTCCAGTGAAAACAATGGAGTGCTCTGGGCTCTGGGGTGGAGAGGTGTGGCTCACTGGTTAGAGGCGGCAGACCCGAGTGCAGAGAACGGCCCGGGACCAGGGTTCGATTCCCGACGCGGCAGGGTCTTGGACCAGGATCAGCGGACTGATAATTCTCGCATCGGTGCCTACTCCGACCAGGGAGCACACTCGGCAACTCTGGGCATTAGCTTGCCTCATCTCCACAACGGCCCCACACAAACGCCGGGGATGCCTGGTTTCACCTTGGAGACCCCCAGGAGGGACTATCTCACAGGGAAAGCCAGGACGGGTTCCCCAGCGGTCTATAGCGCTACGAGGCCTCCGGGTAGCAGTGCGCTTTACAAGACACAACAATTTACAATTTATAATGGCTGGTATAAGCCTGGAGCGCCAACATTCCAATGCTTCTTTGTTCACAGCTCTGGCTGTGAACAAAGGCTTCAGGGAACCTGAGGGGATTCCAATCCCCTCACGCTCCCATAATGATTTGTTCTTTTTTGTTAGAACATTCTGCCCTCTAGTGGCAAAATGTTCTAATAGCCGTATAGCCCTTTGTAGCTGGGCTATACTGGCTATTAAAGTCCCTCTCCCTTGTTAAATCTGGAGAGGGCCTTTAATAGCCGGTATAGCCCTCTACGGCGGGCTATAAGGCTATATTCTTATACACCTATATCGATATTACACACCAGCACACATCCTATTCACTTATGCAGTCATCCTACTCACTTATGCAAACAATTGATCATACTTACATTTACTCAGCTACACACTTATACAAACACCACTTCATTTATTCTTATAGATAATAATTCATACTTCGTGTCTTATAAAATCACTATTACAAGTATACAGTTATACATACAGTCACTCATACAGTCTTCTGTATACTTATTTTTATGCAACTGTCACATACTCCCTTTTATTTTTCTACTTTGTTGGACATGTACCATTGAGAGTTATATTTGCTCATCACAACACCCATAAAGACATTCACTCACCTGAACAACTGTTTCCACATGTAGTCTTAACCTCATATACCTACTAAATCAACTATTCACACATCTTTGGACAGTCACACACCCCCCACCCAACCACACACACATTCACTCTCCATGCAAATACTCAGTTAACTAATCAATAACTAATATAGACTTTCATGTAGCTAGTAACCAAATTATGCAATAGTGACAGAGTGATACAGATATTCACACAGTTTAATCACTATCTCAAATATTTAGGGAGACACTTTAAATTAGTAATTTAAACAGTCAATCACACTGCTACTAAATCCTCCATGCAGACACTTATACATCCACTCATTCTTTAATGCAGACTGCTATATATATAATACATATTTAGCTATCGAACCAAACCACATTCACTGGATGATGTCATCAGTGATGTCATCAGTGATGTCATTTGAGAAGTCATCAGTGATATTACTGACCATGTCATGAATGATGTAATATGTGACATCATCAGCAGTGGATTGCGGGCGCGCAAGTTATAGTCGGTAGAACTAACTATAACGGAGGAATTTCAATGGTTTTGTACGAGTGATATGTCCATCTAACTATAACAGCCCTGAAACTTATGGTTTTTTCAGTGAATATATATATATATATATATATATATATATATATATATCTATATATATATATATATATATATATATATATATATATATATATATATATATATATATATATATATATATATATATATATATATGTATATATATATATATTTGTATTTGTTTATTAGCAGTTTTCTTGAAGAAAAAACATACCAAGCACAAGGCAAGCAAAACAGTGTGACATGTGCTCTTGGTTCTCTTAACATACCGTCTCCATATCATTCTGTTGTGAGACTCCACTTACTCCCCACATTTTCGACCTTTTGATTATCCATTGTCTGTATACATTCCCATGTTGTCCATTACAGCAACACAGCATCTGGAGGGTCCATTATTTTTCCAATTCACTTCCCCCATGTCCCTTCGGGTACTTTTAATATGCTGTTCATCTGCCAGTGCCCACTTTAACATATCTCACCTCCAGGCTGAGACTTCCGGCACCCGGGGCCTCCTCCAGCTGATAACTATTTGCCGTCTTGCCAGGACCATGCTGAGTGGCAACATATGGACCAGCATTTTCTCCATTCCTCTCCAGGGGAACACTCCAAACAGCATCTCTGTTTCCGACAGGGTCACCCCAGTAACATCAGACAGGGTACCAACCACCTCAGTCCAGAAGCCCACCAGTCCCACACAAGACCTAGTCATGTGCAGAAAATCTGCTGAAGGCTGACCACACCTGCCACATACGGAAGGAACCCCAGGGTATATCTAAGATAGCTTCAATGGGGTCTTATATGTTTGATGCAATAATTAAATAGAATAACTTTAAGCAGGCACCTGTCGGACTTGCTCAGATGCTCTCCACCATTCAGCACTGTCAACTCCTTCTCTCATGTACCCACCACCTCTCCCTCGCATGCGCCATTGTCCCCAATGCACGTGGCTAGATGGAGTAATGTAATTAGTCTCCTCCTGCCCTCAAGTTCCATCAGCTACCTCATCGCAATGTTCCTTTTGTAAATATTAGCTTATTTGTTTATGTAACACTTCTCACCATTCCTGCATCATAGATAACATGATTTAGTATTGCCAACATCAGTAGGATGGAATGCTGAGCTGGCTTTACTGAGATTTACAGTGAAAAGCTGAAGCTAACTGCAGATGGAACTAATTGTGTCATCTTTCCTAGATGGAGTCAACCAAACCTAAAGACGTTTTGAGGTAATGAGAAGCATTTTTGATCCTGATAATTTTCGCATTCCTGACATTAAGGGCCAGATGTAGGTAAAGTACATTTACCAATTCTAAAATACAGAATTTTACCGATTTGGCATTTCAGAATCGGTAAATGCTATGTAGCAAAACAATCAGTAAACATTACCGAATCGGTGAGATTCGGTATTTACTGAATCGGTATTTATCGATTCGAAAATTGCCATTCATTCCTATAGGTCTGAAGGTCAATAGGAATGAATGGCAATTACCGAATCGGTAAGTACCGATTCTGTAAAATGGGGGACACATTCAAGGGTGCCAGGGTGTCACTTTGACACCCTGTTGCAATCCTGAATCGTGCTTGTGTGCAGATGTGGCACACATACATGCCCTAAGGGCATGTATGTCTGCCACATGGCACAGTTGAAAATGCACAGATTAGCATTTTCAAAGGTATTCGTTATTTACCACCAACTTATAGTTGGTGGTAAATAACGAATCCTAAAATCGGAAAAGCACTCATTTGAGTGCTCCCTACATTGCAAATTCGGTAATTTACCGATTCGGTATTTTAAGGAATCAGTAATTGACCGATTCCTTAAAATACCGAATCGGTAAATTACCGAATTTGCAATTTAGACCCCCTACATCTCAGTAGCCTAATACCTGTCGTAACGGCCGAAATTTTGTAATTTCGGCCGTTACTGACCGGTATTGGGCGACCTACATCTGGCCCTTAGTTCTTATTCTTTGACGTGAATATTTGCTGCTATTTAAATAATTGTCCAAATTAGGTGAATGATTTTCCTGGCACCAGCAAAGAAAGAGAATGCAAGTTAATGGGGGGGGGGGTGAGCACAGAAGGGATGAAATGCGTTAACCTCTCTTATACTGTTATGATACTTTTATATTCTAATGTGAAGCTTTTTAAAATAGTTTTGCAGCTTTCAAAATGTGAAATTTTTCTAATGGAACAACTTAACGAGTACCTATACTTAATTTGTGTACTAAGGAGAATGCCAGTACTTTTCATCAGAGATTTAGTACTAGCATTGTAGAGTACCAAGGGGGCAGATTTACAAGCCACTTGCGCCACTTTTGTGGCACTTTTAACATGGAAAAAGTGACGCAAAAGTGGCGCAAGGGGCTTATAAATATGCCCCAACTGTTCTCCGAATGGCGTAGGCACTCTGGATTGGTAGATCGCTGCACTTATAAATGTCCATTTCAAACAGCGAGTTGATGGTTGGTCTATCCCAACATTTCTGTCTTCCTCTGCTTGGCATCAGGTTCAGACCATGAGCAGCATGAGAAGGAATGAGCATTGTATTGGCATCTTCACATGAAGTAAACTATGGGTAAGCCCTAGTACTGGGAATAGATAAATAAACACTTCTCACTACTAGCAAGATTAGTCTTGCTTCTTGATATCCCTAGGAAATAGAGTTTTCACTGTGTGATTTATTCATTTGTTATATCACTTTCCTGCATTTCTCACCAGCACCTGACTGATAAGTAATAGTTATTTAATGACGTGTGCATTTCATGAAACAGCATTAAAATCAAAGACTACGTCAAATATCATTTCTAGATCCAGTCTCGCTATGTACCCATGTTCCTTTGGGTTGTCTGTTGGCAAACACACCTGAACTTTGGAGTGGACTAATTTTACTAGGATGATATTTATGAAAAGGCTTGAAATACATTCCTACCTGTATCAATATCTTATAAATTTACTTGACTTGTTATTTTTCCTCCCTAATATTTATGACGACTTTTGGCCTACTTAAAATGATATAGCGACCTCTAGGACATTACAAGGGACCGAGTTCTCACTGATTTCAAGACAGAGACAATCGTCAGGTCCGGGCTGTGTGAGATTTAGAGAAAAACAAGAGCTCACAGGGTGACGTTCGATGTGCAAATGGTGTTGTGGCACCGTACTAGTCTGGCCGGTCCAGAATACTTTTGCGGAAGCAGAATGTACTCTGATGCCACTTCAGCCTTGATGAAGCATGTATGAGGCAAACTCAGATGGTTTACCATGGCAAGACCCAGGAGGAGGGGGTTAGGGAAGAGTCACCATTGAGGTGATCTTGTAGAGATAAAGTTTGTTTATTAGAGCACCCTGGATGTAGTTTGCCAAGGTAGTAAAGGAACAGTAATGATACTCTTCCCAAATGAATTCGCTGGAGAAACAGATCAGAAGGCTGAGCAACCTCCCTTGGCTTGAGAAAGGGATTTCTAAGAAAGGGGTTGGGCCAAGCTGAAGCCCTGCAAAGACAAATCACCGTTAACACCAACATTATACTGTGGCAACAATAACATTATTCCAAGCAGAAGACGTGTTATTCAGGATTGTTGCACACACCTGCTGGCATCTCGATTCCCGTTCTCAGTTGCAACCTTTGAACAGAATGATCCAATAAAAACAGAGCACCCCTCAAAAGTTGCAATACAATCCTCATACACTCTATCATTCAATCCATACCACACTTGCGTGAGCCAGAAAACAGCCTTTACGCATACCAAATGCCAGAAAATATATGACTTTAATCTGATAAAAAAGTAATATATGTCATTAGAAATGTCACATACACATTTTATTTTTATTTATTTGTTTATTTGCGAAGTTTTATATAGTGCTGGCTAGACCCGGAGGTATCAGAGCGCTTTACATGAGGATCAGAGAGTTACAGGTTACAAAATCTT
Source organism: Lissotriton vulgaris (assembly GCF_964263255.1). NCBI lineage: Eukaryota > Metazoa > Chordata > Amphibia > Caudata > Salamandridae > Lissotriton > Lissotriton vulgaris. The sequence goes on from NW_028251703.1 coordinate 431,731, forward strand.
AATTCCAGAACAAGAAGTTACAAATAGAAACAAGTGACTTGTAGGTTCCTCCCCCAACACTAGAGTTCCAGCTTCTGGCAGGTCACAACACCTATAATATGGTCCGTTTCATGACAGGATTTTTCAGCCAGAGAAATGCCTATTACCTATTATCATGATCCACACAAGAGTTTAAAGTGGGGAAAGAGAAATTTCACTGGGAATCGCAGGATATTGTCTCCGTATCTAGAATTCACTTTACAAAAAGGTATCCTACTAGCCTGTCTTCTGTGCCTTAATATGGCTTTGTCATCCTGCCCCCGAGAGAAGTCTTTGTACTTATTTTATGGATCCTCACACATCCTGTTGGTGTTATCCTTCATCATTGGGTCGTACCCTGGTACCTAAAACCAGGGTGGGCGCAACCATTTCCCATGGAGCACTTTTGATGTTCTTCCTAGTTCTGGCGGGTATTTCAAATATTAAAAATACCTTGAACACACGCCGGTTTCCCTTTATTTTGGGTGCCACTGCTATGATTTCAAATTATTAGTCGGTGTATTTTAGGGGAGGATAACTACCCCAATACCCTAATACTGTGTTAACATGTTTCAGCCCTTCTGAAGGGCCATAAAAAGGTTCCGGGCTTTCTTCAGGACTACTTCTATTTTATACCCTTTTTGTTTTAAACAGAATTACTGATATCCAATCTATTGTGTCAGTGTCAGGTCAGTCAACTGGCCTTTGCCACAAAAAATACACATATAACATGCATTGAAATGTGAGGCAGGCCTACTTGCCCATGCCATGTTTGTAGAGGCATATTTTAAAGTATGTTTACATAAAGTTCATAAGGGTGCAAGCATAGAAAAAGAAGAATTGTTCATCCAAGCTTTTCTCTGCCGTGGAGGCCGGAAACAGATTACATAATGACAACACAATACAGAGACCATGAAATATCACACTTTTCCATGCATTTCAATGCAAAAGGAACTCTGTCTACCTCTCTTTGCATTTCCATGTACAAACAAAACACAGGTAGACGTGTAAGTTGAACAAAGTGTTGCATCTCCAACACACATCACCGCAACCGTGATATATGTGACATCACATTCATAATTGGTACTCTTAGATATGACTTTGTGCCCTCCTAGGTGTGCAATCCCACCGTAAATGGTCTGGTGGGAAATGTCACTGCTGTGGGCCTGCCGGATGTGAGTGGTTCCTGGGGACTGTAGGTTTCATGTTACGAGTGTCATATCTGCCCTCTCTAAAGTCACTTTCTTTTTGATCTGAACCGCATCTTACCCCACTCAGGGGAATCTGGAAGGAGGAGGCTGCTTACCTTGAATGGAAGTAGTAGCAATGAGCGGGTGCGGGGTCAACATCAAATGGTGGTGCTGGAAGTGATAGAGAGGATGAACACAAAAACCTGACCCACCAGCAGGTAGTGGGGCTGAAGCAGGAACCACTTCAGAAGAACATCTAAGGCAAGGCACAACCTGGTAACAGTGGCAGGAGCACGGTTGGCTCTAGGAGGAGCTGCTCACTTGCAATAGGAAGAGTGGATCTCAGTTTGCAGACCACAACGTTTAACAGCTGTGTTTGTGGTGATCGGGTTTTGATAGTGTCTACTGCAGTGAGGCTGCAGTGCGGTCTTCTTGTATAACTGAATATAGATCCAGTCACTGGCTGGAGTGTGTGGCAGGCCTTGGTTGGACACTCAGGTAAGGTTGGACTCCTGACAACAACTGTACAGACATTGTATAAGCTTTCTGCAGTATTGTAAAACCATGCCATCATTTTGCTGTAAATCTAATTTTGCAGTGGCAACCAATGGATTTGAGAGGAGCAGCAAAGGTCAATCTGTAATTATTTTGTGCAGGCTTTATTTTGTCCTCTGTGAAGGTCTCGTTCTTAGGTACCATAAAGCTAAAGGCTGGGCACCAACCCATTTTACCTGTGTTTCTGAGCATATCTTCTACATATTCTTCTTAGCAGTACTACTGCTCCTTTCTACTTTGCATGTGGACTCTTGGTGACAGGCACAATGAAAATGCTGTGATACATTGTGTGCATGCACTGAGTGCCTCTTGCCCATTTTACACAATCCTTTGGGAGGGTTACAAATACCTATGGAGATATCAAACTTGAATGGGGTGCGAATGTGCCAGAATGGCCACTTCCCTTGGCACAATCATCACCTGAGTGATTCCGTACTTTCCTGTGAGTTCTGATGTCATTTTTGCATTCAAGGCATTTCATTCTGTGAGAGTTGTGATATTGGTCTGGCACATGAAGTATTTTAAATATTTGAAGAATTTTGAGAAATGCAACTCAAACTTTAGTAAGTGTTTTTAATGATTTAATGTGATCATGTCCACTAAATATCCCGGTTTGGAGAATCCAATATGGTCCTGGTTTGAAATCCTTCAAGATTCGCAACCGACTTTAGGATAGCATAACACCACAGAGGGTCTCCCGAGATGGCTTATCATCCCATCCATTGATTTGCAGCGCATGTCACCAGCAATGTAGGGAAGCCTTTCTATGGGAAAGGTATGGATGTAACTCAGAAAACTGGCTTCATATAAATAGTGCAAAAGTTATGGCCTTCGATTATTGGCTCATCTTTGGCTCCAAAGAGCCAGTCATTGGCATAAAATGCCGCTCAGTCTTCTCACTCACCCCCCCACCAATTGAAGTCCTTGTACCAGTCAACCGCTTCTAAGCCAAAGAGCGAGAGGCTCAATCACCAACAAAAAAGCAGTGGGATAACATGCTTCTCTGCCTACTTTTCCATCAGGAAAAGATTCAAAAGTACACCTTTCACTTACTTTTAGCCTGAGGCTCCTGATAAGGCAAATAAGGAAGGAAGGTCTGAGATGTATCTTTTTCAATATTTGCCATAAAATCTCTCAAATTATTGAATCAAAGTTGTTTTTTTAAAATCTATTAACATTAAAGTGGAAGACCCTGTGAATGTGTGAGCCTTTGTGAGTGTTATTTGAACTCATCCTAAACAATGTGAAATTCTGATGCCTGACAAAGCCATCTTGATCTCTTTTTAATAATAAAGTAGTTACTCTACCAATGTAGTTGCCAGCACCTTTGCGTGTATTTGACTTTGGTATTGGTTATTTGCCTGTATGAGGCATACCACTACCTGAGTTGATGTGGTTTTAGGACAATAGACATCATGGCTCTTCTGGAGCCCTATGTCTATTTATTGCATTGAGCCACCTCAATAAAGAATAGCAGGACATAAGGGACCACCAGCAATACTTGCTTCTTAAAAGATTCTGTAGAGAACCCACCAGGACCTGGCATACTTCCAGTGTGCCTAGTGGACAGAGCCTCAGCAACTTCCTCATCTGTTAAGGGTGTTTTGAGCAGCCCTCACTTTATTTGGGTGAGTTCAGTAAGAGGCAATTCTCTGACCAGGAGCGTGGCCCTTTTTCTAGGGAATGGGGTAGGTGTTTTGTTTAGTTGTCTGTAAAAACTTGCGAAGGATCTTTGCAATACCGGCAGCCTCTGACACTACTTCTCCGGAATCATTAACTAGCCACACAGTGGTTGTGGTGGTCATGGCTCAGATAACCTAACCAGTAGAGGAGTTTTTATAGATCTGTCTCCCAACTCATGCGCTTGTGTTTGTGACTTGAGCCAAACCATTTGTGTGGCAATGAGGGCCATCTCCTTAAGCTGGCGTGTAGCCACTTCAATTTTCAGCAAAGTGGCAGCATCTTTCGTTAAGATATGATGAAGTCCAGACACGGTCTGCCATCGCACTCTAAAGACACACCTCCTAGAAGCCGGAATCCAAGAGAAGGCCCTTGACTGGACCACGTCCTTCCTCTCCGGCAGAACCCAGAGCGTCCGCCTCCCACCCTTCCGATCTGAAGCCACCGACATCATCTGCGGCATCCACCAGGGCTCATCTCTCAGCCCGACGCTGTTCAACGTCTACATGGCCCCCCTCGCACAAGTGGCCCGCCATCACAACCTCAACATCATCTCCTATGCCGACGACCCCCAGCTCATCCTCTCTCTCACCAAGGACCACACACCGCCAAAACCAACCTCCACGAGGGAATGAAGGCCGTCGCCGACTGGATGAGGAGCAGCCATCTGAAGCTGAACTCGGACAAGATGGAGGTCTTTATCCTCGGACCCACCCCCTCAGCCTGGGATGACTCCTGGTGGCCGACCACACTGGGAACAGCACCAACACCCACTGACCATGCACGCAACCTAGATTCATCCTCGACTCCTCCCTCTCCATGTCTAAGCAGGTCAACGCCGTCTCCTCCTCCTGCTTCAACACCCTCCGCATGCTCCGCAGGATCTACAAGTGGATCCCGACCGAAACAAGAAGAACGGTGACACAGGCCCTCGTCAGCACAAGACTGGACTATGGCAACACACTCTACACAGGAATCCCAGCCAAACACCTACGACGACTACAACGCATCCAAAACGCCTCCGCCCGACTGAACGTCAACGTCCCCCGCCGCAGTCACATCACCCCCCACCTGAGAGACCTACACTGGCTCCCTGTCGACAAGAGGATCACCTTAAAGCTCCTCACCCATGCACACAAAGCACTCCACAACGCCTGACCAGCCTACCTGAACAGCAGACTCAGCTTCTACACCCCCACCCACCAGCTCCGCTCCGCAAGCCTCGCCCTCGCCGCTGTCCCCTGCATCCAACGAACGACCTCAAGCGGCAGATCCTTCTCCTAACTCGCCGCCAAGACCTGGGACACCTTCCCTACCCACTTTCGGCAAACCCAAGACCTACTCGCCTTCAGAAGACTCCTCAAGACCTGGCTCTTCGAGCAGTAGCAGCACCCCCTCCCCCTCCCCATTCCCCAAAGCGCCTTGAGACCCTCACGGGTAAGTAGCGCGCTTGACAAGTACTCTGATTGATTGATTGAATTCCTTCATTAAAAGTTCTACTTGCTTGGCTTTCATATCTCGTGCCAGGAAAGGCAAGGGATTATTACAGTGCTAAACTGCTTTGACGAGTATAATGATCTTGTTGGCAGATTGATTGAAAGTATTGGTGTAGTACTTGACTTTGGCTGATGTGATGAATTTTCTGTCATTTATCTGAGGTTACATTTGGATCTGTTCTTCCACTTTTCTTCCTGTCTGTGGATGAAGCATTTGTTGTCTGCTTGGTCTTAGGTCTACCAAGGTACTGAACGACTCAGCTTGCATTTGTGTCTTTTAGTTGAAGGCTGGGTGTTCACATGATGATCCGGAAATGCATTGAAGTTGTAAACATGTTGATGTCAAATCGAGACAGACGACGGAACAGGGAAAATGAAATATATCCTATTCCGTTGTCTGTCGACATCCCCCCATCCCCCCTTACCTGCACGGACCGCTGCTGCAGGAGATGCTCTTTTCCGTGTTTGCTTTTTACTGGGGATGCATGGGTGGCAAGGAATCCTGCTGATTTGAATGAAGTAGGGGGATACTAAAGGTGATGTAATTTCCTATAGATATGGATGTTGAGAAATGCAATGATTTCACTTCCTGTGGAAATGATGCTGGGAAATAAGTCCAATTGCCTAGCTTCTTGTTTTAAATACATTTTTACCAGAAACCAGCATTGTCACTCCCTGTGGAGATGGATGGAGGGGAAATTCAGTGTTGTCACTTCCTGAATAGAGATGGATGCTGTAGTTCCTACATCGATCTAAGAATCTTTAAATGAACTGTCTGGGGCTCCATCAACTCTATATTTGATGTGCAGATCATACGCCTGTGTGAACACAGTCATCTTGCTATTCATTGGAATACCTCCAGTGCTAATATCAGGTAATAGACTGCACTGGAGCAATAGAAGCACTGAAGACCCACTCAGTTTCACTTTAGAGAACCTATGTTCTTTACACAGTTGCACAACCTTGACTCTCGTAGAGTGCCAACATTCCTGCATCTTTAGGTACCCGTAACCATTCCTCCTGCATTGCCCACTGCTCTGCAGCCTCCATTTTGCCAAAGCCTTCCCTCCCCTCGTACCTCCGACAGCTCTACATCTTCCATTGTCTTGAAGCCTATTGGGCCACATGCCATGGATGCATGTGTTTTTTTTGCCCCGTTTACACATTCCAAAGTCAAACTACATGCACACGAACACATATTGCATGACACCACCCGATAAATTTACATTCTCTGTGCCACAACTTTTGGCTAGTTGCATAAACTGCCCCTACCATCCATGCCTGTATATTCATTTGAAGTCACCCATCACCCAAGCTGCTCCAAGTTGGTTAAACGCTTTATCTGGAATAATTCGACTCTGGGATCATGTGACATGGTGATACTTCAAGTTCAGTAACTCTTGCTTTGTGTATCAAGTCCCTGCCAGGCGAGAATTGCACAGAGAGTTTTGTGCTGTAGGAGATGGTACAGGACAAAACATAGCTTCCAGCAGCATCTGCCATGTTGGGAGGCGGAGCACCTTTGATGCCTCCCTAGTCCAGTTTAGGGCTGTGACATATGATAATCTTAAAGGCCCTTAACCATTTATCCAGGAAGGTGCCATTTTGGGTTATGCAATTATGCACGCGAGATGGTAGGTTCTTGTTTTTGTGTATAAAGAACTGTGTTTATCATAATCCCCTGTGGTGCACCAAGCATGTAATAGAGCCACGTGTCAGAGATACATTATCATTAGGGCTCCCAGTTTTATAGTATTTATTTTTTTAACATTCCCATGTGTATTTATCCATATTAAAATTTTGGGCATCTAATTTGTATTTATCCATATTTCATTTTTAGTTTGTGAACAGATGAGGAGATAACTCGTATATTTCCGCATTGATATAACACATACTTTGATGCCTGTCAGGTTTGAGCACATTACAAACAATAAAATAATAAACCCACATGAAAAAAATAACATAATAGCACAAATGCATGTTGAGATATGCAGTCATTTAAGCGAATCGCATTCAGCTTTGTAACTCCCCATGCTACCAATATGTAAAGCTATTGGTCATGCTGCCAAAATGTACAGCAATTACCCTGAAAGTCCTTCATCTCAGCATGGAGAGTCACTCAAAAGATGCCAAATTATCTGTACGTTTCTGCTTTTAAAAAATAAATACAGACAGAAAACGCAATGTATTTATCTGTAAAAATGAGTGAAAACGGAAAACAGGGAGCCCTAATTATGATCAATGTCATTGGAAAAACATGAGTCTGCTTATTTTTCTGCATGAGTATGAATTTTTAGCATGTGCCACATTCTCTATCATTTGCAGTATATTTTCAGATTTCAGCAAAAATATTTTTTTCCCAACTGAAAGGGATAACAACTTACTAAAATAGCTGTGCGTGGTGACCAATGCTGTGTTTGACACTTTGCAAAGGTTAACTCGTCGCCTCACAGCTGTTGGCAGCTGTACTCAGGCATTTAAAGAGGTGACAGTGTTGCTCAGCTTCTGAAAACATTCAAAACTGGAGGACTCAGCAGAGAGCGTTTGTCTATAACATGTAACAAAAACAAAAACATAAAGTTCTTAAATGTAACTTAAATAGGGCGGTAGAAATGATTCCTTCTTTTTTAAGAAACGATTTTGTTTTACTGTTCACACATATTCTTGATTACATCACAGACAATGCTCTCAAAACATCAATTATTTCAAGAGGGTACTAAGAAGTTAGAAGAATCCAAAACATATTACATCCCTCTTAAAGTGCCAATGTCTTCAAAGCGCCTGCTGGTTAGGCACATACAGTATAAATAGATAACGCAAGAGCTGCCTCCTGGTCCCCCGGGGACTGTAAAAAGGATAATCCTGAAGCAGAACAAAACAGAGATTTGCCTAATAATGAGCCACACTCTTCATAGCAAGAATTGTGTAGATGTAGGAAGGGTTTCTGTGATGCCTTCAGAAATGATAGAGCTCTGCGAGCACTATACCAAGTGAGATGAAGGTTTACTTGTCTATACACGGAATCCATCTTTAAAGAATTTTCAACGTAATACTGGACCGGTGGAGAGTTGGGATAGGGTGTTAAAGAAAGTGGTTTCAGCTTATAGTCTGTGAATGTATGCCTTGCAGGACAAACTGTAGGTGTAGCCTACTGCTCAAAACAGGTGTACTAGAAAGGTAACTTCAAAAGTATTGTATAGAGGTATGGTGGAAACTAAGAAGGAATGTGTGAAAGAAAAGGAGAACAGTATGGAAGTGTCAAAAGGAAGCGAGGGCAGTTTAGGAAAGGTGAGTGTAATAGAGTGAGAAGAGTGTTTCAGAGTTGAGAGGAAGATACGGAGGGCTGCACATTATTTGGCGGGAGAAGCAGAAGTTTAGGAGGCAACTTCATGCAATATATTGTGTTTCCCCCACCACCTCCTCAGGTATTTCATCCTAGAAGTGAAAGAATGCAAGAAAGCTCCTACGTATTGAGCACCACCAAGCGTGGCTTTGAACTGCTCCCATTCAGCACTTGGACATTAGTAGTTTATGTGAGCGAAAATTCATCAGATCTCATCAATTTAACAAAGTAAACCAAGGTTAAATGAGAAACAATCTTATGTTGTAACAGGATTGAAATCCTTGATGCATTAATGAGTGCGACAACACGTCTGGATCAGTTTCTGCAGCGGATTAATAATGTAATGCCAGTTTATAGGCAATAATATGTGGAAATACATTATTCAACTGTTAAGCGTGGAGAAATAGCCCTCATGCTCTATTTCACATAGATTCTTATCGCCAGGTGTGCGCCTATGCAAACAGAGGTGAGTGCAGTTTGCATTCCTACCCTACTGAGAGTGCCAACACGGGCACAATTAGCACCTGTTTCAACACTGATCAGTATGGCTGATAAATCTACAGTCTCTGCGCATGCTCCTTACTTCAAAGAGTGAAGTGCATGCATCAAACCTGTCTGGTGAAACCGCACTTCCTTTTGAACAACCGAACTGCTGCATTTCAGCAGCAGAGAAGACACTGAACAAAGATGCCACTGTGTAAACTGCTGAACGAGAAAGCTAACACTGCATTCATCAGTATATAATGTGATTAGTGTGGCATATATAAGGAATGCTGCCACAAAAAGTGTACAGTGTCAGCTTGACTGAGTTGGCATTAGGGTATTTGCAAGGAAAGCTCGAAGTTATTTATTTTACACTGAAGGTTGTCTCTCTCTCTCTCTTCACAGTAACGGGAAGCAAATGGCACTGTACACTGTAGTTAGAAAATAACCGTAGACAGTTGCTTACGGGAGTGATTTTGCAGTGGAAAATGAGAAATACTCCTCTCCTGCAAGGGGAGAACCCCCTTGACCGATGCCCATATAATCTGAAAGCCATCTCGATATGTACGCTGACGTTTTGTAATTAGAATAAATAAATCACACACCTCTCCCAGTGTTTCAGAATAACCAAGATCCATGTAAATTAATATGATTTCGATTTTTGTGTTTAACTGTATACAAGATGGATAGCCTGAAATTCTGGCATGGATTAGGATCACGTGGACCAAGTTTGCGCTGGTGGTGGGCACCAACATTTATTGTTTCGGGGTCCGACTTATTTTTAACCATCCAACTTTGACCCAGAGCAAGAGAGAGAAAGAGAGAAAAGGAATAAAGCAGCAAGAAAAGAAAGATAGGAAACAGCTCCAGAGGGAGAAAGTTGGGATTAAAAAGAACCTGCAGGAGTTTGGTAAACAGACTGGAAGGTGGTCGAAGAAAGAGGCATTAAGTGGAATCACGACTAGGTAGGCTTGGTATCCGGCAACCTAGGTATCCGGCAGTAAGAAAAGTAGCAGACCACACAGCACCCCCCCTATTGTCCATCTGTTGTTTGATCTAGATCCTCATAGACCAATTGTCAAAATGTATCAAAATCACGTAATGAATCCTATGTTCATCCACAATCATAAATATTTAATGTCCAATGTTTTTCATAAACTCCAAATTTCAGAGATCCAAGCCCAATCATATTATTCCAAATCTTTATTGTAAGTCCATAAGCATAAAAAACTTCACAGCTCACACCGCCGACACGTGTTTCGTCTCACAGAGACTTTTTCAAGGCTGGAAGCATAGAGCAAGAGTACAATAAATACAATGTATATAAATACCTATATCCGGCAGTGCCTGCAGTAGGCTCATATTATAAATAACAGTGGCCGGGCCCTTCGACTTATTCTTGATTTTTGCTTTTTACAAATTAGGCATTGACCTGAATATATGTTGGAAATCTCCCATATTGCGCATTGACCTAGGGGCGCACACTGTTGAAAACAACGTTTCAGAAAGGTTTCTGATACAAAGGACTCGTAAATAAGTGCAAATGGTGTTTTGGAAGTGGACTTTCGAGGTACAATTATCTGTCTCTTTTTAGGGAATAATTCCTTTTTCCATACTGTCAATTGTTGTGGTCTAAGTAAAGCAGTAATGATCCCAACCTAATACTAATATTGGTGCTCCAACTGGCTGCTCTGCTTACTCTAACCCCAACGCATGTTTAATAGTCCACTTCTCCTCCACCCCATCTATGTATTTGCCTGGCTGTTCACCCTCCGGGGTCTGAAGAGAGTTTATACTCTCTTCCCAATTTTACCCTTTTACATTAAAATGTCGGACACTCCATGGCAGACTCTCACCTATGTATGGAGTAAATTACTGACTTTGGATTGCTGATGGGGTGCAAGGTTCTAGACTGTGTTTAGTGCATACTTTTTTTTTTTATAACTTTCTTTTTTTAGTTTATGTAACATATACAAAAAAAACCTCAATTGGCATTGTTGCAACACATGTACACAGTTCGACAACCTCATTATGGCACTTGGGGACATAGGCATCACCCAGAGCGGTACAGACACATGAGGAATAGCAGATTAGCAGGCAAATAGATAACATCATGAGGAAGCAGCCAAGTACCGCACAACTCCCGGTAATAAATAAACTCTAGTGAACCCCCCCTCTCTCTCCATCAGACCCCGACACCACTGGCGTGAACAATTCTTCACTTGCCCCATTAGACTTGCTCTGGGAAGACCGCCCCCTCTCTTCTAGTCCCGAGGTCCACATGATTCGCCAGGCGAGTAAGTCGTCCTGCAGTTTCTCGTCCTTCCGAGTAAGTTGCATATAAGTTTCCTCGACCAGGGACCACTCTTTCACATCTCTAAGCCAGGTGGGCACCTCTGGAGACCTCTGTCCCATCCAAGTAATCGCCACCCTGCGCCTGGCAGGCACCAACATCAATTGCAATAGTTTATAGGAGAGTTTTCTTTTCTTGGGCTTGGGGACTAACCGTGTTTAGTGCATACTTAAGTCTGTGTACCCGGCACAGAGTGGAAGAGTGTGCCACATCACCACAAATTCACTGTTCCAACTAATGGCAGACACCTTCTCCTTCAATGGCAGCACCTGACTGGTGAAAGATGGACTGGCTGTTTGAAGTCACCAGTCTGCTTTTCTTATTGTGCAGGTAGCAACGTGCCCTGAATTTGAAATGGGGAGAAAGATCTCACTGTAGGTGGGTGCAGTGAGTAACTGTACCTGACTGCAGGGGGATGTTTTTGATGTCCATGGGGCTCTGTTTCTCCCTTTAAAGGGACACCCTCAGGGGTGCCACGACTAAACACCACCTCAGTGTGTGACAGTGCCCTTGTCTCTATGCCTACAAGAGGCAAAGTGGTCACGCCCCAATGCAAATGCAGGAACACCTTCTGGAGGTCCTGCCAGAAAACATGGAGTGCAAGCTTCTGCTGCCCCTTCTGTCATATCAAAGTTCCCCAGGGGCGCAGATATTAAGTGCACGGGGCTGTTCAGACCCTAGGGCGCTTAATGTAATATTGCCCCAGTGGTGCTCATAGGAAACTGCAACATAACAGTTTCCCAGAAGTAATTCTGGAAATATTTTATTAATTCCATGTTACTCCCATGTGAAAGGATTTTTTAATTTGCAAATATATTAGGTATACATTTATGCCAACATTAATGTGCTGCTCAAGTAAAATTACACTTGGTCACTATTTTTATTCTCAGGGGAGAAAATTGATTTTTCCCTAAGCAATTTTTGGGTGGTTTCCTTCCTGTTCCTATGTTATATATACATTTAATGTTGCCACTGACAGGAGTAAATAAGCAATTGAATCCAGCATGGACATATCCCTGACAACATTTTGTGAATACCCGCAAACTCACTAGTTCACCAATTTAAGCAGACATTCCCCCAATAATGCCCACAGCCCACTACTAGTAGCAAATTTGCTCATACACAATATTACACCATGCTACTGTCAAATTCTATGTAAGCAAACCTATCTACAAGACTAATTCAACAGATGACCTTACACTCAAGCAGTTTCATTTCTAAGTTAAAATTAGGTGCACAAAAACCATAGTGAATTGGACTCAGTTTGTCCAATTTGTCTGCCTTTTCCCCACTGTGTTACTTTATGTCAGTTAATTGTAAAGAGCTTAATGTAGTCTTTAGAGCAGTAGTAGAAAGAAGGGATTAGATGAGAGGCAACAGATGTGAAAAGATTCAGATTGTCCAAAGCCCTCAGACCTCACAACCTGGGGCAGCAGTAGTACATAACACAAAGCCACCATGATGCATATGGTTGGCTGGATGGTAAAGTGGAAGCTGAAGAGGCAAGGTGTCACTAGGAGGTGCACAGCTGGGGCCAGAAAACCATGTGGGAGGGAATGGGAGAAGGTAAGTGGTAGTAATGAGGAAGTGTAAGCTTGCAAGAGGAATCAGGAACTGACAAAGAGCAAGAAGTCAGCGTTGTCTGGTGGTGGTGAAAGAGCAATAGAGGAGATAGAATAAGTGCATGTGTGATCTGCAATTTACCCTGAGCTGCAAATGTGCTGCTCTTTCTGTCCTCACATGTTTGATATTCTTCCTCACTTGTATGATGGGCCCATTTATTCCATCTTACATTGTTCCGTAGGAGAGACTGAAGGCCGGATTTTGAAGGCCTGTGTTGCCTGCTAGTGCCTGTGTATTATTCTCCAGCTCTCAGAGGTTATTTGTACACTAGGCGGGGGAGGGTTCATGGGAGGGAGAGAGAGAAGTCAGAGAGCAAAATGTATGTGAGAGTGAAGAGAATGGAAAGAGTGAGAGAGAGAGAGAGAGAGAGAGAGAGAGAGAGAGAGAGAGAGAGAGAGGAGGAAGAAGGGAGCAGGTCGGGTTTCAACATTTTTTGCCAGGGCTGTTTTTCGATCCCAGTCCGGCCCTGGCCATCCATATCCGGATGGGCCATTAACATCCCGATTGGTCATCCTGGGTGGGATGGCACTTGCAACGGAATGGGCTGTGCCTGACCCAGCACAAAGAACTGCATACTCCCCAGTAGTGAGTCTGGAGCCAGGGCACAGGCTTTGTGAATTTCAATGGTCTCTCTTTGAAGTCTCCCCCACTTCAAAGGGATAACTGGGCATAAGTACTGGACCCCTGACACCATCAACTCAGTACACTTCTGGACCTGAGGACATTCTGCTAGGAAGAAGGACTGCTGTGCTGCTGAAAGGGCGGTCTCTCTGATGGACTCCTGCTCTGCAGTGCCTGCCCTGCTGCCTGCTGGTCTCCTTGTGTGTAAATGAGAAGGCCTGGACCTGCATCTCTACATCCTCAAGAACTCAAGTGACTCAAAGGGCTTGCCTCCTGTTTTTAAGTCTCACGGATATTGAAGGCTTCCATCAACCTTCTAGCAACTTTTGAAAACTGTGGTTCCAATCCAGTCCTGGGACCTTGGAGGTGGGTTTACTGAACGTTTGCAGCAAAATCAATGCATCAACCTCGTTTGGCCGGTCAGAGCCAAGGCATCTCATCTCGACGCTTACGCATCGCTGCCAAAGACGAGTACATCACATCACCGGCTGTGCGACTCGACGACAATGCATTGCTTTCATCAAGAGTGGTTCGACCATGATGCATCTCCAACTGTGCAGGTCCGATGCTTCGTCTATATCCAAAAGGATGAACGCCAACACATCGCCTCCTCTGCTGCTTGCATCGTTTCTCAATGTTGATGCATTCCCTCCATCCAATGTACTTTTTCAGTGGGACAAGGATTGTCCCTGTATTGACCCACAATTCATTGTGGTCAGCCTGTACTTTCAGATTTTACCCAGTCAAGAGAGGCAATATATCCCTGGTTGGTGCTTTGTTTCTAAGCAGTATATTTGCAGATATTCTTTAAAAATTCCTATCTCCGGTTCTACTTATTGTATTTCTGTTGTCTTTGTCCTGTTTTGTTCATATAATTAAGCTCTATTTGGTTAACCTGGTGTGGAATATTTGTGTGCTGTGTTGTCACTGTTTTACTGTTTTAAGTGTTGAACAAATACTTTACACATTGCCTTTTAAGTTAAGCCTGACTGCTTCATGCCAAGCTTACAGAGGGTGAGCACAAGTTAATTCAGGGTGTGTATCTGACTTACCCTGAATAGGATTGTGGTTCCTGTTGGGACAGTGTGCATACATCTGCCAACCAGAAACCCAATTTCTAACACATACATACATAACAAAGATATTATTACTAATGAATCTCTTGTCAGATCTTGATTGAATTTAGATTGAAATAATAATGTAATAATTGTATAAGGTTAGTATCAATTTTATTTAAAAATGTATTTTGCCGTGTCCAATTATATCAGCACTTAGTAGGTTCCTGGTAGTCCGGAGGGAAATATGGCCCTCTGTGGGTCTAGGTCAAATCTACACATACCTCTTCAACCCTAGGCATTTCTCTGGCTGACAAATCCTGTCATGAAACGATCCATTTTATAGGTGTTGTGACCTGCCAGAAGCTGGAACTCCAGTGTTGGGGGAGAAGCCTACAAGCCACTTGTTTCTATTTGTAACTTCTTGTTCTAGAATTAAGAAAATGTATAATGTGCACAAATCTCTTGATGACAGGTCATGATTAATTAAAGCATGTAGAACTTCAAATTGCATTAATCTGGGTGGAATCACACTTTGCTACAAACTGTTTGTGATGTAATCTTTTCCAGAATGTAAAAATTGTTTCTGTTATTTTGGATGTGGTTTGGGTGATTATATTATATTACTGCCTTTATGAGGTAGATGATTTTTATTGACTAATATTAATTAAATCGACTCAACAGGGGTTAAGGCTACGTACATACTATTTATTGGAGTGCATAATATACGTGCAGTGCTTAATTTTTACCTGTGGTTGCAAGTGCACTGGTGCTAATTTTTAGATAAAACAAAGCAAACACAAGGAGATGATGGACAGCGAACTGACATTTTTCAGACACTCACCCCAGTCACTATTAGATCTGGGTTGAATGCATCATCGTTCTTTAGCTCACTTCGCCACCCCAGTTCAGACCTAGCCATATGCAAATCAGTCTTAACCCTGTTCCTCAGGGGAACAGTCCAGCCCAAACTGCTAAGCTAGGTCTTCCATGGACCGGAAACAAGCATCCTCAGACCGGTTTCGGTGTAAAACCCCTAATCACCCGGGCTAGCTTAAATCCAGTGGCAACGTGAGCAAGGGATCAATGTAGACATCTTTAGGTACCAGGGCTTATTTTCTTGAATCATACTTTGGCTAAGAGTGAAGGAGCCAAAGGAAAAAAGAGAGAATGAAGGCATGAAAACAGTGATGGATGGAGTTAGAGGAAACTAAACAAACCTGCAGGAGTGGGATAAAGGGTCAGGGACTCTAGGTAGGGTGAAGAATGTGGCATGAAGTAGAGTCTAGACTGGCAGCCTTGGTATATGGCACCGCAGCAAACATCACGTCAGAGGGGCCTCCTTGGAAAGCATTACATACACGTGAGTATTCATGTTCTAGAAGTTAGGGCTCAGTGTCTTTCCATTAGTAATATCCAATGCTATTTTTTATGGATCCATATTATCAGAATTCCAAAATGTTTGGGGTTGTCCAGCATAATTTTCTCGAGACTGAAAAAATCACTGTCCTGAAGCAGACAGAGAGCGGGATCATCATTGTTGTGCTTGCTCTTTACCACCTTTCTAGTACTCACTAGACTTAAAACCACTTGCCTGAAGGAGTATGAGATGGGTCATCCGAGGCTGTACACCATCAGGTCTTTGCTGTCCTCCCTACCCTCTGTTCCCCTTCGCTACATGCATTTTCCGCAACCATGGCTCCTTTTAATGGACATGTTCCACCCCTTGAATGTTTCTTGCCTTTTCTGATGTTGCCCAATAAGTTCCTCTGTTCCCCCACTTTTCCTTTAACGCTTGTGACCATTAGTGGTGTAAGTTTGGGCACCAAATCCAGGAGCCCTAATCTAATACTATGCATGATTTTTTTTTCATCCAAAGAGGACCAAAACCCAATATCCACTCTATTGGTACCCTTTTCTTGGTACTGACAGATTGAACATCCACTGCCGCATAACCTCGTTGAAATTTTGACGGCCATGGCATCTCTGTTGATCAAATCCATGAGCCACTGAAAGCTATTCCCCCACTGGCAGACAACTATTGCCACCTATGCTGGGGTGGCCCTGGTATGTGTTACTCTTCATAGCCCTCACTATGTTGGACATTGATTGGTCCTTGAACTAGTGCATTTCAGTGTGCTATATTATATTGACTCTTTTGAATCTTTCATATCATGACAAGAGATTAAAGATTATCATTTGATTTTCACTATTTTCCATGTGAATAAATGTTTATTTAATATTGAGGAGACCCGTGGCTCTGATTTTTGTTTTTTTCTAAGCATTATTTTTGCCAGTGTCACTTCCACTCTTTGCATTTGTTGATTGGGAGTCTGACAAAGACCCACATTTCCAGTGACATAGGTAAACATAGATAACATTCTGGATCCAGTGCAAGTAAGTCACAATTTGTCTGCACTGATCTAGCCCTTTGTGTGTACAGCATATTAGACTTTGTACATCTTTCTTATGTTTTGGGTCTACAAAAAATTGGGCCTCCTAGATCTGAGAAATATATGATGTGCAGTGATAAATGTCTTAAAAATTCCATCTGGTACTGTCGTTTTAGGACAGGTGTTTCCAAAGTAAAACGGAGGAGCAGGATCTGTGACACATCTTCAGAAAAACCAATGGCATTGTACATCAGCTGCATTTAGATTTACTGTGTCGTATGTAGCTCTGCTAGAAACTGGAATGACTCCAGCCCTTTTAGAATTTTGTGAAACAATTTTGATACAGAACCTAGCCAACCTTTGTGTTCGGTGTATCAAAGTGTTTACCCAACAAATTAAAAGAGCTAAACCGTTGGCTGCGTCGAACGTTCAGCTCCAGTGCTGAACGTTCGAAAAACGGGTGGGGCAGCGTCAGCCAACGGACGTGCGCAGCACTACCAAGGTAGTGCACGCGACGACCGTTGGCAGACGGCAGCAGCCAACGGGTTAAGACGCAGGATCGGCAGCTATGTGAGTATTAATGGATGCTGACCGTATGCTAATTTAATAACACTGCACAGGACAAAATTCAAAGTCAAAACCATTAAGGTTCATTCAAATGTAAGAATCATTATAGAAGGCAAAATGTAGTATAAGGCAAAATGTTGTAAAATTTAAATGAGCATCAGTAATGCATCAAATGATACCCATTGCGCGAGGTAACAACACAAGGTTGACCTCCAAAGTAAGTAAATAGCCAGAACCAAATTATAGTTCAGCACGAGGACTGGCATAAATATTCCCAGTTCAAAAGTCAAGGAAAGTCGAAGTATTACTTATTAGACAGGCTGAGGCAGAGTCTGCTCATTTCAGAAAGCAAAAAAAGTCTAAGCATAAATCACATATACAGACTAAGATGGAGTCTGGACAGTTTAGAAAGCAAGAAAAATCTAAGTATTAACAGACTGACGTGAAGTCTGCCTTTGTAGAAGTGAGTAATAAGTTTGGCACATCTCCCAAAAAAAGCACATTTCCTTAGTTTCAGACAATGAAAGGCACGCTGTCGACATGGTGAATACAGTCTCATTCATGCAACCAATAGTAAAACAAGAAAATGTGAAACGTCAAACAAGAAACATTTAGGAACATATACTGTCATGCATAATTATCACAAGGCGTAAATAGGAAATGAGAAAAATAATGTGACATTTATGATATAAGTTAAAACAATACACAATACAACTGCTGCAGACCCTGGCAAAGAGCTTTGAATATATTGAAAATACAGGTACTTTCAACACATGGCTTCCTTCTAGACTAGAGGAACACAAATGAATACATTTCAGTTAAGAAAAATAAATACCACAGCAAAATTAATTCAATGTCACTTATTTTCAGAAAAAGGAACAACATAGAAGAGAAACAAACACGCAGAAAACTCTTCCATATCATTTAAAAGCCATATTTTATATGTTGCTGGAAAACGAATGTCAATGCAGGTTAAGTTCAGCCTAGTCAAGTGAATCGAAACCTGCTTATGCTAACTGAATACATTTAAATTACGCATTATTTTCGATTTATTAAAAATGTGCTGGCCAGTATGGCTATATTTGATCTTATTGGGCTTTACCTCCGATAAATTCTTTTTTCTCTAAAGTCTTTTTGCTGGAAAAGTGGCCTTGAGCCTCCAACATTCTAGCTAACTCTGATTGGTGCTTTTGAGACCTATAAATTATGAAATTGTAAAAGTATTTTTTGTCGAATTGGAAGTTTCTCGAATAGTTCTCTATGCTGACTACACATGTCGGATACGAACTTCTCTAGGAACTGAGTCAAGAGTAGGTTTAAAAATAAAGTGAAAGTCACTCTTTTTCTTCCTCTTCTGAAAACTATTTTCCAGTACTTTCATAACTTATCTGCTGGGTATTTCCTGTTTTTTCCAACTTCATCTTAGTTGTGGTTAATGAGTGCCCTTAACCCAACAGCTGTGATCTCTAAATATATCTGGAAGATGATGTATTGCAGTACAGATCAGCAGTAACTAAAAAGAGGAAGCATATTTGGCCTACTGACAAAATCATTGGAGCTTGTACTGCTCATCCTAATTTTTATTTCAATTTCCTTAAACAAACCTAAACAAGTAGTGCTCATTATAAATTCCTTCATGCTTCTCTTGTTTTGGCACATCAGCAGACCCATCTCGTCATAAAGTGTTAATCAAATATTTTGACTTTGTTTCTTTACAGAGTGGCTAAAATAAACCAATAAGCCTTTGGAAGCAAATTCACATCTTCCATCCAGCCACTTTTTCACAGTGAGACTGCTGGCTCCACTTCCAACCACACCCCACTCTACAGTAATCAATCAGTAAATATAGCAAGGCAATCACACCAGAGGAAAGGAAGTGACGCCTTTCCAGTCCCATCTGGCCTTCACCGAGACAACTCCCTGATCAACTCGCTACATATCATGACTGCGAATATGATGCTTAACTAACAAAAATAAGCCGGTTAAAGTAACATTCGATGGCTGCATGGTACACTTATATTTTCTGTTCTAGTTTAAACTTGGAGGATGTTACGCCTTTCATTTGGTTGACAGGAACTGGAATGCAACTATCTGGGTGCTGTCACTGTTACCTGTCTCTAGTTTTTCTATCTTCATGTTCATCCTTTTTGTTTCGTCCACCCCATTTCCTTTCTGATATACTCTGAAATGGTCTTCTTGCCTAATAAAATGTCAATAAATAAACAAATATTAAATCCATCCTCTTGTACGTCGGCTGTGTTCTGAGACAACTTTTGAAATTGCAATGCTTCTTGTGTTACTTTTTGATTTAAAGCAACCAACCACTTTTCGCATAAGTAGTAAGTATATATTTACTTTGGATTTCTTTATAGTACCAATGTGGTCTCAGGTCACTGTAGGTTGTGATACAGGTCAGCAAGACATCCAATGGAACTCTTCCTTGGTTGTAGTTCGCCAGTGGCTCGATGGATGCTATGTTGGTGCAGTGATTTGTCTCCTATTGGCTTCTGTTGCTTTCACCTGGCTTAAGCCTCCCTCCTTATATGGGATTTGTGGATCCTTGATGTGAGGAACTCGACATGCTATGGTGGATGGTGATTGCCAGTTTTAGGTGAATGTTGCATTGGCATGTTGAGAGCTGGTAATTGTTGGCAGTAGCAGCAACATGACTAATAGTTGGAGTAAAGGCAGCCGCTTACGTTTTACATCCCTTGCTGGCTGCAGATTTGATTGAAGAGACACGTTTTCGAACCTCTAGGGTCATATTAAATGACTGAAAGCCATGATCCGCCCTTGGATACAAAATGTTTACCTTTTCCAAAGTTATTGAGAATGTTTCCCTACAATAGATCCTGTTCTTTTTTCCCACAGATAAGTTCCATGGTGCAGAGCAGTTTGACTTAAAACTGTGACATGTTGATCAGTGTCACAGAAGAACAATTTGGTGAGCCAGTTGGAGGATTGTCAGTCATTTTTTTTATTGTATAGGATTTCCCAGCAGTGAACAACACTGTGAATCATGCATTGCTAGTCAATAGATTTTATGATTTCCATTCGTTTGTATGTTATGGTATACATTAGTTGACAGATTGCATCACTTCTACAAAGTTTCCTGACCCTGATGCAAGAAGAGAACAGGCAGCAAGTTACAAGTCCAAAAAAACATTGTTGCATCTTTTCCTTAAAGGTCAGTAAATCAGACTCAAGGTTAAAGGCAATTGGAAAAGTTCCATAACATAAGTATTTCATCAGAAAAACTCAGCTTCTGAACGTTTCCGGTGATATCAGAACCTGTCAGGAGATGACAAGGCTCCAAGCAATACATACACAAAGGAGCACAGAGGGAAAATAGAACCCTGGTCGCCCTCCACTCAAAAAGTCATTTCAACATAAATGACCAGGTCCTTCTAGGCCTTTATATTTTTTCAAAAAATGTACATCTTATCAGACTTATTCTTTTATTTTATCTCCCCGCGCTTAAATGTTGTTAGGGGTAGAGAGTACACTTTTTAAAGGCCAATTTAAAAATACCACCATCCCACTATGACAGTCAACCAAAATAAACAACAGTGACTTTACTGTGCCTAAAAAAGTGTGAAGAGGCGAGATGACCCCTCACGAACGCACCACCATCGGGGTATCTGGTTGGTACTCACCAGAGTTGCTCTGTTCTCATCATCGGCGGTCATCAAGCCTCAAAAGAAAGTGTACAAACACAAATGTAATGTAAGTGTAATCGAGTGCAGTGCAAAAAGGAGAAGAAAAGAAAACCAAAAATAAAGTGTGTTATAAAGTTAGGAATGCACGTAACTAATCACTTTATTCTTTAAACTTTGTGCAGCCTAACTGGTTAAAAGAGGAAGAGAAATAGGTTGCTATTCATACAGCCCAAACCCACAAGCCAACATGTTTCATTGCCTTTTACCATTTGAGGCAATTTCATCAGGGCGTATATTCTCTTGCCACTGCATCAATGCTGGACACAACATTAAACGAGACCTTGCTGAGCCCTGGTGTCTCCTACCGGCTGAGAGGGTTAGTTAAAAAACGAGACAGGACCCCTCCTGTGAGCCGTCCTCAGTATCCCTTCACACTCGATAAGGTATACGTGACACTCCTTGTCTCATCCGGATGCACCTTTTTAGAAGGCCATTAAATTATTGTCCGGCCGAATTCACTTTATTAGCCGAGGACTATGTAATGTAGGATTTGTTTGAGTTATATGTTTATAGCCCGAATGTAGAGATCTAATTAGTCTGTATGACTTACCTGACGATCAAGAGAAGAAGAAGATGTGTAAACTAGCCCTACACTATAGTTTCTTATATTGAGACTATAACTCACTCATGAGAGAGTATAACGTTTTATTAGAAGAGAAGTAATGGATTAACAAAGATGGTGCCCATTTGTTATTGTGGACTAGCTCTCACAAATAATTTTTTCGTTCAGGGAATAGCAATATAGGCACTTGGTTGTTAAAATGGTACCTAACTAATATGGGAGTTTGGAGCTTTGAGTAGGATTCCTTGTGCCATGTGGATACCATACATAGGTATCACAGAACATTGCAAGATGTTCTTGTTATCGTGATGTGGATGACGTAGCACTAGGTCTAGTTAACCCTTGGAGGTTTGGTATTTACAGTACGCACAATATGACGCCCACGTAGCATGTCACTTACATGCAGATCTACAAAACAGTTCAAACAACTGGGAACAGTATCGGGGATAAGTAGAGGAACATGCAATGATTTATATAGGTTTTAGTTGCACTACATAGAATACAGAGTATCTTAGATACTTGATTGCTTATTTCAGGTCTTACTGGACGGGCAGCTCAATTGGAGCTCACTCCTTCTGGAAGATATTTAGGTAGCTTGGTGAGTTGACGTATAAAAAATAGGTAAGTGACTTACTGATGGATGGTGACTACTAATAGTTGTTAGTTTGCTGGTTTATGTGATTAGATCTATTACAAAGGTGTGTAATATTGTTTTTTTTTTTTAAAAATTTTTGGAAAACCTTTATTGCACAGTAGCAGAAAACAAATACGGGCCTACAACCATCCGGCCGGCCTCGACATCTTTTTAAAGCACAGTAGCAGGCAATACGGCAACTCGGTAGCACCTTAAAGTAAAATGCAAGCAAATTGGGTTACACTGGAAATACGTGCACTACAGAGAAGAAGGAGAATGTAAGGTTTAATTTTACAGTTTTCGTAAAGCGTAATAAAGTTTTAAACGTTAGAAAGGATCAGAGTTCAAACAATCCGTCCAAAAACGGACGTGGGTGACGTCCAGCAAAGAAAAAGCAAGCAATAATACAGAACCAAAATGGCGGCACCATGACCTCATAAAAGGAGCGATAATCACAGAACATGTTGCGTGCCAGACGCCACCCACCCCACCTCGACACAGTCCATTGACCCAGGGAAAAAGGAAAAAGGAAAGGAATCGGAGAGAAAAAGAGAAAAAATTAAGGCCCATAGAAACTGAAACTGACAAAAAGAAAATCCCCCCCCCCCTACCCCCCACCCAACACGCATGCAGAGGCTACGGCCTACCCCCCCCCCTAGCAGTGTGTCTGTCGCCCAAAAAAGAGTACCCGAAATAAAGAAAGAAAAGAAAAGGAGGAAAAAGATGTACCTGTGAAACCGGAGGAGGGCCAAACTTGTGTGTCCAAAAACAACCAAACTGTGTATCTACGGCCACCCCACCCCCGACCCCAAGCGAAAACAGACCCAACGTCCGGCTCTCCCGTCTACCCATCACAATCCCGGCAAATCAGTCCACTAGAAGTAAACAAGAAAGAAAAAACATCGTCACCCTTGTCCCTTTCGGTCCAATGCGCCAATAAGGTATAGGATCAAAGCAGCCATCCGGAGTAGATCAGGCAGTCTCAGGAACCACCACGGGACAAGGCGCTTGCCACCAATGTCTGACCAATCCAATGCCATGCGATCCAAAAATGTACAAAGAGAAGTAGTGCAATGCAGCGAATCTCCAAAGGCAAACCACTGAGGCATCAGCGACATTTCAAGCCACAGTAGCAAGTGCCGCCAGCAGTTCCCAAAGAGGGTCCAGAACATGGCGCCCAGTGGCAACCCTCCAGCCGATGTGGTAGTCCAGGAGTCCCATACCGTTCCACAGCTACTGCAGACAGGGTCGCGGCGGTCACCAGTTCTAGCTCCACTGACACCCCCATGTACCTCCGACTAGGCAGCTCACCACAATCGAGCCCAAGGTGTGGCGAAGCGCCCCACAGATGGACGCTAGCTCGATCAACAGGGGGTAGCGCGGGCACAATGGCATCCAGTCGGCTCCCCAGATCCCAGGCTTTGGCACGCATACCAGCTCGCAAGGTAGCCAGGGCGCCGAGAATATCTCCGATTCTCAGTGGCGGCTCAGGAGAAGAGGACGTCGCATCTCCATGCACATGGGGCTCACAGTTGTATGGCAGTCCTCGAGCCCCTCTACCGACATCCCTTTCCAGCAGCACGTCATTCCTTCGGCGCCCCGACAAGCACGGCCAGATCTCGGGGACAGGGGCTTCACACTCCATAATGGCGTTACACACGGTTGCAATGCAGGGTTAGCAGTCATGAGCACCCTCGGCAGCAGGTCGGGCCGTCAGTAGCAAGCACGGAGCGCTCGGCTCAAAATGGCCTCCGTGAAATCATCGGAAAGTGAAAGCTTGCAGAGACATCAAGGGGAAGGGATACAAAAGTATCGCTGATAGCCGCGGTTTCAAGTCAACGCGGAGATGAAGGAGAGCAAATGACACACTGTTGCGGAGAACTCGTTACAGCAGCCGTTCGCCGCCGGCCGACTCCGACCTGCCGTCCATGGCCGCTGTTCACCTAGCCGGGGCCAGCCTCCCTTGAGAACAAAGACCTGGTCGCCGTCCTGAAACGCCGGGAAGAAGACAGGGACGTTTCACCACTACTGCCGCATGGAGCACGACGGGGAGGACACCGTCGGATGCAGCGTCGCTTCCCGAGTCCGAAACCACGATAATAACTCAGGAGAAATTGCAGGATATTTGGCGGCACGGAAGGAAAGCGAACGGACCAGCGGAGCCGAGGGTTTAGGCGGCCATCATGGTCGCAGGCTAGGCTCCTCCCCGTGTGTAATATTGTTAATACCGTGGCTCTATGATTGGTCTTAATGCTGGAGAGCAACACACAACCTGATAAAATGGACGGTTTGTGATTGAAATTGTATAGATGAGTCTATAATCTAACTAGTGTTTTAATATCATATAGGAGACCATAGCTGGGTTTACAGTACAAGGGCACACTTACACTTGGTGTATTACTTGGTTGTTTACAGGGAGTAAACAGGTTGTTGCCTCACATCTGAGACTTTTTGTTTATATACGTTTTGGATGCCACACTGTAAATAGGAGCACTTAAATAAAATATTCTCACTAATAAATATGTTGATTTGAGTCTCGGGGAAACATGTCTCAAACATAATATCTCTTTGCAAATAACTTTAGGAAGAATCACATGGTGTAACTGTAAGCGGTCCAGATCTGCCATATACTAATAGAGTTATTCTGTTTTATTGTACGGTTTCTAGTCCTGACAAAGTCTGTTGATGAAACGAGTGTTGGATACAGTGAATCAACTGAATGAAGAAGAATAGGAATATCAACTATTATCCTCGGACTAGTAGGTGTCTTGAGTGTTCCAGTGAACTTGAGGTTCTTCACCCTTTGTGGAGCATTTGGTAGTCACTCCTCCCCTCTTGAAGCACTTTGGTCCTATATTCATGAAACTTAGACTGACAAAGTCTAAAGTGTTTTCCCTGACTACCTAGTGATTTAATAAAATAAGTTCTTATTTACATTGCATTTCAGGTAGATATTAAGGCTCTCCATTTTGGTGACAAGTTATTAAAGTGGTGAAGAGGTGCATGAATAGAACCTTGGTGTCAGAAAGTGTTTCACGAAAGGTTCCTGAAGTTGCGTGAAGGATTTTTGGAAAACAGAAGTGAGAAGTAAGGATTTCGGAGCAACACTCGAGTACTTTAAAGCAAACATCATGGTGTAACTTAATTGTGAGTGTGGAAAGCGATAACAGAGTTACGCGGTGTTTTTGACTTTAATTTACTAGTTGCCCAAAATTAGAAATTAGGGTAAGAAGGGAATTTTTTTCCACCGCACTCCATATTGTCAGTGCTGAAACATTGGTCCTTCAGAATATTAGAATATAAAGCATCTTATTGTGAGAGAAAAAGAGCAGTTTGTTAAATTTGTTTCCAGGCAAAATGTTTCACCACCATTTTTCTTGTGTCAGTAGGGGGGAATCACTTATCAAATGCCGTAGATCGAAGAAGTCTTTAAGCAATTACGTCAGCGTGTGGAAGAAACTTGAAAACTTGAATGCAGCGAGGAAAAATTCTCTGCTCATGCATTTTCTAGGAGTGGACAGTCTAGAGATGTTTCAAAAGTTACCTGAACTGCAACAATAAGTTGCACAAAATGTGAATGAATTTGAAATTAAAATTTAAAAAAATTGGACAATCACTAGCTACGAAAGGTTATCATCCTTTTAGTAAGTCACCATTTTAAACTGCAGGTGCAAAAGTATGGGGAACCAATTGAAAATTTTGTAACAGTTTTGAGGAAATTGGCTGTATAGTGTAAATTGGCATCCAAAAGATCAATGCCTCTTGAAGTGTAGTAGCGAAAAAGCATGGAGGAATTGTGGTTGAAAGATGATACACCACTAAATGAAATTTTATTGGTGGCAAAACGGGTGCAACTCAAGATGGCTTGGGGGGGAGATTAAAAGAGATAGAAACAATAGTGATTCACAAAGTATATGAAAATTGTGATGTGATTATACTTTAAGTCTCTGATTCCAAAGAAGGTAACCATCCCAGAATGTTTAGTTATAGGTTTGACAGTCAACCTGATGCTTGAATCATGTTAAAAATTAACTTTTGTAAACATTTGCTAGAATGAAAACCATGCCCGAAATGACATTTATCCTATCAAAAAGGGGGGAACCAGTTATTAAAACACAAAGGGTGCCTTTAATGTAAGGTCAGGCACACTGAACCCAGGGCTCATTGGAGATGTGTACAGACCCCCCAGGATATAGCGGCATGGATTAGCAAATTTAGCTGCACAAATATGGAAATTTTGCGGCAAAAATATGGAAATTTAGTGGCATTTTTGCGGCACTTTATTTTACTCACACTCATTCATTTTCAGTCTTAAATCAATGGAAACTGTTTTAGCAGAGTACTCCACTTTGAAATAGGCAGCCTGGAATATGGAACAGAGGAAGCAGCCCACAGGTGAAGGCTGTTATCCCAAGGAAGGGCAATCCTCCATTTGCTTTAGTAAAGTTAGGATTTTGTCTGATATTACTTTTGTGAATCGGGGACAGAGTACAGTAATTGATCTATTTATGTGAACATATGAAAACAGTTCATGAATTAGGAACACATACTGATCCCATGTACTTAGAATAATCATCATGAATTCTTAAAAACCAGAGGAACACTGTGCGCCTTTATGCAGCTGAAGACAGTGCATTCTAGATTGGGTTTTTTCAGCAGGGCATCCCAGTGTCACCCAAAAGCCACAGTGCAGCTGCAGAGGGCACTGCGGGTGTGTTTTACGAGCAGCGAGGCCTGAGTCAGCCTTTCGTTCACAGTCTGGGTTCTAATGGGTGCTGGTTGATGCAGAATACGGCCGCATTTCAAGTAATCATCTTCTTTGCACAATTCATCTGCAGTTCTCTTCTCTCCAGACGGTATATTTTGTAAGCGAGCTGAAGCAGCTATTGAACTGCGTGACACTAGCTAAATTAAGGCATTCCAAAGCAATAGACTGACAGTGCAAGCGCACGTCACCCAACCTGTCAGTAAAACTAAAATGCATCGCGGAACAGGTGCTATCAGAGTCTTAAACTACAAGTGGCCTGCATTAGTGTCTTGACGGCTCCCTCAGCTGATGCGGGTTTTGCAGTTGGAATCCGAGCCCAGTGTTATTCCCATAAGCGACAGTGGCTTTATGAAAACAGTTCTCTGGGTCAGGATGTGAGGCAACGTATGCCAACAATGCAAACCCCCAAAATGAGACCTTTTTTAATTTCCTTTGTGCAAATATTGTGAAAATGCCCCCAAAAATGCAAAATTACTCATTATTACATGAAATGCAGATTTCAGCACGTTGCACTATTGTTTTAGCATGAAATAATCCTTTGTGTTCATTTTTGACGTGAGGGTGCATTTCATGCTAAAACAGTAGCATGAAATCGCGGGCACTTTTGTAAAAATCGCCGATTTTTTACAGACGTGCCTATTTCGCGGACACTTTTGTAAAATTCGCGGCATTTTTACAAAAGTGCCGATTTCGCGGCAAACTGCGAAATCGCGAAATCCTGGAGGGTCTGGTAAATTATTTCTATACATAACCACTTTGTCTGTGCAACAGAAATGGGGGCCATACAAAACATTCAACAAATAAAAAACCTGATATGTACATAAAATGAGCCCTTTGGTGCCATACTAAGGGGGTGTCAAAAATATAACTTATCATGTGGCTAGACATATTCCTGTCATTCTAAGTTTTAAATGTTTAATTGGTAGAAGAAGGCAGGCAAGTAAACTTCAGAAGGGTGAGTGGATCCGCCAGGATTTGAACCCGTGGCCATGAGGTCCAACACATATTCCTACAGTGGACGCATTAGTCCACTAAGCCACCAAACCTGGCATAACCACAGGGCCTGACCTGGACTTTGTAAAAAACTACACATTTTCCTCACATTTATGTAATGGAAAGTTCTGGAATCTGTGGAGAGCCACAAACTTCCACCCACCCAGCATTCCCCCAAGTCTCCCAATAAAAATGGAACTTCACTTGTCTGGTTAGGCCTAGTGCCCACAACAGGAAATGTCTGAAAACGTTCTGTGGAGGCTTCAAAATTATCGATCAAAAAAAGACTTGGTTTTGCGAGGGAGTCATCTGCGTTTTTTAATCCTGAGTTTGTTCGGCATTTAGGGAAATCTAGCAAACCTAGACATATCTGAAAACTAGACACCCTGAGGAGTCCAAGGAGGTGTGGCTTGCATGGATCCCCTAATGTTTTACTATCCAGAATCCGTTGCAAACCTCATATTTAGCTAAAGGAAAATCCAATTTTCCTTACATATCTGTGTGGGAATGTTATGGGATCACCAGGCTTACACAAATTTCCTACCACTCAGCATTCCCCCAGGTCTCTCAATAAAAATGGTACCTCACTTGTATGAGTGGGCCAATTACCCGCGGGAGGGAAGGGTCCAAAACGCATTGTGGAGGCATCCAAATTATCTATCACAAAACAACCTGGTTTTGCAAGGGGGCCACCTGCGATTTTGGTCCCAGGCTCGACGACCATTTAAGGAATCCTACTAAACCCAGATATTTCTGACAACTAGACACCCGGGGCTGTTCAGGGGAGTATGGCTTGCGTGTTTCCCCAATGTGCTTTCCTGTCACGAGTACTTGGCCCACCCAAACAAGTGAGGTTCCATTTTCTATCGGGAGACCTGGGGGAATGCTCGGCATTAGGAAATGTGGATCAGCCAGTGTCCCCACAACTCTCACACACAGAAATGTGAGAAAAATTTGATTATTTCAGCTACATTTTAGTTTTGCAGGGGATTCTGGGTAGGAAAACGTTAGGGAATCCACACAAGTCACACTTCCCTGGACTCCCCCAGGTGTCTAGATTTCAGAAAGGTTTCCCCAAATGGCTGCAGAGCCCAGGATCAAAAACGCAGATGACTCCCTAGCAAAACAAGATTTTTTTTAATCGATAATTTTGAAATCTCCATTGTCAAATTTTGGGCCATTTCCTGTTGCGGGCACTAGGCCTACCCTCACAAGTGAGGTATCATTTTCATCGTGAGACTTTTGGGACTGCTGGCTGGGTGGAAGTTTGTGGCTCCTAGCAGATTCCAGAACTTTACATCACAGAAATGTGAGGAAAATGTGTTTGTTTTTTCACAAAGTTTGAGGTTTGCAAGGGATTCTGTGAAACAGAACCTGGTGAGAGCCACACAAAAGTCGCCCCAGCCTGGATTCCCCTGGATGTATAGTTTTAAAAAATGTATAGGTTTTCTAGGTTTCCTTAGGTGCCAGCAGTGCTAGGGTGCATAATACACAGCCAGGCACATTGTGAAAAAAACGGCCAGTTTTCACTGGAAAAATGTGATGGGTTCATGTTGCTTTTTGGGCCATTTCCTGTCGGGTACTAGGCCTACCCACACAAGTGAGGTACCATTTTTATTGGGAGGCTTTGGATAATGCTGGGTGGGTGGAAGTGTGTGACTCCCCTCAGATTCCAGAACTTTCCATCACAGATATGTGAAGAAAATGTGTTTTTTTTTTACTAAGTTTGAGGTTTGCAGGGGATTCTGGGTAACATAACTTAGTGAGAGCCACACAAATCACCCCCTCTTGGATTCCCCTAGGAGTCTAGTTTTCAAAAATGTTTAGGTTTGCTAGGCTTCCCTAAGTGCCGGCTGAGTGAGGGTCCAAAATCCACAGCTAGGCACATTGCAAAAAAAGGGTCAGTGTTCACTGAAAAAATGTGATGTATCCACATTGCATTTTGGGTCATTTCCTGTTGCGGGTACTAGGTCTACCCACACCAGTGAGTACCATTTCTATTGGAAGACTTTGGGGAATAATGAGTGGGTGAAAGAGTGTGGCTTCCTGCAGATTCCACAACTTTCCATCACAGACATTTGCGGAAAATTTGTTTTGTTTCATAAGGTTTGAGGCTTGCAAGGATTCTGGGTAACAGAACCTAGTGAGAGCCACACCTGTCACCCCATCTAAGATTCCTCTCAGTGTCTAGTTTGTAAACATTTATAAGTTTACTAGGTTTCCCTATGTGCCCACTGAGCTAGGGTCCAAAATCCACAGCTAGGCCCATAGCATAAAAAGGGTCAGTTTTCACTGGAAAAATGTGATGTCCCCATGTTACATGTTGGGCCGTTTCCTGTTGCAGGCACTAGGCCTACCCACACAAGTGAGGTAGCATTTTTATTGCCTTGTGAGGTAGAATTTCTTTGCATTTCTGCCTTTCAAATGTAAGACAATGTGTAAGAATGTCAGGAACTGAAGTCACATAGCGCCTACATTACAAGCCTAAAATGCAGTAACATTATCACCTGAGAAAATGGACAGAAGAGCAGTGCGTGGATTATGGTTTCTGTTCTTTCGTTTATTTTTATTTAGTATTCCTCCTACAATTCCCCTGAAGCAATGGGACAATTGTAGTTTTTGGCGGTAGGAACTCTAGGAGTTTTGTTTTTCCTAAAAAGAAAACGAGATCTCCTTGACTATGGAGTCAAGTTTGGATATTGCTTTGGAATGAGCAAACAGTAGGAAATTCACTAAGAATCTACAAAGATTTTTTGTATGCAAAGTATATAAGGAGATGGCTACAGGTCTATCGAGAGACAATATATTTAAGAGCCAAGTCACTATTGGTTTAATGAAATCCGAAGAAGCCTGATTCAAAGACCAATATATTTTTACTTACTTTTCATTTTTTTTTTGCCTAGGGGTATTCATAAATGATCCTGAGTGAATGAATTTTGCATATGGTTTCATATGGGTATGAATGTTAATTTGTCTCTTGTTTCATAGGTAATGAAGGCTTGGGAATTACCTTCGCTGGTTATTTTTAATGGAAGAAGAATGATCTGATTTTGTTGGAGTTAAAGAAATTGGCTATTAGTAAGAATTTACGAGTGTAGCAGTTTTCATGTAATAATTCCTCTTTATTCTACTTTTCAGGTGTTTTCCTTTTCCTGGCTGTTCCTTTCCAAATCCCTTTACCCCGCTTGATCACCCTAAAACTCTGAAGCAGTTTGTTAGCGGAATTGGGGATGTCAAGAGGTAGACCACTTTTTTCATCACTTGGATCCTGAGAAGCTCTCTTCCACAGTGTGTGGAGGCACTGACAAAAAAATAAGTAATTTTGAAAATTTCCTCTTATTCTCATGCTAGTATGGGTACCCAAAATTTCAGAGATGTGCAAATAACCACTACTTCTAAACTCTATAGTTTGTTTCCATTTTGGACATTTATAGGTTTCCTTCATACCTATTTTTCATTCTTTATATTTTACCAAATGAATTGCTATACACCCGGTACACATTGAAAAACCATTGCAAGACGCAGCTCCGTTATTGGCTCTGGGTACCTCAGCTTCTTGGTGAAACCACAAGTCCTATATATCCCTGCAACCAAAAGGGTCCAGCAGACATAACAGTATATTGCTTTAAAAAATCTGCCATACTTAGAAGTTAGAAGTGAAAATGTTGGCGCAAATTGCAGTTTTTTCCAACTCAATTTTTTTATTTTTTATTTCTATTGTTACATTCAATAGAAAAACGTTGAAGGATCTACAAAAATTACCCCTTGCTGAATTCAGAATTTTGTCCACTTTTCAGAAATGTAAAGTTTTCTGGGCTCAATTATTGCTTTAAGACCCATTGCTACCACTAACTAGAAAGAGGTTGAAAGCACAAAAAATAGGGGAAATCGGCTATGTCCCAGTAAAATGCCAAAACTGTGTAAAAAAGTTTGGCTTTCTGACTAAAATCTGTCTGTTCCTGAAAGCTGGGAAGATGGTGATTTTAGCACCACAAATCCTTTGTTGATACCTTTTTCAGGGAAAAAAATGATGCTTTCTTCAGGCACTTTATTCCCATTTTCTAAAACAAACAAGCATTTACAATGCAATGGTCTCAGCATTATTAAAGGTAGAGCTGTTGGCATTGCTCATGACATTTTTTTTCATTTAAAAAAAAAACCCCATAAATAAATGGTATTGTCATTTACAATGGCAATATGTGAGCATTAGAGAGTAGTAGAGAGTATTCGCGGACACAGAGCCACACACACACAGACAGAGCCGCGCACACACACACACAGACAGACATAGCCGCGCACACACAGACACAGACAGAGCCGCGCACACACAGGCAGAGAGCCACGCACACACACACAGACAGAGAGCCACGCACACACACACAGAAAGCCACACACACACACACAGACAGAGAGCCACGCACACACACACACACACAGAGCCACACACACACACAGACAGAGCCATGCACACACACAGAGCTATGCACACACACAGACAGAGCCATGCACACACACAGACAGAGCCATGCACACACACAAACAGAGCCACGCACACACACAGACAGAGCCATGCACACACAGAGAGCTACGCACACACACAGAGCCACGCACACACAGACAGACAGAGCCACGCACAGACAGACAGAGCCACGCACACACACACAGACAGAGCCACGCACACACAGACAGAGCCACGCACACACAGACAGAGCCACGCACACACAGACAGCCACACACACGCAGACAGAGAGCCACGCACACACGCACACAGAGAGCCACGCACACACACCGACAGAGAGCCACGCACACACACATACAGAGAGCCACGCACACACAGACAGAGCCACGCACACACAGACAGAGCCACGCACACACAGACAGAGCCACGCACACACACAGACAGAGCCACGCACACACACAGAGCCACGCACACACACAGACAGAGCCATGCACACACAGAGCCATGCACACACAGAGAGCCACGCACACACACACAGAGCCACGCACACACACACACACACACAGAGCCACACACACACACACACACAGAGCCACACACACACACACACACACAGAGCCACGCACACACACAGAGAGAGCCACGCACACACAGAGAGAGAGCCACGCACACACACAGAGAGAGCCACGCACACACACACAGAGAGCCACGCACACACACACACAGAGAGCCACGCACACACACACACAGACAGAGAGCCACGCACACACAGACAGAAAGCCACGCACACACAAAGACAGAGAGCCACACACACACACACACAGACAGAGACCCATGCACACACACACACAGACAGAGACCCACGCACACACACACAGACAGAGAGCCACGCACACACACACACACAGACAGAGAGCCACGCACACAAACACAGAGAGCCACGCACACACACAGAGCCATGCACACACACAGTCAGAGCCACGCACACACACACACACAGACAGAGAGCCACGCACACACAGACAGAAAGCCATGCACACACACACACACACAGAGCCACGCACACACAGACAGAGAGCCATACACAGACAGAGAGCCACACACACACAGACAGAAAGCCACGCACACACACACAGAAAGCCACGTACACACACACACACACAGAGCCACGCACACACACAGACAGCTACGCACACACACACAGCCACGCACACACACACAGCCACGCACACACAGACAGAGCCACGCACACACACAGACAGAGCCACGCACACACACAGACAGAGCCATGTACATATACGCAGACAGAGCCACACACACACACACAGAGCCACGCACACACACAGAGCCACAAACACACACAGAGCCACCCACACACACACAGAGCCACGCACACACACAGAGCCACACACACAGACAGAGCCACGCACACACAGAGACAGAGCCACGCACACAGACAGACAGCCACGCACACAGACAGAGCCACGCACACACACAGACAGAGCCACGCACACACACTGACAGAGCCACGCACACACACAGACAGAGCCACGCACACACACAGACAGAGCCACGCATACACACAGACAGAGCCACGCACACACACACAGACAGAGCCACGCACACACACAGACAGAGCCACGCACACACACAGACAGAGCCATGCACACACACAGACAGAGCCATGCACACAGAGGCACAGAAAAACCGGGATGACAAGCATGGAACAGAGGCACAGAAAAACCGGGGGAACAGAGTCAGAGAAAAACCGGGGGAACAGAGGCAGAGAAAAACTGGGATGACAAGCAGGGAACAGGACTAAGAAGCAGACTAGAGAGCTTCATGGAAGGAGTAAGACAAAGGCAGTGGGCACACCAGGAGTAAGATGCAGATAGAGAGCTTTGTGCAGCCACACACAGACAGCCACACACACAGACAGCCACACACAGGGAACAGAGGCCAGAAAAAACTTTCAGAACGAGGGAACAGGGGGCAGGAAAGCAAGCACCGCGAGGGGGCAGGGGAGCAAGAACAGCCAGGGGGCAGGGGAGCAAGCACAGCCAGGTGGCAGGGGAGCAAGCACAGCCAGGGGGCAGGGGAGCAAACACAGCCAGGGGAGCAAGCACAGCCAGGGGAGCAAGAACAGCCAGGGGGCAGGGGGTGGGGGACCAAGCACATGGAAGGTTAGTTTAGCAGAGCTTCACTTTGCAAATCGGATCACAGCCAAATACTTCTTTCCAACTCAAGTTGATGAGAAAGGAAGAATCCTTCACTCTGTCAGAGGAATCATTTTATTAAACTCACTGTGACTTTAAACTTTCCAGACTGGATTACTACAGTTTCTAGTCAGGGCACCTCTGAGATAACAGGCTCAAGATATTACATATTCTAGCAGCTAAACTGTATTATTTAAAGAAACCAGCCACACCACCAGCACTTTAAATGTGATCCACTCACTTTGGAGAAGAAAATTCAAAAAGCTGTAGTCTGTGCAGAGATTCACCATTGGCGATAGAGCACCCTACTTATCGCGAGTTGGTAGTTGACTTTTTTTCACCTTCATGCTCCAAATGTTATAGCAGCGAAAAATCCCAATTAGCACAATCAATAGCATCAGCCCTGTCAAATACCCGTAGAGACAAATAACATCACAGTAAGTGTAGCCTCACAAAATACAATAACGTACATTAAATGGAAAAGGAGTGTCCAAATGAAGGGTAAACTATCAAACATTAACAATGGTTACATTGCAATAAATCACACTGGGTCGATAACCAAGTCAAAATAAATATCCTAACGATCACCTCAATGCCATGGGCAAGAATTCTACATTAGTTAATATAAAATGACTGCTGGGGCTAATGGTTAATATGTATATAGCTGTATATGTGTGTATGTAATTTTTATATAGCACAAACGTAGCCAAAAGACAGTGAACACTATAGAGAGGCCAAGGTAAAGATGCAGTCAATATGTGATTTTAGTGTAGCTGGTTTCTGAACTGTTAGTGCAGCATTATGTAGTGATCTTTAAAAGAAATGTATTGACAACTTTTTCCTAAATTATGTCAGGATTTGGGCATCTCCGATGGCTACAGAGATGTAGTTCAAGATTCTTTACGAATAGATACAGAAGGTTGGTAAAAATGTTTGCTTTTCTTCATAAACAGTCTGATGGTGTCCTGGCTTCGGTATGCCGAGAGTCACCAGAGATTTTTAACTTATCAGTCATTTGGGAAGTGGTATGTTTGTGACTGCTTTGTATCTAAATGATGCAGCTGGTTTTAGAGCTGGTTCAGGGTGGCACGGGCATACAAGGTGGTGTGCTGCTGCATGTGTGTAGTCTACAAGGATGCAGAGTCGTGCACTACCCCCATCCAAATACATACATATCAAACATACCTGTAGCTTAATAAAAAGTGCTTAAAATGCTGCTCTACAACGGTGATACCTTAAACACCATAGTATTAATGTTCTATTACGGTTACTGCTACACTAAAATGTTTATTTAGCCATTACCACAAGGATGAGGCAAGTGCATCTGCCTGCATAATGGGTGCTCTTGATACGATATCTGCGTTCACTGGGATACGGCGTGTTGCGTTTCCCATAACATCAGGAAGCCCTGCTGAATAAGAACGATATAAACATTACGACGTCACTCAATAGTGGCCTCCAGAAACATTAGGTGTTGTTCTATGTGTGTTTTCAGACACATGCAGCTCTTCACTCCCAGTCACCCGGGGCCCACCTGTGGGTGTAGCGCTCACCAGTGCCTGGCCCTGCAACCCTCCACGCTCCTCCACATTCTTTGAAGCCCCACTTGTAACTTTCTCCTCCTGTATCATTACTGTTCCTATTGCGAAGCGCTACCTTCGGCTAAAGTCCTCGCTATATAAAAACGCCCAGGCTCCCAAGCTCGTCGCCCCCCCTGAGGAACCACCCACCGTAAGGCCCCTTTCCTCACTGCGCTATTCCGCCCCACCCCGAATTCCTTTACTACCCTTTAATCCCCTCCCCCCGCCGCCCAGGACACAATCCCCCTACTTTTGCCTCTTGTAACATGTAACTTTTCCCTCCTGTATAGTATCGGTTGCTACTTCTTGTATTTGCTGACAATTGTCCCTCTTGCCTCGTGTAATTGAACATTGTCCTTTTGTAACCTGTTCACTTGTAATTTTCTCCTCCTGTATCCTTACTGCTCCTATTGCGTAGTACTCCAACACCTGCGGGCAAAGTCTGTGCCACACAAATATGCATAAATAATTGCAGCGTGTCTAGTAGGGTACCGTGCAACACCTAACCGACCATCCCTCGCACTGAAACTGGGTGCCCATGGAATCCCCCCTGCTGACCCGCTCATCGGCCAGGCCGTCCTAGAACTAGACATGCTGCGCAGCTGCCGCCCATTGCTTCAAGCCCCGGCCTGTCTCACCCAAAGGAGGCCCCCAACTCGAAATCGGCCCCCACCTCCCGAGCGCCCTTCCCTCGTCAAAACTTTCACGTGTACACCCCCCTTCAAAGCTTCGCACCCACCCTTCCTTTGACCCCCCTCTGCCGCTCTTTATGCTGGCAGTTGGCACCTCATCGACACTTGAAACCAGTAAGGGTAGGCCCTTGCACAAACCACGCTGAAGTGGCCCAAATAAGTCTTTCCTGCTATTCCTCAGACGTCCAAACCTAATTATATGTTCCCCTCTAAACCCCTAGTCGCGAGCCTAACATGTCTTAATTTCCGATCCATGTTTCTTGTGAAACTCTTATCAATCGCGCTTCCCAACTGAATTCTCCATCTGGACTGCAATAGGCTCATGTCTGCGTGTATTCCTTCTTTAATTATCCCTCCTCCTGTCTCCAAGCGGTATATTCTATATCTGTGTAGGGATCCCAGGCTGTAATATGTGCATGCGTATGCCCCCGCTCGTTTTGCTTCCGCCTCAGCCTACCGGTGCCGAGCCCGTAATGTTCTATTTTTGTACCCATTCCCTATGTAACGTCCCTTGTTCTATGGTGCAGCGTTCTAACCCCTTTAATTAGTCCTTACGCTCCCTAAAATGAATCACTAAATGAATAAATGAAATTCCCCCGGGGCAATTCGTACTATTATTCCCTGTGACGCTCCGCTATGTGCAGAAGCACTCCTATGGCAGGCCCCAATATTGTCGGCTCACAAAGGCTGTACCGTAACATTTTTTTATTATTTTAAACACCGGGTATTACCGAACCTCAAAACCCAACGTGGGGTGAACGTGGGTTGGGGGGGGGGCTGTACATTATGTTAGCCAGCAATCCCCGCAGCTGGCATTCCCCTACAAGCCCCTTCTCGCTACTTTACCATCTCCTGCCCCTTATGAAAATGAAGGCGTTATAGGGGGCTCTTAGGGGATGAAAAGAGCGAAACTAAAAAGACCCGTCTAGTGTGAAGAAGCGTTGCGGCCGCCGTGGCCACACACAACTTGTCTCCCCCTTTCCCTACCCCTATTGCGCTACGTGACATTGCCTCCCAGTACCTCTATACCCCCATGAGCAAACCACTCCCGCCATTGTAAGCAATGCCGCCCTCGCCACTCCAGCCTTCCTGAACCCCACTGGTCGAGAAATACTCGCCAATTGAACTGTGCTACTCCCATCCCGCCCCCCGCCCTCCCCTGTCTAACTGAAACACCCCTCCTCTTTGTCCGCATCCCACTCTGTTATTCGGCTCTTCTTGCCATGCCTGGTGCGTCTGCCCCGCACCCACCCACTGCACCAGCCCGCCCCCTGGGCCATAGTCTGACAATCTTGATCCCCTATCTCCTACATTCCTTTCCTCGGACGGCCCTCTGTCCTGAATCTAACCCACCTCAGCTGCTCGATGTCTTCCCTGGCTGCCCTGTGTTGGTGCACACCGCCCCCACCCACCCCGGGTGCGCTTTGCCTCCCTCCAAACTTTCTCCCTTAGCACTGCGACTCCCAATGCTGCACTGCAACTCCCAAACCCGCCCACCAATAGCCCCACGCCCCCCCTGCAGCAGCCCTATGACTCTCCTAGAGTCGCCCCGTCCGTCTCCTCTCTTAACTCCGATCTCCGCCCCATCCCAGCACAGCCTATAACCCGCCTGTCCCCCCATACGGAAGAAACTTCATTTAATTATTTATTTTTTCACTCCCCCACGGATGCCTGCAGCCACCCCCACGTCCTGCACAAGAGGACACTCTGAGCCAAACGCCATCGCCCTCCCTCTGCTATCCCTAGCGCCCAAACCGCAATCGCTCAGCATTCGTTCCTTGCCCTGCCTTAACTGCCTACACCACCAACGCACCGTATTCTGCATCCCAGTGACCTTGCCCGCACCCGATCCCCTGGCCTCCAGTCTGGCACCTTCCCCAGGGGTGCGCCAACCCTCTCTGGACCAAGGAATACACATAGCCTCACGGGTGATACTTTCCCCCGTCTCCCATCGGCTAATCACCCCCTCCACTTTGCACATAGCCCCCTTGCGGCCTTTATCCTACTTGTTCACTACTGCTGCCCAAACCACTTGCGCGGGCGTAACCGGGGCTAGACCACGGGTGCTGGACGGGCACTTCCCCACACATCTCCTGCCGAGGGGGGGAGCACGCACACTGTCCCGCACGCCTCACTCCTGCAGCCCTCTAAGCCCCGAGAGAATCCCGCAGACGGGCTCCCGCCTCCGTTCGATACCCACATTCGGCCCTCTCCCTCCAGCGCCATACAACCCCCACAAAGCACTTCATCTCCAGAACTCCGTGTATAGTCGGGAGGGGAAGGCTGCGTTCACCATCCAGCACATCCTGGAGCATTTGCACACCTGGCTTCCCCGGAGCCCGGCCACCCGCTAATAGGCAGTGCCTCACTTCACCACCATCATCTCTAATTGGTGCCCAAGCCGCCCTCGCCTAGCACTCTTTCCCGGCACCTCCCGACCTGCATCGTCACCACCCCCCCCCACCCCCCTCAACGCACCCTATCCTGCCGGCCTCTTGCCCCTCAGCCCACCCCACGCTTCACACCGCAACGAATCCTGCATCTGCCCTCTCATCTCCCTCCCCGCCTGCACCTCGCCGCCCAGACTCCGCTCCCCACTAGCGCCCTGCCTGACAACCCGCGGTCCCACGCAAGCAAACCATCTGTTCCCAAGGTTTCACAAAAGCATAGTTTGGCATCTGCAGAGCATTCGATGCCCTCAATCTTCGGGCCTTGTCGTCTTGTACTTGCAGTCCTCCTGCTCCGAGTATTCCAATGCAGCTAACAACAAACAAGCACAAGCACAAGCAAAATCGGCATGTTTTTCAAAAAAATATTTTCAATTAAAGCCACAGCAAAAAACACAAGTGTGCCAACGCGGAACTCGCACTTGGCTCTTTCCCATTCCTCCCACCAAACAAGCTCTAACACAGTTAAAACAAAACATGGCAGTCCCGTCCCGAGAAAACAAGCTGCACGTTTCTCCGAGGCGAGGCAGAAATGCCTCGGAGAAACACAAGGCCATTTTCGGATTTGGGGGCGTGTTCGGTGGGCGTGGCTAAAAAGTGGAAAGAAGAACACCGAACACACCTCCAAATCCGAAAAGGACGGAGCCTATTTGGAGTGATGGCTCTCTCCTCCAATGGCTGGCCTCCATTTAGAAAGCAAGCCAATGGGAGAGAGCCAAAATTAGAGGCGGGATAAAGAGCCCCTCTAAGAAACATAAGATCTCGCTACTTCCGGTTCTCCCGAACCGGATAGTACCTCGACCTAAAAAGAATCGCTGTATTTTGGCCAATTTTTCAGTTCCCTCTAGGGGAATCTACAAACACTGGGTACCTTTAGAATCCTCAAAATGTTGGAAGAAAATGACACAAATTTGGCATGGATAGATACCTTATGTGGACAAAGACTCACAGAGGCTGAAGCGCTAACTGCCCTGAATAGCCAAAAAAGGCTTAGCACGGGGGAAAAGGCCGAGCTGCAAAGGGATTAATGCCATCAATCTCAAATCTGTCGATTATTTGGGTGTCATTAGCATAGAGAAAGAAAATTTGGGCCCGATTACAACTTTGAGGGTGTGGGTGTGACGTTGCCATGTCGCCACCGTGCTCCCACACTGCCAAAGCCGTGTGAGCACTGCCTGCCAGATTGCAAGATTTCTCATGTTTAGCAGGCATTTCTTTGGCAGTCCCACAGTGGTGCCTCTGAAAAAGGGCAAAGCAATGGCAGTGCCAAAGTCAGTTTCTGCACCAGATGGACTCTGCAGGCCTTTCGGAACAGGAACTTCGGTGCATGCACAGAGGGGGGCACAACATGTGACTCCCCTGCATGCACCCCCATGCACCCCCATGCACAGGGCCAAGAGGGGACCCTGTATGCAGGGCCGGACTGAGAACAACAACTCGCCCTGGCAATTTTCTCGCTCAGCTCTGGCAGGGGGGTGCTAGTGAGAAGCACCGCTCCCGCTGCATCTTTCCCGCTTTTGTTACAGGGGGCTGCTATTGCAGCACTGCTGCGAAACTGGCCGCCATTAACAAAACCATACCCCAACCCTTCCGGCCCACCGGGAAAACACATGGTGCCCACTACAACCAGTCTGGCCCTGCCTGTAGGGCCCCCTTTCTTTTCTCACCACCAGCAGTTTCATGGAGTAAGAACCTCCATGAGACCGCTGGTGGTGAGGAAAGTACTAATATGCTAAGCGGTGTCGCAGGCGCCACAAGCATATTGCGGCCTCAAGACTGCCACCACCAGCAGGGATCCCTGGCGGTTGCGACAGTGCCATGGTAGTTCGACTGCCCAAGTTGTAATCCGGCGGTTGGACCGCCGGAGCAGCAGTGGCCGGACCACCACCGCTGTGTTACCATGAGTTTGGCGGTCCTCACACCGCCAAACTTATAGTTAGGCCCTTAGTCCAAAAGATTCAATAAACTGGGCCATAGCGTTACATGCAGATGGGAAAGCCGAAGTGAAAGAATGCTACTCCGGGGGATACCACAAGAACATTGTCCAAAGCAGGGGTCTCCAAACCGGTCCTGGAGGGCCGGATCCATGCCAGATTTTTGGGATAGCCCCATTGAGATACATGTAGTAATTTAAAAAATCTGGCATGGATCCGGCCCTCCAGGACCGGTTTGGAGACCCCTGGTCTAAAGTGTCAACTTGAATACCAAGTTTGCTGAATCTGGTGAGTAAAATTGTATAGTTCACTATGTCAAAAGCAGCACTGAAGCAAAATCAGTGCAGTTGGAATATTTGAATATACGGAAGCCGTCAGGTCATCCACTACTGAAACTATGGCGAGCTCTGTTCTGTGTCCGGCTCGAAACCCCAGTGGTGCAGCATGGACAGAGCCATTTATGGGCATCAAAGACGACTGGACACCTGCAATTTTTTGAATAAAGAAATATCATTTTATTTTGATGAGATCTACGAATTATGCAGCAGTTAGCCGGTTGTCTGGCAAATGTGGTAAATTAATAATTATACAAAAAGCACAGAGGCCGCATGTTTCCAGAGCTCCTGGTATTTACACCCGAGTGATGCAAACTGAAGCAAATAGTAATAATATGTGACAAAAGCAGTAAAGGACTATGGCACGACATCACATTGTTTGCTGACTCTACCGGCGTCGATGTTTGCAGCTATGCGTGGTTGAATGATGGCACGCGGTTGCATACTGTAATACAAAAGAAATATGACCTGTAAGGGAAATGTGTAGATTTATTCTGTGTTTCATTGTTGTAGATGAAAGAAATGCAAATATGCACAAGTAAATGAACTCCTGATAATGCCATAAATAAGTATTATTGATTGTATTATTTAGAGGACCACATATTGTTTAGAGAGAGGTTTTGTTAAGGTTGAACGTCAAACAACACATAATGTATTGGATTTCTCATTATTTCTCATTATTTATAAACGCGGTGGCTCATTTTAAAAGCACTTACGCCACCTGGATGAATTGCTAAATTGGTCGTAGTTAAGCACAGTAGGACCGTTTTCCTTTCAGCTGTGGTAGAATGATTGTTTGCAGCATAAATCACCTTATTGAGTTTTCAGCAGCAGGCAGGATAATTGGAAGCCTTGGCATTAAACAGCAACATTAATAAGCGAACATGTTGTGCAAGTCACCAACAGTCATCACAATCATACAGAACCCTGCAGGACTGTGCAGTGAGCCCTGACAGGGGGTTAAAGGCATCCCAAAATACAACAAACAAAACCAGTCAAATACAAAACAGAACCACCAGGGAGGGGTGCAGCCTTTCCATAGGCATCCCACATGTGTGAAAATCTGCCCACTGCACAAAGCAGACTCATGCTTGCGTCATTTCAAGATGCTATTTTTGCGATCGTCGTGGCTATTTTTAGGTCTGGCCTAGCCTCATTCAATAAAAATACTTCTCTTTATATATGCACACATGAAGAGGCTTTTGGTCAGCCCTCTTCACCCATTGGTCTGCATGTTGGCAGGGCCTGACCTGCAATTCTGCTGCTCTGGCATTTCC
This sequence comes from Lissotriton vulgaris, assembly GCF_964263255.1. Classification (NCBI taxonomy): domain Eukaryota; kingdom Metazoa; phylum Chordata; class Amphibia; order Caudata; family Salamandridae; genus Lissotriton; species Lissotriton vulgaris. The sequence continues at coordinate 474,724 of NW_028251703.1, forward strand.
CTCGCAGGCTTCCAGCAACATCGGAGACAGGAAGGAAGGTAGCCCTAAGTAGACTAGAAGACTGGATTGGTGAAGGAGAGGGGTGTCTTTTAGGAGCTGACGAACGTGTATGCAGACTGCCCTATTCCTTATAATACTGTCAACGTATCCTGGGTGGGGTAGGAGGTGAGGATGGGGTGGGAAAGAAGTGGCCACAAAGGTGGGGACCTTATGACCCACTGGCGCCACCCAAAAGGTATGGACTGGGTGAGGCTGTTACCAGGAACACTGGGTACGACTACACGACCCAAGGACCCCAGAGTGCACAGTGAATACCTGGCAGCAGCCAGAAAGTGAAACACTAGAAGAATGTTCTTCCTTTTTCTAGATCAGAGTTCTTCAAAGTCAGTCCTAGGGGCTGGATATCCATGCCAGATTTTTAGCATATCCCCATTTAGACATATATTGTTCCCTTAAAATCTGGCATGTATCTGGTCCTCCAAGAGCGACTTTGGAGAACCCTGTTCTAGATTATTATTATTATATTATTATTATATAAAATTTGTAACGCGCGCAGTTACCCAGGGGCATCCCGGCGCAGTGAACACAGGAAAGAAAGGCTCTCACTCAGTCCTACACCGGAAACAAGTGTGTTTTCAATAGTTTCCTAAAGTGCAGGATATTGGGCTCAGCGCGGATCTTAAGGGGCAAGGAGTTCCAGTGTGTCGCCACTTGCACCGAAAAACGTCGGCCCCCAGAGCGAGCTCTTTTTACTCTTGTAGTCTGCATCAGATGTCTTTGATCTGAGCGCAATGGGCGTGTGGGCTTGTAGGGGCGTGCCATAGAGGACAGAATAGAAGGGCCCCTACCGTGCAAAATTTTATGGGCCGTACATAGCGCCTTAAATTTCACCCGCTCCTTAACAGGGAGCCAGTGAAGCGCTTTCAGGGCGGGGGCAGCTGATTGTCTTCGCGGCACTTCCATCAGAACCCTCGCGGCTGCGTTCTGCACCTGCTGAAGGGTTTTAAAAGTCGCTTCGGGTGCGCCCAAAAATAGCGCATTCCCGAAGTTGAGCCGCGACAGAATTAGACCAAGGATCAAAAGCTTCCTAGCTGGATTAGGGAGCAAAGGTAACACCTTGCGAGCAGATCGCAGCAAGCCAAAGCATACCCCGCGGTTTTCCTAGCATGGGTCCTGAAGGATAAATCTTCCTCTAACCAAACCCCCAAGCTCTTGATTTCCTTCTTGGGGGATGGCGGGTCACCCAGGGACCGAGGCCAACAACTGGTGATGAGAGAGGGACTGGCCTTGCCCAGCACCATCAGCTCAGTCTTGTCACCGTTGAGCTTCAAAGCGGACTGGGACATCCAGCGATGAACATTAGAAAGACAGTCATGAAGGACTTTGGGTTGTTCCTCCAGCTGGGTGAGGCCTACAACCAGCTGAGTATCATCAGCGTAGCTGATGATCTTCACTCCTGAGGGGGAGACCACTCTTTCAAGTGGAGCCATATAGGTGTTAAATAAGGTAGGGCTCAAGGATGAGCCCTGCGGGACTCCACATTGAAGAGGGAACAAGGTGGACTGCTCTCCCCCTTCCCATACTTGATAAGACCGGTCTGAGAGGAAAGATTTCAGCCATTTCAGGGCCATCCCTTTAACACCCACCTCTGCCAGCCGTTGGAGGAGCACCTGATGATTAACGGTGTCAAAGGCCGCACTCAAGTCCAGGAGGATCACTGCCACTGACCCCCCTGAATCAAGAATGCTCCTTGCTTCCTCCACCACTGCCAGTAAGGCTGTATCTGTCCCCTGACCAGGGTGAAAACCCGTCTGGGAGTCCCCTAGCAGATGGTGGTCTTCAAGATGGCAAGAGAGCTGGTAATTGACCAGCTTCTCTGCAACTTTAGAAAAACCGGGCAAGAGTGAAATGGGCCTGAAGTTGGCCAGATTTGATGGGTCTAATCCCGGTTTCTTCAATAGTGCTTTGACAACAGCGGATTTCCACCTTTGAGGCACTGTGCCCTGGGCAAATGTGCCCATACAACCTTTTCCTCTTTTACTACTAGACAATCTGGTGCACATAGAAGCCACAGACTTGCGGACTACTGAGGAGAGCTCTTTCTCCCACCAGTCCATCCAGGCAGCGTGGTTTAATCCCATCAACCGCACAAGGGGTTCACAGAAGGAGGCTGAGGGAGAAGGATCTTTGCTCTTGTTTGGTTAAAATCGCTGCTCTCAGGAAGTGCTTGCGTGGGCGAAGATATCCAAGGAGTGGGATGCAGCTCGCGACCCGACATGAAGTTTCATGACATAGAGAAATTATACATATCACGTTACTGTCTTCTGATGAAAGTTCAATGCCTTTAAATAATGAAGGTTCGGCGTAGGAACAATGTAAGACACATTTGCATACAATGAATATAAATGAAATTAATACACATACTGTAATTATGGTACTTTATACTATACATGTTTTACTTATTTATTTATACAAACATTTTTAAAACACACACCAACCTTCATTGGCTGCATTAACCATATCCATGAGAAAGTGTAGCTAGCTGTAGCACTGACCACAACGTTGATCATAACACTGACCATGGCACCCAATTAGAGATTAAAAAAAATGTGAATAAATAGTAATAACTGTGAGAAGATGACTAACAACATAAATAAGGGATATTGACTTAGGAATATTAGGGATAGGTCAGCACAGTAAGCGAGAAACTCTGAGGTAAAAGTCAATCACCCTTTTTACCAACGGGTTCATTGGCCACAAGAAAAGAGAGAACTGAAGAGCATGAGTATGACAGTTAACAACAAAATGAGTGACACACATAACGACTAAATCTCAGCCAGTGGTATAACACTACTCTGCAGGCAGTGCAGGACAGACCCATTCCCTCCCTGTGGTGCCAGTCAGTATCCAGCATGTCAGACCCTCCTGGCCCACAGACACTGACACTTTTTAAATTTGGCATTGTTTGGAGAGTTTGTTACCAAGAACAAAAGCCCAGATTCACCCCGGTGTTCCCTATATTATTTCCTCCAATACAGAATCTGCTTTCCTGATGCCTTTAATCATCTTTAGCATCTTTCAGATATTATGTTTGGGAGGTTATGGTCAAGAAAACTCACGAGACAAATGGATGTTAGTCCAAAAGCATTCAGTGGTTACAACATTATTATGAACGTTTTTTAATGGATGTTTTGAGCTTTAAGGTCAGATAAATATTTACCAAAGTATGGGGCAGATTAGGATGGCGGATGGACCTGCGTCCGTTCGCCATCCCAGAGCTGGAGGGACCATCCGCAGGGGCAGCGGCGGTCCCTCCGTGCAAATTACGATGTGACCGCCACCCTGGCCGTCACATCCTGTATTTATAACATTGCGGCTGGTGCTGCTTCAAGCAGCACCCGCCGCAATGTTGCAGCACCCGCCGCAATGTTAAAAATGCATGTATTACATTTACATGCACAAAGCGGCAGGCACCACGCGGTACCCCCCATGTGCACCCCCCACCCCGACACCCTGGGGGCCCGGAACGGGCCCCCAAAAGCCAAAGTTCACATGCTTTTCCACAGCGGAAAAGCCGCCGCGGAAAAGCATGTCTCCGTGAACATCCTAATTTGGCTGACGGTGTCTTGCAGACACCGTCACTAAATAGCCCTCCCCACCCCACGGTTCAGTGGCGGACGGACCTGCCGTCCGCCGCTGGTCCAACCGCAATCCCACCGCCATCCTAATCTGGCGGTGGGTGTTGTATGTGGCTGCGGTGGGTAATCCGCATCCTCCAGGGCGGCGGTGGCTTCCGCCGGCCCAGGGGATGCGGATTAACCGCCAACCTAATCGGCCCCTATATGTGGCAGAAAATGGAAGAGATATTTTGGGCTGGCAAGATCAGGCCAGATGTGTAATTATAGTACAACCTGGTCATGAGGAACCGGTAGTTCTTGGAGAGGCACCGATATTGTAGGTAGAATATTCATGCATACATTGTGAAGATGGCATGATAAAAAATATGAAAAAGTCTTCAAATACAGTTTAGGATTAGTAAAAGGCTTTGAACACAAAATCAAATTGAAAAGTGATGCCAGTCCTATTACACACAAAGGTAAGCCTGTACCTAGTTCTGTCAAGAAACATTTAAAGAGTTCATTATACAGAATGTGTGAACAAGGAATCATCACACCTGGAGAGTCATCTGAGTAGGTTTCTGCAGCAGTTATTGCTCAGAAAAAATCTGGAAACAGACGTTTCTCTGCGGATTTGAGGGTACTAAATCATATTATACTGGTAGGCTGCCATCCCTTACCAAGCATTTATGATATGCTGGCAAGCTTAGGCTATAGTAGGTATTTTTCAACAATAGATTTGTGGCCAGCACATCATCAGATTCCATTGGCTAAAGAATCTCAACCATCACTACATTCATAACACATTTTGGGCCATACACATAGCCGTGGATTGCCATTTGGTCTGGCCTCTACTGCAAGTGTTTTTCAAAGATGTATGGATACGTTTGATGGTGAGTTCGGAATTCAAGCTTTCCAGGATGGCATACTTATTCATACTGAAAATCTGAAACAGCATTATGAGCATTTAGATTTGGTCTTGAGTAAGTTAGAGAAGCATGGGGGTACCGTCAACCGACAGAAATTTACATTTGTAACTAATCAAGTTGATTATCTGGGGCACAACATTTGACATAAAGGCATAAAACCCAAGCTGTCTCTGGTGAAAGCCATAACTGATGCGCCAGTGCCAAAAGACATAGATTCTCTCAGGGCATTTCTGGAATTAATCTAATATTATGCCACGTGTGTGCAGGGTTATGCTATGGTTGTGCAGCTCCTGAGAGCATGGTTGAAAAATAATTCAAAGATTGTGTGTTCTGATGAAGTGCAGCAAGCCTTCGATAATATCAAAGGTTTGATCATTAATGCCTCAGTTATTATGATGATGCAAGTTCACTAAGTCTTGGTGCGGTGTTGAATTAATCTGTGAATGGACAGGAATGCACCAATGCGTTCGCATCCAGAGTGTTAAATACAGCTGAAAGAAATTATAGTCCAATATAGATTGAGGCTCTTGCCTGTTCGTGGACACTAGAAAAGTTTAAAATGTATTTTTAGATTACAAAATTCGACTTGTGTACAGATCACAAGCCTTTGATCTATATGGTGGGAGATAGTTGCTCCAATAAGACTTCGTCTGGATTGATTGGGCTGTTGTCAAAGTTTCAGGAGTTTAATTTTGATATAAAATAAGTACAAGGAAGTCAGAACGTCAGGGCAGACTGCCTTTCACGGTTGCCGGTGAAAGATGATGAGGATCATAGGGGATCTTTGAGTAAGTTGAATGCCTTATGACTGTTTCAGATGCTACAGAATTTTTAAAACCACTGAAGTTGAATAGAAGGAAAATTGTGCAAATGACGAGTGTCTTTGCAGAGTCAAGAAGCATCTTGTAAGTGGTTGGCCTCATGACAGAAATATGAGTTTAGAATTGAAGTCTTTTGCACAGGTTGCATTGGAGTTGTCATTAGTTAATGACGTAGTTCTGAGACAGGATGCATTTGTGCCACCTGTTGGATTGCGTGTTAAAATAATCTCTCTTGCACACAAAGGGCTTTTGGGATTTACTACAACGGTAAGAAGATTAAGCAACACTATTAGTGGCCTGGAATTGATAATCAAGTTAAGATCTACATTGTTAAGTGCATAGAATGCTTGTGTTCGGACAAACATTGGTAAATGAATACACCCTCTTTATATCCTGTTGAGTTGCCCAATGGATCTTGGCAGAAAATAGAGATTGACTTTTCAGGACCAATCTACATTTTGAGTAATGAAAACAAATATCTTATTATAGTGATTGACTATTTTTCCAAATGGTTATATTTTACATTTGTGAAAATGACTGATACGCACACTCCAGTGAAGTATTTGGAGCAGTTGTTTCAAGTAGAGGGTGCTTCTAAGGAGATTGTAACAGATAATGGCACCCATTTTGTTTCTGATTAAATGGTGACATTCCTTAGAAAGCATGCCATCAGGCATGTTAAAGTGCCACAGTATAGTTCCTCTTCTAATGGGCTTGTTGAGAGGGCCAACCATATGCCGAAAGAAGGGGTGCAAACGGCCATTGCAAAAAAATTAAATGTGGCTCATTATTTGCAACAGAAAGTGTGGAGTTCCAATATTACCCCTCACAGTACCACCGGTGTTTCTTCGTTTTTTTTTATTGAGAGGAAGAAAACCACTATCTAGCATGGCTTGCTATATTTTTTATATAAACCGAACAAATAAAAATTGTACAAAGCAAAGAGGAACAAAAGCAAAAAAGAAAGATGCTTTGAGCCCAAGCTCCACCACCCCTCCCCCACCCCCACAAAAGTAAGTTCATAGGATTTGTTAGAAAATCTCACATGGAAGACAAATCATAATAGTCCTGACATTTGCCCCAAATTCATGAGAATTTGGCAGGGCAGCAGCTGGCAATGTAAACAGGTTCCTCTAGTTTAGCACCCCACTCCATTTCAGTGCACCATGGTTTGAGGCTGGTGAGGATGATTGTTTCCATGTGCAAGCAATGTCCTTTTTTGCCACCAGGGTTTCTAAGCCAATCAACGTTTGGTCCCTGCGGAATCCTTCAGCCCATCCACTATCCCCAGTAGTGTTACCTTCGGTGAGAGTCATGTGGGGAAATCCAAAACCTTCGAGAGGGTGGAACCCACATGGGACCAACATGGAGTTATCTGGGGGCATGACCAAGTTGTGTGAAAGAAGTTGGCCTCCTGAGAGTGACATCCAGTGTAGTTGGTGTTGGGGTGGAGCCATGCACGACCCAGCCACTGGGAGGCCGTATAGCTGTGGTGGAAGTAATTGACTTGAAACAGCCTAAGCCTAGAGGATATTGCCAGCTCCCAAGGAGCCATACATGCCTTGCGCCATTCATCTTTGTCCAACTCTCCGACCCAACCCTCCCACCACTGGCACACAGAGTCCAGTAACCCGTGCATTACCTGCCACGGTGCGATACAGTCAGGAGATCCCACCTTTACCCAGACTCTCCAGGAGCAGTCTGGCTTTGAGGGGATTAAATTCTGGAAGATCATGCCAATCTTAATTATAAGGGGCGAGGTCATGTCTCATCTGTAGGTAGCGGTGGAATTGGGTGCTGGAAAGGGAGAATCGTGCTTGGAGGTCAACAAAAAAGTATCTTTTTGAGCAGTGCTAGACATCAGCCAGTGCAGTAATGCTGCCTCAATCCCAACCTCATAAATCGATCAACGGCAAGTGTTATGGGCTACATGAGGGGAACGCCCGCACCAGAGAAAGGAGCAAAATATCTATGACACTTTCTTTAACCATGTGTTTGGGATGTAAAGCTGGAAGTTCTGCAAAAGGTACAGGAAGCGGGGTAAGATCATAATTTTTATCATTGCTATTCTTCCAAGGAGATTCAGCGGGGGTCCCTCCACTTAATCAGACAGGGCAGGGCTCACAAGGGATGTCAAGTTAAGAGCACGATTAAGCTCCGTCAAAGTCGCCATGTGTATGCCCAGGTATTTGAAACTAACTTGGCATATGGGAATGTCTTCTCTCCCAGCAGTGGAGGCATCATCGCCCCTCAGGGAGACAAAGAGGAGTTACAGCCGGTTGGTACGTAAGCCAAATGCCCCTTCGAAAAGTGAGAGGCGTTCCGGAATGCGAGGGCCTGAGACCGACAAAATGGCGGGGAAAAGCAGAACATCATCCGTGTACAGTGCAATTTTGTCTTCAATGTGGGACGTCCAGTGCCAGTCTTCAACCTGTGCACTGTATCTAATCAACTTAGCCAAGGGCTCAATAGCCAAGATGAAGAACAGTGGGGAGAGGGGACATCCTTGAGGAGTCCATCCTTCGATAGGGAACGTGTCGGTGAGCGTGCCATTGAGGGGGAAAAATAGAGCGCATATTTCATTGTGTGGATTAAGGGTATGAAGCTCATATCATATGGAATAGAACCAGCACAAGATAGGTCCAGTCGATGGTGTTAAAGGCTTTTTCAAGGTTGTGATGGGGAATAGTGATAGTTCACCAGTTAGTCCCCATTACAAGCTAAGGCGCAATGGAGGCGCCAGACGCTATGCCGGGTAATATGGTTTATTGTATGTAGGTGGGAGTTGCACTCAATTAATCAACTTAATCAGATAGGACACTGTGTGTGCTATGCTGTATGAATGCCTGCTAAGCATTGGTATGTACAGTGAAAGTGGCCTAACCCCATAAACTGGCAGCTAGGACTACAGCATGCAGCTACGTAAATTACAATTTTCAAACAATCAAAACAATTTCTAAATCATTTTCATCATCACATTTAATATGGTAAGTCAATCAACATATTTTTATGTGTGTTATTCACTGTTCATGATTATATATATATATATCAATTCATATTATACATCCATTTTACAAGAAACCACATTTCTTGAGCACCCAATGCATTTCGGGACTCTCTTGTCCCTTCGTCAGGGGTTCCTGTACAAAAAAGGAAAAGAAGAAGGAAACAATTTATACAATGCCAATCGTATTTTTAAAGCCTATTCACACTTGCATAAACCAACTTTATAATCATCAATCTGAATTCAATCCTTTATAACAATCTGATTGCATCACCTATTATCTTCACTGCACACTGAGACGAAACTGAAGCACCCTATATAATTAGAACCATTAATCCAAATGTCCATGCTGTTATTCTCACCGTAATAAATCCTGGTAATTCAATCCTGTAGTGCCTAAAAAAAGCCTCTCTGACGAATCTAAAACATGAAAAATACTAAATTAAAATGACCATTTAAATTGTCATTCAGATGACCAAAAAACCAAATGAACACGACCACAATTTGCTTACCTAAATGTAACTGTGGTGTAATCACGATATAGCGCCCTGTCAAAAAGTACATAAACCATCAGTCAGTCTATCTGTATTTCCAGTCTAAATGCCTGATGAGCATCTCACAGTAAACATAGAATCTCACCTGTTATGATCGTGTTCGCCACGATGTACATAAATATGAAGAATATTCTAAAATGCAAGAACAAATAGAATTTTAAGTTCTAACATGGCGTCTTATTCGCGAAGTCGAAAACGTAACGTTTTCACAAATAAAGCCTCTCACCTGCACAAGTTTTGCGTATTCTGCCAAATAGCAAGGACGGGGGTCCTACGAGCGTCCTCTAAAAAAACAAGCAAGTACATGCGTTTTAGAACTTGCACGAGTGCAGCGTATATCTTGAGAGCTGCAACGTTTCATCTTTGAACTCACCGATACCGCCGCCTTGTCAAAAGCTCGCCATTCCTTCGTCTCAGGTCGGGAGGAGATACACTTCCGTGTTATCCCCCGACCTATTTATCGTGTGTTTACGGGACCTAAAAGTTTAGACACTAAGAAAGGACTAAGTCAACCCCGGACAGTTTCTTTTTTCAATACAACTTTATCCGACGGTGGGGGCGTGGCTAGGGCGCCGATGGTGGAGGTCGCCTGAGCGCTCGGCTCCACAATCGAGCCACCATTAATCCTGATTCCCGGGCGACAAGGGCTCCCTGGCCCCCAGATCGTTGAGTGAAGTAGGTGCTGAGCCGGGGGACGACTTTGGATAACCGCAGCGAGGCACAGTCGAGGTGAACGAGGACCGAACGAGTGCCCACAGACAGAGCGGCGCTGAGCTAAAAATGGCGCCCGCTCCGTCTTGATGATCCTGAGGCGGCCTACGGACCTGGGAGGCCGGCGACTCCGGCGAAGCCTTCCTTTTCTTTCCCCTTATGGAGGGACGACGCAGATGCCAGCTGCCTGAGTGACCGACGGCACTTGAGAACTTTCTAAACGGTGTCCGTCGAGGCCGCCACTCAGTAGGTGCCTTAGCACGCTGTGGAGCTGCGGAGAGAGGGGGGGAGCTGACCCTAACCCTGTCATACTCGGGATGACATCGGCCTCCGCCACCTCGGACCTCGAGAACGTTAGCACATATGCCCACTTGGCCCACGCTGGAAGGGACCCAGGCCCGGCGCAGAGAGCTGGAGGTCGGGAGAGTGGCTGGAAAGAGACCGGCCTAGCCATCGAGCCTACGTGGACCGGTGATGGTGAGAGGAAAGGCCTGCAGTTTGTGACGCAGGTGAAGGTGGCTCGAGGAGATCGAAGGCCCGGACAGCGCACTACGGACTGATAGTGACCCTTCTCCCCCCTCTCCGCCCTTTTGCTTCGGGGAGGTGTGCTGCCGACCTCAACTTTGCCCCTTGCTACCACGGCCTGACAAGGGGATGATTCGAAGGAGCCCGCGCCACGTGGCATCTACAACGGGCGCCATTGTTGCCTGATCCACACAACCTCGACGCATCTGCAATGACCCACCAACAACTATCATTGAACCCCTATACTCACTGCGAGCGAAGTGACCCGATTGGGCGAGCACCTGGTTCTATGCTCCTGGACTGCGAGCGGCCGTGACCCACCCTGCCGCCACACCAGAGACTGGACGGCGGGCCGCGCCGATACAAGAGCTGAGGCGAGGGCTGACGGCACTCCGATTGACCTCCCCTTGTCTGGGCGATCACCGGATCCACCGCTGGAGACTGCGGCCACCATGGTGAAGCCAAAGGGAACTAAGGGTGGTACACAGGCCGCCTCGGACGCGGAGACGACAGACAAGGAAGACCGGCTGGACTCGGAAACGTTGAGGGACCCACACCTCCAGCACCAACTGGACAAGATACTGGCGGCGATAACCGATACGAGATCGGCACTCCAACAAGACATTGCCCAGGTCGTGACGAGCCTGGGCCTGCTCAGAGCGGACCACGGTAAGCTCTCGGACAGAGTCAAGGAGGTGGAGAGCTTGGTCGGAACCCTAGAGCCGGCGCAAAAAACATTAGCCGCCGCCATGAAGGACGCTCTGACTCGGATAGATGCTCTGGAGAGGAGGGCAGAGGACGAGGAGGGACGCAATAGGAGGAACAACATCCGTGTGGTGGGCCTACCGGAAAAAATCGAAGTTGGGGACATGGTGGCCTACTTAGAGGACTGGCTCAGGACGGTGGTGGCAACCGAGGGGCTCTTCTCTTTTTACACCCTGGAACGGGCGCACAGGGTTCCGTCCAAATCGCCGCAACAAGGCCGACCTCCGCGTCCGGTGGTGGCGCGGTTGCTACACTTCCGAGACAGGGACCTGCTTCTCAATAACGCCAGAATGAATGGCCCATATTAGGTGGCAAACAGTAGAGTGAACATTTTTCCGGACTACACCTATGAGACCCAGCGTAAGCGAACCTCCTTCTTGGCGATCAAACGTGAACTGAGAAGTGAGAGCATCCAGTATTCAATGCTGTTTCCGGCGAGGCTCCGCATCATACTAGATGGCACGACTAAATTCTTTGGTACCCCGGACGAAGCGTGCAGTTGGCTGGAACTGTACAGGGCTGGCAAAGATGGCCCTGGGTCTTCTTTCTCGACTACCTCGGAGGTCGGACTACGGCGGAGGTCTAAGAGGATCCGGAATCGCCGGGGCAGACTTGGCTGACCCTCGACTGTGGAGACTACGGCAGAACGGCGAGGAGTGTTTGGAGATGGTATCCAGTATGTCAGGCTCTCAAGGTGGACCCATAATTGAGGATTCAGTACCTGGCAGTGGTGAGGGCCACACGGACACGGAGGACTCCGAGTCTGATAGTGTGAACCTCCCTGTGATAACCCCAGAGACGGCAGAGGGACTGCTGATGGCCAAGGGTGATTTCGGGTGAGCTGGTTCCAGCAGGGGGGAAGTGGTAGGAGAGGGGGTGAGCCCTCGCAGTGACTATTGGGTGATTGGATGAGGGGTGGGTTGGGGACAAGTCCTGTATTTGCCCTCGTTACTTATGGCTCGATCGCAATTAGATAGCTTGGACGTGGTGAGACCCCCTATCGGTGCTCGACCCCCATACTGCCCCTAAGGCACGCCTGCGGTGGCTACCGTCTGGATAGTTTTTGGTTTTCTGGGTACAGTTTGGATGGGAACTAGATGGCAATCTTTGGGACCTGTTCTGGGGAGGGTGGGGGGGGGACATGCTTTGGGGTTGCATTGTTGTTGTTGGGGAGGGGGGGTGCGCCATTGGTACAGGGTAATCACTGTGTTTGATTTTACTTGAGCACGACTGGGAGAGACATGGAGAGACACAATCGGACAATGGCTGACCTATCCACTTTGAAATGCATTAACTCGAATGTGCGTGGGCTGCATTCCATGTCCAGGCGCCACAAAATACACGCTTACCTAGTGCGTAGAGGAGTACAGATTGCGCTTTTGCAGGAAACGCACCTTATGAAGGCGGAGGGACTAGCCTTACAGCGCAGGTGGAAGGGACAGTTATACAATACCACATACTCAGCTTATGCTAGGGGTGCGCTGATTTGGGTACGGGCTTGGGTCCCCCTGCAGGTGACGAAACACACTGTGGATCCGGAAGGGAGGTTTGTGGCCATGGCGGGTAAACTGGGGGGAAAAGATTTCAACATTTGCAGCATTTACGCGCCCAACGTGGACCAGCTGGCCTTCTTTGCGGCGCTGTCGGGCTCCCTGGCCCACTATCTAACAGGGCCACTCTTCATCGGAGGGGACTTCAACTCAGTGGTGGACATAGATCTAGATAGATCTCACCCTCCCCGGGCGGACTCACCAACCTGCCGGGTAGCCAGGGGTAGGCTGGAATGGCAGACTAAATGGGGACTGACGGATATCTGGCGAGCCCAACACCCGCATACCCGGGACTACTCCTACTTCTCCGGCATGCATGAACTGCATGTGCGGCTGGATGGGTTCTTGGGATCGGCGGAATTAGTGTCCTCGGCTGCACGGTCTGAGTATTTGGCGAGGACCATCTCCGACCATAACCCTCTTCTGGCCGACTTCAGATGGTTCCCGGGTACCCCCCTGTGTCCCAACTTGGAGGTTACGCCCCGAGATGCTGGAGGATCTAGTGTTTCGGAGCGAACTGGAAGACAGAATCACCGCCTACTTCGCGGAGAACGAGGGCACAACTAGTGCAAGGGCCACGGAGTGGGACGCCTTTAAGGTGGTAGTAAGAGGCTATTGCATCACAAAGAAAGTGGGGATGCGACGAGTCCTTCTGGAGGACCTCGGTAAAGCTGATCGGAAGCTTCGCGAACTGGAGCTCCTCCGGCCCGGCCGCCCGGAGCTCCAACAACAGACCGCAGCAGCGAAGGAAACTGTACCTGTTGAAGTCGAAAGGCTACGCAGTTTTGACTACAAGGCTTACCTGACCAGATCATTAGCAGAGGGTGACAAATCGGGGGCACTCCTAGCTTGGCTAGCTAACCCTACGAGACGCACCTCTGCCACGGTAGCTATGCGGGACGCTGAGGGAGTGGAGGTTTATACCCAGCCCGAAATCCTTAGTTGTTTTCTGAACTACTACGAAGAGCTATACCAGAGTAGGATGATAACGGACACTACCCCCATTGATGACTTCTTATGGGATTTGCCTATCCCCACTCTGGAGCCCGAACAGGCGAAGGAATTGGGGAGAGCCGTGGAGCTAGGGGAGATCCGCAGCGCCATAAAACATATGGCACGCAACAAAACCCCGGGTCTAGACGGACTTACTGTGGAGTTCTATTCCACCTATATTGACCTCCTGGCCCCACGGCTTTTGATAATCTACAAAGAGGCGAAATGCCTAGGGCGCCTTCTGGGCTCAATGCGCGAGGCCCTAGTGGTCCCCCTGCTCAAGCCCGATAGGGAGAGTAGCGACCCAGCGTCTTATAGGCCGCTTTCAATGCTCACGTTGGATTATAAGATACTAAGCAGCATCCTAGCGTCGAGATGTCACATGGGCTCTCTGGTACATAAGGACCAGGCGGGGTTCATTCCCCAGCAAAACACTACAATGAACATCCGTCGCCTGCTCCGCCTGTTGGAGGAGAACCACGACGAGGCTCCCCAACCTATGATCCTCTCGATTGACCTGGAGAAGGCTTTCGACAGCTTAGAGTGGGAGTACCTCCGTAGAGTACTTAGTTGTTTTGGGTTGGGGGAAGGATTCTTACGTTGGACTGCAGTGCTCTATGCCTCTGCGATGGCTAGGGTTAGATCAGGCCCGCTGATTTCCCAACAATACCCGGTAGAGCGAGGTACGAGGCAGGGCTGCTCATTATCCCCGCTGCTTTTCGCGCTGGCAGTGGAACCCCTGGCATTGTCAGTTTGCACCGGGGCCCACTATGGAGGACTGCGGACCTTGTCGGGCGGCAGTTTATGTCCCTGTATGCTGACGACCTGTTGCTTTTCCTGGAGGATGCAGGGGGGGCTTTGGCTGGTGCCGACGCAGTACTCGCTTCTCGGCGAGATATCGGGCCTCAGGGTGAACTGGTCGAAAACTTGCTTGTTTCCGGTTCGCAAAGGGGAACACCAGCCCAACACGCCTAGGGCGATCAGATGGGCACCCAGCTGCCTCAAATATCTGGGGTTTATATCTACCACTGCCCTGCTGACGTTCTGGAGGGCAACATATCCTGATGCGTTCGAGCACTAAAGGTTAGCATGTCCTTCTGGGCTACCCTGCCGTTTTCGGTGGCAGGACGTATAGCGCTACTAAAGATGGTGGCGCTCCCCCGGCTACTATATTACTTTCGGTCGCTTCCAATCTGGATCCCACCGGCCGTATTCCGGAACCTGAGATCATTACTCGTGGCTTTCCTTTGGGGATCGGGCCGCCGCAGAGTTGCGCTTAAGACCTTGATGAGACCTAAAGCGGAGGGGGGACTAGCTGTTCCCGATTTTGAAACATACTACTTAGCTGCCCAACTGCAGACCTACACCCAGGAGGTAGCACAGGAGTTTCGGGGCTCAGAGGAGGAGCGGGGCTGGGCATACCCAGACACGTTCTTTCCTATATTGCACTGCAGCAGAAGCTGGCTATGAGGGACCTCACGCAAGAGGAACGCACTATTAGATCGTGCTGGAACCGCATACAACGCAAGTCGGGATTGAAACACCCCTACGCCCCCGAAATCCCACTGGGTATGCTCACAGCATTACCACATGGCGGAGATTGGTCGCAATTACAAGTTTGGGAGGACGCGGGCATACAGGTCATCGGCGACCTATACGAGGATGGAGTGCTGCTGCCCTTCCAGGCAATTCTAGATCGCTTTGACGTCCCCTGGGGCGATTTCCTGCTACACGCAGCGATCACGAGGGCACACCAGGCGCACTGGCAGAATGGTCTTGAAGAACCACAGACGTCTATGGCATGTCAGTATGTTATGATGGCGGCGGGAACGGTCAAAGCTGTAACGTGCTTATACTCCAGGATGGTTAACGAGTGGCTACCTCCATTGGAGACGCTCAAGGCCAAGTGGGAGGCAGACATAGGGAGGGAGATCCCGGAGACCACGTGGGCCCAGCTGATGTGCCGGGCTTGGAAGAGCATGCGCAACGCTCAGTTTCAATTGGTCCACTTTTATATATTACACCGAGCATACCTGACCCCGGAGAAGATACAAAAGTACTTCGCCTCTGACACTGCAGCCTGCCCTAGGCGCCGGACGATTGGAGCTGACCTAACCCACATGTTATGGTCCTGCTACGCTTTGTCCTCCTACTGGACGTTGATAGGGGACACTCTTAATAAGGTTACAGAGCGCACCCTACAATTCGACATTGCAGTAGGGATCTTACATTGGTTTCCACATACCCCCAAAAACAAAGTTACCAGCAAATTTATTGACATGGGACTGCTCTTGGCGAAACAAGAAATAACACGACACTGGAAGGCACGAGTTGGTCCAACGGGCACTAAATGGCGCAACGAGTTTCTTAAGTGGGCTGAGGGAGAGAGCACCCTGAGATATCAACTAGCGAGGTGGCAGCAGAATGAGAGGGCGTTGGAATCAGCACAAGCATGGGAAGCATTGGTGCAGGCCCTGCGCGATCACAGTACACCTAGAGACACTGATAGTGATGCCAATGAGCAGCCTGCGTCCCCGTAATGCAACAGGTTCACTGCATTCCCTCCAGAATGCAGAAAGTCTCCTGCCATATGCTCTCAGATAATCTAACTAAGCACCGATGGCACGGGGGGAGGGGGGAGGTGGATAGAGGAAGGAGGGAGCACCACAAGCTTCCTAATAAACTTTTTGGATTTTGAACCTGCTGCTTGGACACTGGACCTCTGGGTGTGTTTTGTTAAGTTGGAGGGAGGGGGGGGTTCTTTCTTTTAGAAAGCAGATGTGAATTTTTATTTTATAACTGGTCATATTTGGATGTGCGCAAGATCCACGCTCATCATTTAAGTACACATTGCCGCCCGACCCCCGGGTTGTGGGCTGAATGTTCGTGTAACAGTGCTACCTCACCATCGGTGCTACCATCACCGATTGCCTTATCGTTGTCCAATGTACAACTGTAACTCGTATCTGCAATAAAAATATATTTACAAAAAAAAAAACTTTATCCGACGGTAACATGAATGAAATACGAACAAACCCCAACCTATCCTTTTCCGCTTTTGACAACGACTTTTTAGACACAATTGCGTCTGAAATGCACCTTGACTTGAGTATTCAAACAAAAGTGATATAAACAAAACAACATAATTATACATAAAATTCAGCTTTTTTGATAAATATACTCAAACAGTTTGCATAAACATGATTGAATTACACATTCATTATAGCATTAAATCATATGGCATTTTTGTAAATGAAACAATATTCAGGGAACTTAATTTCAGTGACCATCTACACTGTATATGGTGTCTAACTTTTAATGTGATAGTGTAGTGTATGCTAATATGGTTGTTCTAGCGTATTTGATTCCCACGTGTGTCGCTGGCCAGCTATGATGTTCATAATTATTTATAAGAAACAACTCATTTCTAATTTATCATTGAGCCCAAAGGGCGTCATAGTTTGGAGTTTTTTTATCCAGAAGACTTCCCTCTGGAGGAGGATCTTTGAGTGATCCTTGCCTTCAATTTTGGGAACTAATTACATTATTTGAAACTTGATTTGGGCTACTGTATGCCGCTGTTCAATCCAATGTAATGCCAAAGATGATGTGGTGTTTTTATTTCGAATACAGCTCTTATGTTCTGACAAGCATATCTTTATCTTCCGCTCTGTTTTTCCTACATAAAGTAGGCCACAGGGACATTTGATCATGTATACTAGGTGTTCCGAATTGCAGTTGGTCAAATGATGTAATGGTATGCTTTCTCCAGTTCTGGGATGTGCTAAAACATTCCCCAGAATCACATTATTACAGTTTTTACAATTCCAACATTTTGTAGTCCCACGGGGAGACACTTCTCCTTTGGTAGTGATAGCCCTTGATCGTTTAGTTAGCATTTCTTTTAGATTTTGTGCCCGCGTATAGGCGAATAAAGGTCTTTCTTTGAAAAGTGTCCCAAAATTTGGTTCTGACTCAAGTAGTTCCCATCTTCTAGTGATGATGTTTCTAATGTCTCTAGATACAGACGAACATTTTGACACAAAGACCATTCTCTTAGTGTTCTTTTTGCTTTTCTTCATCAAAAGCTGAGATCTAGGTAAAATCTTCACTCTAGCTATTTGTTTATCTAGATATGCTTCTGGATATCCTCTTTGGATATAACACAATTTCTGTTCATTGAATGATTTATCACATTCCATTTCATTAGATGATATTCGCTTATTCCGCATGAATTGAGATGTTGGCAAATTTTCAATTAAATTCATTGGATGAAAGCTTTTGAACTGCAACGCATTGTTCTTATCTGTAGGTTTTTTAAACAAGCGTGTTTGTATTTTATTCTCTTTGAGTTCAACGACTACATCCCAAAAATATATTGTCTGTTTATCCATACTGTGAGTAAACTGAATTCTTGGATCAACTAAGTTGAGACTCCGAATGTTATCACTCAATGTTGTTTCTGAATTTTGCCAAATTAAGAAAATATCATCAATAGATCGCCTGAAAAAAATAAGGCCATCCTTCCATGTCTGATCAGATAAAAATATATTCATGTTCAAATTTCCCCATGAATGTATTTGCGTACATGGGTGCTCCCGGAAAACCGATAGAGGTTCCATTCATTTGACTGAAGAAATTATTCTGCCACTCAAAATAGCTATTTTTCAAGAAGAATTCTTATAGCTGCAAGATCACACATTTCAGGGTTTCAGGTCCTTCTTCCTGTAACAATGCCCACTCTACAGCTTCCAACCCAGATTTATGTGGAATTGAGGTGTACAGTGCAACAACATCAATCGTGCACAAAATCCAATTTTCAACTGACTCCAAAGGTAGTTCAGCTAGACTTCGCAAGAAGTCGGATGTATACTCAATGTAAGTAGACCAACGTCGAACAAATGATTGTAAGAAATGATCAATAAATATTCCTGGGGTTTCAAAAATTGATCCACAACCAGATACAATCGGTTTGAATGGTGGGTTTTCAAGATTTTTATTAATCTTAGGCAGGAAATATATTTTTGGTCTCCTTGGGAATGGTTGCAAGAGATAGCGTTTTGTTTTGGCGTCAATCCAATTCAGTTCTTCAGCTTGATCAAGTAATTTGCTCAACGTGTTTGCTATATCCATAGTAGGATCTTTTTCAAGTCTCATGTATATATTTCGACGAAATTTGAACATGAACATATTTTATCTGATCAGACATGGAAGGATGGCCTTATTTTTTTCAGGCGATATATTGATGATATTTTCTTAATTTGGCAATATTCAGAAACAACATTGAGTAATAACATTCAGAGTCTCAACTTAGTTGATCCAAGAATTCAGTCTACTCACAGTATGGATAAACAGACAATATATTTTTTGGATGTAGTCGTTGAACTCAAAGAGAATAAAATACAAACACGCTTGTTTAAAAAACCTACAGATAAGAACAATGCGTTGCAGTTCAAAAGCTTTCATCCAATGAATTTAATTGAAAATTTGCCAACATCTCAATTCATGCGGATTAAGCGAATATCATCTAATGAAATGGAATGTGATAAATCATTCAATGAACAGAAATTGTGTTATTTCCAAAGAGGATATCCAGAAGCATATCTGGATAAACAAATAGCTAGAGTGAAGATTTTACCTAGATCTCAGCTTTTGACACTTTTCAAAGAAAGACCTTTTTCGCCTATACGCGGGCACAAAATCTAAAAGAAATGCTGACTAAACGATCAAGGGCTATCACTACCAAAGGAGAAGTGTCTCCCCATGGGACTACAAAATGTTGGAATTGTAAAAACTGTAATAATGTGATTCTGGGAAATGTTTTAGCACATCCCAGAACTGGAGAAAGCATACCATTACATCATTCGACCAACTGCAATTCGGAACACCTAGTATACATGATCAAATGTCCCTGTGGCCTACTTTATGTAGGAAAAACAGAGCAGAAGACAAAGATACGCTTGTCAGAACATAAGAGCCGTATTCGAAATAAAAACACCACATCACCTTTGGCATTACATTGGATTGAACAGCGGCATACAGTAGCCCAAATCAAGTTTCAAATAATTGAATTAGTTGCCAAAATTGAAGGCAAGGATAGCTCAAAGATCCACCTCCAGAGGGAAGTCTTCTGGTTTAAAAACACTCCAAACTCTGACGCCTTTTGGGCTCAATGATAAATTAGAAATGAGTTGTTTCTGATAAATAATTATGAACATCATAGCTGGCCAGCGACACACGTGGGAATCGAATACGCTAGAACAACCATATTAGCACACACTACACTATCACATTAAAAGTTAGACACCATATACAGTGTAGATAATCACTGAAATTAAGTTCCCTGAATACTGTTTCATTTACAAAAATGCCATATGATTTAATGCTATAATGAATGTGTAATTCAATCATGTTTATGCAAACTGGTTGAGTATATTTATCAAAAAAGCAGAATTTTATGTATAATTATGTCGTTTTGTTTATATCACTTTTGTTTGATTACTCAAGTCAAGGTGCGTTTCAGACGCAATTGTGTCTAAAAAGTCGTCGTCAATAGCGGAAAAGGATAGGTTTGGTTTCGTTCGTATTTCATTCATGTTACCGTCGGATAAAGTTGTATTGAAATAAGAAACTGGCCGGGGTTGACTTAGTCTTTTCTTAGTGTCTAAACTTTTAGGTCCCGTAAACACGCGATAAATAGGTCGGGGGATAACACGGAAGTGTATCTTCTCCCGACCTGAGACGAAGGAATGGCGAGCTTTTGAGAAGGCGACGGCATCGGTGAGTTCAAAGATGAAACGCTGCAGCTCTTAAGATATACGCTGCACTCGTGCAAGTTTTAAAATGCATGTACTTGCTTGTTTTTTTAGAGGACGCTCATAGGACCCCCGTCCTTGCTATTTGGCAGAATACGCACAACTTGTGCAGGTGAGAGGCTTTATTTGTGAAAACGTTACGTGTTCGACTTCGCGAATAAGACGCCATGTTAGAACAAAATTCTATTCATTCTTGCCTTGTTGAATATTCTTCATATTTATATACATCGTGGCGAACACGCTCATAACAGGTGAGATTCTCTGTTTACTGTGAGATGCTCATCAGGCATTTAGACTGGAAATACAGATAGACTGACTGATGGTTTATGTACTTTTTGACAGGGCGCTTTATCTTGATTACACCACAGTTACATTTAGGTAAGCGAATTGTGGTCGTGTTTATTTGGTTTTTTGGTCATCTGAATGACAATTTAAATGGTCATTGTAATTTAGTATTTTTCATGTTTTAGATTCGTCAGAGAGGCTTTTTTTTAGGCACTACAGGATTGATTATTTATTACGGTGAGAATAACAGCATGGACATTTGGATTAATAGTTCTAATTATATTAGGTGCTTCAGTTTCGTCTCAGTGTGCAGTGAAGATAATAGGTGATGCAATCGGATTGTTATAAAGGATTGAATTCAGATTGATGATTATAAAGTTGGTTTATTCAATTGTAAATAGGCTTTAAAAATACGATTGGCATTGTATAAATTGTTTCCTTCTTCTTTTTTTCCTGTTTTGTACAGGAACCCCTGACGAAGGGACAAGAGAGTCCCGAAAGGCATTGGGTGCTCAAGAAATGTGGTTTCTTGTAAAATGGATGTATAATATGAATTGATGTATATATATAATCATGAACAGAGAATAACACACAGAAAAATATGTTGATTGACATAACATATTAAATGTGATGATGAAAATGATTTAGAAATTGTTTTGATTGTTTGAAAATTATAATTTATGTAGCTGCATACTGTAGTACTAGCTGCCAGTTTATGGGGTTAGGCCACTTTCACTGGGTAAAATGGTTCAGCATAAACCTGCATTGGTCTGGGTGAATGAGGGAGCTGAGAACCAGGAGAAGCTGCGAAGCCAGGATCTTGGTGTATATTTTAACGTCCTCATTAATTAATGAGATGGGCTGATAGGATCCGCGATCAAGTGAGGGTGGGGTAGCACTGGGAATAACAACAATGGTTGACAGGTCCAAGTCACTGGGACATGACCGCATGTCAACGCACTCTGTATAGAAGCCTAGGAGATGTGTGACCAGGTTGTCATGGAATTTGGAATAGCATTCCAGAGAAAAGCTGCCAGGGCTGGAAATCCTCCTGGACTTCAGGTCTCCAATGGCAGCTTGTATTCAATTGTCTGTGATTGGCTCCTCTAGAGCTCTATATTGGATTGGAGTCAGGACAGGAAGGGGAATACTATTAAGAAGAGGTAGAGTGTCCTCCACCGGGGTCGCAGATTCCGAGTGTACAGTTGCCTGAGATACGCTGCAAAAGATGTTGCAATCGGGGGAGACGTTTTGATGACAGTTCTTGAGTCTTCCGCAACCTCAGGGATAAACCGTGAGGCACTGTCACAGTTTATTAAGTGATATAAGAGTGCCCCATTTTTATCTCTGTGTTCATATACCCGTTGGGGGGGTGACCCTCTACTAATAAAAGCAGCTTCACATAAAAGCAGCCGTCATAGCGCAGTCCTGTCTACGACGAGCTGCCGGAGAAGCATATCCACAGGTTCGCAATTCAACCTCGACTTGTTGTTAAGTATTCAGGTTTCCAGGTCAACACCATAGTCAGACAGCCTGGGATCAGCATCGTATCCTACGCAGACGACACCCATTTCATCCTCTCACTCACGAAAAATCCCGAAGACTCCAGACTCCGCTTCCAGGAGGGAATGAAGAACGTGGCAACCTGTATGACTGACAGCTGCCTTAAGCTCAACTCAGAGAAAATCGAGGTCCTCATCCTCAGAACATGCAACTCCGCCTGGGACAACTCCTGGTGGCCCTCCACCCTCGGGAACCCACCCACTCCTACAGACCACGCACGCAACCTCGTATCATCCTCGACTTTTCCCTCTCCATGAACCGACAGGTAAACGTCGTCACTTCCACCAGTTTCAACTGCCTGCGCATCCTCCGCAAGAGCTTCAAATAGATCCACACCCCAACTGCAGAAATACCGTCACCCACGTGCCCATAACCTGCCGACTGGACTACGGCAACGCCCTATATCCTGAAATCAACAGATCTCTCCTACTCACACTCCAGACCATCCAAAATACCGCCGCTAGACTCGTCCTCTGGACTCCACGCCACAAACACATGACCCAACACCTACAAGACCTTCACTGGCTCCCTATTGAGAAGAGGGTCACCTTCAAACTCCTCACCGATGCCTACAAATCCCTCAACAACACCGGACCCAAATTCCTTAACGAGAGATTATCCCTCCACGTACCCAAAAGGAACCTCCGCTCCCCCAACCTCACCCTGGCAGAGGTCCCACGCATCCGCAGACATAGAACAGGTGGGCGAGCCTTCTCCTACATCGCTGCCAAGACCTGGAATGAGCTCCCCGTGAACGTGGTCGCGATTCAACCCTGCACAATTTCAGGAAGGACCTCAAGATCTGGCTCTTCGACTGATCCGTAGCTTTACCTCCCAAGCGCCTTGAGACCCTCACGGGTGAGTAGTGTGCTTTATAAAGCCCTGATTGATTGATTGACCCCAAACCATGGAGAGAGGGTGCCCTCTGGCATCCAGGATTTAAGTCACTCCTTTATGAAATCTCTTGACACCTTCAGGAAAGCCCACAAGGTGGAGGTTATTTCGACAGGACCTGTTTTCCACAGCTTCTGCTCTGGTTTCAAGAGAGAGGACCGTAGCCTGAATGGTCAATATTTTGGTCTTTATGTCCAAGGAGTCATCTTCGAGGGTGGAGATACAGCTCTCAGTCTAGTCACCCGGCCGCCCACCTTTAGGCAGTCCTGCCCCAGAAGTGCTACGTCAATGCCCTCCTAACCTCTTTTGGATTCCAGAGTTTCTTTGGAGCCCTGGACAGCTTGGAGGATGTATTGCACATCAAGGGAAACAATGCTGGGTGGCGAGGACTTATCCCAGGTGAGTTTTTTTTGGATGTCAGGGGCCGAGGTGGTGATTTTGTCTATTTTGGGTTTGGATCATATGGCTGTAGGCTTGTCCTTCCCCATCCTCATCCCGTCTGAGATATAGAGAGTGCAGAGAGAAATGTAAGTCCACCAATGGGCAGTAGAGCAGGGGCGCACAGTTTAGTTCCTTGCACAAGTAGCTGGGGGGTGAAGCCAACCCACTTGCGCCCCCTTCAGGCCAGCATTAGCAGTTGGGGGAGGCCGTAAATGGCAGAGGGAGCCTCCCCCACTTAGAGAAAAGAACCATCTTGTACGGGCCCATTGGAGATCAAAGTGGTTTAAAGCAGTAGGTTTTATATGAGAGGCCATCATCGTGCGTGAAGGGGAGCATCTGTTGCGATTCCGCACGGACACCAAGGAGGGAACGGGTGATGTTGGGGCACAGTCAGATAGGAAATTTAAGGGCCCTAAGGGCCTGGCCACAAGTATCAGGCAGCACCAGTACCAAGGGGCCGGTACCTGGTGGAAGCAGTCGTGTCCAGGCTTGATAATTGATTCCGGTCAAGTTTGCGCAATATAAAACTCCGGAAAATAAAAAATAAAATAAAAATGTTTTGGGCTCTTCGTGACCGCAAATGGACGTGCTTGTACCAAGATCCTGCCGCCAGTGATGCCCGCTAATGCAAAGCTCTGATGAACCCAACTCTTTGTGCCACAGTGACCTCCAGCGATGTCCGGCAACATGAGTTCAGCACTTCACTCTACAGCGTTGACAACTTGTGGTGACCACCAATGCAAATCTCCAGCAACGATCATCCACGATGCACAACAGGATTTTAGCGCTAAAACAAAAACAACCATCCGCTACGTTTGGCCTGCTCTTTGTGCTGCAGCAATGACCAACCTGCGCCTTGAGACCCCGTCCATCCGAAACGGAATTCTTTCAGAAGTATTAACCTGGTCCCTATACTTGGTCCTTATAATTGAAGGCAGACATCTCGTCCGCTTTTGCTGCGCTAGCGCTGTGAACTTAAATCTGAATTTGCGAATGGTTGTTTTTTTTAAAAATAGGCACTGAGGAAAACTGTATTTATTAATTAATCACTGGGAACTGACACTTGTACTTACATCCTGGCCCTTGCTCGCTGACTCCCCGGTCCACCACAGCTGCTTTAGTGCTGGTTAAGTGGAGGGAGATTGTAGAGCCCGGCACTTCCTGGTTGGGCTATTGCGGGCGGCCATCTTGGCAGGGTGACGCTCCAGCTCTCCAGGCGACCCGGCCTATTGAAATCATGCAAAGGCGCCGACGCGCTGGAATTGAAGGCAGACATCGCGTCCGCTTTTGCTGCGCTAGCGCTTTGAACTTAAATCTGAATTTGCGAATGGTTGTTGTTTTTAAATATATGCTCTAAGGAAAACTGTTTTATTATTTAATCACTGGGAACTGACACTTGTACTTACATCATATCCCTCGCTGGCTGACTTCCCAGTCCACCACAACTGCTTTAGTGCTGGTTGAGTGGAGGGAGATTGTAGAGCCCGGCACTTCCTGGTTGGGCTATTGCGGGTGGCCATCTTGGCAGGGTGATGCTCCAGCTCTCCAGGCGACCTAATCTATATCTTGGGGAATTACGCTAACGCGCAGCAGACGCGCCAAAGGTGCGCCAAAGGCAAGCCTATCTGCGCCCGTCCGCGACCGACCGGGCCCAGTGGTCATAAACCCTGGCCCTTTTTCGGGAAATCCATTAAATTACAGCTCATCCCGTCTGCATGAGTTGAGACCGGAAGGTAAATTGGAATATCGTCACACTCTAAGCCCTGCAAAGCTCCCTTTATATTGTTGTCATTGTCACTATCATTACAAGCCATTAGTCCATATAGACCCGGAACCCTCGGTCACTAGATCTCGAAACATGTCTTTCTTAAACTGCTGGTCAGTGCCAAAACACTGCACTGAAATAGCATTACTGATAGAAGATCATAAACTAGACGTTCTGTTTTTAACGGAGACATGGTTGCAGACTGGGAATGATCCAGATATTACTCAGGCCCTCCCCTCAGGCTATGAAATATGTAGAACTGACCGTACCTCTGCTAGAGCCGGAGGCCTAGCAATTATTTATAAGGATTTATATAAGTGCAGACTTTTACCATCCATGCTCGATGACTGTGAAGCTCTGGCTTCGGCGAACTTTACAGTGTTGGGAGATCTTAATATACATTTAGATGATCCATCCAATCCTATAGCTAGCGGACTTCTATCAAGCCTTCAGGCGATTGATCTCAATCAAAAAGGCTCCCTTCCGACACATGCTAAAGAACACCTCTTGGACCCAGTTTTTAGCAACCTAGACAACCTGTGTATAGGGATCCCCATCCCACTTCCCTGGACGGACCACCATTTAATTCCTCTATTCTGGGCTGCGACTACTACCTTGTCGGTCTAGAAACAAACCACATCCTGGGGTAGGAAGTGGTCTAGACTTCCCTTGGCGGAATGGAAGACAGCTCTTGAGGACTCAAAACCTTTAAAGGGAAACACTATTAATGAAGCGAATAATAACTTTAATAGTTGGATCCAGGATTCCCTTGATGTAATTCTCCCTAAAACTCTTATTTTAATACAAAATAGGAAAAACATTGCACCATGGTTTTCTCCTAAACTAAGGGCTTTAAAACAATCCTGTCGAAGATTAGAAAGGAGCTGGATATAGGATTCTACACAACACAGGAAGGATGTTTATAGGAAAGCTATTAGGCTGTACAAAGCCGAGATTAAAACAGCACAAGCCCACTTTTATGAGACTAAAATCAGTACAGCTGCTAATTCCCCAAAAGAGATCTTTCAGATAGCGAAATCTCTTATTTCCCCTCCTCAAAAGTCCATACCGAGGGAAGGAGCCTTGACACGCTGCAATAACTTAGCGGTCTTCTTCCATCAAAAAGTTCAAACTATTTATACAGCTTTCCCCCTCACTCCACCTGACCCAGCAGAAACAGAGCCAGTAGGCTCTGTTTCTGTGCTGGAACAATTTCATCTTGTAGATGTAGACACACTAGCTCTGGTAATCTCCAAGGTGACTTTAGGCTCCCCACTGGACCCTGCCCCACCACAACATCTTATTGCGATCATTGAATACATCCGCCCATTGGTCCTTGATGTTTTGAACTGCTCAATCATATCTAGTATGGTTCCTCCCTCTTGGAAATGTGCGATGGTTAGGGCTCTCTTGAAGAAGCCAAGTCTGGATCAATCTAATCTATCCAACTATCGCCCAATTTCTCTCCTCCCCTGGTTGAGCAAATTACTGGAAAAACATATTAACAACATTTTGGGTAATTATTTAGAATCCAACAATTTGCTGGATATGTCACAAACAGGCTTTCACCCTCAACATGGGACGGAAACTGCATTGTTGATAGTGACTGAAGAGGCAAGGAAGCTGGTGGATGAGGGAGGAGTGGCTGCCATCATCCTTTTGGACCTCAGTGCCTCGTTCGACACGCTCAATCATACCATCTTGACCCACCGACTCAAGAGTATCGGAGTGTCGGGCGCTGCACTGGCATGGTTCTCGTCCTTCCTCAGTGACCGCTGCTTTCAGGTTTTCGAGGGGGATGTGGTGTCCTCTAGACTACCTCTGAGCTGTGGGGTGCTGCAGGGCTCCGCTCTGAGCCCGACGCACTTTAATATCTACATGAGGCCTCTGGCAGGGGTTGTCCATCCATTTGGTATTAAGATCGTCAGCTATGCAGACGACAACCAGCTAGTGGTGTCTTTACAACACGCTGAGGGATCATCTAGCTCCCTGGGCCCTTGCCTAGAGGCAGTGGCTGGATGAATGGTGCTCTCCTACCTTCGACTCAATGGAGATAAAACAGAGATCATGCTGTTGGGTAATTCATCACCCACTGTTTATTTCCCTCTGTGGCCGCCATGCTTGGGTCCCGCACCCCTCTCGAAGCCACAGATAAAGAGTCTCGGTATGTGGCTCGACAGCTCCCTTAATTTTGCATACCAGGCAACCGCACTTTCAGCAATCTGCTACGTATTGATGAGAATGCTTCGCAAAATTATCCCCATCCTTCCCTTCCAGGTGAGAAGGATAATGGTTCAAGCACTTATACTATCTCGCCTGGATTATGGGAATGCCTTATACCTTGGAGCTCCGCAAGCTACAATAAATAAACTGCAAGTGACCCAGAACTGTGCTGCACGGATGCGTCTTCAGATCCCACAATGGCAATCGGCAAGACCGGCATTGAGACAACTACACTGGCTCCCGATCTCAGCCAGGATACAGTTTAAAGCTATGTCTCTGGCACATAAGGCCATATGGAAAATCGGTCCACCGATCATGCATTCACTAATAACTCCATATCTCCGGCATAGAACTTTACGCTCTAGCTCTCTATATCTGGCCACCACCAAGAAAATAAGGAAGGTGAGATGGGGCAGACGCTCTTTCTCATTTACTGCTGCAAAGCTGTGGAATTCCCTTCCCCAGGCCGTGCGGGGAAACAACAATCTTTTGGTCTTCCGTAAACTTTTAAAAACCCATTTGTTTGGAATACTTGTATAGCTCTGCAGTCTGATCTCACTCTGTTTTTCTTTTCTTTAGCGCTAGGCGCTATAGAAATACTCTTTCATTCACTCTTTCATTCATTCATACCCGGTCAGAGCTCCATTGGGATTGGCTTGAACTTTTGACTTTCACTCGGTCTATCATGACTAGATAACCATGAGTTCTTTGTGCTTTTAGGCTCCATAGTTACCTAAAATCTCTAAAAGTTGCATATCTCCAGATGTACTGATTCGATTTTGGTCTCAAATAATTTATTACATTCAACAGTTTTTTTGTAATTGGTGTGGGATTTTTTTGTATTTTCACTTTTTTTACTGTTTGAAGTGCTGCATAAGTACTTTACATATTCCCTCTATGTAAAGTCTGAAGGTTGTTAATCCAGGTAAATTGGGGGTTAAGCACAGGTTAATTTGGGGTTTGCTTGTGATTTCACCCCGACAGAAATCACGTTTGACTCTTGAGATGGGTTTCACCCCCTCAACAAGTAACCCAAATGCCTACAGGCTGCAAGAGGAACATGGTGTGCCATTTGGGTGTAAATATGTAGCAAACAATACAGGCCTTTCGGACATATGGTGCACATGACAGTGTTCTATGGATGCAATGTTCTGGCGGTGTGAGGTATTCTGGCATTCTGTGGTGTGAGGAACATAGTGCGTTGTTGAGATGGGAATGATTTGCCATCCAGAAAACTTCTGAACAATTTATGATACCTTTAATACAGCAAGGGCCCGATGTAGGTAAAATTGATTTACCGATTTTAAAATACCGAATTTTTCCGATTCGGTAATTTAAAATCGGTAAATCAATGGGTCCGATATGTAGGTATTCCAGATGTGCTGGAATACCGAATCGGATGAATTCGGTATTTACCGATTCGGTAAATACCGAATCGGTAATGCCTATTCATTCCTATGGGCTTTGAAGCCCATAGGAATGAATGGGCATTACCGATTCGGTATTTACCGAATCGGTAAATACCGAATTTCCAAGGGTGCAGGGGGTGTCACTTTGACACCCTCTGGCACCCCCAAAACAGGCACAGGTGCCATGTGGCAGGCATACCTGCCCTAAGGGCAGGTCTGCCTGTCACATGACATAGGTGTGCATGCACACATGTGCATGCACACCGGAATCGGTATTTTACCATCAAATAGGATTTGATGGTAAAATACCGATTCGTTAAGGCTCCTTGGACTCTGAAGAGTCCCACCTACATATGGGTGGCTCCGAATCGGTAAAATTACCGAATCGGTATTTTACCGAATCGGTAACTTTACCGAATCGGTAAAGTTACCGATTCTGTATTTTACAGAATCGGTAACTTTACCGATTCGGTAAAGTTACCGATTCGGTAAAATAGTGCACCTACATGTCAAATCATGTATACCGATCGGTAACGGCCGAAAATACCGATTTTCGGCCGTTACCGACCGACCTACATCGGGCCCCAAATGTACTCAATAGCAAACTCTATCACACCCCCATCCAGCATACAGTCTATGTCTTGCTTGAAGTGTTGGATTGTCAGTGGCTGGATGACTTGTATGTGCACTGGCAAGGCAGTGGCGTAAAACAACTTGAGGAGGCCCCCACTGCAAAGTGCATGGGCCTCCCTACGTGGTCAACCTCCAAGCACTTTGCTGAGGGGGCCTATGGACCGTGTGGCCCGCCCGCACTGTGAGGGCTACAGGGGCTTATGTAACGCCACTGTGGCTAGGATGAAGTGGCAGCTCTGAATTGATGCACCTCTTGACTACCTTCAACAAAGACAACCACAGGTTACATATTGTCTTCTTGTGACATTTCAATATTAAAGGCTTATTCATTGCATAATTCCATTCCTTCCTGTCTGGCACATCCCACTCTGTAGCTCTGCCTACCTTTGTTGGGCAGCCTCAACCTTTGACCTGCAATGTCCTACAGTGGTCAGCACTGCCTCTCCTTATATTTCTACCATTGACACCTACCCCCTCATTAAAGTAATCCACTTAATTTGGCTCTTATTTTTTAAGTATGAGGACACATCTTAGATTATGTTACTCCTCTAGGGCACACACAAATGTTGCAGCCAAGTTTACCATTTGCCTCTGGACAATTGAATTTTTTACGATAGGCAATGATCTCAGATTGAACCTGAATAAAAGCCAGGTTCTGTTCATCCACGTGCTGTTCACCAGTGACCGGTTCTTTAGTTTCAGCATAGACCCCCTGTGTTCTTCAAATGACGCTACAATGATCAAGAAAAGCTGGTTCCAAGTGAGGATCCTGAGGCAAATATTCATTCATCAAAAGTTTTCAGAGCAATTTACCTATATCATGGCATCGGTCAAGTTTGTGCTTGACTGCGCTACCAGCATCCTTCTTGGGTTGTGCTCTCTGACCAAATGTCAACGGATACCAACAGCATCAGCTGAAGCCAAACACCTGTTGACAATCCAGTTGCGTCTCTGTAGCTTTACACCAGGTTTACTGCCTCCCAGCAATATGGAGGATACAGGCCAAAGTGATCTGCCTTTTGTCGGGCATGATTATGGCACCAGGCAGGGGAAATCTCAAAAAGCCTCACAGAAATCACAATGGGAAAGGTGAATGACGCAGCCCCCATGTTATAGAGCACGAGGAGAGGGAACAACACTGGTAAGGCAGGGTGGGATGCAATCCTTCAGAAACCAGCAGGGAGTGATTTTAACACACCACCGTGGGATATAGACTTAATGTGTACATTTAAAGTTCCATACGTGAAATAGAGCAACCGTGGAGTATGCAGAGTGTGAGAGAGATGAATTATTTGTATTATGATGTATAAAATGTTAATGTACTTTGGGCATACTATTGCATAATTCTAGCTGCATTGAATTCATAATTAAAGCTCCCAGTTTTCCGTTTTTACTGATAAATACAGACAGAAAACCATTTATTTTTTTGTCTGTATTTATTTATTTTTAAATGCGGATAGAAACGGCAATTGGGTGCTTTTTAAGTGATTCTAAATACGCTTTGCCAAGACTGCCAGGCTAATAACTGTGAGGCGTGATAGGCAAGGAGGTGAAAAAAGAAAGGGATTTTAGTAAAGAGGCTTAAACAGCAGTAGCTATGCACAAGACTGATATTGAAATGTGCATATTTTTATACAAGTGAATTGATTTATCTTCTGCGGGTGTTTATATCACTGAAATCTGGCAAGCATTCAAGCATGACTGCATATTTATTGGTTAAATAAATGTGGAAATGTACTAGTTTCATCTTTCTTTTTTTCACAAAACTCATGATAAATATGGATAAATACAGATAAAGGTAACAAAAAATAAACATGGATAAATACAGACGGAAAAGACAAACAAATAAATACCCTAAAACCGGGAGCCATAGTCATAATCAATGTTAAGCTTAACCCTGGCCACAGGAACACCCACATAATCATCAAGATTGCGAATACTGGAAACTGGGACACCTGTTCGTTAAATTCATATAGAGTCTCACAGTAAATTAATGGTCTTTTCTCATATATCATTAATAGTAAATTACACTTTCTCTTCTTATGTATTATGCACAACTATACCAAAAATGAGAATGTTACAATAACTGTATCTAATTGATCACACTGACTGTAAAATCCTCGAAAAACAAAAAAATACATTAAAAGGTGCTCTTCCTTTTATAATCAACGTGCTCAGTTCCTGAATACACAAAAGGTGATGATGAGAGCAATGCTTACAATTTATCTAACCACTGGCAATTGCTTGGGGTGACATCCAAACTCATCATTCTTTTGCTCACCATGCCACCTCAGTTGAGACACAGCTATGTGCAAATCAGCTTTGACCCTGCTCCTCATGGTACAGGCCAGCCCGAACTGCCAAGCCAGGTCCTCCCAGAACTGGAATACAAGCAACCTGGGACTAGTTTCACACTGTTAAAGGCTCACCAGCCAGGTATAGCTTGACTCCAGTGGCACAGTGAGGATGGGACCCACGTCTGGTCATACCCTTGCCACTCTGGGCCTGGCAGTTTGGGCTGGACTACTCCCATGGGGAGCAGGGTAAAGACTGATTTGCATATGGCTGGGTCCAAAGTGTGGAGGCATGGTGAGCTAAAGAACGATAACCTGAGTGATTGCCAGTGGTTAGACAAATTGTAAGCCTTCCTCCTGTCACCTTTTGTGTGTTCTTCTGAGTGTTCCTCAGTGGCTGGACTAATGGAAAAAAAGATTTGCGCTGCCTGGTGGGTTTCTCTAGACCCGCTGAAGATATAGTGTAGGGTAGGTTCGCATTATTTTTTTTATGCCCCACTGATTTCAGCTCCGGAAGTGGTCCCACGAAGCTGTGCTTCACTAACTTGTTATGCATTACATTGTATTTCTTTTTTATATTACTGTTCCCTTTTATGGCATATAGCCGAAATAAAGGTTTTTGAAATGAAAATTACATTACCAGCAACAGTGACTTCACTCCATCACAGGTACACATATTTTGTCTAGAAAAACGTGGGTTCTAAAAGTTCTAGCCTCACCAGAATTATCTATGATCCTGCATCACAGAGTAATACATATATACATGGAAGTCTTTGAGATATCAAAACAACACTGGCACGTAAAAAGATTACCTATTTTTGCTTAATTCCCCAACTCCCTGTCACCCTTCTCCCCCTTCCATTCCTACTAGTTATATACACTTCTTAATTATAGTATATGTCAGGTTTCTTAAACATATAGGGCCGATTCACAGAATGAATTTAAGACTCAATCCTATTTAGGAGTCCTAACTTTACTACTACTAAATTGAGAAAAATGCTAATTTTAAGACTTTCGGTATTCACAGAAGGCATTTAGGCGTCCTAAAGTTAGTAGTCCTAACTTCTGTGAATACCGAAATGAGTACATTCATTCTGTGAATACCAAAAGTAGTAAGTGCAAACTGTGAATACCAAAACAGTAGTAAGTTTAGGATTGAGTCTTAAATTCATTCTGTGAATCGGGCCCATAGAATATATATATTGATGGCGTAAAATACCCTTTGGGAGTCCGTATAACCGAAGCAATAATATATTACTGAAAAGGGGCAGCCAACTGCCTGACAAAGGTTAATGTTGCATTTAATGTCTGGCCTCAGATGTCTGGGGCAGGAGGGAGCATAAGCCACAGGTAGTGCAGTCTGCCTTCTGGGACATAAAAGCCTTCCTCGCAGGGGATTTTACTATGTGTTTTATTTAAGATGATAGATATACCGTGACCCTGGCTCCGAGGATCAGTGAAGGACTTTCTTTAATGAAAATATGTGATACACAGCACGAAGTTATACAATTACAATAAACCACTGAGAGAAAAAGGTGATTTGCCCAGAATCACACGACTTTGGAAAGTGGCAGCCGTGAGCCCTCATCATGCTGTCTCCTCAGCTTTGTTTCCTGAATGAAATGGTTGAGTCGAGGCTTGAAAACAGAAGGGCATACGTACCCTGGAGTATGTTTTTGCGTACAGTTTTACATAATGCGAATTTGGCCGAAGAGCATTTGAACAATGTACATGAGCACCAGAATACATTACACAAGGTCAGACTCATATTTTATTATCATTATTTTAGGCACAGGGAGATTAAGTGATTTGCCCAGAGTCACAAAATGTTGAGCCGAGAGACGGGACTAGACGTAGCCCCCCAGTTCTAACTCTGGCCACATTTCCTCCCCCATTGAAGCTTTGGCACCCCCTCCCCACCCCTCTGCCCCCCCCCCCCCCCCCCCCTGGATCTGTTGTTCTCACTTGTACCGACATGATCTACAACGATATTATCTCTGAACAGAATCCTCTGTTGTTTACATTGTGTTCATACCATACTTGCATGAGCACGATTACCGAACGCAAGAAACCACACAGGTGTTTTGTCTATGTCTATATTATAAATGACTACTAGTATGAGATTTCACAGGTTAAAATTCTTCGGGGTTTTTATCGGGCGGCCCTTACGCGTCATTGCCTTTTCTGACTAAGCAGTTGAGAACATGCTGGCTTCGTGAACGGATCTCTCTGATATAAAATGTGTTACACATCTTCGCAGCCTGCCGTGCATTAATTTACACCACCAGAACCCTCACCGAGGACGTTTGAACGGAGCCAGGGTGACTAATTTATAATAATTAAAATATGTTCTGGTGCGACTGAAAATCTTGTGAACTCCCTGTGTGCGGCAAGGTCTGCTTCTCTGCAGGTGTAACCTGAAAGGCTGGCTGGGTGTAAATTTTGTGCCAACACTTTTAAAAACGCTACTCTAACAATTTTATTTCAGTTTTGTATAATCACCTCCATTAATATATACATTTCATTTTTTAGTTTTGAATACTTTTATTTTTTATTGCATTGTTAGTGCAACAAAATAGATCTGATTCGTGACATATTTTGAAATAACAGGTCACCGATTCCAAAAGTTCAAACTCTCCCAAGACCGACTGACCCTGTTTACCTTATGAATCCAAAACCGTTTTCTCCTGGTGGCTCCCATCAGACTCCTGGACTGTCCCCTCTACTCCAGGCGGACTGGCCTTTTATTACACCAGGCATTTCTCTGCCACACCAGAGCCTGGTTTTGAAAGCCTAGGGCCTCTCTTGGTGGCCCAGTCACATTCCTCAGCTCTCCCAGGTTAACTGCAGTAGGCACTGGGAGGCTTCAATAGAGAAAAACAAGCATTTATAATGCAATGGTCTCAGCATTTTTAAAGTTAGAGCTATTGGCATTGCTCATGACATTATTTTTATTTATGTTTTTGTTTTTAAAACCTATAAATAAATGGCATTGTCATTTACAATGCCAATAGCTTAATCGCTCGCAAATGTGAGACCTATTGCATTTGCACCCACACACAGAGCCACACACACAAAGCCACCCACACACATAAAGAGCCATGCACACACACACAAACAGAACCGCACACACACACACACACAGACAGAGCCGTGCACACACACACAGACAGAG
This sequence comes from Lissotriton vulgaris, assembly GCF_964263255.1. NCBI lineage: Eukaryota > Metazoa > Chordata > Amphibia > Caudata > Salamandridae > Lissotriton > Lissotriton vulgaris. The sequence continues at coordinate 509,690 of NW_028251703.1, forward strand.
CCGCGCACACACACACAGACAAGCCACACACACAGACAGAGCCACGCACACACACACAGACAGAGCCGCGCACACACACAGACAGAGCCACGCACCACGCACACACACACACACAGACAGAGCCGCGCACACACACACAGACAGAGACGCGCACACACACACAGACAGAGACACAGAAAAACCGGGATGACAAGCAGGGAACAGAGGCACAGAAAAACCGGGATGACAAGCAGGGAATAGAGGTACAGAAAAAACGGGATGACAAGCAGGGAATAGAGGCACAGAAAAACCGGGGGAACAGAGACACGGAAAATCCGGGATGACAAGCAGGGGACAGAGGCACAGAAAAACCGGGATGACAAGCAGGGAACCGAGGCACAGAAAAACCGGGGGAACAGAGGCACAGAAAAACCGGGATGACAAGCAGGGAACAGAGGCACAGAAAAACCGGGATGACAAGCATAGAACAGAGGCACAGAAAAACCAGGATGACAAGCGGGGAACAGAGGCACAGAAAAACCGGGCTGACAAGGGGGGAACAGAGGCACAGAAAAACCGGGATGACAAGCAGGGAACAGAGGCACAGAAAAACCGGTATGACAAGGGAGGAACAGAGGCACAGAAAAACCGGGATGACAAGCAGAGAACAGAGGCACAGAAAAACCGGGATGACAAACAGGGAACAGAGGCACAGAAAAACCGGGATGACAAGCAGGGAACAGAGGCACAGAAAAATCGGGATGACAAGGGGGGGAACAGAGGCACAGAAACACCGGGATGACAAGCGTGGAAAAAAGGCACAGAAAAACCGGGATGACAAGCGGGGAACAGAGGCACAGAAAAACCGGGATGACAAGCAGGGAACAGAGGCACAGAAAAACCGGGATGACAAGCAGGGAACAGACTTATACAAAGAATTACCAGCTGCACATTTCTTTCATGTCTCACATTTAAGAACTACAAACCAATATCAATTGGAGTTTGTAAGGTATACTTTGTTCATACCTATTTTATTTCATTATTTTTAAATGTTTCTGTATTGTTTCAACTAAGAAAAAACACTATACATACATATTTACAATTTGTACAAAACAACATATATATTCTACAACATTAAACAATATATAGAGATAGAATTCATCACATAGAGACAATTTCATCAACAGACATCAATTATTGTTGTGTGCCCTATCTTGACACCAAGTTCATTTACTATCCATAACAACTTAATGCAAGGGAAAAAGTAAAAAATACTCTAAGCAGCAAATCGCTCTATAAGACCACACATGAATTAATTAGTCTAAAGGACTTCCAAGTCAATTGCTTCTCAATGTGCCGACGCGTTTCAAACCCTCTCACGTCAATTTTAGGGTTCTCATCAGGGCTCTGTTCTTAACTTGTCTGTAGGATGCTTATAAAGACAACATTGTTTTAATTAACTACTCTTCCTAATAGTGTCCCATATCTATATTTAGCTCTTTATGGTTATTCCTGTTTTCCAGCAACAGTCGATACACAGATTCGCTTTCTTTTCTATGAGGGAAGGGTGTCCTTCTATTCTGCTACCTACAATGAAAGTGTGAGGTATCGTCACTCTATGTAGGGGCTAGCAGCTAGGTGTAACAGATGCCAATGCATTTTCTTGGACGTACCTGCCTTTGGTGTCTCTTACACAGGCAGTCCTCTTATTGCGTGTGCTCGCACCTTTTATTTTCATTTTCTGGGGTTGTTTTTCTTATCCTGTCATTAACAAGTTCTTTGTTGAGTGTCTTCACTAAATTTTGCATTCCTAGCACAATTACACTGGTAAAAGCATACCTGTACGTTCTTTAGTTGAGTGCTCACTAATCATTTCCTGGTTATTCAGCCTGTTTTAGGTATTCCTTACAACATTGGGCCGCCGGTTTTGCCAACATCTAAATTTGAAAACAATGCAGGATCGTTTTAAGGAAAATAATCTTATTTTTAAAAAAACTGATTCTGTCATGTTTGCGCTTGCCCTGACCACGGTACATACCTGGGGTGGATTCGCGGAAACCGCCGATACTTCGTGTTAATTGACGCGCAATTGTCAGCGTCTTTTTCATGGGGCCATTATCTGTAAAAAGGATATTATTTTAAGATAAAGCGGGTCTACGCTCTAAGTTTTTAGGTAAAGGGAGGCAGGTCTGGCAGCAGCTTACCTGTTTTCACAGCTCCTTAGGGCTCTCTGACTCTATCTCTGGGCGCGGCGGCCATCTTTTAGTGTCTATTTATACATACAGATTTTCTGTTAAGTGTGTCGGCCATCTTTGAACGTGGTTCTTTGTGTTAAATTTCTACTGGGCGCGGCGGCCATCTTTTAGTGTCTATTTATACATACAGATTTTCTGTCAAGTGTGTCGGCCATCTTTGAACGTGGTTCTTTGTGTTAAATTTCTACTGAAGGGGGTTCAAATTGACACAGTCTGCATTTACAGTCGTGAAATTTCAGACAGAGCATTGAGACCACTCATTGCACTGTCAAACTTCAAGATTAAGTAAGCTTCTTTTTTTTAGAAGTGTTTTTTCGACATCTGCAGAACTTTGTTGCTGGCTTATTGTAAACAAAACTGTTCACTTGAAATCATTATCCCCATGTTGTTTCTCCACAAAATGGTCAACCATCGGGGCAGATGTTACTTTATTCTTAATGCGAGATCGATGTTGAGTAATGCGTGTATTCACTTGCTGATTTGTTTTGCCGATGTATAACTTCAGGCAAGGACACACGATTGCGTACACGACATTGCGTGTTCTAAAATTCGTGAAACCCACGTGTTTCTATTTGACATTTCTGTGTAGGAATTCTTTTCCCTCGATTGTATTTACACAGGAGATACAATTGCCGCACTTATGGTGCCCTTCAATTGGTTTCAAGCCCCATTGTGACAATAAGTCACTTTTTGTTTTGGGCAGGGCTATGCCTGCTCTCACCACTTCTTGGCCAATACTTCTGTTCTTTTTATATGCAAATAGGGGACGAGGGAAAGGACATTCTAAATTCTCCAACAGGTGCCAATTTTTTAACACCATTTGTCTCAATTTATGAGTGTCAGGACCAAAAGTGGTCACACACACCATACGGTCTAATGGTTTCTTGTCCTTTGTTTCTAGCAAACATTCGCGCTGTGTAGAGCGCGCCCTCTTGTAGGAATGTTTGAGCAATTTTTTGGAATACCCTCTATCCTGCATTTCGTCACAGAATCTATGTGCATGATGTTCAAAATCTGCCATTTCAGTGCAGTTTCTCCGTATTCGGAGCAATTGGCCATATGGCAAGTTTGTCTTTAGGCTCCTTTGGTGTGCGCTCCGATTGTGTAAAATTGTGTTTCTATCCGTTTTCTTCTTGAAAAGGGAAGATTTCAACAGTCCTTCATTGCAAGTTACTTCGACATCTAGGAATGTCATTTTGGCACAGCTAGACTCAATTGAAAATTTGATGTCTTGATGTCTTGCATTAAGCCACATGTAAAACTCCATTAGTTCAGTGTGGCTCACCTGCCACAGGAGCCACACGTCATCAATGTAACGGTACCATTGCTTTATGTGGGTCACATATGGATTGTTGTTATCAATGAATCTTTTTTTATACTCTGCCATGAACAGCACGGCCATCTCTGGGGCATAAGGGCATCCCTTGCATAAAGAACTGTTCATTAAATCTGAAGTAGTTCTTTTTTAATGCCACCTCCGCTAATTTCAGAATGAATGTTGTGGGGACCCTGTGTGGCCTTTCTCTTGCCTCTAGGTAAAGCTCCATTACCTCGATTGCTTCGTCCTGAGGTATCTGGGTATATAAGGACGTAACGTCCATTGTTACCATTATTTGACTTTCAGGATCAAACTTGGTTCCCTCAACTTTAATTAAAAAGTCTGTCGTATCTCTCAGGAATGATTTCACATTACTAATATGTGGTTTTAAAAAGAAGTCCACGTATTTAGCAATTGGCTCCAAGCAAGAGTCGCACCCAGAGACGATAGACCGTCCTGGGGGATCTCTTGAGTTTTTGTGGATTTTGGGGTGGAAATATAGTATGGGAGTCCTTGGGAATTTTTTCACTAAGAACTCACTTTCTTTGAGGTCCACAAACCCTTCTTTTCTCCCTTGACTGATGATTTCTACGATAGTCCCTTGTATTTCCTTAACTGGATCTTCTTTTAGTTTCCTATACCAGACTTGATTTTCAACTTGGGAGAGTGCTTCAATCATATATTTGTCCCTCGGCTAGAGCACTACTGCACCGCCTTTATCGGCCTGTTTAACCACAATTGTGGAATCTTCTTTAAGATTTTTAAGTGTCGCTCTTTGTCCACTACTAATGTTCTGTTGTACATATTTTTTGCTCTTTTCCAATTTATTTAATGATGACAACATTGTTTGTTCAAAGGCGTGTACCTGTTTGGGAATGCCCTGGTTAGGAACAAAGTTAGACCTATTGCGTAGACCCGTTGTTTCATTGTCTATACTTGCTGGTTGATTTGAAAAGAAGACCTTAAGTCTTATTTTCTGACAAAATTCAATTATTTCCAATTTGATTTTTGTAAAGTCGGTATAGTGACTAGGGACAAATTTGAGTCCAAGGTTTAGTACAGACTCTTCGTCTTTTGTTAGTTTTTTGGGGCTTAGGTTTACTACAGTAGTTGGGCTTTTCATGATTTGCAAAAGTTCTTTCTTGTCCGCATCTCCCATGGTGTTTTGAACCTTGCTTTTTGTTGTTGGCCCTTCTCTAAAAAAGAAACCTGTTTTTTATTAGTATTCCCTCGAGTGTCCGAACCGGATGAGTCCGATGATGAGGTCTCAGAAAAGGTTTTAAATCTGTATCGGGATCTACCCTGATAGTTTGTCAAGGCACCCCTAGAGTCAGGCTGCGTGTAGTATTCGTCTTTTAAGAATGGGTATGTTTTATCAAGTGTGAATGCTTTGGAATCTCTTTCGTATTGGGCTGTTTTGTTATTAATAGTAATATCTTTCAAGATAGAATCTCTTTTTCAATTTTCTCCAAGAGAGCTTTGGCATCTGGGACAACCTCGCTGTTTTCAATCGCTTGGGTCAAGTCCTCTATTTCTTGCAGTTCTTTAAAGCAGAGTCTTTGTGCTGTTTCTATTGTGTGTACCATTAAATCACGGCTACACTTTGTATTGATACAGCTAAATCCCGTTCGGTATTCTACGTCCTCTGTGAAAATCACTGGTACATTTTTGACTTGAAGTCCCCAGGGTATTGTACCTCCCACCAGATGTTTAAGGAGGAAGTGACCATGAAGCTCAGTCCTGATATGTTTCTTACTAAGTCTGACCAGTTTGTCTGACTCGTTTTGCTGTTGAGCTGAGTTACTTAATGTGATGTTAGCAAATGGGGAAGAAAAAAAAAAAAGCAGGGAACAGAGGCACAGAAAAACCGGGATGACAAGCGGGGAACAGAGGCACAGAAAAACCTGGATGACAAGCAGGGAACAGAGGCACAGAAAAACCGGGATGACTAGCGGGAAACAGAGGCACAGAAAAACCGGGATGACAAGCAAGGAACAGAGGCACAGGAAAACCGGGATGACAAGGGGGGAACAAATTTACGAAAACAAGAGTGGTCCCATGCATTATCAAAATTCAGACAGTAATCAATATAGACACAATGGATACTATATTGGGTTTGGACATGTCCAGCCGGACAGAGGTCTCAATCTTTTTACTTATTCACAAAAATTCCACAAGAATTTCCTTCAACAATTCTTCGTAGTGGGGCACAAGCCTGTACCCTACCACATACAAATTGGCATGGTGAAAAGTGTCACAAACAGAAAACACAAGGCTTTTAGTCAAAAAACTTCAGATTCCTGTAGATAAAAATTCAAAACAGAAATTCCAGTCACACCATTACAAACATATAACACAGGGTGTACATTATAGGTATATGGTGTACATAAAAGTTGACGGCGTTTCGATCCCACTATCTAATCATGGGGATCATCATCAGGACATTGATAAGGCCTAAACAATATACACCTTTGTAGCCTAGAAGGAAATAACGAGAAAAGGAAAAGAAAAAGAAAAAACAGTATTACTGGGGTGGCACAAGAGTGATGCATTTCTTACATTACAACCCTACTAAGGAGCTGCAAGTCCTGATTAAAGAAATAACTACAGAGGCACTTTAAATTGGTTCCCTTAGTAAACATGAGTTCAACTTTCTAAATGTAAATCATCCTAGAACCCCGGTTATCTATACCCTCCCAAAGATTCATAAGCGGCTCGACAACCCTCCAGGGCGTCCAATCGTATCTGGATGCGGGTCTGTTTTGGAACCACTTGGTCATTATGTCAATTTTTTTCTTGAAGATTTTGTACCTAATACCAACTGTTATGTTAGGGACAGTATGTTTATGACAAATCTGATTGAAAATCATTCCTTTAATCCTGAAAACGAGACTCTGTGTACATTGAACATGGAGTCCCTTTATACAAACATACCGCAAAGAGAATTCCTCTTTGTTATGGAGAACATTCTGAATGGCGCCCTCATGAGGTACCCACTCTCTTTATTATACAACTGTTAGAAATTTGTCTCACTCGAAACTTTTTTATGTTCGATAATGAGTATTTTCAACAAGTTAAGGGTACTTCCATGGGAGCAATTTTTGCTCCCACCCTGGCTATTCTTTACATGGACTGGCTCGAGTGTACAACTATTCTTCCATCTACCAACCCGTTCCAATAAGGGGTTCTTAAATGGAAACGCTATATAGACGACGTCTTTCTTATTTGGGGTGGCCCCGTGGAAGGTCTTGCATTGTTTGTACATTGGTTAAATAACAATTGTAATGGTCTAACCTTCACTTCAACCCACAGCAAAATCAGTATCCCCTTCCTTGACCTACATATCCAACATAAGGATGGGCTGCTCTTTACGTCCCTATTCCGCAAACCAACCGAGAAGAATACATTGCTTAGTTATAACAGTTGCCACCCTAGAGCCCTTAGGGACTGTCTGCCCTACCTCCAATTTTTAAGAATAAGGAGAAATTGCTTCCTTAAATCAGACTATTTCATGGAAGCTAATACACTATCAGCCAAATTGAGATTCGGGGGCTATCCACGACGCCTGGTTAAAAACGGCATGAAGAGGGCCTGGTACTGTCCACGAGATACCTTGCTAGAACCCCGCCCCAAAAAACCCTCAGACAAACTTGTTTGTGCCACGACTTTTTCTTCTGTGTCCAACAAAATCAGAAAGAGTATTAAAAAAAACTGCCACATTCTCAACTCAGGTACCCTTGATTTGGAAACACCAATATTTGCTTTTAAGAAAAGCGAGAATTTGAGAGACCAACTTGTTAGGGCGGCTCTTCCCTACCCCAAATCTACTGGTGCCACTTTGAATGATCTTTGGTTACTCCCTCCTCTGAGGGGCCATTCTAAATGTGGAACATGTGTGGTCTGTGATTTCTGCATTGAAAGTAAAGAATTTGTGTTCAAAGATGTAAAAAATGTGCTCAAAACCTTTACGAACTGTAACAGCTGTAATCTGGTCTACGCTATCTTGTGCCCGTGTGACATGATCTACGTGGGACAGACCAAACAAAGGATTAAACTGTGCATCTCCCAACATAGGAGCCGGATCAGATGTAAAACTATCAACGCTCCTTTGGTTGAACACTTCAGAGAAAAAGGACACAGCGAAAATGATATCAGATGTACTGTGATCAGCCAGGTAACAATACCCCCAAGAGGTGGTGACTTGAACAAAATACTTAACAAAGAGGAACTCAAATGGATCCTACGAACTGACAGTCTGTCCTCAGGATTGAATCTGCAAGAGGACTGGACTAACCTGATATGAATTCAGTAAATGTTTTTCTGAGATTTATGCCATTTACCTTATCATGTATTATAATTGTACAGCACATGATGCAATTCCTTTTATCTTCTTCTTATTTCTTCTTTTTCTTCATTATAATTTTTCCTTGCCCCTTTCTTACATTAATTGCACTTCAATTAATGATCGTGAATCTCTCTGTATGAATTTGCGAGATGGTTTTTAATTGTCTGCCTTTTATGTCTGAGCCTACTTTGAGCACTTAGCATGATCACCTTACCTCTAAGATGGCGCTTTTCTTGTCAGTTGTTTATTTTTATGACCCCGAAATACCGGCACCACTTAATTGTCTGTTCTCTAAATCTGTGCTTCCACCTGAGCACCTAGCATGATCACTTCGTACTCTTAAGATGGCCCCCGCTGTGTCCGTTGTTTATTTCTATGACCCCAGGATACCGGCATCAGCCAATAGAGAGTTTCCTATATATTACTTCCGTTTTAGTGTGCGATAGCATTACAAGGAAGACACAACGACCGACTGATCCGGTAAGGGTTATCCCGATTGAGCTATTCTTATTGCTAGATATGATGCCAAGTAGGATTGCGCCTTTAATACATGCTCTGTCTACTTGGTTCCCATTTTAGGACTATCTTCCCAAAAACGCGATCGAGCACACTGCAGACGCATTTTCATCAGACTCCCCGATTGTGGGTAAGAGAGCAATTCTGCACGTCTGGTTGTGGTTGCCCTAGCAATACGGAAATTGTTTGACCTCTATGTATTTCATTTATAGGCTGCCGAGTCAACTCCACTCTCTGAATACTTATTATTGTCCTGCCCTGCAATTTTAGGGTGGGTGCTATTGGTAAGCCCTTACATCGACTATGTCCGATCCCGATGAGTACTAATTCCACCCGCGAACTGTGCTTGCTATGGTATCCCCAGGGCCTAATTCACTTGCGCCTCTCCCCATTCTTTACGGGTGACACACACTTTTTCGCGCCATTTCATTCAATCACATGACTAATTATGTCTTCGATTTTAACCAATTTTTCACCATAATTATTCAGGTGGAAATGATTAATTTTTTACTAATCCCTCGCGCCGATTTCACTGCCTGTTATATATTTTTACCAATCACAATTTAGATTCTAGGCACATTCTCCCTCACTTTATCGCTCACCGCGGCAACCTTAGCATGCTAGTCACTGTTGCAAATAGCCCTGATGAAGCATCATGAATCATCACTGACGGGCACCCACAGCACTAATGTAAGAAATGTATCATTCTTGTGCCACCCCAGTAATACTGTTTTTTCTTTTCCTTTTCCTTTTCTCGTTATTTCCTTCTAGGCTACAAAGATGTATATTGCTTAGGCATTATCAATGTCCTGATGAGGATCCCCATGATTAGATAGTGGGATTGAAACGCCGTTGACTTTTATGTACACCATATACCTATAATGTACACCCTGTGTTATATGTTTGTAATGGTGTGACTGGAATTTCTGTTGCATTTTTATCTACAGGAATCTGAAGTTTTTTGCCTAAAAGCCTTGTGTTTTCTGTTTGCGACACTTTTCACCATGCCAATTTGTATGTGGTAGGGTACAGGCTTGTACCCCACTACGAAGAATTGTTGTTGGAAATTCTTGTGGAATTTTTGTGAATAAGTAAAAAGATTGATACCTCTGTCCGGCTGGACATGTCCAAAACCAATATAGTATCCATTGTGTCTATATTGATTACTGTCTGAATTTTGATAATGCATGGGACCACTGTTGTTTTCATAAATATGTTCCCCGAGGTCCTTTGCTGACTCGGGGGGGTGCCCTTGTTGACTTTTAAATATAAGGGGGGAACAGAGGCACAGAAAAACCGTTATATAAAAGCAATGTTTAGAAACAATCGATTTATCTTCCTCAGTGAAATAGCACTTTTTGATGCATGCGTTTTCATTCCACGATGGAACGTGATCAAAATGTTTTAGATTGTGTAACCCACAGCACTGCCTTCAAATAATCCGAGCATACCCCTGCTTTAAAAGGGACGGAAGTGCTAACTGCTGCTGATGGGCTGTGAAGGTCGGCCGGGGCGGGCGTGCACGGCTCACCCTCCAGGAAGGCTTGAAGGTCACTAAACGGAAATGATGAAGGCTGCATCATCCTCCCAGGGACTGGGGCAGCGTGACTCATCTCCGGCTGGGTAAGAAGATGGGGGCTGTGTCGCGAGGGAGGGTGGCCCGAGGCATGCATGACAAGCCGTGCTGGGTCATATACCTGTTATTTCTTTGGCTGGGTGGGAGGAGGGGGGATAACGGGCGTGCTCAAATGGGACGACGCACCGAGGACATCTGACAGACAGACATTAGAATATAATCCATTTCAGAAAGGGGGCCGTGCAACAGTGGCCATCGATATAATGGTGCCCGATGGAACAGAATCCATCTTTGACACAGGGTGACACTATTATCTGCACCTCCAAGATGGTGCCAAGGAGCCCTCCTATAATTGAAGGTGTGGTGGACTGTATAAAGAGTAAATGTAAAAAATCATTTCTGGTTCCCTGATTCGGATGGTGACAAGCAGGGAGCCGCTGTTTTTACCCAACAACGCTGGGAGCACTTCTGAAAGAAGCGCAGCTGGAACCAGGCCCCTTCATACAACAAGACATCGCTGGGTCCGCGGAGCCCCCGTCCTTTTCAGACTGGGGGACGTGTTTTTTCATGATGATGTCACAGATAGAAAGAAACGAAAAAACACGCTCCCCAATCCGAAAAAGACGGGGCTTGAATGGAGTGATGCCCCTCTCCTCCAATGGCTGGCCTCCGTTCAGGAAGTCAGCCAATAGAGAAGAGGGGCGGGTTCAAGCCCCACTCTCTAGGAAACATAAAATCTCGGCTGCGCGAACACTGCTGCACAGTGTACGACGCTAGGCCGAGCCCTAAAAAACAGAAAGAGAGGTGGGAAAGAACGCGATCAGAGAGAGGAGACAAGTAGACAGAGAGAATTGATGGATGTAAAGAGAGAGAGAGTACAAGGAGACGAAGGAAGTGGGGCTGGTTTGAGATTTTTTGTCAGGGTTGCTTTTGTTTCCCAAGTCCAGTACTGTGTTTCCCTAATTTTTTTTATAATGCAGTATAACCAAGGTGGTGTCAGCGTGTATTATAGTGCGCTGCCTCGGGCTATATCGGTTGTTGAAGGCTCTGAACCCTCGTTTTAGGCCTGAGGTGGGGACCTCTAATGAGGGAGAGCATTCCATTCACTAAGGGTAGAATGTTCTAAACGAAAAAGGGAAAGAATATGAAGACAAACATTACAATGTTGAAACTCTGGGCTTATACCAGCCATTGTAAGTCTGTAGTTACTCCATTGACTTCAATGGAGCTCTCAACATTCTTATGTTCTAATATAGCCTTAGAGCCCGCCGTAGCAGACTGTACCCGCCATTAAGAGCCGCTCCAGTGTTAACAAGGGTGCAGGCCTTTAATGGCCAGTAGAGGCTGCTACGGAGGGCTCTAAGGTTATTAGAACATTTTGCCACCAAAGGGCAGACTGTTCTGATTTGTAAAACAAAGGCCTCAAGGAGCCCACAGGTGTTAAAATCCCTTTGAGCTCTGTGAGGCCTTTGTTCACATCAACAGCTGTGAACAAACATTGGAATGTTGATGCACCAGGCTTCTACCAGCCATTTAAAGCCAGGAACATTACATTGTCTTCAACGGAGAGCTCAGCATTCCAAAGTTCTAATACATATTGAAATTGAAGTTTCATTTATATAGCGCATACTGCCGCGGATGAGGTGTTGAAAAAGGACTCTCTTATTTTAAACAAGTTAACATATTGATCACTGAGACAGGTCTTTGACTACTTTAGGGGACAATACATGCATACTGATTCTTATTGAAAAAACTTGATGAGAATAACTTGAAGAAGACAAAGAGTAGTGAGAGTGGAGGGCGTAGAAAGTTCAATTGTAATGGTTGGGAGACTGGAAGATCCAGATGGGCTAAAGATCGTGGACAGTCATAGTAGAAAAGAAGTAAGAGAGGAGATGGAGACACAGGGAACAGAAGACACTAGTCAGAGCACAGGGGAAGGGATAGCAGTAAGAAGTACAGAGGTAAAAAAAGATGGATAATCTGAAAAGGAGGGGCGACATTTTAAGTTTCTTGAGAAGCAGGTCTGTTATTTAGTGCGAGCGAAAAAGTTTGTGTGACGGTAAGATAGAAATAGGGAACAAGAAAACCTTATGCAAGTAGTTCTGCGTGTAATGAGAAAGACAATAATTGAGGAGTCAAAATGTATTTACAGGAAAGCAAATTAAATGTTCAGATGGAGATGAAACAGATGTACTTTGAATTTTTGTACTGAAAACAAACCAAGTCCGTAGTACATTGGGCTCGTAATATAAAAAGGGTGTTCTTTCATGATCTGCAGTGCACCTTTAACTGGGTTTACCAGGTCAGTGCACATTATTGCAGTTAATGCTCTGTCGCCTGTGCAGCCACTAACTAGCATCTGCCCTGGGGAGCAGTGCACTAATGAAAGGCAGCATGGTTGTTTGAAGCAGTTGGTCCATCTTTCAGCCTGCAGGCTATTGCAGTACGGGGCTGTACTTGCCTTTCAGGATGATGGCTGCTGGAGTCAATAGGGCCCACACTACTCTCTTCCAAGGAGTGCCCTCGGGGTGCGCATGTACTGTCAGGGGCGTAGCTTCAGGAGGGTGTTACACTCCCACCAATAAATGTATTTTCAGGTAAATAGTTGGGTACAGGTGCTATCAGTCAGGTATGGTGAGGTATAGTAGCAGACAAATGGTTATGGTATACAATCACTGCACAATGTTATTCCAAATTGTACCACAGTGCTCACTCTTCGGGTCAACTGTTTCAGAAAAATCCAGAATTGACAACATGCAAAACACAAATGTAGAGGAGCACAGTAACTAAATGTAATACTTATATTTGTCAAAAGCTGTTATCTTATGTGGCAAAGATCAATTCAAGAAGGCAAAATAAAGATTTATTTAATAAAAAAAGGTCAACAGAGCTACTTCCTTCTTTTGAAAAGGTTTGTATCCTTATTCTTTTCTTTTATTCATAAGTCTTCATAGCAATGTGGATATATAACAAGGTACAGCCGATTAGTTTCGTCCCAACCTCACGGGACTTCTTTAGGGCAACGTCCAAGCATTAATTTGTCCAATTCATTGTAAAGATAAGACATCGATTACTCCACATCGGATTAAATCTACGTACTATACGAATTCAGTTCATATAAAAAAAAACTACACTAAAGAGAGTTATGTGCCACACAAAGTTCCATTCGTGTTTACCAATCCAGTGTTCAATAAAACTTTTATTTTCAGGTTTAAATAAACCCACCGTCTCCACAACCCTTCTCGTAGGTGTTGTCAAAGTATAATTATTTAACCCCTTCGATGCTCATGACGTGCTCAGCTCGTCATGCAGTACACTGCTCGTGTGCTCATGACGAGCTGAGCTCGTCATGAACAATGGGATTCAAGAAAGTGCAGCATCCGGGATGAATTGCTGCAGCACTGATGGTGTTAACCCATCTTTAGAATGTACTATATGCTTTATTTTATGCTATGTTTATGCAGCTCAAAAAGGCGAAGTTGACGCAAGTTTGAGAGCTTGAAGGCCTTCAAATTTGAAGTGTGTTTTCGCGTCTACTAGATAATGCTTAACGCCTGAATAGGTGTCAACTCCGCCTTTGTGAGCTACATAATGAGAGCATATAAGAATTTCTAGCCTCAGGTTTAAAGGGGTAAGGCATTCACCTGCAAGTAGGTCATGTGACTGCACCGGCTTGCAGAGTGATGCCTGGAGGATCCTTAGGACACCAATGTGTCCCTGAAAAAGGGTCCCTTTGAGGTCACATTGTCTGTGAATCACATCTATGAGGGGCACAGTCACTGTGCATCTGATAGATTTTTTATCTGTGCACAATATTGCACAGTCATAATGAACATACCTACATACGGGCTGGTGCAATCTGTGCTAAAGAAGGGTCTGCACAAGTGCCTCAGGCCTCTTCTGTAATTTCAAAGTGCCCATCAATGCAATAAGTGGGAGCACACATTTGTTGGACCCCCAGGACACTTTCCATAATTTGGGCCCTGATGTCTTCTGGCAAACAGATTGGGTCAGGACTAGAAAAACTGGCAGCCCAACGGTGGAAACAACTTTTAGATTCAAGGAGAAACATGTCTTTGCTGGTCAGTTCCAGAGGTTATTAGTGAGTTTGTACCTTTGATGTTCATACACCAGTTGAGGGTGCAGGTCCATTGTTTAGGGGTCAGCTGTATTAAATGCTGCTGACAGGTCGTGGGGGATAGGTAGACAGATATCACTTTTATCCATGATGGAGTGAGCATCATCTAAGATTTTTGTGGTGGCAGTTTCCTCATTGTGTCCCTTGTGGAACTCTGACTGGTGAAGAGCAAGCTGGATATGCTTTTTAAGAAAGGTAGTCAATTGGCTGGAAGCACATTTCTTGATCACTTCACCTAACCAAGGTGTCTATTGGTAGCCATTAAGGTCTCATTGGAATCTTTGAACTTGCTTTTCCAAAGTAAAGTTTACGTCCCTACCCAAACACCTTTGCATGTGGAAGGAACAGATGTCCTCAGAGAGGATATGCTCTCTTCAGGAGAAAATACTGCTAGCAGAAAAACCTCCCAGATGGCACCAGGACAAAGGCAACTGAAGGAACAGGACTGAAGATAATGGATTGAAAAATTGCAGATTCACCTAGCCAGCTTTGAAGGAGAGAGCTGATTTTATCAAAGACAAGGAGGCAAGTATTATGCAGTCTCTTTTCTTAGTGTTTATTTTAAAGACATTTAAGAAACTACAAATACCATAAGGCAGTTCATTCAAACAGTAAATGACCAATAAAGAATTAATTAGGCCCACAGTATATATAGGGCAGAATCCATGTGCCTCACTTCTTTTCTTGCTGTTGAGATACGTTTTATGCATGTAGAAGCTTGTATTGGAGTTTTGTTTATAATTGCTAAAGATAGTGTTTCTGCATGAGCTGGGATGAGATGTTTGTTTTTATTATCTTTTTTAAATAACTTTTTTATATATTTCAGAACGAAGTACCATTAATGTATTATTCAATATCAACATTGTTTTGTTTCATGGAAACAGGGTGCTATGTTTTAGTAAATATAAATAGAAAGAATTAACATTGTATTCACAATTGTTAAATGTTTATTTAATATTTGTTGAAAATTGTAAAAATTATATTTTGATAAATGGGCAATAAAATATTTGATTTTGAAATAAATATATTTTTATAATAATAATTAATAACAACAACAAAAACATAAACAACGTAATTGATTTAGAGCGAAAATAGTAAATCCACCCTCCCTAATTTAAATACTTTTCTCAATAGTAGCTGTCTTATAATAGTAAGTCTGCACTTCCCAAAATTTTAATTTCCCCCTATGGTAGTTGGATTGGAAGGTGAACAGTAAATCTGAACTCCCCAAAATTAAACACTATCTTCAGTGGCAGCTGAGTTGGAGTGAGGGTTGTTAATCTCTACTTTCCAAAGTCAAAGGCTTCATCCAATAGTAGATGTGCCGAAGTTAGAATAGTTAATGTGCACTCACAGAAATGAATCACTTTCCCTAATGGTGTTTGGTTTGGAGTTAAAATAATAAATCTGCATTGCTGAAATAAATCACTTTCCCCAATAGTAGTTGTCTTGTAGTTAAAATAGTAAATCTCAACTCCACAAAATCAAAGTTTCCGCAATGGTCGCTAGATTGGAGTTAGAATAGTAAATCTATACTCCCCAGTACTTTCCTAATGGTGTTGGGTTGAATTTAAAATAGTAAACCTGCATTCATCAAATTAAATAACTTACACCAATTCTGGTTGCCCTGGAGTAAGAATAGTAAATCTTCACTTCCAAAAAATAAAACTTTCTTACAATGGTGGTTGGGTTGGAGTTAGAATATTTAATCTGCACACTATAAAATTAAGCGCTTTTCACAGTGGTAATTGAGTTCGCGTGAGAATAGTAAACCTGCTCTCCCCAAAGATAAACACTTTCCCCAATGGTAGTTAGGCTGAAGTTCAAAAGGTAAACCTAAACTCCCCAAAATCAACCACTTTGCCTAATGATTGAGTGTTTGAAATTGTACTAGCAAAATGCAGACCCACAATTAAATAGTATAGCTAATGGATGTTGGTTCAGCTAAAAGTTTTTAATTATATAATTATGCTAGTTTTCTAGATGTGTTTTTTGTATGTTGCTCTAGTATATTTATTTGAACTTTATCTATGTATTGCATGCTGTTTTGTACAGCAATGCTGCAATACTTTTTTATTGTGGTTTATTTTAAAGCATTGTTAAGAATTGGTAATTTTTTTCATGTTCTAAAAAACTGTGGGCCTCATTATGAGTTTGGTGGTGCAAGAGCAGGACCACCCCACTCCCGCTCATGCAAACCCATGTGCAAACCGCCCACCAGATCAGGAGTTTTCTCCTGTCTGACAGGTAGTTCTTTGGCGTGAATGTATGACGTTAAAATGCATACATTTACAACGCATGCCTTTACAACACAGTTTTTACATCGCAACATCCTTTACAACGCATACATTTACATTGCATGCCATTACAACAAATTTTTTTAAACTACATTTACCATGCATTCCATTTATTTATTTTATTTATTTATAAAGGGTTATATAGCGCAAACAAGATCCCGGAGGATATCAGAGCGCTTTACAATAGGTTAGAAGAGAGGACAAAAATTAAATGTACAGTGCAATTGTGAAAATACAATAAACAGTAAACAATGGTACACGTATAGAGTATAATATTATGCAGAAGAGGCAATCCGTGACTCTTAGTTGTGCCATGGAGATAGAAACCAAGAACAACTGCCTTATGAGTGCTTCTGCCCTTATGGTAATAGTTTGCTCATTAGGAATCTTTTGGCTTCCAGTTTAAAAGCCGACGTCGAGGAGAGTCTGCGTACATCCTACATTGCATTATACCTTTACAAAGCATACCATTACAACACATACCATTACATTGCATTTAAGGTAAGTGTTGGATAGTGTAGGGGTAAAAATTACTTTTCTAACTCCAGGGGGTGCAACAGTAGGGTAAGTGTTGGATAGTGTAGGGGAACTATGCGTTGTAATGGTATGCATTGTAACGACATGCGATGCAATGCTTGCGTTGTAGTGAAATGCGTTGTAGTGTCATGCGTTGTAGTGACATGCAATGTAATGGCTGCGTTGTAGTGACATGCGTTGTAAAGGATGTTGCGATGTAATGGCTGCATTGTAAATGTAGTGCGATGTAATGACTGTGTTGTAAAGGTTGTTTCCACTTTGGCGTTTCCAAGGCGGTGCCTATGAAATGCACCGCAATCGGAACGTCAAAGGCAGACTGCAGCAGTCCATGCCGTGCAGGTACTGGTGTGCATGTACACAGGGGGGCACATGTTGTGCTCCCCTCTGTGTGCATCCACACAGCGTGAGGAACAAGGGGGTACTGTAGGGCCCCCTTTGTTTCCTCACCACAGCACTTTTTATGGCGGACACACTGCCATGAAAAGTGTGCCGGTAAGGAAACTCGTAATATGCTTGGCAGGGCCGCAGCAACCCGCCAAGCATATTGCGGCCTCAATACTACTGCGCCTCTGCCAGGCATCTCTGATCCCTGGCCGTTGTGGTGGTCCTAGGGCAGTCCGACCTCCTTGGTAATAATGGGAGAGTCGGAAGAACGCCACCACTGGGTCTCTGTGTCTCCATGGACCGCCAGAATCGTAATAAAGGCCTATTTGTTTAATAGCTCAGCTCGTCATCAGCCACGGTGGTCGTGTGCTGATGACGAGCTGAGCTCGTCATGTAACAAGGGTTTTTTCAATCTGCAGCACCCAGCGGGAAAAGCCGCCGCAGCGATGCGGCTAGGGTGGTGTAGATTATAAAAGTGTTGGAGCAATTGTTTCTGGTTAGTGTAGTTCTTGATATTTTGGGAAAAGTAGGATATTGGTAGTCAGCAACTCATGCATTTGGCAAGTCTGTTTGGATTTTTTGGTTGTAATTGTTGTCGTAGGGCTTATGTTTGACTTGGTTCTTGAAAGCGATATTCTTCGTTAATATTTCTATGAATTGGTATAAAGTATGGTAGTTCCTTCCTAGAGTTCTTGAACCCTTCAACTACAATATCAGTTTTAACTTACTGCACTGCACTGTTGTATCCTTTACGGGCCCTGTTGGGTGAATGCATCCAATCCAAATATCTTCAAAATACTCTAACGAGTATGTTATATTTTACTCATTTGCTTAATAGAATTGTTATTCCAATCAATTAATCAAAATCTTTATTTTAGCAGGTTGCCTTAAAGGAACATAGTAAAAATAGCCATAAAATAATAATATCTGTGCAGCAAGTTAAACAAAAATGCAATAAATGTTCAAATCTACTGCCATAAAATACACACACTAAAAGTTCCATTTCAATATGGCAAATATAAAATGTGTCCAAGTATCATAAAAGAACCTTAGGTTATGTCCTCTCTCAGTGAAGTACTGTGATCTGTGACAGAATAACATTTTTAGTGCACAGACGCTTCCTCAATAGTAACAGATTCTGCCTACTGGGTACCAATGCCTGGTTCTGATTTCAAAATTCTTATTGCCTCCTTTTGATCCCTGACACTTAAATTACAACACACTGGTCCAATCCATTTTTTCCTATTAGTCAGATAGGCTGGACAAAAAAATTAAGCCTGCTCCACCATTTCGTCATGCTCTCCACAGAAAGACACAGGCAATCTGCTGATCTTGCATTGCATGCCCACTTAACAGTGAAAGATAGGAGCAGGAGGGTCCCATATCGGAATTGTAGAGAGAGCTTCCTGGTAGCTACAGGTTCAATCTCATTTATAATCTGTTCTTCCTCAAATTCGGCCCCCACAATCACGAAGACGTCTGTTAGGGAACCTAGTGTAGACTACCCCTGCATGTTTCTGTTTTTATACTGCCAGTAGTTTATTTGATGGATAATTTAGAAATCACACAAGCCTCCCTGGGGGCAGCCCAAAGTCTCTCATTTCCTATCATTGTAAGCGTCTCTTTTACATACCTAATCCAGGGAATGTTACCTGACCCCGTAGGACGGAGGACTTTAAGGCCCTGTCGATAAGAGCATAACTCAGTTGTTGCCCAGATCTTTGTCCAATACAGGATAGGTCCCACTCCAATTCCATCGGAGATTGATCTGAGGCCAATGTCTAACCTGAGTGGGTACTAATAGGGAGACTTGTCAATTGGTGCAGATATTGATTTTCGACAGCCACAATGGGCAGTCACATCCCCATGACTCCATAACTCTGCACCATGTAAGGCTGCCCCTAGAGCCTGAGGATTGTAAATTTGACGTGCCAGAGAGATGGGACGGAATTGGGTTTCTTGATGCATTTTCACTATTCCCCCAGTAGACTGTGTCAGTCAAGCTGCTCTGTTAGGGTGATCCCTAAGTAATCAAATGTGTGCACATGCTCCAGAGGGGCGTCCTTTAACAAATGTGACTCCATAAAAAAGTCTTAGGGCCTTATTATGACTTTGGCGGGCTTGGAGCAGAGCTGCCATGCTGCTGCCCCACTCTGAGATTGCCAAAGCCATTAAAGATTGCTCACCAGAGTACAACTTATTTTTACTATGGCGGGCGGTTCTTTGGTGGTCGCACTGAAGGGCCTTTGGGAAAGGAACTGCAATTGGAGCATCAAAGTCAGATCCTGCTGGCATGGACTGTCAAATTCATGCCTGTAGGAACTGAGGGGGCATGCACACATGGGGGCACAATATGTGTCCCCGTGCATGCACCCTATGGTGCAGAGGCTTTGTTTCCTTACTGCCACACTTTTCATGGTGGTGGCACAGCCATGAAAATTGTGGCGGTGAGGAAACCCCTAATATGCTTGGTGGTGCCGCAGCGGCACCCCCAGCATATTAAGGGTCTCAGACCGCTGTGCCACTGCTAGGGATCCTGGATCCTTGGTGGCAGCAGCAGACCTGTGGCGGTTGGACCACAACAGTCCTAATGCAGCGGGCAGACCGCTGTCTGGCGGTCATGGACCGCCACCACCGGTTTGGTGGTCCTTTGGGCACCAAACTTGTGATAAGGGCCATAATGTTTTGTAATCTCTGTTTCATGCTAAGGTTATATTGATTTTGAAACCAAATTGAACATTGGTAGGCTTGACTGAAATGGCAGTGACAGCTTTGAATTGCTGCACAAGGACTGTTTGTATAATTGTCTGTTTACATACAGCTATGTTTTGTGGGTAGTTGCTATTAAATTTCTCCTTTATACTGTTAGTTGTTCCTGATATGTGGTGCTTTGCTTATTTGGAAATAGTGCCTACATCAGTGGCATTAACATGTTTTGTTGCTGCCAATCAATTGTGTACATATGGGTAAATAGTGGTGGACAAGATTTACAAGTGCCATCCGTCATCAAGGTATTGCATTGTTTTACGTTAGTATATTATTTGTTGTGCAGAAAACGATCATTCTTTTTTTCATTTTTTATTATCATAGAGAATGAAGCTCTCTTGTGTGAGTTACTTTTTGGTGGTCAGAATATCTATTTCCTCAAATCTTCTTAGCGTTCTTCTGGCTTGCCTTATAGCTATTCTGGTTCTAGTAATTAGCCTGATAACTTTAGTAGTGAGAGTAAATGCCCCGTTACTTCATAAGAAATGTTAGGAATACAGCATTTTAATTTTATTCCTGTTCGTGCTGAAGATGTAGTTCTTGCTTCCTTCAAGTCTTGTACTAAATTACGCACCTGTATTTCAGCTATGTTAAGAGTAGTATTACATTCTTTTACATTTTCAACAGTGACAATAACGGTAGCTGCTTGACCATAACAACTGTTAGAGTACAACGTAGTACATTTCCAGTTGGTATTTCATAGATGGGGCTCTTTTTTGTGTATGTAAATCTTAGTAGGGGGGTTTCTTTCAGTGAGTTTGTGCACGTAGCTCTATTGAACAGGTTGTAATGTGTGAATGATCTAAATATGAGAAATGTAAATGTAATATATTTAATTTTATAAGGTTATAGTTACAATATTTTAGTTGTTTTTACTTGCTATTGATTTATGCAGTATTTCACAGCGTAATCCCTTTTGTTGAAGGTGCTTTTTAAGATTTTACTCAGTCAGATCTTTATTGGGAATACCTATAATGAGTATGAATTTGTATTCATTTTGGTACTAATTATTTTGATTTTGAACCCAACAGTGCTTTAGGTTATGTTTTTTTAGTTATAGGGAGTTAGCATTTTTGCTTTTTTACAGGATGCAGTTTGTTTCCTTGTGTAGATTGATGATATAGTGCTGGAGGGTTTCCACTCAGGCAGAATGATTGTCTCATTTGAAGCTAATTACAGAGTTATTCTTTTATATAACTATGGAGTGCGTAACAAAATGCAAATTCGGAGTCACAAACATATACTGGCAGTACAAGCTCATTTAACAACTGTGTGCCATGCTTGAACAGAGAGCAACTACGCTAATGGTCTACAAGTTGAACTGTAATGTTCTGGAATAGGAATCAACAAATGTGCACTTACCAAAGTTTAATATTACAATAATCCTTAAATAAGGGTCTATTCAAGTAAGTCCAACAATCTTCTTTTATCGATGATTTCAGATTTTTCTAACAAACTCCAACCCAACCAACATGGGCTTCATCATGTGGGTAATAACCCAGTGAATTTGTTATGGCTATGACAGATAAACAAACAAGTTTGCAGGAGTTATAGTAAACAGGAATTCTGTGTAAGTCGATCAGTAAGTAAGGTAACTACTGAAGTTCACCGTTACAGTATTTATGATTTTATAATTTTTAATAATTATGGTTAATTGAAAGCTGAGAACGAGCTACAATACACTATGCTGTATCTATAATACCATTTTGATAATTTTACTTTGGACAATCATACTTTTGGACTTAATCCGCGCCAGGATACTCTCCAGTAACGGAGCGCGCTATAAAATAATTTATACATAAATACATACATACATACATACATATACAATGTTGTGTCATATCAGCTCGTAGAAGACCAAGCAAGCTTCATCGTAGGCAAGCAGACAAGAAACATTAAATGGATTTTTGACTGGGTAAACTGGACTTTCTTGCAGAAAGACCTCTTGGTGAAATTTGGCTTAGGCAAAGCATTCATAGACATGGTCATGGCAGGTACTTCAAATTCCATACGGACAAACGACTGCCTGATGTCTCTTCATTTGTTTTTACTACAGAACACCTGGAAATGAAAATCTGGATGTGTAATTCCTTTAAGCGAATAGGAATTGGAAATGTAGTACACAAATCACTCTATTTGCTGAAGATGTGATGCTGTCCATGATGAATATGCAAGTGTTTATTGCTTTAAATATGAGATTCTGAGCAAATTCAGTGACGTATTGGTACAAAGTCAAAGTTGAAAAGTCACTCTTGCCTCCCATGAACTTCAAGGCTATTGATATGTCATACTTGGATGCTTCTGTGGCCTTCAGGCTGGACATGAGATCTGTGAAATATTTGAGGGAGCATCTGAACCCTTTTTTCAGCAGTCTACAGAGCCAACATATTGACATTGTGACAAGAGATCAAGAAAAATCTCCAAAGACGAAAGTATTTGTACATTTTGCAATTCGGATGGGTGGCCACTGTTAAGCTGAATGTGCTCCCCATCTGCTTTATGTATTTCAGTCCCTTCGATCAGGGTCAAGAAAGAGACCTTTCAAAGCCTTCAGGGGGTAATAATACAATGTGTCTTGTAGGGTTTCAGGGAAAGGCCGCCCCCTATATATGGTTTCAAAAGGAGAGGGTACCCCACTTTCACCAGGGAACAGGGTAGAAAGACAGTTAGTCAAACGGGGGGATCCCTGGGATCTGCTGGTCGACCGATAACTGTTGGCCTTTCCTGTTTTAAGAGGAAAGAGGTCACAAAGTGCAGAGGGTATTTGAACAATTATAAAAATAGTTTTCCACAAAGAAATAGGATCGTTAACAGTCTATATTTATTAAAAAATTACAATCAATCACATGATAAAAACAAAGCAAGTTCATACAGTTTTCACAAAACAATTTAAAATCCAAGTGCAAGGTACATTGGAGGGATAAAAATCAACAGTGTTACACAAACATGATATTACGGTACGCGGAAAGTGAAAACATAACTATAACATATTTACAAAAAAATGTATACAGCAAAATACATATAATTACAAAAAACCCCTTAGTGCATATGTGGCTCACCAGATATCTTTGCCACTCAATTAAACCAGATCCAAAAGGCCTGACCTAGTTCAATTACTATAAAGCTTTAGTGGAAGAATGAGATACCCATCTAAAGTTTTACCCGGCCCTAACTGGATTCTTTTGAACAAAGAAACAGTGCGTCGACGCGTTTCGGTGCTGTACAGTTGATTTTGTGGCACCTTCCTCAGGACTTCTCTTTTCTGGGGTTTCAGGGAACGGATGATTATACCGTATCTGTGGATATATTGGGAAAGATACACGGAATCAATTGTTGTGCATGATATCTGTATATCTATCTCTTGAGGCGGTAGGTATTGGTTTCTATTACCGCGAATACACATTATAGCTTCTCCACTATGGATTGGCTCACATTATTGTTTGACAGTTCCTATCTCCTCTATATGTGCTATATATGTACTAGGCTACATAAGATGCCAAAGCAAGAGGGTAGTATGGGCCTTACTAAAATCAGAGACTACAACAAAAAGGCTCAATTGAGAAGACTATATGAGTGGTCAAAAGTGAAAAGGATAAACATGTGGCCCACATGGACCAAGTGTTAGTGGGGCATTCTTTATAGGATATCATGTGACTTCCCAGGAGACACGTAATATCCTATAATCCCCAGAATCTTTATTGCAGACAAATTGGCAGTATCTTACATGAAATATAGGGCTCTATTTCAACTACCAGACTTTTCATGATATTTCCCTATTCTTGTGGCCAGTACATTTTAACCCATTTTTCCCCGGCCGGCACTGGTTCAGACTTTCAGAGCAGAGGAAGCGGGACTGCCGTTCTATAGGCACTACTTCATAAGGGGCAAATTAGGTGGTTAGAAGATTATAAAAAGACATTTGAGTTCTAGAAGCAGAAATATTCTAATACCTACAATTTAGATACTAGAAACTACATACCAAGGTTAAGGCTTCAACAGTGTAACAGAAAACACCCTTTGCGATGTTAGTCACCACGTTTAAGAGTACCCAGGCGCAGATTTGAGAGCTGTATAAACTGCTTACTGCATCACTTAGGGAAACAAAGTAGAAATATATAGAGCAATAGGAGGCCGCCATGTACACACTAGAAAATATTGTGGAGGTATATAAGATAACGCAGGAGTTCCGCTTGGCGAGTCATGCTTCAAAATAATAATGGGTTGGCATTAAAAACATGTTGGGTTGTTCCATTCCTCGAGATTCCTAAACAGCTGTTCTTGGATGTAAGTCATAAGAATGGGAATTAGTAAGACTCAAGGGGTGGAAATTGATATTCCAGTGTTGATGACAGCCATTAAAGCATGCACAAGGCAATGGGTACCTCCTGTCCGACATATGAAATGTGGCTTAGGAGAATTTGTAAAGTCATAACCATGAAGAGGCTGTTGAGAAGGGTACAGGCCCCTTTTTATAAGTATGTATTCCTGTACTGCCCTTTATGGAAGGTGAATTTCAGGAACTCACTTGCTCTTCCAGAGAGACCTTAGATTACAATATGATTGTAAAATATTGTGTATGCTGCAAAGCTGATTAGCATTACTTATGTTCTTGCTTGGAATGTATGTTTTCCAATTTTGGTGGGCGTGTGGTGGGTTTGGAAGAGGATAAACTCGGGACAGAAAAGTTGATTTGTTTGAATGAAGTTGATAACCATCTTAGAAGAGGACGAGTACGCGTGTATACCCATTTCTTTTATAAATGGGGGCATAATAATCCTATAATAATAAGAATAAAATGAATAAACAAATCTGGCAGAATGGCCCCTAAGACAATTGGTACATAACTATGGTGTAATCTTTGTCACGTTCTCATATTTTGATCAAACTATCAAAGATTCATCAACACCCTGAAGGATAGTATCTTCTGGAAAGGATTCAGTCTGGATTGGTAATTGCGGGCCACACTTCCTTTGATTCTTAAGAGGCATGGCTCATCAGACAGCACAGAACTTCACCTTCAGGCAGATCAACCAATCTTCTTTTTGCTATTCTATATCATGCAGCAGTTGTCTGAACCATCTAACGGCACTTTGATTTGAAAATTACTTAGATACACCACAAACTACATATCAAACTGCTTCCACAGCCAAGGGCCATATTGCTCTAAGTGACTGAGGGGCATACTGAGTGTGTGCATACTCTCTCTGCACCCACTAGGAACTTCAGTATTGCAGTATTAAAAAGACTAAATACAAAATATACTAAAATACAAACTAAAATACAAATCATATCTGTGCTAAATGTGTACCAATACAATCTCAAGGGAAATACTTTGCCTCTGTGTGCATTACAGAAGTGGTTAAAGAGGCAAAGAGGCTGCCAGTACATGCGCTAACTGTGCTCCACATAGAGGTGGTTCACAAAGGGGGCTAAGGGAGTTCTAGAGACCTACAGGTACCTACTCAAGGCGAGTGAAGTCCCTGACTGCATCTTCCCTTCTTTTAAAGGCAGGCCGCATTGCCACTTACGCACTTAAATGTGGACTGGTGGATTCAAACAATGGTCTGCCTTTCACTACTGTGCTGTTCACTGCACTTCTTCAAACAGCACATTTGTTGCGATATGGCGCACTGTCCTGGTCTGTGTCCCGCACTCAGACTTAAGTGTGCAGTGCACTATCCACAATACAACCCTAAGAGCTGCACAAAAGTTACACATTTATGGTTCAGATGAGATCTCCTATGCAAAAACTCCCTGAGACCTTCACCCCTCTCTTCAGTGTGCAATCCCATCCCATCACGGATTAAAGTCAGTACTTGGTGGCCCACCTCCCTCTCTGTGGAAGCTCTCTCATTGAGGGCTATACTCTTTTTCCCTCCAGGAACTCCACACTCTTTCTCTCATCGAGCTCCCAGACACCTGCCTCTTCCCACTTTGTAGTAATGTTTGGTAGGACCCAGCTCACACAATCATATCTAGCTCTCTGAGTGAGGTGTGTGTACTTATGGCTGTTGTGAGAGCTCCACATACCCCACTCACCCAATAAAGTATGTTGGAAACGTGTCTGATGCTCTCATTTTCGGGTGAACTGGGTAACGAACAGCTGGTTAAATAGGTACTTCCATAATCACTTTTTGTTGGAAGATGACCACTAACAGATGTTGTTCCTGTTCGTGTATAGAACTCTCTTTCAACTACCAGCTTTTGTGTGGTGCTTCCCGACCCCTGAAGCCAATATCTTTTACCCCTGTTCAGCCAGACCCAGTTTCCAACACCCTTTCATCGTGTAGGCCTTGGGGTTACATCACATTTGGGGATGAAGGAGAAGCCAATGGTAAAATGTCGAGGTGACTGCTTTTTTTACAGGGAGGTCACCCGCGGCACATGATCAGAAAACAAAATGGAGCAGTGGCGTGGAGGTTCTAGAAGAAGATTTAGTAACAGCGCTGTAATTGACTAACAAGGAAGTTCTTATGCCTGACAGTATTGCTATACTGTTATATTTCTGTATTTCAAGGATAAACGTAGATTTCTGTAACTTTCCTTCAGATACATTATAGGTGAATTAAAAAATTTGAATAAAGTGATGAGGAAATTACAAGAACACTAGTTCCAACGTAACAAGTAGTAGCAGACACCACATATACAACGCTTATGTGCACTTTCTCATACTGTACAAGGGCTTCTAATAATGTGCAATGTATAAAAAAAAAGTAAAGTGCATGACAAGCTGTCTCAGGAAGACCCAGACACAGAATGATTTAGGAATTTGGTGCCCCAAGGACAGGGTGTCCTTGAGATTGCAAATGCAAGGGACATGGGGACACGCTTCCCCAGAGGCATGGAATGGTATGCTTAGTTTAGAGGCTCAACAACCAATAACAAATGGAGGGGGCGACGTGGGAGGGATCATGAGCATAACAGGCATTGCTGTGCACGTCTGTCCATCACAGCCACTGCCTCCTAAACACAGCCATTCGTGTTGGATCACGCACACAATCTGAATTTGCCTTATTTGCACGCCTGTGCCCTGTGGAATTTTTCCACACATCAGTCAAATTAACCCCTACAGCCCAAAATGCAGGACAACATTCTAGAAAACGTTTTGATTGCAATCACACACCCCAAGAGTACACTCTCCTGTTAAGCTGTGTGTTAAAAAAAAAACTTCCTTGCTACTGAGTCTGAATAACTAGTATGTTAATTGGTTTAGCACCTTTAGTAACAGAAAGAGGAGTGTTCAGGTTTAATTAACACCAGGCCCGGATACCAGACGTGAAACCTCCTTTGTGTCTACACTTTCTTACGCTAGCTGTCTTCTTGCGACCTGTAGCTAGACACCCCATTGGCACGCGTCGAAGTGCATCTCTGTATAATTGCCAATTAACCGTTCAACCAAAGTATGATCACAACATTTGGATGATTGTCGGTTTATGCAAATGCTACTCTGGGCATCGGCCATTTTCTAGGTGAGGATGGACACAGAGGAAACTATTTAAATTTACGCCGGGTCGAAGAATTACCGAAGATAGTTTTAAATTACAACAACAAAAAAATCCTCGCGTAAAAAACGTATAAAAAAACGGTTGGGCACCGCACTAATTTAAGATGGCGTGAGCGTTCAACATAGCGCTCAAAATATTCGCATAAGATTACTCCCCTGATACACACTCGAGTACGCCCACCAAAATGTGCAACAGGCAAAAAGACTGGGGGCAGATTTATGAAGGCATGGGAAAAAGTGACGCACCGGCGGCGCAAGGCCTTCATAAATCTGCCCCATCTTTACAAGCCCCTTGCGCCGCCCGTGCGTCACTTTTAATATGGGAAAAAGTGACATACCAGCGGCGCAAGGGGCTTGTAAATATGCCCCTAGGTGCTTAACGTGGTAAGGATGATTACATTACGCATATGTGTACCATACACTTACGCCTTTGGGAACTATGCGTAAACCTCAAATCACCAGCGAACCATTCACCACCCTCACTTTGAGCACATCAATTACCTTTGATTCGAATATATTTGCAGCTGAGCGCATGGGAAGTGCGCCAAATACCCCCAGGCACAGAAAGTAAAGACTTGTTACTGAAGAATATATTAAAGTGAACAGAAAAAGAAAGCATTTATAATTTGTTTTACGATTTTCCTAACGCTAAACATCCGTACCTTACAAAATATGTAGAGCAGGCACACAAAGGGTGAGTAAATATACGTAAGTCAGGTTTATTTACTCATCTGGAAAGTGATTTAAGTTTCACCTCTAGAAATCGGAAGGTTTATTGAACAAGGCACGAAGCGGAGGTGTAATTTGTACCAATGCTCGAATGTAATTGTGGCTGGCGAGGAGCATGTCAAGATTAAGAGTGATTTTTGGATCAGCCTAACATCACCATGTTAACTGCAGACCATAATTTTTAAATCAGGACAACAGGCTGCACTTTCACAAAAGTTGCTTCTTGAAGTGACAGTGGCTTTTCATCGGAAAACTAACAATTACTCTGACAGAAGGCTGAGCTGAACAAAGCTCACACCCTGCAATTGCTGATCCGCCATCTGCACACTTTCCCTTTTCATCCAACACCCACTCTTGATCCGAAGCCCATATTGTATGTATATAAATCCCTGGACTTGCATTAACCCCAAAAAACGTGCAATGCTCATTTCATGTCACCATTACAAAGAATACTTTTCCTATTAGGGCTGGCCTTGAAACAGCTTCAGTAGTGTAACTAGACTCATGTAAGAAAAAAAAAATCTAAACAAATATGTATATGAGTCAGTCAAAATATTTTATTCGGATGGTTAAAACCATAAGAGAGCACACAGTGTAAACAAATGTAAATACAATCTACGTTGATAATCATTATGAAAACACATTATAAAAATCTCTTGAAAAAAATACAGCATATAAGACTTTAAACACATCAGGTATCTAGTCATTTGCATATTGGGGAGTAAGCGATATATAAATGCAATTACAATACACTTTTATATTTTTCAGACAACATGACTCTTCCTAACAGTAGCAACTAGGAAATTAGCAACATTACAACATACAGAAGGATGAAATATGTGTGTGTGTGTGTGTGTGTGCGTGTGCGTGTGTAATCCATATATTCACAGACATGGAAAGGCTTTAAGTTATCTTTCGTCATCCATTGGTCTTTACCGTTTTCCTTCCATTTTGGTTCTGCCCACCAAAACATACAGCATGTAGCAGGGGGACCGTCCACTTCAGCCATTGGCTTTCTAGCACTTTGAATGTGGGCATTGCTACCTGATCACGTGTGCACATCTGTCTAAACAGAAGTGCACTCCAGTGGCATGGTTGGTGGGCCAATACTTTGTTTTAAACTACGGCTTCAGGTGTCAGAGTTCTGCCATAGCACCATCAGGAAGTGCTCTTTAAGGATCAGTGGTGTCCTACCTTTGGATCAGTAAGCATCAAATGCTCTTAACACATTGCACACCTTGATCCACTACCCCGTCCATTCCGGATTTCCACATAACCATCCTGATGCATTATGGTCCATTTAATTCCTCCTATGGTCAAACCTTGCCTACATCACACCCTCCATGTGGAGGTCTATTCATTGTCATTGTTCCTGTTTCCTGCGGCCATTCTGCCACATACATGCAGGCAGGTTTAATGCTGGTGGCGCCTGGTGCGACAATCTTTTTGGCCACACTCCCTCCCCAGGACCTCCATCTAGGATTCTCTCACTACCACCTGGCAAAAGTGCCCCTCATCTGTCCATAGCCCATCTTTCACATACATTTAATTAGTTTTAAAGGACTGATAAAGGCTGACTTTACTAATCCACTCAGGTCACATAAAATACAGATCTGTTCTTTGCAACAGGCATATTAACCCTCTGCATTACTTTATGCCACTAGACAAAACTCTCTCTCTCTCGCAAGAACATTAATCACAAGAGTTATCTTGACATTTTTATTGCTGCCTGAAAGCTGGGCCCACAAGGAACTCTGCAGCAGGTGCTTTTAAATTGTACATTATTGCTAAACACAGTGCCCCCCCACCTGAAGTCAGTGCTCCCCCTCCAGGCAAGCGACCAGTGTGGCCGCACGGGTCGCACTGCCCTAAAAGTGGCCCTGCATGCATGCGTCTGGACTTATAACCTTTTCAGTTCCGACCCACGCTCCATCTCTGGTTTCCCTACTTGTCTTGTGCTGTCTTGCTACTTTCCTTTGAGGCTTGCTCCTGGTTTCTGTGTGCTTTGAGCGACCCTTGACCCTGCCTCCAGGCAGGTCGCTCCCCACGCCGCGCAGCTCCACCTGACTGCGCCCGTGCTCCTGAGCCCAGCTGCTGAGCCCAGCTGCTGCCTGGTGCCGAGTTCAAGCCCGCCTCTACCTGCAGGCTACCACCTGCGCCTCATCCCTAGTGGCCAGAGGTAGGCCGCAGGTTTGTCACTGCTGTTCTTTAATGTGCTCTATTTTGTGCTCTGCTGTCGTTTTATAGTGCTCCAGCTTTGTGCCCTGCTATGTAAATGTAAATGTATTGCGATTTATATAGCGCACGTATCACCCGAAGGCATCAAGGCGCTTGCCTTGGGAACCCGTCCTGGTAATCCCCTGTGAGATAACCCGAGCAGGGTATCCACAAGGTGAAAGCCAGGCATCCCGCCGCGAGGGGCCGTAGTGGAGATTAAGCAAGCTATTGCCCAGAGTCGCAGAGTGTGAACCCGTGAGTCGAGTAGGCACCGGAACGAGAATTATCGAGTCCGTGGAATTTTTGAGCCCAAGACCCGCCGAGGCGGGGAATTGAACCCTGGTCCAGGACCGATCTCAGCTTCTGGGTCTGCCGCCTCTAACCCCTGAGCCACACTTCTCCACTATCGTTTTTGTGCCCCATTTTGTGCTTTGCTTTCGTTTTCTGTGCCCTATTTTGTGCTCTGCTATCGTTTTTTGTGCGCCATTCTGTGCTCTGCCATCAATCTTATTGTGCTCTATTTTTTGTGCTCTGTTATCGTTTTTTATTGCATCACTGTACTGCATCTGCCCCTGTTTACTGTACTGGCTCTTGCTTTCTGTCTCTGTTTACCCGCCTTCTCTCCCCTTCGCCGTCTTTCCCCCAGCCTTCCCGCCACTGCATCCCCTTCGGCCCCACCCCCGCTCGCCCATTCGTCGCTCCCCCCTCCCAGCTGCTCCTCCCTCCCACCTCCCCTTCTTATGGCGCCAAAGACGCACCTAAGGCAAGCCTGTCTGCGCCCGTCCGTGCCTGGACCGTGCCCAGTGCTAGAACCCCCAGCCCCCGTTGACGCAACGACGCCCGACTGAGCTACGATGTCAGCACCCTTCACACACTCAACACCGGCCGAGAACACACCTTCTACCGAGCCACCCCGAAGCGCACCCATGGACCCTTCACCTGCCGGAGTTGCAGCTGCACCAGCATCCGGCCAGCCAAACGGCCAACCAAGGAACCCAACTACCTCAGATGCATCCTTCTCAATACTCGCTCCGCCCCCAAACACGCCGCCGAACTCTGGGACCTTCTCGACTCCACCACTCTGGACGTCGCCTTCCTGACAGAGACCTGGTTGAACCCCACCTCAGCACCCGACATCGCCATAGCCATCCCAAAAGGCTCAAGATCACCCGCAGAGACCGCACCAACGGAACAGGAGAAGGAATCGCCATCGTCCACAGGAACACCCTCAGAGTCTCGACCAACACTGACGACACCCTCAGCACCACCCTCAGAGGAACCCTCATCTACAGACCCCCTGGACCCCGACCACAGTTCAGCGACTCCATCATCGACTTCATGAGCATGCACGCCCTCGCCTCCACAGACTACATCCTCCTTGAAGACCTGAACTTCCACCTCGAGAACAACATTGATGCCAACTCCACCACCCTGATCAACAACCTCGCCAACCTCGGACTCAGCCAGCTTGTGACACGCTGCCAGCCACACGCTCGACCCCATCTTCACCCCAAGCCCCCATGTCTCCTTCAACCACACCACAGAACCCCACTGGACTGACCACCACTGCATCCACTTCACATTCAGGAAGCCCACCACACACCACCGTACTCAACAGATGCCTCGACGCTGGCGGGGCAAAGTCACCGAAGACAAGCTAACCACCACCCTCACCCAGAACCCATCCGCCGACTCCACCGATCCCGACACCGCCGTCCGCAACCTCAGACAATGGATCGACGCCTGCGCCAACACCCTCGCCCCGCTCAAGTCACCCTCCAACAGCCACACCAGCAATAAAGGCACCTGGTTCACCGAAGACCTCCAGGCCTCCAAACGAACGTGCCGAAAATTGGAGAAGAACTGGCTCAGCGAATGATTACCGGACAGCTACACAGCCCACAAGAACGCCACCCGCAAACACCATCAACTCATCAGAGCCGCCTAGAGGGCCTCCTTCAAGGACCGCCTGGATAACAACGCACACAACAGCAAAGAGCTCTTCAACATCGTGAAAGAACTCTCCAACCCCAGCTCCAACACCAACGACATCCCGCCTTCGCAAGACCTGTGCGACTCACTGACCACCTTCTTCCACCGCAAGATCGCCGACATCCAGGACAGCTTCAGTGCCACAACCAACCATGACAACCAGCGCCCCCATGACCAGCACCCGCACCAACCACCTGCTCTCCTGGACCAGCGTCAACGACGAAGACACCAGCAAGACCCTGAACACCATCCGGATCACCGTACGACCCTTGCTCTCACTCCTTCTTCAACAAAGCCAGCACAGCCATAGCACCCCATCTTCACGAGAGTAATCAACATCTCCTTCAAGACAGCAACCTTCCCGAAAAGCTGGAAGCACGCCAAGATCAACGCCTTACTCAAGAAACCCAAGGCGGACCCCAAGGACCTCAAGAACTTCCGACCCATCTCCCTGCTTCTGTTCCCGGTGAAGGTCACATAGAAAATTGTCAACAAACAACTGACCAGCTACCTCAAGGAGAACAACATCCTGGACCCATCCCAGTCCGGTTTCTGCAGCAACCACAGCACCAAAACCGCCCTCATCGCTGCCACCGATGACATTAGGATCCTGCTTGACAACGGAGAAACAGCGTCCCTCATCCTCCTGGACCTGTCAGCCGCCTTCGACACAGTCTGTCACCGCACACTACGAACACGCCTCTACGATGCCGGAATCCAAGAGAAGGCCCTGACTGGACCACATCCTTCCTCTCCGGCAGAATTCAGAGCGTCTGCCTCAACCCCTTCCGCTCCAAGGCCACCGAGATCATCTGCGGCGTACCCCAGGGCTCATCCCTCTGCCCAACGCTGTTCAACATCTACATGGCTCCCCTCGCCCACGTCGCCCGACAGCATGACCTCAACATCATCTCCTACGCCGATGACACCCAGCTAATCCTCTCCCTCACTAAAGACCCTCTCACCGCCAAAACCAACCTCCATGAAGGAATGAAAGACGTCGCCGAATGGATGAAGAACAGCCGACTGAAGCTGAACTCAGACAAGACGGAGGTCCTCATCCTCGGCCCCACCTACTCAGCCTGGGACGACTCCTAGTGGTGACGACCCTGGGAACAGCTCCAACACCGACCGACCACACACGCAACCTAGGTGTCATCCTCGACTCCAACCTCTCCATGACTAAACAGGTCAACGCTGTCTCCTCTTCCTGCTTCAACACCCTCCGAATGCTCCGCAGGATCTTCAAGTAGATCCCCACCGAAATGAGAAAAACTGTCACCCAGGCCCTCGTTACCAGCAGGCTGGACTACGGAAACGCCCTCTATGAAGGAACGTCGGCCAAGCTCCTGAGACAGCTGCAACGCATCCAGAATGCCTCGGCACGCCTGATCCTGGACATCCCCCCGCCATAGCCACATCACACCCCACCTGAGAGACCTGCACTGGCTCCCTGTCAACAAGAGGGTAACCTTCAAGCTCCTCCTCCACACGCACAAAGCTCTGCACAATACTGGCCCAGCATACCTCAACAGATGACCCGGCTTCTACACCCCCACCGGCCAGCTCCACTCCACCGGCCTCTCCCTCGTCACAGCCCCTCGCATCAGAAGAACGGCCGCCTGTGGCAGATCCTTCTCCCACCTCGCCGCCAAGACCTGGAACACCCTCCCCACCAACCTACGGCAGGCTCAAGACCTACTGGCCTTCAGAAGACTCCTCAAGACCTGGCTCTTCGATCAGTAGCAGCACCCCCCTCATCCCCCAGCACCTTGAGACCCTCACGGGTATGTAGTGCGCTATATAAGTGACCTGATTGATTGATTGATTGATTGATTCTTTATTACTTGTTGCCACCTTGACCTGTATTGCTATCTTAGTTTCTCTACTTCTGCTGCCTATTGTAGTCTTGCATTGCAGTTTTCCTAATTCTGTGTACATTCTTCAATTCCTGTCCTTGTTTTTGTGCAAATTTAATTTCCTGTATTCTATTGTCCTTGCTCTGCATACATTCAGTCGTCTTCTTGTTTCTTAAAATTTTATCCTGCTTTACTTTAAGTTATGATATCATTCTAATCATTTTTTCTGTACCTGTGGCAATAAAAAAGATGGTGGATTACTTTGTCAATTTGCACATCAACAGTTTCCTCTTGAGCCTTAATGAAAACCTTCAAACCATGTGTATTGATAGACTGCACAGTATCACGGATTATTTTCTATGGAATGCCACAGGGCATGCCCTTTTAGTCAGTAGAAGATGAGTTATGTAAGTGTACCATGTGCACAGCAAGCGTTTTCTGTCCCTGTTACATAGTGGACTGCTTACGCTTTGGCATATCCTTCCGTGATTAAAATTGGGGAGGTGCAATTTTGGAGTGCGTACAACAAGAATGGAGCTTTGCCTCATTTACAAGTTAGTACGGCTCCTTGAAAACACAGAAACACCTTTGCCAGGCTCCTACACCATATTACAGACGCAGGCATAAAGTCATGGATGCAATGTAGGTGGACACTTGCTGTGCTCCACTTAGGAATAGTGCATAGTTAGTCACTCTCCTGAGGGTTTACTTTTGCAGGACACATAGAGGGTTCTAGGAACTGCCACTGCAGTCATTGCCTGCCCTGCACTCTTGTATGTGGAGGGGGCGCTCCCTGATCCTCCCCCAAATGCAGAAGGGCTCCCTGTGCAGTGCAGTACAGAGAAGCAGCTGTAACAGTGGCTCACCATTTCATGGTTGTGACCTCTAAACCCCTTTCAAACTCCAAGGGTCATATGTACGAAGCATTTTTGAAGTCGCAAATGGCTCAATTCGCATTTGCGACAGCAAAAATGCTTTTTGGTATGTACAAACACCTAACTGCAATTCGACAGAATGACTGTATGGGTGTGTGAATTGGTGTTGGGAAGAGACGTGTTTAAGGTGTCCCTTCCAAATACTGATTTGTAGTGGTATGTATTAATGTTTTGTGAACGAAATGCGGTCACTAAACATGAATATTTTACTGACACATCAAAGGAGGTAGTAACCCTTTTGTAAACAGGAGGGTTACCCTTTCCTAAAGGACACCTTCTCCTTTGTGAATGTTGTGTACTCTTAAAAAACGCATAGATTACACTTTTCATTTAAGGAGACTGGGTTGCATTAAAAAAAAAAGAAAATAATTGCTTTATTTAAAAACAATCACAGACATGGTGGTCTGCTGACCTCAGTAGGCCACCATTCCTGTGATGGCTGTCATTCGCAATGGGTCACAAATTGTGACCTACCTCATTAATATTCATGCAGTAGGTTGATTTACAACCCATTAGAAATCATTAAATAAATAAAAACAATGCATTAAGAATAGTGATTACCAAAAAGCAATTCGGAAAAATTCTATTTGCAAATTGATATTGTTAATGTTTGTGCATCTGGGAGTTGTTACATGACTGGAGAGAGCACATTTGTTATGTAACCGGGCATTTGCTCTCTATATTACTTTTGTACTGTAATAGTTTGCTTCAAGCTCTTGGGCTGATTTCCAGCACACTCATTTCAACAGATTTTTCCTGGTCAAATGTGCAAGGGGGAAAAATATGGAGAGTGCTGATCCTGAACAACTTGCAAGCCTGAGTCAGTCAGTAACTCCTATAAACTTCTAAATTGGGATTACCCAATTCCTGTGATGACAGACAAAGACCTATGGAGCTGACAAAATGGCATGTTATGGCTTTTCGATTAACAAGCTCTAGGGCTGAAGTGGAATCTTGCCAGGAAGTAGGCCTCAAGGTACTCCTTACTGCTTGGGGTTTTTCATGTGATCATGTCTAAGAAAGCAATAAAGTAAACCTGCTTACACTGACTGCCTTTGAGCCAAGGAAAAGCTAACAGCCATTACAGAGTTCAGGTGCTGACTGGATTCAAGCTGTGCAAGTGAGAAGGATGCACTGTGCGCCAGTTTGTTGAACTACGATTCCCAAGGACTGTGAAATCTTGTCTGTATAGAGAGATGGCGGTCATCTTGGATCTTTGTATTGTATTGTAATTGCATTTATATAGCGCTTACTACCCCTGACGAGGCGTCGAAGCGTTTTTTTGACGGGTAGCACGCTACTCCGGGACCCATAGAGTATTAGTGTTGAATTAGTGTAGTGAAACATGCAAGTACTTTTTAAGTGGTGGATAGGTTAGTCAGTTATTTGGATTTGGAATGATAGCAGAAGGATAGAGGAGGACAAAGGTTTGTATTTATTTATCACTTGTTGATGCATTCAGGAAGCCTATAAAGGATTAGTGGTGAATTAATATGGTGAAATATGAGGTAATTTTTCGGTGGTGGATATTAGTCTGTTACTTGGAGTGAGAAGGATAGCGGAGGGATAAAAGGGGAAGAAAGATTTGCATTCATATAGCACATGTTACCCCTGATGGGTGTTGAAGCGCTTTTCTGGCGACTAGCACACCACTCCGGAACCCATAAAGGATTAGTGTTGAAAATTAGTATAGTATAAATATGAAGTAATTTGAGTAGTAGATATGTTATTCAGTTATTTGTGCAGTATATTAGTATAGTTGAATATGTAATTTGAGAAGTGAACATGTTAGTCTGTTAATTTTGTATTGAAAAGGATAGTGGAAGGATAAAAGAGAGAAGGATTTTTTTTTTTTTAGGTCTCAGCAGTAGGAAGAGGCTTTTGGATGAGTAAAAAGGAGTTTTGGAGGGGAGGAGTCAGAGGGGAGAGTTTAGAAAGGTTTGTTTTAGGGGATCGGTGTAGTAAAAGGGTGTCAGATGATGCAA
Organism: Lissotriton vulgaris; assembly: GCF_964263255.1. Lineage (NCBI taxonomy): Eukaryota > Metazoa > Chordata > Amphibia > Caudata > Salamandridae > Lissotriton > Lissotriton vulgaris. The sequence continues at coordinate 547,025 of NW_028251703.1, forward strand.
GGAGGGGTAGAGCAGGAGAGAGTCTAGAAAGGGTTATTTTGGCGATCATAGTAGTGGTATGGGGTTTGGGATAAATGAGAGAGTGGATGTAGAGGATATATTGATAGATGTATATGATGAGAGATAGGGTAGTGCATTGGAAGGAAAAGTAGAAAGAAGTTTGAGATGAGTCAGCAGGTTGGGCTAGAAGATATATTGAGCGAAGTATAGGCTGAGAAATAGGCTAGTGCATTGGAAATGCTAAATTAGAAGAAAGTGATAAATATATAGATCCATAAGTACATTGAAAGTATATAGATACATAAAGGAAGTAAGTATATTTACATTAAATATATTGATAGAGGCACAGGATGAGAAGTAGGGTTTGGTAACACAAAAATGGAGGCTGGGGGTGCACTGTTTTAACACACAGGTCTTAGCACAGAGCAAAGGACAGCAATCACAGAAAGGGAAAATCGTTTTTTAAACAACATTTGGGAACACACTGACCGTGAACTGGTTGGGGGCACAGAGGACAGCGTTAAGATACAGGCGGATGAGAGCACCTTACATAACTGGGATGCCTGACAGTTGGCTAACTCCTTGCCGATAACCACAAGATCACAGTAGACATTAATCGGCTCTCTGGTGCACCTTATAAATGAGATGCAATGTGGGAGACGCCCACCTCTCTGGGTATCTATATGGGCAGGATTGGGATTAGGCAGCCATACAATATATATACTTTTGGATACATCCCCTGGACCTACACCTAATATATGCACTACCCCCAGCTTGCTCGTTTGTGAATCAGCTGCTTGTTGTGACCACCCTACATTGGTTAGGTAGCTCATTGAAATTAAAACTGATTGAAGCTTATGTTGTAAGCACCTCCACGGACTTCCTTTTCGAATGTGGCTGGACCACTTTAAATGTGGACCTGTGCTGGCTAATCGATAAATAACAGTGATGCTCACTATTATGGAACAACCAAACATGATGCGCTGTATAGTTATATTGTGTATTGTAACTGTTATACCGGTCCAATAATCCACAACTGACCTCCGGGGATATATGCCAATAATGTGATGACGTCTATTATTTTTGTAACATGTTTTATTTGGAAGAGAGACTTGGGCATATGCTGTACATGACATGTACTTGCGTAACTGTCATTAATATTAAATTCTTATAAAAATGTTAAAAATACAAAAAAGGGGGCGTGGCCAAGCAACATGGCCAACAGGTCGTCAGCCTTAGAGCTCCCCATCGGAAGGCCCGGAGATCCTGACTAATTCTGTCCATTTATCCTCGGACCAGCCTGCAAACGTTTGCACCCAACTCAGGTTGCTTACCTGCCAGCATGGGGCTGCCCCGGGGGCCCCCGGAGCCGGTGAACAGACACTTTGCACTGCAGGGCAGCTGCGACACTCGCCCGTGTGTGGTGATCTGGAGGCAGGTTGCAACTGTTGCCCTCGTGGGTGAGGTGGAGCTGTCCTTGGCCCCGTGTGCGGTGATCAGGAGGAGGGCTGCAACTGTGGCCCTCGTGGGTGAGGATGACTGTCCTGGGCTGCAGATCCGTGATTGCCAGGCAGTGGTGCCCCCTCATCGGGGGTGCTGCGGGCGGATCGTGTGAATGCTGGTGTGGTGGGAGGTGGTGGGCCCCGGCCGCACCTGTGACTCCCATGGACTGCAGATCGATTCATTGGGTGCAGAGTGAGGACCTGGGGGGGCCATGTTGGGAGTGCTCGTGACCTTCCCAGGCCCAGAATCTGGCAGGGGCTTGGTTCATGTCCATGCCCGTTTGTGCTGGCCCACCACACAGCAACTGCATGCTGGGGTACTGGCTGGGAGGCAGCAGGGCTGAGCTGGTGGGGGTGTCCCGCCCGCGATGGTGCACTAAGCGGCGAGTGTTGAGAGGTGCTCCAGGCACTGGGTGACATTGGTGGGTGCGGTGCCCTCCCTGCTTGCAGTACAGTGGGGAATGTTCCCAGTATACAATGCTTCAGCAAGAAAATATAATACAAATACTAAGAATAAGTAAAAAAAATAGTAATGCAAACAATCCAAAGACTGAACAGTGTTATTTAATCACATCGTCATAATTACCAATGTATGCATAACAAATCTAGAATATATATACATTGTGCCCAGAGGGGGGTATTGGAAAAGATTGGCGATTGTTGTGAGGATAAGGTGTCATGGACAGGCAAGAAAATTGGTGAAATAAACGGATTCGCATTAGACAGCAGAATTAGGCATATTATTTGGCCACTACTATACATAGGTAAACATAATTGAAAATAGCCAAGCTACATAATAAGACTAGTCAAAAATCCCTGTTGTTTTTAAGCTGGCGTGAAAAAGAATGTCAACGTTTTGACCCCAAAGACTTGTAGATAATTGGCCACCTTACATAGGGGTCTTCCTCAGGACTGTGAAGGGGGAAAAGCAAAGAGCGTGAAAAACCATGTGGTCCGCTCTTTCCTGGAGAGTCCACAAACTCCATCTTTACAAACCTTCTGGAATCTACCAGTGACCCTAAGTCATTTTAAGTGTCGTCAGTGTAAAGGCTGTGGGATGATCATCCAAACGAAGACATTTACAACAAACAACAAAGTAATTGAAGTCATTTACCAAGTGTAAGACCAGTAACATGATTTACGGCATTGTATGTCCCTGTGGCCTCATTTATGTGGGTCAGACCCAGCAAAAAATCGAAGCGCTGATATTACAACACTGCAGCAGGATAAGGTGCAATGTGCAAGGGGCACCATTAGTAGAACACTTCAAAGCTGCGACCCATGGACCGGAAGAACTCCAATGGATAGTACTTGAGAAAGCGACCCTTGGCCCAAAAGGAGGTAACATGAGATTGATCCTCGATACGAGGGAGTCCAAATGATTGACGCGTCTGGACTCCATACATAACGGACTGAATGAACAAGACTCCAGCCTTGTGCATCTAGTGGGCCTCACTTCAGAATGAGGGTTAGGCCCCAATGTAATATTCAGATACACTGCATTTCTAAATGGGCCGCCTTTTATCATTATAATGTGATATTTTCACCTTGACGTAATGTATCCTCTTCCTTACCATAGTAAGTTGCATAGTATTGTTAATCAACCTGATCGCAACTGACCACCTATGTTGAGTTGTTTAGTTGTGATGATGACTCATATGCTTACAATCCCAGTATGTAATGTCTGATTTATTGGTATCATCACACTGTAGGGGCTGCTCGCTCAGTTCCTATGTTGAGCCTTTTAGTTGTGATGACTCAAATGTTTATGATCCCTGGATGTAGTACTTTGGGTAAAATGTCCGATGTATATTGGTATCATCACAATGTATAGGCCCTATATGCAATATTATGTGACAGTTATAAATTACTTGACGACTCTATCTCCTGGTACTGCTTAGATATTAGCGGCCAGATGTGCAGACCCTTAATTGATGCAGGAATGGGTGCTCAACTGTTTATAAGATGCTTGATTATCTTACTTTGTACATGACAGACTTATTCTTGCAATCTCGGTTAAGACTCCCCTCTTTGTTTGGAACACGCCTCTAACAAGGTTACGTCTATTGTCCCTTTCCGTGCTTATGACGGCAACGCCACAACGCTCCTCGCTCAGTATCTAGCGTCTGCGATTAGTACGTGAGGAACGTGAATTGAGCTATGCCTGCGTCTACTTAAATGGAGCCGTGAAACCGGCTCGCTTCCCTCAACCCAAATCGTGACAGCAGCCTACGCCTAAGCGGTAAACACATATGAGTGATGAGATCCGTCATCCGTCCTCTTGAAAGTTTGTGTTCATGCGACGTCCTCTATATGTCCTAACACTTGCCATTTGTAATCGTAGATTCCACTACGTTTGGCCTTGATTCCTCCCGATACGGCCTAGACCACCGAGTAGCGGTGAGTCTGCCTTTTTTAGCCATTTCTGTTTAATGTCATTCTTAACGCGGTAGAGGGTGACACCTCATAAACCCTTATCTCTACCCAGTTTGAGCACCCTCGTGGGAGGCAATTTTGGTAGCAAAAGCAGGTGTATATTTTTATTTCAGATGTTGTCGATCCATTTTTTATTTAATATAGTATGGAGGTCCGCACTCTAATCTTTGGTTGTAACTCATCCTCTGCAGATTTGTATTCTTTGGTCCAAGCTGATGACTATGGCTAGCCCCTATTGATTTGTTTAGACTAGATAACAAATGCCGGATTTAATCCGATAAAGGTGAGTGTTCAACTTGTATTGGCACTTTTTGGCCCGCTTATGCACCCTTGCCCCCTTGCCATTATTTGGACAGGCTCATATGTAAACTACACCTTATTGTTTCAGGTGCAGTTTCCCCGCTCTCTGTACTTTGGAGCCCACACGCCCGATCTTCTCATGTTTCAGCCCTCCGTGTAGGGCTTTTCACGGTAAATTTGAGGACCATTGGCCTCTTCATTATGTTTTATGGTCCCCTTTGAGACACCTTTCTTTAAAATTATTTCACTTGAATCCTAGGTGCCCTCCCCCTTCACTGACCTGAGGAAGACCCCTTTGTAAGGTGGCCAATTGCCTACAAGTCTTTGGGGTCGAAACGTCAACATTCCTTTTCACGCCAGCTTACAAACAACAGGGATTTTTGACTGTCTTATTATGTAGCTTGGCTATTTTCAATTATGTTGACCGATGTGTAGTAGTGGCGAAATAATATACCTAATTCTGCCGTCTAATGCGAGTCATTTCATTTCACCAATTTTCTTGCCTGCCCATGACACCTTATCCTCACAACAATCATCCATCTTTTCCAGTACTCCCCTTCTTTTTCTTCTGGGCACAATGTGCATTCTAGATTTGTTATGCATACATTGGTAATTGTGAAGGTGTGATTAAATAACACCGTTCAGTCTTTGGATTGTTTGCATTACTATTTTTTTTCACGTATTCTGAGTATTTGTATTATATTTTCTTTCTGAAGTATTGTATACTGGGACCATACCCCACTGTAAAGCATAATACCCACGTCCCAGTACCATTGGGTCTACCCTTTATGTAACGTCCCTTTCTGCTTGGGCTTGGCTGACTCCAGGCAGGTAGTCCTGCGTCCTGCCTGTGCCATTTGCTCTGGACAGCTTCCAACTGCCTGAGACACTGGGACTGGCTCAGAGAGGAGAGGCCTGCTTGGTCAGAGGCTGGTGCTGGCTTGGAGGTTGGGCTGGTGCACTTAGAGCTCTGCAGGAGTGCAGAAATTGAACCAAGGTGGAAAAGGGTGCTGAGACATTGACACCTACTGGACGTTAGCTCTGACTCATGTGGAGGTGACTATTTAGGCCCCCTCCCGCATTCCGCCTTGTATGTCTGGTACAGGTAAGGAGGAGTTCACCTGCAAAGGCTGTGGTGCAGTGTCACACGGCCTGTGAGCCAGAGGGGCTAGGGAGTGTGGTGGAGGGCTGGGTGGACTGGCTGCAATCTAATGGACGTGGCACTAGATCCGGAAGGACTGTCACAGATATTGGGTCCAATGGCGGACATTGTCCCTGAGACCTTGATGGGCGAGGCTCCTGACCCAGAAGAAGTCTGAATCAAGCACCAGTTTCAACTGTTGATGTCCGGGACCTGTATACCCCACATGTATGCAATGAGAGCAGGGCCTGATTGTGATGAGGGTGCCCTGTGAGGGATGCTACTATGAGAGTAAATGCTTGGATGGCTCCCCGAGCAGCTTAGATGTGAGGGAGGTAGAATAAGGGGAGGGGACCGCTCCTTGAGCCCAGAGTTAAACGCTGGTCTATTCTCATGATAGATAGTTACTGAAGAAGCCAGGGGCACTTTGATTTGGGTGGCGCCGGGTAACCCGTTCACCCTTCAGTATATGAAGGCAGATATAGGGGGTTGTTTTGTGCTTCTGCGCGGACAGCTAGATGGCTGTGAAGTTGCTATACTGAACACATATGCCCCCAACACTGAGGAGCCTGCTTTCTTCCAGGCGATACAGGACTTAATAACTGTAGATCTTGACGTACCATTGATATGGCTGGGGAATTTTGATTGTGTTCTTGATACTACACTAGACAGGCATCCCCCAGAGCTGGCACGAAGGTCCGTATGATGAATCAACTGCAGTCAGCAATGAAGGAAATGGGCATACAGGACATTTGGAGAGAACGACACCCAGCCCACCTGTTTTTCCCCCACACATAATATGCACAATAGGCTTAATAGGGTATTGGTGACGAAGAACCCTGCCTTTCTCAAGGCTGAGGTAACGCACCTGGACCGCATCTTTCAGACATTGCACTGGTGTGCTGCGTGGTGCGGTGGAATACCCCAGCTTGGGTTCCCCAATGATGGAGGATGCCCCCTGACCTATTAGCGGACCAGGAGGGAAAGGTGTCTCTCTCTCCGGCATTCCAAGACTATGCGACTCTTAACTGGAATGGGACAACCAGTCCATCCACTGAGTGGGAAGCAATGAAAGCAGTGATGCAGGAAGTGGGTATGGGGCTCATGTGTGGAGTCTGATGCCAGTTGCAGAGGATGCACTGATGGAGACCCAGATCGGTGACCAGGTGCACCATACTGTCTATGCCCCTGAGCGCACGATGCGCAAACAGATCTCTGACATTTGGGACAGGCTGGATAAACATATGCTCACTCAATAATGCCAGAATCTTCACGCCGAAGATGACAGGTCTGGACGCCTACTGGCCTGGATTTTGCGCAGAGAGCGGGGGCCCCCAATGATGAGCTGCTTGCGCAATTCCGCAGGAGACTAAGGCCCACATGCATCAAGCACTTTTTCATTCGCAAACGGTGCGATTCCTTAAAATCGGCCGTTTGCGAATGCAAAAGTGCTTTTTGGGATGCATGAAGCAATTTTAGAATTCGCAACATTGTTGCGAGTTCTAAAATTGCGGGTGCTTTTAAGAAGTCGCAGATGTGCGACTTCTTAAAAGCAATGCATCATTACTTTGACAAGTGGAAATTCGCAATTAGGGTTCCAAATTTACCGAGTGGTTGAACCACTCGGTAAATTTGGAAAAAGTGTTTAAAATGCTTTAAATGTTTTTTTTCAACATTCATGTTTCACACACACATGTCCTTAGGACATGTGTGTGTGAAACATGATGCGAAAAATACATTTCAGGGGTGCATGGGGGGGTCCTTTGGACCCCCCCCTGCACCCATGAAATTTTCTAAGTGCCACTCGCAATTCCCATTGACTCCTATGGGCCTTTTGGCCCATAGGAATCAATGGGAATTGCGAAAATTAACTTAAGAATTCGGTATTCATTTGGGATTCGGTAAAAATTGCGATTTTTACCGAATCACAAATGAATACCGAAAATAATGATGCATAGCATTTTGCACTTCTTAATTTGCGATTCCTTATTTTTCGCAAATTAGGAAGTGCAAAATGTCACAATGATGCATGTGGGCCGTAGTACATTCTAGAGAAGACATACTGGAGGTGTTCCAGCAGCACTTTAGAAGGTGTATACTGCGGACCTGTTCGTTCGGGCTGACTCCATTGTTCCTGGGGGGTTTGCAACTGGCTGACTTAAATCCCACTGGCAGCCAATAAGGAGCTGGAGGCACAACTAATGGCTGAGGAATTACTTTAGGCACTTTGAGAGTTGCCTATGGCCAAAGCGCCTGGGGGATGAGCTTCCAAGTGAATACTATCAAGCTTACTCAGGACAGTTGGAACATCCAGTGCTGCAATTATACAAAGAGGCGCTTGAGCGGGGAACCCCACCTCCCTCTCTGTGGGAAGTGGATATTTGCATGCTCTTGAAACACCATGATAAACTCTAATGTTAACATGTTATGTAAAGCACTTGCAAGGCGACTGGCTCTCCATGTGTCACACCTCATACACGAGGATCATTGTGGGTTCATCCCTGGCCATAATACAGGCATGAATATCTGGTGTTTATCATATGTCCTGCATGAGAAACAGGCTATAGATGACGAACTGATGCTGGTGTCCATCAACCTCAAAAAGGCATTTGACACTGTAGATTGGGGCTATCTTCAAGAGGTGCTGAGAGCGACGGTTTGGCCCGCACTTCTGTTGGTGGGTTAAAATTCTTCAATTCTTCATACAGAGCCATGCATGTGGATCCGAATGGGTCAGACCTGGTCAGAGAAATGGATACTAGAGCGTGGAGAGTGGCAGGGCTGCCCCTTGTTGCCTTTACCTTTTGCCCTGGCTATTGAACCCATTGCGGTGTGGGCCCAACAGGAGCTGGGGAAGTGGGGGACCCACACTGGGGAAAGCTCCTATCTAATATCATTGTATGTCAATGATCTTTGTTCTATATCGCATCCCCCCAAACAGCGGTCCCTAAATTATTACAGCTGTTGGACGAGTTTGGCGACTACTCCGGCCTGTCCCTGAAAAGACGCAAGTCCTTGCTTTTCTCATTGGCTGGTATGGCAGTGCTGCCACAGGAGGGTCTTCCGAGGTTATGTCTGAGTTGGCAGAGTGTCCACTTCCGATACCTAGGCATACAAGTTGTTCTTGGGGAGTCGCATCTGCTACAGATGAATGTGATCAGGTTGGTCGACTCCTGGAGGTGGTCGTGGCTTTCTGGAACACCCTACCACTATCGCCTATAAGAAAAGTGGTGGTGGCCAGGATTGTTGTTCTTCCTCGTTGCTTATGTGTGCTCCAAAACTCAGTGTGCAGCATTCCCATGAGGGTGTTTAGGCAGATGAGCTTAAAACTGGTGGCCCTCTACTGGGCGGGTCGATGCAGCAGAGTGGCCATGCAGGTCTTAACGAGCCGCTATGAGGATAGGGGCCTAGAAGCTCCCAGATTAGATTTGTATTACTATGTGGATCACCTGCAACATTCGGCTTGATGGCTTGATGAGGGAGACAACTGGGAAAGGCGCTTGATTGGAGGCCGAGCCCAGTTGGATATGATTCCATCCGCCCTGATGGCAGGGGTGGGTGCCCCAGGCGACCTGCCATTTGTGTTCAGGCAGACTGCCACTGGGTGGCAAGTATTTGTAGAACCCGTTTTCGGACATGCTCCTTTCCACCAGGAACTATATGTATGTTCTCTGGCCCTGGTACGAAAACTGATAGGGAGTATATCTTTACAAGTCTGGAGGGAGGGAGGCTGTCAGGTGCTGGTGGACTTGTACCTGCATGAGACCTTCTTGTTACCAACATGTGTGCTAGGTGTTTGGACTGGGTCGGGCCAATACCTTCAGCACGCTGGCCCCATGAATCTAGCCAGGGAGACATGGCTCACGTTCCCTGACGCTCCACAGACAACTGAAACACTGGACGTTATACTTATATGTGGGAGTGGGAGCAGACTGATCTCTTTGTTATACAGGGCTTTGAGGACTGACACAGTGCCTCCCCCCCAGGGCACGGGTCGCTTGGAACGCGGACTTGTTGGCTCCCATGGGTGATCAGGCATGGAAAGCCCGGTGCGCCCTGACTCATACAGTATCCTATAATGCACGTTTTAAATTAATACACTTTAATTACCTGCACCGCAAATTTATTTCACCGGCGAGACTGTGACTCATTGACCATGACCGCAATAATGCTTGCCCTAGATGTGGAGTAGAGGGGGCGGACTTTCTGCATTTAGCCTGGGGGTGCCCGAGGTGCACCGATTCTGGACGCTAGTGTTGGAGTGGGTGTGGGGAGGAACAGGCCTTCGAATTGAGGCCACCCCACTGCACTGTCTACTAGGGCAGGTTTCTAGGGCCAAAAAACCCAGGATGGATTACAAAGTGTTGCAATTTCTCATGGTTTTAGCGAGACATAAGCTCGCAATAGTGTGGATGGGCAGGTGCTCCCCTTTGATGAGCGACTTTGGAGGGATGCCCTATAATGGTCGATTGCTGAGGAAGTGCACATGAAGGCTAGTAGGAGGGACGAGAGGCTTGATGAGGATGTCATGGTATGGAGAGAGCTCTGTAGGGACCTCCTAACAAAAAAGGGGTCTGAGAGTGAACAACATGATTTGGAGGTGAACAGTAGTGGGACGGAACAGGATGAGGTGGTTGCTCCCAGACCTCTAGCCTTTAGATGATTCTCAATTGAAATTGCCTACCTTGGTTGTCTTTTCCTCTATTGCGTCAACTGCTCTTAGACCCAATCTGCCCGCTTTCTGATAAATGTGCACCCACTGTGTTGTTATTGGAAAATGAAAAATAAAGGTTATAAAAAAATAAAAATAAGCATCAGAATAAACACAAAAAAACACACACAAAACCTAGAGTGACCAGATTTTGAGAAGCAAAAACCAGGACAAGCCAGAAATAAAAGTAGGACTACAAAAGTCTTTATTAATACTTCTGTATCTGGCCTGTCCTGTTTTTTTGCGCATCCTTATAAATATTTATATAATATATTATCTGGTGGCAGTAGCCCATAGTTAGTTACAGTTAGGTCTGCTTTACTATAGAAAGGGCGTGTTTTGGTTTGCTAAAAACCTTGGTCCCAATTGACAAATCTTCTGAAAACCTTTCCTCAAAACAATTCATCCACCTCTTTTTACTTGACAGTTTCGAGGTGATCCGTTAAGCGGGGACAGAGAAAATAGGGGGGTCCCAAAACACAAAATCCCCATGCATTTTCCACAGACTTCTTTAAATAAGGTTACAGCAAAAACTGCTAAATGGAATTACACCAAATTTGGCAGGAATCTAGACCTTGGTTCACAGATTGTGATTTTCATGATTTGGTGTGAATGCGTTCAGTAGTTTTTGAGAAATTAAGGGTAAAAAATAATTGCACATTTTAGTAATTGGGTCCGCGAGCGTCTCAGAGACTCTCACAGGGGCTCTAATTTAAAAACAGATCTTTCTGATTGACCCAGGGAGCTCTATTTCCATCAGGCCATCTCGCTACCATGGGAGTCAGGCTCCTGCAAGAGCGACGGATCCGATTGGCTGTAAACAACACCCAAAAAATATTTCTGTCAGCAATTACAGGACTTCAGGACTTAGTCCGCAGAACAGATATTCTAAAAATGAAAACAGACATGCAGGGTAGGGATATCCTGACCCCCTAGACCACATGGGGGGAACTCAGAGAGACCACCCTTGGGGCCAAAAAAAAAGAAACAGCAACAAATGTCTCAATCCCTCTCAAGACTCTCTTGAGATTCGAAAAAAAACAACAACAAAATGGCGGCCAGGGCTGCATTTAAATACTTTACGCACCGGGGAGCCCCCATCCTGAATCTTCAAAGATTCCAGGGAGCCCACTTCCGGGGCCAAAACGTGTTTATATGGGGTGGGGGTACACAGGCCCTCCTCCCCAAATCACCAGGAGCCCCAGAGAGCCCACCCTGAGGCAAAAATTTGCTTATATGCTAGGGGGGCACCTGACCACCTCCCCATGCATCCAGAAGCATTGAGAGCCCCCTGCGAGCCCACCTCAGGGGCTAATATTATTTTTTTATGGGGGAGGGAGGGCATGCAGTTCTCTTAACTCAGCCTTGAGAGGCCCTGGGGAGTCCAGCTCCTGAGTTGAAATTTAAGAAAATGGGAAGGGGGTCTGCACACCCCCTCTCCTCCAAGCCTGAAAAGGCCTCGGGAGCCCACCCCTGGGGCCTAATACTTGAAGGGAGTATTGCCCCTCCCTGAGCCAATAATGACCCACGGGACCCCATCCCCAGAGGCCATTTCAGATGCACTGTCACAGGGAATTTAACCCCTGGGACATAGCGGTTTCACTGATCATAGTGGTGTGGGCAGGAAAATCTGTGTTTCCTCTTGCTTGGTGGGAGCGTTTTCAAAATTCCCGCCAAGCAGTGGCAAACACCAAGTCTGCTTCTTGCTCCTGTCCACTGGAAGCAGACTTTACCTCTGTTACCCTGGCTGCACTGAGGGAAACAGATGGAAAGATTTCTTCCGCTCGCAGGGATCAGCATTATTAGCAGCTCCCTGAAGGTGGGAGCATTTCTGGCTCCAGCTGTATGCAGGTAGCCAGCTGGGTCAGCAGGGGCCTTGGGGCTCCCCCCCACAGCCCTCAACAATAGTATGATGAGTATTCTGGGTGGGCACCAGGGCACCCACCTTTTGTTGCCCAGGGCCCTGGGGAATGGGGTCCCCTGGGCTAAAATCAGCCTGGGGAGGGTTGCTGTGTGCCCCCCTCCCCCTTCAAATTGCTGCCAGACCCTTGTGAATGGGATCACTGGGGCCAAAATTCATCTGGGGAGAGGAACCACGCATGCTTCCTCTCTCTCAAAATGAGGCCGGTCCCTGGGGTATGGTGTTCCTGGAGCTAAAATTGGCCCGGGGAGGAGGGCCACGTATGTCTGCCTTCCAGTCGAAATTATGCCAGGCCCCAGAGGGTGGCGTTCTTCAGCAAATTTGTCCCAGGGAAGGGGGCTGCGTGCCCCCCTCTTCCTAATATATGATGTCAGGTCCCAGAGGATGGGGTCTCTGGGGCCGAAGTTGGCCCGGAAGGGGGGGGCATGCCCCCCTATACCTAATGCTAGGCTATGGGATCCCTGGGGCCAAAGTCAGTCCGGGGAGGGGAGGCCACTCCCCCTTCAGTGATGCCATCAATGATGTCATTTGAGATGTCATCAGTGATATCATCATTGAATTATGTTATAGAACACATCATGAGTTATGTCATGTGTGAGATCATAAGCAGCGCATGGAGGGGGCGCACGTTATAATTAGTGCTGCTATCTATAACTAGTGAATTCCTGTGTGTTTTTACTTTAAAATGTTAATATTGTCATCGACAAATCACCCAATTATAACGTTACTTTAACTTTTGCTCTTTTCAGTGAAGATATATGATTAAAAAAAAATATATATATATATATATATATATATATATATATATATATATATATATATATATATATATATATATATATATATATATATATATATATATATATATATATATATATATATATATATATATATGTCATAAGCTAAGGCAGAACCTCCACCCTGCACCCCCTGCTCTCCTCCCCAGTCTATCTCTCCTCTGCTGGGGGAATGCAGTGATGGACTTCCTCGACTGCTGCTTGACAGAAACAGATACATTACTTTCATTATTTGAGACTGCAGATGCCTCTGTGAAAGGACAGCATGCCTTTCTATTCTGCTATGTAGAATAGGTGACCTTTGTCCCAAAAACCAGGACATGTATTGAAAACTAAGAAAAGTGCTGAGATACTGGGACAGTCCTTGGAAAACCCTGGACTTTGTATAACTCCCTTATGCTAGGCAATTGTGCTACAGTGTTGCTACAGCCAGGACTTCACTACTTAGATCTAGGATTCCTCTTGTTTCTTAATGGGTTATTCTTATCGACGTTGAGATTACAGAGAAGTGAGATGAAAGTTTTGTGCTCATGCAAAACTGATTCCTAGTATCTGAATTGTTGTCATTGTGTTGTGTATATTATAATGACCCTTTCCTGTGAAATTGCAAGAAGTATTCTGCAACTCCAACATTCAGCAGAGCTAGTGGCAGGCTCCCAACAATAACTCTGAGTCTGTGCCCTTTATCTTGTTTTACAAAGCTCTTGTTTCATGTAAATAGAGCCTCCTTTGTTTGAGATTGTGTCCTGACTGGTTGCAACTTAAAATATACATGTGGCAAGAGGCGCAACCTGACGCGGACTTTGGCTAACATGTCAACCAATGGAGGCGGGGCTAACACTTCAAGATATGTGGCAGAGCTATCCTCAGAGCCAGAGGCAATACATAAAAGTAAAGTAATTAATTTAGCATTTTAAAACATTAGTTAAACCTGATACCATTACAGCAAACATGTTTCAGTGGATTTCCGAATGTTTAAAGGCTACAACAGATCTTTAAAATGGGGACTTAGTGATTTGAAAACTAAAAAGCAGCTTCTACAGATTTTAACATAAAACACTTCAAAACCAGTTTTCGCAAAGTTATTTCAAGATGAGAAGCCTTTTTGCCAATTCGCAGAAAATTCCTTCTGTGAAATAACAATGACCTCATAAAATGATTTTTATTTCCATCTTCTGAAAGATGCATCTGTTCGACTTTTGAGCAAAGGGACATTTCAAGCCTGTTCATTGGTACATTGCAAAATGAGTGTGTTTGCGACCACTCACTTGTTCAGGTCTCAGGATATTGATCTGACCTTGTTAACACACCAGATTTTAGAATGTGCGAGTGGTAAGTCTCAGGTTGGGTTCCTAATGCATCCTCCATTCCTCCTGAGATTGAAAATGGGACTGCCAATCAGTTGGCTATATCACTCCCTGTTAATTACTCTGCCAGGAATCAGCACTATTCTAATCAAAATAAAATATTTGTGGTTAGCACTTTACATTGAGCAGTTCTCATATGAGATGACACGCCTGTGTAGGCCTGTGCAGTAAACCACAAGTCCTAAAGAACTGGCATAAAAGGAAGTTGCCTTGGAACAACTTTGCCAAGAAAGGTGTTCTAGCATGCACAGATTACAATTATTCTTTCAAGCGCCAACACAAATAGATTGTGTGGCGGATGGGCATTGTCTTGATAATAAAGAGTGCCTCTTAATAGCATATTTTAAAACAACAACAACCAGGCCTTCATTTCTGTTCTGAAGCCGCCAGCACAAAGTGTGAAATCTACTAAACTATAAATATTGTTTTTTTTAAAATCCTGCAGGAACAATGTTCATTGTAAATGCATCTTTTCCTTTCAGAAGAATGACCACATTCATTATAATGGTTGTTCATAAATATGTATACTAATTATAGCAATTAGCCTGGCTTGGTTAGAGAAAGGACGACCTTGAATGTGGTTACTGGTTTGTCATTGTAACGCTGGAACAAGCAGGGCTGAATACAACACTGGTGACGGCTGTTGCAACAGTCTTTGTTAGCGCCCCCCAGTGACTTCCTTCTCCACAGATTCACTTTCGCCCTCCAGGGATGCCCCGTATCTCTCCATCGCCCCTCTATCATATGTATTTAATATCTTTTTTAGCACTACTCATGCCACTGTAAGGTGTCAAAGCACTTTATTTCAGTCACACATTATACAGAGACAATTCATCATACAAGGGCGTAAACCAATATATCAATACTGTTACATGAAACAGTGAGGAGTACAAGGTGTGGGAGTCACATATGCATATTGGTAAGCAGTATTTTGTAAGAGTGCTTCGTCTGGAGAAGCAATGACTCAGGATTTAAAATGTAACATAGTCCTTGAGGTTCGATTTACTAATAAGAATGAATTTTTAGCCAAATGAACACTTTTTTTAGCAAGAAAAGACTATGGAAAAAAAAACGTAAGACTCTGAACCTATACATTGCAGCTTGCATGCAGCTCTTTGATGTCAGTTGATAGGTCACTGTGCTATGTTAAAATGATTGTAACTTATGAACTTGAGGAAATGAATTTTTTGAACGACAATCATTTACATTCTGCTCCTCGGTGCTCTCAATTAGGGTCCATGGGCACCTTGCAAGTGGGCTAACTAGGCAGAGAGAGTGCAATACCATGAAGTACGAGAAACAATGAAAAACAAGCAAAGCCATCTCTACCTATGAATGGCTTTTGGATGACCTCAATGGTTGAAGTGGATGAGATCTATTAGGAACAACAATCACATAAAATTTTTTTTACAATAAGAGTTTGATTACTTCTTTTTTTATTTTTTTAAACAACAATTCCAGAACGGATAAAGCTGATTTTCCGGTGTCTCTGTATGAAAGGGAAGGGAGGTGTTCTCCGGTTCTGTAAAGCCCAGGTAGAGGTAGACAGCAAAAGAAGAAGCAAGCCTTCTCACCAAGGCGACTGCTACCTAAAATAAATGTAAATGTGTTAACTACACTAGTACCTCTTATATATATATTTAATGTACTTGTTTTATCTTAAAATCTAAGGGTGTGACATACCAACTATCCATTGGCAAAAAGTAGTTGTAAATTATGCACCACCTTTTTGCAAATGGAAATTTGGGCTAAAAGGGACTAAAGACCTTTTAGCCCAAAGGGCATTAAACACCTGCTTGTGATATACTTCTTTTCAAAATTTACATTTGTTATATACTGTATTCTGCTATTGGAAGGCTACAATCTAAAATAATCCTATTAAGTGTGAAAAAGCATACTTTGTTCATAATTTGCTGTCATAGTGAGCGGCAATGCTGAGCCTGAATGTAACTTAAAGACCAACAGATTATTCGAATATTTTAAATAGTGGTAACACACCTGTGCTATGTTTGGAACACGGGAAAAATAAAGGCATAACATACATTGTCTAGGCATGTCCTGAACTTATTCTTAACGGTGGTTGATTTGTCTACTTACACAAAAACTGGGGTACAGCTCGTGTTACATCATAAGGTTTCATAATGAATTGTTCTATATCTGAGAAACAAGCTTATTTTTTCTTTTATCTTTATATTGAAACATTGTACAGAAAATATAAAACAGTTGCAAGGACACCACAAAACTAGTCGCTATTTTTAGCCAATTTCAGAAATATCTTTGGCTCCCTTAAATAGGTATTTTTCATTCTATAACCAGATACATTTTCTAAGAAACCTGAAAGGAGGCAAATCTGTACAGTGTAGACTTAGAGAACACTAGATTTGATAGAGGAAAAAATAAAAGAGCAGAATCATAAACTGGAACAAAATGGAAAGAAAACAATTTGATTTTTAACCCATGGTGTGAAGCAGTGCGCGTGTGCAGTGGTTAATGTGTGCTGGGGTTTGCCAGTCCTGACCACCGGGTCCCAATGTGGAAGACCGGGACTTCCAATGTTTGTGTGCTGCAGAACATTGAATTAGTATAGTGCTTCATTTATGGGAAAAAATAAAAAATAAGCATAAGCTCTTTCTCTTGAAGAAACAGAAACCATCAGGTCTATATCCAAAAGTGAGCAGACACACAGACGGGCAGCCAGACAGGCAACCCTTAAGTGGATCGCCTCTGTCCTCACCCGCAGAATGCAGAGAATCCGCCTTCCCCCTATACCTCAGAGCCCAGGTACACCATCTGCTGCATCCCTCAAGGTTTGTCCTGCAGTCCCACCCTGTTCAACACCTTGATGACTCCTTTGGCCATCTCAGTCAGATTGCATGGACTGAACATCATATCCTACGCCGACAATACCCAACTCATCCTCTTAAGACCTCTCCATCACTCGGACCAACTTCTGTAGGTGCATGACTAGCATCAATGACTGGATAAGAGACAACTGCCTACAACTCAACACAGACAAGATGGAAGTGCTGATCTTCAGGAACAAAACTCCCCCCTGAATGATACCTGGAGGCTCCCTGAACTGGTCTCTCACCACTCTGGCCAACCATGCCCACAACCTCTGCTCTATCCTGGACAGTAAGCTCACCCTGAGAGGACAGATCAACACAGTCTCTTCTGTCTGCTTCTTCACCCTCAGCATGCTCCACAGGATGTTCAAGTGGCTTCTCATCAACACCAGATGCACCGTCACTCAAGCCCTGGTCACAAGCTGACTGGACTACGGCAACACACTCTACATAAGAATCACCTCACACCTCCTCAAGAGACTGCAAAGATTCAAAACGCAGCTGCCAGAGTTGTCTTGAATCTCGCTAAAATGATCCACATCACCCTCCACCTCAAGAAGCTCCATTAGCTGCCAGTTCAGAAGAGATGCCAGTTCAAGATGTTGATCCATAACTTCAAAACCCTCCACAATCAGGAACCAGCATGCATCAACCTTTCCTCCAGACACCTCCACTCCACTTCACTCCACCTTGCTCACACCCCCGGATCCGCCGCAGCAACAGTGGAGGAAGTACCATCTCCTACGTTGCTGAGAAGGCCTGGAAAGACCTCGCATCTCACCTACAGACCACATAATCCCTGCTGGAATTAAGAGAAAAACTCAAGACGTGAATTTTCAACTGACTGAGCAGAACTATCAGCACCTGGATACCTTCTTGGGTGATTAGCAAAGTGAAACAAATCCAGATTGATTGAGTCAGCTACACCCATCCTGCTGCCAGTACAGAGGCTGTTCTCTGTCTTGAGTGTTAATGCCGCTGCCACTCACGCCTTCAGTGTCTGGTTAGCAGTGATGGAGGCGCTTTATGATTTATTCTGTATCTTTGCATCTCACATCTTG
Organism: Lissotriton vulgaris; assembly: GCF_964263255.1. Lineage (NCBI taxonomy): Eukaryota > Metazoa > Chordata > Amphibia > Caudata > Salamandridae > Lissotriton > Lissotriton vulgaris. The sequence continues at coordinate 565,107 of NW_028251703.1, forward strand.
TCCCGCTAGTTCACACAACATATTGAACCTTTATTTATCTTACTTTACAAAACTTTGCCAAAATGATGCGAAAACACATCTGTAAACGGAGAAACGCCAGGCAAATTTGAAAGAAATGCTTGTTAATAGGGGTTTCAGGTTCCCCTACAACAAATCTGACAAAAATAGAAACCAATCGCATTGTGACTGTCATGTCCCCGAAGAAACGAGGAATGTTTGCGGCAGGTTGGTGGTCTAGCGCTATACAGCAGCGCAGTACCGCAGGCCACTACTTGACCATTTCCGGGTAACTCCATTAAGTACCCAATGGTTCCTAAAACTGGCGCTTCTGATACTGCTTCGGACGCTGGTGCTGGCTCACGCTCAAGTTTCCAAGACTTCCCGGGTAAGCCCTGGAGCGCGTTACTGCTTTCCTTTCTTGGTCTCTGAGACAGCATGGTGAGCGCGGGAGCGCAACACCGTACCTTGCCCTGCATCTTCCCGGTAAGCACTGGAGCGCGTTACAGTTTTCTTCCTTTGTCCTCAGACAGCACGGGGAGCACTGGAGCGCAACACCGTATCTTTGCCCTGCTTCTTCCCGGTAAGCACTGGAGGGCGTTACTGCTTTCCTTTCCTTTGTCTTCAGACAGCACGGTAAGCGCTGGAGCGCAACACCGTATCTTTGCCCTGTATCTTCCCGGTAAGCGCTGGAGCGCGGTACCGCTTTCCTTTCCTTTGTCCTCAGACAGCACGGTGAGCGCAGGAGCGCAACACCATATCTTTGCCCTGCATCTTCCCGATAAGCGCTGGAGTACATTACCGCTTTCCTTTCCTTTGTCCTCAGACAGCACGGTGAGCGCTGGAGCGCAACACCATATCTTTGCCCTTGCCCTGCTTTTTGCACCATCATCCCTAGTCCTACTTTTCCCTGGTGAGCGCAGGAGCGCATCACCATTTCTCCTTGTTTTTCAGACAACATGGTGAGCGCTGGGGCCCAACACCTTTCAGTGCATCATTGTTTCCTAATGGTGAGCTCAGGAGCGTATCGCCATTCATGACCCTGTTCAATTCCCAGTAAGCACTGGAGCGTGTTTCTTGCCCTGATTATTATTTCCTCAGTGAGCGCAGGAGCGCTTCATATATATTTATTTGCCGTATACCAGATACCAAGCGCAGAAGCACATTGTTACTTTCTTCTTACCACATACAGGGAGTACCTGAACTCTTCCTTTCCCTCAGGTGACTATGGTTTTAATATATCTTCCTGTTTAGTGAACGCATGAGAAATAGTGTGTATGCAGTTTATTATAGTTGGTAATTGTTTGTGGGTTATCCTTCCCTCAGGTCCCAAGGCAGGAAGACATTCACCCAGGTGGGTCTCCTATTGTTTCATCATACCTCCAGGCACATTCCTACCAGGATTCCTTCCCCCGCCTGTCACCACGCCCCGGTCTGGTACTATTAAGGTAGGACAGGGGAGTAGGTAAGAGATGGTGGAGGTTATTCATGTCATCCCTGCGAGACTACTCTACATGCAGACGGTAAGGTTTGTGGGGTCCCTGACAGAGACAGACTACAGACACGCTTCCATTCAAAAGATGCAATATATTTTTGAGGAGCAGTTTTAAAGGTGGTTACCGATTGGCAGTTGCTACTCATTGCTTAGAGCTGTGCGTGAGATTGCTGGTGATAGGCTCTGATCCTGGCATGGTCTACTGGACCTTTCATCCCTCGCAGGGTCTAGGAAAAGAACACCAGCTGAAATTCGATACTAATTGCATAAATAAATATTCTATGTAAGTGCTTTAAATAACAGCGCTATATAAAGAATATTTTTCTATTGTTACTAAAGGAGTGCGAAAGTGTGATGCTTTAGTTTTTTTAATAGTATTGTTCTTTAACTCAAATCAATGTACAACAAAAACACAACAATCGATCAATAAACTCTTAGGACCAGATGTATCAAAGGGTTTTGCCCATTCTGTGTCTATGGGAAAATGTGTTTATACATATGGCCCCTAATAGCCAATCAAACATTGACATAAAGCACTGGTCTGGGTGACTGTAACTGACGACCCCATCTCTACACAGCCCCTTTAAGGCTGCAATTGTGCAGCACTGTGGGGGTAAATTGTGAGCAGTGACCCCAAGTCCTTTTGTAGACAGTCAGGGGTTTAAGGCGTGATGTGCTTCCTTCTCAGACCCAAAGAGGATACAGCGAGGGAGAGCGGGCTCACATTAAAGCGTGGCCTGCCCGGACCATATGTACATCCAACAACTAAGATGAAATGCCCTAATCCTTGGGGGGCGCACAGATATTGTCCCCTGCAACAAGGTAACTTGCCCGAGGCAGGGATGGTAATAATGCAATTCAAAAAGCAATCTCAAGCAAATAATTATAAAATGAGGTTGAGGGCATAATAAAGGACAGACAATAGAAAAATCCTTTAATACAAAGATAGAAAAATAATTTTAATCTCATGAATAACAATGTTACTGTATCAATAAGGATGATCATAGCTAGGAAAAATATATCCACTCTAAGCCCAAAAGCTCAACATGACTTCCTGGTTAGTTCAGGCTTGGAGATCAGGTTGGCAGTGCTTACATTGTAAAATAATAAGTGCAGGCGCCCAAATGTTTTTGTAGGAGGCCACCATCCACTTTCCTGGATCCAAACACATCCTCCATTAGCTCCACCCAATTCTACCATTGGATTCACTGATATGTAGCCTATTAGGTGGCCCTAGATAATGACTGCTGGAGCAACATAGGCAATAAGTCAAAGACAAGACAGAGTTTTGTGCAGTGCACACCCTGAACATTTATTTTCAAAGGTGCTCTCAACGTGAAAATGAACTAAATGCCAGTTCACACGGTGAAATAAAGTATTAGTCTGTGACCACACCATTTGGACAACTTTGGAAGCGGATATTGACCTCAGATTCTCCAATTTCACACTCTGCATATTTACCAATAATAATTAGATGCACGTTTGTTTCTGACATCAAAGGTTAACAATTTGTCTTTAATTCATGGGGCATAAGGTTCATGCAGGGGTGACAAGCAGAATCCAACTTTTATCTGTTGCCATTTTACATGGTGAAGACCCTGGTCATGAACAGACAGAGGAGCTCTACACAACAGGCAGACACAAACTGCATTGCACTTTTCTTGCAGGCACATCCCGCTCTGCCGGCATTCAAAGGGTGCCGCTGAGCCCTGTGAGACGAACCTGCTTCTGTATGTGTCTCTCTTGCCTTCGCCTCCCGTTAAAGCTCATCTCGTTTTGTACTCTAAGGGGGCGTAACAAACGCCCCCGCAGACCCTGCAGTGCGGGGGGCCTCACTCTCTACAGTTAATGAAGGGGGCCCCGGCCCCCTCAGCTCTTCTGAGAGCTGTGAGAGAGGTCTGCGCTGAAGCAAGCCTCTCTCCCTCTGCGTCTGAAGCAGGTGCAGCCTGCTCGGAGCCCTTCGCCCCCTCCCTCTGACTGAAGAGAAACAAAGTATCAATATACATTGTTTCTCTTCAGTCAGAGCCAGAGGCAGTCCCGGAAAGAGGATGGGGGCACCAGAGACAGCAGTCTCCACTGCTCCTCTGAGGCAGCACGGCCCCCACTCTCTCCTCTCATAAACAAAGCCCACCCCACAAGAGAAGGGAAGAAACAGGGACAAGGATGGGGTGGGGGGCCCACCCCACAAGAGAAGAGAAGAGACCGGGACAAGGATGGGGTGAGGGGCCCACCCCACAAGAGAAGAGAAGAGAAGAGACAGGGACAAGGATGGGGTGGGGGCTCCACCCCACAAGAGAAGAGACAGGGACAAGGATGGGGTGAGGGGCCCACCCCACAAGAGAAGAGAAGAGACAGGGACAAGGATGGGGTAGGGGGCCCACCCCACAAGAGAAGAGAAGAGAAGAGACGGGGACAGGCCCCCATCCGAGAAGAGACAGGGACAAGGATGGGGTGGGGGGCCCACCCCACAAGAGAAGAGAAGAGACAGGGACAGGCCCCCATCCGAGAAGAGACAGGGACAAGGATGGGGTGGGGGCCAACCCCACAAGAGAAGAGAAGAGACAGGGACAAGGATGGGGTGGGGGCCCACCCGGTGGGGGGCCCACCCACAAGAGAAGAGAAGAGACAGGGACAAAGATGGGGTGGGGGGCCCACCCCACAAGAGAAGGAAAGAGAGGGTGGGGGGCCCACCCCACAAGAGAAGAGACAGGGACAAGAAGAGACAGGGACAAGGATGGGGTGGGGGCTCCACCCCACAAGAGAAGAGAAGAGACAGGGACAAGGATGGGGTGAGGGGCCCACCCCACAAGAGAAGAGAAGAGACAGGGACAAGGATGGGGTAGGGGGCCCACCCCACAAGAGAAGAGAAGAGAAGAGACGGGGACAGGCCCCCATCCGAGAAGAGACAGGGACAAGGATGGGGTGGGGGGCCCACCCCACAAGAGAAGAGAAGAGAAGAGACAGGGACAGGCCCCCATCCGAGAAGAGACAGGGACAAGGATGGGGTGGGGGCCCACCCCACAAGAGAAGAGAAGAGACAGGGACAAGGATGGGGTGGGGGGCCCACCCACAAGAGAAGAGAAGAGACAGGGACAAAGATGGGGTGGGGGGCCCACCCCACAAGAGAAGGAAAGAGAGGGTGGGGGGCCCACCCCACAAGAGAAGAGAAGAGACAGGGACAAGAAGAGACAGGGACAAGGATGGGGTGGGGGGCCCACCCCACAAGAGAAGAGAAGAGACAGGGACAAGGATGGGGTGGGGGCCTCAGAGAGCAAGAGCAAGAGACAGCACAGAGCAGTGCTCGGTACCCTGACAAGGGTGGGAGTGAGGGCCCCCAGACAGAGTATTCTCCAGGGCAAAGCTCACATGAAAAGGGACAAGGCAGCAAAATGGTGCCCTCAGGTAAGCATGCTTGTTAGAACACACCATGGGCGTCCGCAGGGAGAGGGAAAGGGGGGCCGAGAAGGGTGCAAGGCAGAGGGGGAGAAGGGTGCAAGGCAGAGGGGGAGAAGGGTGCAAGGCAGAGGGGGAGAAGGATGCATGGTAGAGAAGGGTGCAAGGCAGAGGGGAGAAGGGTGCAAGGCAGAGAGGAGAAGGGTGCAAGGCAGAGGGGAGAAGGGTGCAAGGCAGAGAGGAGAAGGGTGCAAGGCAAAGAGGAGAAGGGTGCAAGGAAGAGAGGAGAAGGGTGCAAGGTAGAGAAGGGTGCCCGGCGGAGGGGGAGAATGGTGCAAGGTAGAGAGGAGAAGGGTGCAAGGCGGAGGGGAGAAGGGTGCAAGGCGGAGGGGAGAAGGGTGCAAGGCAGATGGAAGAAGGGTGCAAGGCGGAGGGGAGAAGGGTGCAAGGCAGATAGGAGAAGGGTGCAAGGCAGATAGGAGAAGGGTGCAAGGCAAAGAGGAGAAGGGTGCAAGGCAGAGAAGAGAAGGGTGCAAGGCAAAGAGGAGAAGGGTGCAAGGCAGAGAGGAGAAGGGTGCAAGGCAGAGAAGAGAAGGGTGCAAGGCAAAGAGGAGAAGGGTGCAAGGCAAAGAGGAGAAGGGTGCAAGGAAGAGAGGAGAAGGGTGCAAGGCGGAGGGGGAGAAGGGTGCAAGGTAGAGAGGAGAAGGGTGCAAGGCGGAGGGGAGAAGGGTGCAAGGCGGAGGGGAGAAGGGTGCAAGGCAGATAGGAGAAGGGTGCAAGGCGGAGGGGAGAAGGGTGCAAGGCAGATAGGAGAAGGGTGCAAGGCGGAGGGGAGAAGGGTGCAAGGCGGAGGGAAGAAGGGTGCAAGGTGGAGGGGAGAAGGGTGCAAGGTGACGGGGAGAAGGGTGCAAGGCAGAGGGGAGCAGGGTGCAAGGCAGAGGGGAGAAGGGTGCAAGGCAGAGGGGAGAAGGGTGCAAGGGAGAGAGGAGAAGGGTGCAAGGTAGAGAAGGGTGCAAGGCAGAGGGGGAGAAGGGTGCATGACATATGGGAGAAGGGTGAAAGGCAGAGGGGAGAAGGGTGCAAGGTAGAGGGGAGAAGGGTGCAAGGTAGAGGGGAGAAGGGTGCAAGGTAGAGGGGAGAAGGGTGCAAGGCAGAGGGGAGAAGGGTGCAAGGTGGAGGGGAGAAGGGTGCAAGGCGGAGGGGAGAACGGTGCAAGGCAGAGGGGAGAAGGGTGCAAGGCAGAGGGGAGAAGGGTGCAAGGCAGAGGGGAGAAGGGTGCAAGGCAGAGGGGAGAAGGGTGCAAGGCAGAGAGGAGAAGGGTGCAAGGTAGAGAAGGGTGCAAGGCGGAGGGGGAGAAGGGTGCATGGCAGATGGGAGAAGGGTGAAAGGCAGAGGGGAGAAGGGTGCAAGGAAGAGAGGAGAAGGGTGCAAGGTAGAGAAGGGTGCAAGGCGGAGGGGGAGAAGGGTGCAAGGCAGAGGTGAGAAGGGTGCAAGGCAGAGGTGAGAAGGGTGCAAGGCAGAGGTGAGAAGGGTGCAAGGCAGAGGTGAGAAGGGTGCAAGGCAGAGAGGAGAAGGGTGCAAGGCAAAGGGGAGAAGGGTACAAGGCAGAGGGGAGATGGGTGCAAGGCAGAGGGGAAAAGGGTGCAAGGCAGAGGGAGAAGGATGCAGGGTAGAGAAGGGTGCAAGGCGGCGGGGGAGAAGGGTGCAAGGCGGAGGGGGAGAAGGGTGCAAGGCAGAGAGGAGAAGGATGCAAGGTAGAGAAGGGTGCAAGGCGGCGGGGGAGAAGGGTGCAAGGCAGAGGGGGAGAAGGGTGCACGGCAGAGGGGAGAAGGGTGCAAGGCAGAGGGGAGAAGGGTGCAAGGCAGAGGGGAGAAGGGTGCAAGGCAGAGGGGAGAAGGGTGCAAGGCAGAGGGGAGAATGGTGCAAGGAAGAGAGGAGAAGGGTGCAAGGTAGAGAAGGATGCAAGGCAGAGGGGGGAAGGGGTGCAAGGCAGAGAGGAGAAGGGTGAAAGTTAGAGAAGGGTGCAAGGCGGGGGTGGAATAGGGTGCAAGACAGAGAGGAGAAGGGTGCAAGGCAGAGGGAAGAATGGTGCAAGGTAGAAAAGGGTGCAAGGCGGAGGTGGACTAGGGTACAAGGGGAAGGGGAGAAGGGTGCAAGAGGGAGGGCAAGAAGGGTGCAAGGCAGAGGGGAGAAGGGTGCAAGGGGGATGGTGATGAAGTTAAAAATGTGCCCCCCCTGGAAAAATTTCTGCGGACACCCATGGAACGCACACTACTTTGTGAGGGAGAGTGGGAGAGAGTGGAGAGAGAGAGAGTGGAGAGAAACAGTGGAGAGAAACAGTGGAGAGAGAGAGTGGCTAGAGAGAGAGAGAGTGGAGAGAGACAGTGGAGACAGAGTAGACAGTGGAGAGAGAGTGGAGATAGACAGTGGAGAGACCGAGAGTGGAGAGAGAGTGGAGAGAGCATGGAGAGACACTGGAGAGAGTGGAGAGACCGAGAGTGGAGAGAGAGAGAGTGGAGAGAGAGAGAGAGAGAGAGAGAGTGGAGAGAGAGTGGAGATAGACAGTGGAGAGCTGAGAGTGGAGAGAGAGTGGAGAGAGCATGGCGAGACAGTGGAGAGAGAGAGAGAGTGGAGAGAGAGAGAGTGGAGAGAGAGAGTGGAGAGAGAGATAGAGTGGAGAGAGAGATAGAGTGGAGAGAGAGAGTAGAGAGCGCGAGTAGAGAGAGAGAGTGGAGAGGAAGAGTAGAGAGAGTGGAGAGAGAGAGTGGAGAGAGAGTGAGTGGAGATAGAGAGAGTGGAAAGAGAGAGAAAGAGTGGAGAGAGAGAGTGGAGAGAGAATGGAGAGTAGAGAGAGACAGTGGAGAGAGAGACAGTGGAGAGAGAGACAGTGGAGAGAGACAGTGGAGAGAGACAGTGGAGAGAGAGTGAGTGGAGAGAGTGAGTGGAGAGAGAGTGAGTGGAGAGAGAGAGTGGAGCGAGAGAGTGGAGCGAGAGAGTGGAGCTAGAGAGTGGGGAGAGAGAGTGGAGAGAGAGAGTGGAGAGAGTAGAGAGAGAGAGAAGGGAGAGAGGGTGGAGAGAGAGTGGAGGGAGACAGTGGAGAGAGAGTGAGTGGAGAGAGAGTGAGTGGAGAGAGAGTGAGTGGAGAGAGAGCGAGAGAGTGGAGCGAGAGAGTGGAGAGAGAGAGTGGAGAGAGTAGAGAGAGAGAGAAGGGAGAGAGAGTGGAGAGAGAGAGAGTGGAGGGAGACAGTGGAGGGAGACAGTGGAGAGAGAGACAGAGGAGAGACCGTGGAGAGAGAGACAGTAGAGATAGAGTGGACAGAGTTGAGAGAGCGAATGGAGGGAGTGGAGAGAGAGTAGAAACTGACTGACTGACTCAGAGACTGAATACTGACTGACCGAGAGACTGACTGACTGAGAAACTGACTGAGAGAGAGAGTGACTGACTGACAGAGAGAGAGAGAGACTGATTGAGAGTGAGACTGACTGACAGAGACTGGCTGAGGTAGAGAGAAACTGACTGAGAGAGAGACTGAGAGAGAGAGGCAGAGAGACTGACTGACAGAGTGATAGACTGATTGACTCTGAGAGAGACTGACTGACAGAGAGAGACTGCCTGAGAGAGACTGCCTGAGAGAGACTGACTGAGAGAGAGACTGACTGAGAGAGAGACTGACTGAGAGAGAGACTGACTGAGAGACTGACTGACTGAGAGACTGACTGACTGAGAGACTGACTGAGAGAGAGACTGACTGAGAGAGAGACTGACTGAGAGAGAGACTGACTGAGAGAGAGACTGACAGAGAGAGAGACTGACAGAGAGAGAGACTGACTGAGTGAGAGACTGACAGAGAGAGAGACTGATAAAACAAAGCCACCGTTTTACAATGTACCATGGCATGTAGGTCTATGCAGGTGCTGCGAGCAATGATAACACCCCCAACCTCCTTTCACCACAAACATACTCCAAAGCTCATAACTCCATTCTGGGAGTATCACCCTGACACTGCACCTGGTTGAGTACTCAGAAAGCACCCCCATTATCTTGTGTTTGTACCTGATAACCTACCAACTAACCTTAACCCACCCAGACAACCTCGGGGGGGGGGGGAGGGTGTAACAGTGAGGCATCATCCTAGCCCCCTACCTGGGCGAGTAGCACTGAAACATCAAACCACTGGGCGCAGTTCCATGGAAACATTTGCTTGACGTTATACCCCGGTGAGTCCCGAGACACTCACCCGGGTACAGAGGCCAGGGAGCATAATCATCCCAATGCACCTGAATGAGTACCTACCAACTAATCTCAACACAACTAAAGAATCACAGGGAGCAGTAATACTGGAGCATCACACTAACGTCGCACCTCGGCCATTACCAATGAAGGACACAACTAAAACATCCAATATCTTCGTACATAAGATCTGTGGGTGAACATCAACCTGGAAGTTGCTCATCCATTACCCCAGCCCCCCCCCCCCCCACACACACACACCCCTACGCTGTATTCGGGTGTCATCATCAAAATGCTGCACTTGAGAAATCTACCAAGTAAACTCAAAACACAAACTCGGGCATCAATGCCAGGGGAGCGTCACCCCAACTCAGCACCGGGACGAGCACCGAGGATTTAACATCCTAACAGGATAGTTTAGCTAGCCTCCTCCTGGGAGAGCAGCTGCCTCTTGTAACCTTCCTTATACTGCAGCCCTCGTTATGGGACAAGGACTCGCCAACCAACCCAATCTTGCATTTTACCCAGTCTTCTGTCACTTTAAAATACAGTCTGGCGAGGTGCCAGTTCCCAGGTCCTTAAAATGAAGGGGGGGGGGGGCGTATTCATTTCCGAAATCAAGGTGACCTTAGTTCTAGCCTGAATCATAAGGAATGTGGATTGCGACAGTGCTTTCTGCATGCTTAAACACACATCGAATAAAGCACTGTTGGTGGATTCATAGAGTAACAAATCTAGCCACTCAGCCTGCCTTAAACTCTGCCTTTGTATTACTATTTTACCCTCTAGGCTCCTTAGTTCGTCCTCTATGCTCTTTTATGTTTCTAGAAACTAATGTTTCTTGTATCTGATGTAAATTTGTAACAATGTGGAACCTAATGTAAAGCGCTCTGACACCTCCGGGTCTAGTCAGCGCTATATAAAACTCATCAAATAAATAAAATAAATAAATATATTAAACAGTGTGGGGCTCAGACAAGAGCCTTTGGCACTCCTTTATTAATTATCGTGGTGCGTGACCCAAATGTTCCCAGGTGGATGGTCAGCATTCGGTCCGACAGAAAGTTTTTGCAACACCTGGCCCTGGATGCCTAGCTCTTCCAATCTCTGTATCTGTCTTGGATGAGATATTGTATATAAGGCTGCAGTCAAATCTAAAAGCACGAGCATAGACCATTGATTTTTGTCTAGGCTGCGTCTAATATGGTCTGTAACAGCTAAGAGTGCAGTTTCGGTGCTATGCATTGGTCTAAAACCTTATTGGGATGGATCAAGGATCCTGTTAGACTCAAAGGACTCTACCAGTTGTGTATTGATATTGCTTTCTAATATTTTACTTGGCCAGGGAAGAAGCGATATAGGGCGATAGTTAAATACTTTTTTAAAAATTTTTTTTTATTGAACATAGCAATGGATAATCAATGGTACAGAACATCTTTTCATTTTTGATTTTCAATAATCATTTCAATAGTTAAAAAGGCTTTAAAAAAAATATATATATATATCATACATGGGACACAAAGATTAGGAAGAGGAGAAGAAATTCATCAAGCACAGAAAGGGAAAACAAACAACAATTTTATCAAGAAGGGTCTGTGCAAAATCCGCAATCTATAAAGTGACATTGCAAAAAAGTGCAAAACCCTGCAATAAATTGCTACTGCAAGTGCAAAAAGCTATAATAAAGTGAAATCTAGAAAAGTGCTAGTGCAGTCGAATGTAAAGACCCTTTCCTTATCTCCATCCTTCTTTTTCAGCTCATCCCTCCTTTAATTGTTCCAAATCCCCAAAATACTTCCAATTCCTTTCAAACCTCCTAATAGAACCTACTCTGCCCGCGTATGCTTTTTCAAAGAGACAGGTTCTCTTCATCTTATTAAACCATTTTATCAGTGATGGAATTTCCCTTGATTTCCAATTTTGTAGTATTAAAGAGCGAGCGACCGCACATGATATAAATATAAATACCTCTTCAGATTTGTTAAACCTGCTCCTATCCTTGCTTATGCCAAACAAGGCCGCTTCTACCATTGGCGAAAATGATTTTCCAATGGCCAATTCAATTTCCGCAAAAATCTCTTTCCAGAAGGATTCCAACATCGGGCAGGCAAAAAAGATATGATACCATCCTCCCTGACCATGTGCTGAGCATCTAAAACACTTATTTTCTGTTCCAGGAAACATTCTTTCCATAGCCTCAGGCGTATAATAAGCTAGCCAACGGGACAAGAAGGCCATCCTCTTATAGTTGGCAGCGCGCAAAGATTTGTTTCCCAGTAAACAGAGAGCCTCCCAATCTTTCAAGGAGAAAAAGCACTGGGTCAAGAGACTTACTTTATTCAAATGTTTATCGATCAGTGGGGATTGACCCGAGCAGTGGAGCAATTTATACCACTGCCCTATCCCGCTGCTCTTCCTTCCATAAAGGGTATTTAGTAAGTTATTAGGGGTATTCAACAGGTCACTTACATCCGTTTTAATAAAATTAATCAGCTGTAGATATTAAAAAAAAGACGGTCTCCTTAGAATGTTTGTTCTGGTTATCACCTCTTGCCAGCTAATAACCCTATTTTGGACTAGCAAGTCTCTCAACTCCCGAAACCCACACAATTCCCATTTTTTAATCTTAGACAAACTTAATGGAAGGCCTATTTTACTACATTCGGACAAACTTAGATACTGGGAACCATCAGAACCATGTTTTTTAAAAAGCAGCAGCAAGCGCGTTGTATATTCTTTCAACGTCTTATACCTCGATTTTTTAGGAAGCTTTGCGGTCTTTAAAAAAATTGGGATTTGGGAACCTGCTTCTTGAACCATTTTCTCCAAAAAAAAATTATCTCTTGTCTGATGAACCCTCAAAAGACCTGCCACTATATCAAAAAAATTACAAAAAACAATTTGATGGACAGAATGTAGATCAATGTCTTACATTCACCCCAGTACAAGGATCTGGGCCAAAATCCATCGTTTTTTGCACTCCATACCACCCTGGGTTAGATAATGGCTTTATGCAAATCAGCTCTGACCCTGTGCCCCATGGGAACAGTCCAGTCCGAACTACACAGCCATATCTTTCCCAGACCCGAATCAAGCATCCGAGGACCGGACCGGTTTCGAGGTAACACCTCTCATCAGCCCGGCTAGCTTGACTCCAGTGGTGTGGAGGCTCTGGGACCCACGTCTGAGCTACCCCAGTACACTCAGGGAGAAAATTACAAAAAACAATTTGATGGACAGAATGTAGATCAATGTCTTACATTCACCCCAGTACAAGGATCTGGGCCTAAATCCATCGTTTTTTGCACTCCACACCACCCTGGGTTAAATAATGGCTTTATGCAAATCAGCTCTGACCCTGTGCCCCATGGGAACAGTCCAGTCCGAACTACACAGCCATATTTTTCCCAGACCGGAATCAAGCATCCGAGGACCGGACCGGTTTCGAGGTAACACCTCTCATCAGCCCGGCTAGTTTGACTCCAGTGGTGTGGAGGCTCTGGGACCCACGTCTGAGCTACCCCAGTACACTCAGGGAGAAAATTACAAAAAACAATTTGATGGACAGAATGTAGATCAATGTCTTACATTCACCCCAGTACAGGATCTGGGCCTAAATCCATCGATTTTTGCACTCCACACCACCCTGGGTTAGATAATGGCTTTATGCAAATCAGCTCTGACCCTGTGCCCCATGGGAACAGTCCAGTCCGAACTACACAGCCATATCTTTCCCAGACCGGAATCAAGCATCCGAGGACCGGACCGGTTTCGAGGTAACACCTCTCATCAGCCCGGCCAGCTTGACTCCAGTGGTGTGGAGGCTCTTGGACCTACGTCTGAGCTACCCCAGTACACTCAGGGAGAAAATTACAAAAAACAATTTGATGGACAGAATGTAGATCAATGTCTTACATTCACCCCAGTACAAGGATCTGGGCCTAAATCCATCGTTTTTTGCACTCCACACCACCCTGGGTTAGATAATGGCTTTATGCAAATCAGCTCTGACCCTGTGCCCCATGGGAACAGTCCAGTCCGAACTACACAGCCATATCTTTCCCAGACCGGAATCAAGCATCCGAGGACCGGACCGGTTTCGAGGTAACACCTCTCATCAGCCCGGCTAGCTTGACTCCAGTGGTGTGGAGGCTCTGGGACCCACGTCTGAGCTACCCCAGTACACTCAGGGAGAAAATTACAAAAAACAATTTGATGGACAGAATGTAGATCAATGTCTTACATTCCCCCAGTACAAGGATCTGGGCCTAAATCCATCGTTTTTTGCACTCCACACCACCCTGGGTTAGATAATGGCTTTATGCAAATCAGCTCTGACCCTGTGCCCCATGGGAACAGTCCAGTCCGAACTACACAGCCATATCTTTCCCAGACCGGAATCAAGCATCCGAGGACCGGACCGGTTTCGAGGTAACACCTCTCATCAGCCCGGCTAGCTTGACTCCAGTGGTTTGGAGGCTCTGGGACCCATGTCTGAGCTACCCCAGTACACTCAGGGAGAAAATTACAAAAAACTATTTGATGGACAGAATGTAGATCAATGTCTTACATTCACCCCAGTACAAGGATCTGGGCCTAAATCCTTCGTTTTTTGCACTCCACACCACCCTGGGTTAGATAATGGTTTTATGCAAATCAGCTCTGACCCTGTGCCCCATGGGAACAGTCCAGTCCGAACTACACAGCCATATCTTTCCCAGACCGGAATCAAGCATCCGAGGACTGGACCGGTTTCAAGGTAACACCTCTCATCAGCCCGGCTAGCTTGACTCCAGTGGTGTGGAGGCTCTGGGACCCACGTCTGAGCTACCCCAGTACACTCAGGGAGAAAATTACAAAAAACAATTTGATGGACAGAATGTAGATCAATGTCTTACATTCACCCCGGTACAAGGATCTGGGCCTAAATCCATCGTTTTTTGCACTCCACACCACCCTGGGTTAGATAATGGCTTTATGCAAATCAGCTCTGACCCTGTGCCCCATGGGAACAGTCCAGTCCGAACTACACAGCCATATCTTTCCCAGACCAGAATCAAGCATCCGAGGACCGGACCGGTTTCGAGGTAACACCTCTCATCAGCCCGGCTAGCTTGACTCCAGTGGTGTGGAGGCTCTGGGACCCACGTCTGAGCTACCCCAGTACACTCAGGGAGAAAATTACAAAAAACAATTTGATGGACAGAATGTAGATCAATGTCTTACATTCACCCCAGTACAAGGATCTGGGCCTAAATCCATCGTTTTTTGCACTCCACACCACCCTGGGTTAGATAATGGCTTTATGCAAATCAGCTCTGACCCTGTGCCCCATGGGAACAGTCCAGTCCGAACTACACAGCCATATCTTTCCCAGACCGGAATCAAGCATCCGAGGACCGGACCGGTTTCGAGGTAACACCTCTCATCAGCCCGGCTAGCTTGACTCCAGTGGTGTGGAGGCTCTGGGACCCACGTCTGAGCTACCCCAGTACACTCAGGGAGAAAATTACAAAAAACAATTTGATGGACAGAATGTAGATCAATGTCTTACATTCACCCCAGTACAAGGATCTGGGCCTAAATCCATCGTTTTTTGCACTCCACACCACCCTGGGTTAGATAATGGCTTTATGCAAATCAGCTCTGACCCTGTGCCCCATGGGAACAGTCCAGTCCGAACTACACAGCCATATCTTTCCCAGACCGGAATCAAGCATCCGAGGACCGGACCGGTTTCAAGGTAACACCTCTCATCAGCCCGGCTAGCTTGACTCCAGTGGTGTGGAGGCTCTGGGACCCACGTCTGAGCTACCCCAGTACACTCAGGGAGAAAATTACAAAAAACAATTTGATGGACAGAATGTAGATCAATGTCTTACATTCACCCCAGTACAAGGATCTGGGCCTAAATCCATCGTTTTTTGCACTCCACACCACCCTGGGTTAGATAATGGCTTTATGCAAATCAGCTCTGACCCTGTGCCCCATGGGAACAGTACAGTCCGAACTACACAGCCATATCTTTCCCAGACCCGAATCAAGCATCCGAGGACCGGACCGGTTTCGAGGTAACACCTCTCATCAGCCCGGCTAGCTTGACTCCAGTGCTGTGGAGGCTCTGGGACCCACGTCTGAGCTACCCCAGTACACTCAGGGAGACAATTATAAAAAACAATTTGATGGACAGAATGTAGATCAATGTCTTACATTCACCCCAGTACAAGGATCTGGGCCTAAATCCATAGTTTTTTGCACTCCACACCACCCTGGGTTAGATAATGGCTTCATGCAAATCAGCTCTGACCCTGTGCCCCATGGGAACAGTCCAGTCCGAACTACACAGCCATATCTTTCCCAGACCGGAATCAAGCATCCGAGGACCGGACCGGTTTCGAGGTAACACCTCTCATCAGCCCGGCTAGCTTGACTCCAGTGGTGTGGAGGCTCTGGGACCCACGTCTGAGCTACCCCAGTACACTCAGGGAGAAAATTACAAAAAACAATTTGATGGACAGAATTTAGATCAATGTCTTACATTCACCCCAGTACAAGGATCTGGGCCTAAATCCATCGTTTTTTGCACTCCACCCACCCTGGGTTAGATAATGGCTTTATGCAAATCAGCTCTGACCCTGTGCCCCATGGGAACAGTCCAGTCCGAACTACACAGCCATATCTTTCCCAGACCGGAATCAAGCATCCGAGGACCGGACTGGTTTCGAGGTAACACCTCTCATCAGCCCGGCTAGCTTGACTCCAGAGCTGTGGAGGCTCTGGGACCCACGTCTGAGCTACCCCAGTACACTCAGGGAGACAATTATAAAAAACAATTTGATGGACAGAATGTAGATCAATGTCTTACATTCACCCCAGTACAAGGATCTGGGCCTAAATCCATCGTTTTTTGCACTCCACACCACCCTGGGTTAGATAATGGCTTTATGCAAATCAGCTCTGACCCTGTGCCCCATGGGAACAGTCCAGTCCGAACTACACAGCCATATCTTTCCCAGACCGGAATCAAGCATCCGAGGACCGGACCGGTTTCGAGGTAACACCTCTCATCAGCCCGGCTAGCTTGACTCCAGTGGTGTGGAGGCTCTGGGACCCACGTCTGAGCTACCCCAGTACACTCAGGGAGAAAATTACAAAAAACAATTTGATGGACAGAATTTAGATCAATGTCTTACATTCACCCCAGTACAAGGATCTGGGCCTAAATCCATCGTTTTTTGCACTCCACCCACCCTGGGTTAGATAATGGCTTTATGCAAATCAGCTCTGACCCTGTGCCCCATGGGAACAGTCCAGTCCGAACTACACAGCCATATCTTTCCCAGACCGGAATCAAGCATCCGAGGACCGGACCGGTTTCGAGGTAACACCTCTCATCAGCCCGGCTAGCTTGACTCCAGTGGTGTGGAGGCTCTGGGAGTGCAAAAAAACGATGGATTTGGGCCCAGATCTTTGGACTGGGGTGAATGTGTGACATTAATCCACATTCTGTCCATGACCTGTTTTGTTTACTATATCAAAAAAAGCAGCTTCATAATATGTCTTTTAGTGGGGTAACGCTAACCCTCCCTGATCTATTGAGAGTTGTACCGCCGGGAGCTTAATTCTAGGAGTTTTATTGCCCCAGATAAATCCTCTTAACATTGTTTCTAATTCTTTAAAAAAAGACAAATTAATTTTTATCGGTACATTAGTAAACAAAAATATAAGTAGAGGCAGAACTGACATTTTAACCATTGACACCCTACCGATCACTGACAATGGGAGCAAAAACCATTTATCTAACAGGTGCTTGATTTTATTTTTCATTGTGATGTAATTCAGGTCAAAAAGCCTATCATACTCTGCAGTTGCAAAAATACCCAGATATCTTATTGGGTCTCTTCTTGCAGCTTGGACTGCAAGAAACTAGGGAGAAACCCTATATTTGTATTTAAAGCAAGGACTTCAGTTTTTTTTAGCATTTATCTTATATCCCCGATCTTTTCATATGCTTTAAACTCTTTCAATAAATTCTCAACTACCTTCTTTTCAGGAGCAAGATAAAGGATAATGTCGTCGGCAAATAATTTTAGTTTAGACATGCCGATGATAGGGGGCAAAATAGCCGCATTATCCCTAATCCTTGCCACCAAGGGCTCAATAAAAAAGGTAAAAAGCAAGGGAGATAAGGGACAGCCCTGCCTAGTGCCCCTTGTTACATTAATCCTCCCGGCCTGTTTCGCATTAATTATTACCTGAGCAGATGCTCCAGTATATATATTATGTAGCATCTTAACTATTTGCGCCGGGAATCCAAATTGGCCGAGAGAATAGAATAGGGCTTTCCAATTCACCAGGTCGAATGCCTTTTCGGCATCGACCATTAAAATGCAAGCTGGCACCAAATTGGTATTCAGATAGTCCAATGCCTGAATTAGATATTCCGTATTTGTGGCCATATAGCGTCCTGCAATAAACCTAGTCTGATCATGATGGATTACTCCCTGGGCTGCCAGAACAAATCTTTCTGCCCATATCTTCATGAAAATTTTGTAATCTGAGTTCAAAAGGCTGATTGGCCTGTATGAATTTACATCATCCTTATTTTTATCTTTTTTTATAAAGCATATAATTGTTGATTCTTTGAAAACCCCAGGAACGTGGCCACCTAACTTAATATGGTTAAATATTTTTTTAGGGGTTGTTCTAGTTCTGCAAGAAATACTTTATAAAATTCAGTAGGGTACCCGTCCTGGCCACAGGCCTTGGCCCCAGCAGTTGCCTTGACACTTTTACGAATTTCTGAAACAGTTAATTCACTACCTATTTGAGTCTTCCGAAGTTCTGAGATTTTAGGAATCTCTATATTCGCGAAATACTCGTGAATCCTTTCTTCCTCTACCTGATAGTTTGTGGAATAAATTCTCTTAAAGTGGTCCAGGAAAATCCCAGAGATCTTCTCACTTTCTACCTCTTCAATCCCACTAAGAGGGTCCTAAATTTTCACTATATGTGAAGATTCCTGTTTTTTTCTTGCAGAGTTGGCTAGTAATTTCCCAACCAACTGACTGTCTTCGTAAATTTTCTGCTGGAAAGTTTTTGAACTATTTATTTCTTCAAGAATAAAAAAATCTCTTAAACATGCTTTTGCTTGTTCCAATTGATTTGGCTGAAACTGAAGCTGTAATACATACTGCTACTCGACAGCAGATTGTAATTTAGCTATATTTTGCTTCCTCTCCTTCGCCTGGGCACTTGTGAAAGCAATTATCTTGCTCCGTGCTGCTGCTTTAAACCCGCCCCAGACTGAGAAGGGTTCAGATGAATCTTCATTTATTTCAAAATATTCCGCAATCCATGATTTAAACCCTGATACCCAGGTTTGGTCTTGAAGCAAAGTACGATCCAGCTGCCATCTTGGGCGCTCCCTATCGACCTCTCCCAAAACAAGATCTAATTCAATTCTGCCATGATCGGAAAAAGGATTGCATCCAATCAGATTATTTGAGATCTGCAGAGATCTTGATATCAAGAAAAAATCTATTCTGGATGCAGTCCTGAATCGATGAGAATAACATGTAAACAGCTCCCACTCTACATTCCTGGAGCGCCAAGGATCCCATAGTTGGTATTCACATACCAATTCTTCGAGAGAGCCTTTAGTTCTGGGCTTCAACTGTTTTTTATTTTTATTTGAAGTGTCCCTTTTCAGATCTTGGATAAAATTTAAATCCCCTCCACAAATAATCTGTCCTGGGGCACCTCTTAAAGCCTCATGAATTTCTTTCAGAGCAGAAACCTCATCAAGAATAGGGCCGTAGTAGTTCACAAAATTTAGAGCTTTCCCATGAAGTTTAACTGAAACCCAAAGCCACCTCCCTTTGGAGTCCCTTTTGATCTGGATAAACTCCCAGGGTAGATTCCTAGAGAAATAAATTGCTACCCCTCTCTGGGCAACCCCTGCAGATGAAAAAACACCTTGACTAAAATATCTCGGAAAAAACAAATTAGGGTCGTTCGTTTTCAGATGTGTCTCTTGAAAGTAAACCACTTGAGGATTCAGTGAGATTACCCACTTCAAGAGAGCCCCATATTTTTGTTTGTTCAACATACCATTAACATTAATTGACAGGATCTTACATACATCAAGATTCATCTTGAGAGAAATTTCAGGTCCTTGTTAAGTACCTAATGCTAAAAAAACAACTGTTACATCCATTACCTATGTTCCTTTTTACTGCATTTCCCTCCCCCTTGGCCCACCCACCCCAGGAATGTGGTAACACCCTGAACTTCCACGCAGACCAGATTCCTCCCTCCCTTCCTTCTCAACTGGGTGTCTTCTTCCTACACCCTTAGTGACCCGTCTAACTGGACCCACCCTGTTTTTCACAATATTTCTTATAAAGCGATAGTTCACCCTATGCCTTTGCTCCCCTTTTTTTCTTCTTTTTTTCCCTCCCTTTTCTCTCCCTTCCCCCCTTTCCTCCCTCCCTCCTCCTCCCCGCAAGATACCAAGAGAAGACATAAAAACATTGCACAAAGAAGGGGAAAAAAGGCGAACAAAGGCGAAAACACAAGGAAAAAAGTAAATTCCTTCCCCACCTTTTCACTCCCTACCCCCTGAGGAAATCTCCTTCAAAAGAGATTGCGCCTCATCTAGATCCGAAAATAAAAAAATCTTTCCCCTGACCAGGACTTTCAGCTTTGATTGCTGAGCAATCGAGGCTTGAGCACTGTTTGATTTGAATAACTGCAGAAGTTTCACAAATTCTTTCCTTCTTTTTGCTGCTGCCGCTGTCATATCGGAAAAGATCCTACACTTTATAGTTTCAGTCACAGCAAATTGGCGTTGCTGATAGGCTTTTGAAAGAATCCTCTCCTTGATCCTGTAGTCTGCAAAGTTCAGTAAAATAGTTCTCGGGAATGTTGAATTTGCAAACCTCTGTGCCGGGACTCGATGGGCCCTAGTTATAGTCAGGTCTCCTTCAAACTCAGGTAGAACTGCTTTCTGGATGAAGGAATTGACCCACTGGACAGTATCAGTGCCTTCTGTTCCTTCCGGAACCCCCACAATCCTTAAGTTGGATCTTCGTGAGTAGTTTTCAAACTCCTCCAGCTTGTTCTCCATAAAGATCCTCTTCTTTGCTGCTTCCTTAGCCTCCCCCATAGCTAGATTCCTACAATCCTCGAGGACAGAGATCCTCCCCTCTGCCTCTTGAACTCTGATCGGGAGCGCCTTGCATAACTCTTCCAATTTATCCATCCTGGCGTGGAGAGCAGCTATCTCGATAGTTAAATACATCTGAAGCAGGAAGGTTGTTTTTTTCCGATTCGGAATAACCTGAGCAACTTTCCACTCAGCTGGAATTTCACCCATGTTCAAGGAAAGGTTCAGTAAGGAGCTAATCGGCGAGGCCAGTTGATAGGATAGCATAGCTGCTCTCTTGGCTAAGATCCAGAGGAGAGCCTGATTTAACTACTTTCAAAGAGAGTTGGACGGACTCCACATTTAAGAGGGCAAACTTGATGAAGGTGCAAGTGCAAGTATTCTTTCTAACAGCGTCTGTAGGCTCCAGGTTGATGCAGTGTGTCAAACTTGTAAGATTATTATAGATTAAGTTTACTTTATCTTCTAAATAGTCTGCAATCAGGTCGTAAAGTATTTGCGAAGGCGGAATGTTTGTTGTGCAGGCCTGGGATCAATGAAGGAATTAAGGGTTTTGAAAAGTTTTGTCGAGGAATTACCAGCTTTATCAAGTTGCTGAGAGATGAGGGTTTTCAGCCCTTTTCTGATATTACTGTGATAGTGCGCTAGTGATTTTTTATAAGCTTAGCGATAGCTAGGATTGGGAATTGGTCACCATTGTCTTTTCAATTTTTTGCATTGAGTTTTCTCTTTGCGTGATTCAGAAGTATACCAAGGAGCATATGGCGTAAGTCTTGGCGTAAGTCGTGGTGAAGAATGAATTTTCCTAGTAGCCAAAATGTCAATTGTTGTAATTCAGAGATGTATGGAATAATTTGGGTGCTTCCTGCATATCTGCAGCTGTGTGTGTGCCTATGAGATGTGGGAGTTGATTAATGCGTGATCAGTCCAAACAATAGGACATGGAAGTTCACAGGACAGAAAAGGGGAATTAGTAAAAATCAGATCCTGCATATGGCTGGCAATATGAGTGGATCCAATAACAGATTGTTTAAGACCTAGGGAAGCGAGGTCAGTGCAGAGCTGTTGTGCCTCAGAATTAGAGGGAAACACAACAGGTGATGGACCGAATGTGGATCAATGTCACACACTCACCCCAGTCCAAAGATCTGGGCCGAAATCCATCGTTTTTTTGCACTCCACACCACCCTGGGTTAGACAATGGCGATATGCAAATCAGCTCTGACCCTGTGCCCCATGGGAACAGTCCAGTCCGAACTACAAAAGCCATGTCCTTCCCAGAACGGAATCAAGCATCCGAGGACCGGACCGGTTTCGAGGTAACACCTCTCATCAGCCCGGCTAGCTTGACTCCAGTGGTGTGGAGTGCCTGGGACCCACGTCTGGGCATCCCCAGCGCACTTAGGGCGGAATATGCAAACACAACAGGTGATGGACCGAATGTGGATCAATGTCACACACTCACCCCAGTCCAAAGATCTGGGCCCAAATCCATCGTTTTTTTGGACTCCACACCACCCTGGGTTAGACAATGGCGATATGCAAATCAGCTGATGAGAGGTGTTACCTCGAAACCGGTCCGGTCCTCGGATGCTTGATTCCGGTCTGGGAAAGATATGGCTGTTGTAGTTCGGACTGGACTGTTCCCATGGGGCACAGGGTCAGAGCTGATTTGCATAAAGCCATTATCTAACCCAGGGTGGTGTGGAGTGCAAAAAACGATGAATTTAGGCCCAGATCCTTGTACTGGGGTGAATGTAAGACATTGATCTACATTCTGTCCATCAAATTGTTTTTTGTAATTTTCTCCCTGAGTGTACTGGGGTAGCTCAGACGTGGGTCCCAGAGCCTCCACACCACTGGAGTCAAGCTAGCCGGGCTGATGAGAGGTGTTACCTCGAAACCGGTCCGGTCCTCGGATGCTTGATTCCGGTCTGGGAAAGATATGGCTGTTGTAGTTCGGACTGGACTGTTCCCATGGGGCACAGGGTCAGAGCTGATTTGCATAAAGCCATTATCTAACCCAGGGTGGTGTGGAGTGCAAAAAACGATGGATTTAGGCCCAGATCCTTGTACTGGGGTGAATGTAAGACATTGATCTACATTCTGTCCATCAAATTGTTTTTTGTAATTTTCTCCCTGAGTGTACTGGGGTAGCTCAGACGTGGGTCCCAGAGCCTCCACACCACTGGAGTCAAGCTAGCCGGGCTGATGAGAGGTGTTACCTCGAAACCGGTCCGGTCCTCGGATGCTTGATTCCGGCCTGGGAAAGATATGGCTGTTGTAGTTCGGACTGGACTGTTCCCATGGGGCACAGGGTCAGAGCTGATTTGCATAAAGCCATTATCTAACCCAGGGTGGTGTGGAGTGCAAAAAACGATGGATTTAGGCCCAGATCCTTGTACTGGGGTGAATGTAAGACATTGATCTACATTCTGTCCATCAAATTGTTTTTTGTAATTTTCTCCCTGAGTGTACTGGGGCAGCTCAGACGTGGGTCCCAGAGCCTCCACACCATTGGAGTCAAGCTAGCTTAGCTGATGAGAGGTGTTACCTCGAAACCGGTCCGGTCCTCGGATGCTTGATTCCGGTCTGGGAAAGATATGGCTGTTGTAGTTCGGACTGGACTGTTCCCATGGGGCACAGAGTCAGAGCTGATTTGCATAAAGCCATTATCTAACCCAGGGTGGTGTGGAGTGCAAAAAACGATGGATTTAGGCCCAGATCCTTGTACTGGGGTGAATGTAAGACATTGATCTACATTCTGTCCATCAAATTGTTTTTTGTAATTTTCTCCCTGAGTGTACTGGGGTAGCTCAGACGTGGGTCCCAGAGCCTCCACACCACTGGAGTCAAGCTAGCCGGGCTGATGAGAGGTGTTACCTCGAAACCGGTCCGGTCCTCGGATGCTTGATTCCGGTCTAGGAAAGATATGGCTGTTGTAGTTCGGACTGGACTGTTCCCATGGGGCACAGGGTCAGAGCTGATTTGCATAAAGCCATTATCTAACCCAGGGTGGTGTGGAGTGCAAAAAACGATGGATTTAGGCCCAGATCCTTGTACTGGGGTGAATGTAAGACATTGATCTACATTCTGTCCATCAAATTGTTTTTTGTAATTTTCTCCCTGAGTGTACTGGGGTAGCTCAGACATGGGTCCCAGAGCCTCCACACCACTGGAGTCAAGCTAGCCGGGCTGATGAGAGGTGTTACCTCGAAACCGGTCCGGTCCTCGGATGCTTGATTCCGGTCTGGGAAAGATATGGCTGTTGTAGTTCGGACTGGACTGTTCCCATGGGGCACAGGGTCAGAGCTGATTTGCATAAAGCCATTATATAACCCAGGGTGGTGTGGAGTGCAAAAAACGATGTATTTAGGCCCAGATCCTTGTACTGGGGTGAATGTAAGACATTGATCTACATTAAATTGTTTTTTGTAATTTTCTCCTTGAGTGTACTGGGGTAGCTCAGACGTGGGTCCCAGAGCCTCCACACCACTGGAGTCAAGCTAGCCGGGCTGATGAGAGGTGTTACCTCGAAACCGGTCCGGTCCTCGGATGCTTGATTCCGGTCTGGGAAAGATATGGCTGTTGTAGTTCGGACTGGACTGTTCCCATGGGGCACAGGGTCAGAGCTGATTTGCATAAAGCCATTATCTAACCCAGGGTGGTGTGGAGTGCAAAAAACGATGGATTTAGGCCCAGATCCTTGTACTGGGGTGAATGTAAGACATTGATCTACATTCTGTCCATCAAATTGTTTTTTGTAATTTTCTCCCTGAGTGTACTGGGGTAGCTCAGACGTGGGTCCCAGAGCCTCCACACCACTGGAGTCAAGCTAGCCGGGCTGATGAGAGGTGTTACCTCGAAACCGGTCCGGTCCTCGGATGCTTGATTCCGGTCTGGGAAAGATATGGCTGTTGTAGTTCGGACTGGACTGTTCCCATGGGGCACAGGGTCAGAGCTGATTTGCATGAAGCCATTATCTAACCCAGGGTGGTGTGGAGTGCAAAAAACGATGGATTTAGGCCCAGATCCTTGTACTGGGGTGAATGTAAGACATTGATCTACATTCTGTCCATCAAATTGTTTTTTGTAATTTTCTCCCTGAGTGTACTGGGGTAGCTCAGACATGGGTCCCAGAGCCTCCACACCACTGGAGTCAAGCTAGCCGGGCTGATGAGAGGTGTTACCTCGAAACCGGTCCGGTCCTCGGATGCTTGATTCCGGTCTGGGAAAGATATGGCTGTTGTAGTTCGGACTGGACTGTTCCCATGGGGCACAGGGTCAGAGCTGATTTGCATAAAGCCATTATCTAACCCAGGGTGGTGTGGAGTGCAAAAAACGATGGATTTAGGCCCAGATCCTTGTACTGCGGTGAATGTAAGACATTGATCTACATTCTGTCCATCAAATTGTTTTTTGTAATTTTCTCCCTGAGTGTACTGGGGTAGCTCAGACGTGGGTCCCAGAGCCTCCACACCACTGGAGTCAAGCTAGCCGGGCTGATGAGAGGTGTTACCTCGAAACCGGTCCGGTCCTCGGATGCTTGATTCCGGTCTGGGAAAGATATGGCTGTTGTAGTTCGGACTGGACTGTTCCCATGGGGCACAGGGTCAGAGCTGATTTGCATAAAGCCATTATCTAACCCAGGGTGGTGTGGAGTGCAAAAAACGATGGATTTAGGCCCAGATCCTTGTACTGGGGTGAATGTAAGACATTGATCTACATTCTGTCCATCAAATTGTTTTTTGTAATTTTCTCTCTGAGTGTACTGGGGTAGCTAAGACGTGGGTCCCAGAGCCTCCACACCATTGGAGTCAAGCTAGCCGGGCTGATGAGAGGTGTTACCTCGAAACCGGTCCGGTCCTCGGATGCTTGATTCCGGTCTGGGAAAGATATGGCTGTTGTAGTTCGGACTGGACTGTTCCCATGGGGCACAGGGTCAGAGCTGATTTGCATAAAGCCATTATCTAACCCAGGGTGGTGTGGAGTGCAAAAAACGATGGATTTAGGCCCAGATCCTTGTACTGGGGTGAATGTAAGACATTGATCTACATTCTGTCCATCAAATTATTTTTTGAAATTTTCTCCCTGAGTGTACTGGGGTAGCTCAGACGTGGGTCCAAGAGCCTCCACACCACTGGAGTCAAGCTAGCCGGG
The DNA here is from genome assembly GCF_964263255.1 of Lissotriton vulgaris. Lineage (NCBI taxonomy): Eukaryota > Metazoa > Chordata > Amphibia > Caudata > Salamandridae > Lissotriton > Lissotriton vulgaris. The sequence continues at coordinate 590,553 of NW_028251703.1, forward strand.
CTGATGAGAGGTGTTACCTCGAAACCGGTCCGGTCCTCGGATGCTTGATTCCGGTCTGGGAAAGATATGGCTGTTGTAGTTCGGACTGGACTGTTCCCATGGGGCACAGGGTCAGAGCTGATTTGCATAAAGCCATTATCTAACCCAGGGTGGTGTGGAGTGCAAAAAACGATGGATTTAGGCCCAGATCCTTGTACTGGGGTGAATGTAAGACATTGATCTACATTCTGTCCATCAAATTGTTTTTTGTAATTTTCTCCCTGAGTGTACTGGGGTAGCTCAGACGTGGGTCCCAGAGCCTCCACACCACTGGAGTCAAGCTAGCCGGGCTGATGAGAGGTGTTACCTCGAAACCCGTCCGGTCCTCGGATGCTTGATTCCGGTCTGGGAAAGATATGGCTGTTGTAGTTCGGACTGGACTGTTCCCATGGGGCACAGGGTCAAAGCTGATTTGCATGAAGCCATTATCTAACCCAGGGTGGTGTGGAGTGCAAAAAACGATGGATTTAGGCCCAGATCCTTGTACTGGGGTGAATGTAAGACATTGATCTACATTCTGTCCATCAAATTTTTTTTGTAATTTGCTTCCTGAGTGTACTGTGGTAGCTCAGACGTGGGTCCCAGAGCCTCCACACCACTGGAGTCAAGCTAGCCGGGCTGATGAGAGGTGTTACCTCGAAACCGGTCCGGTCCTCGGATGCTTGATTCCGGTCTGGGAAAGATATGGCTGTTGTAGTTCGGACTGGACTGTTCCCATGGGGCACAGGGTCAGAGCTGATTTGCATAAACCCATTATCTAACCCAGGGTGGTGTGGAGTGCAAAAAACGATGGATTTAGGCCCAGATCCTTGTACTGGGGTGAATGTAAGACATTGATCTACATTCTGTCCATCAAATTGTTTTTTGTAATTTTCTCCCTGAGTGTACTGGGGTAGCTCAGACGTGGGTCCCAGAGCCTCCACACCACTGGAGTCAAGCTAGCCGGGCTGATGAGAGGTGTTACCTCGAAACCGATCCGGTCCTCGGATGCTTGATTCCGGTCTGGGAAAGATATGGCTGTTGTAGTTCGGACTGGACTGTTCCCATGGGGCACAGGGTCAGAGCTGATTTGCATAAAGCCATTATCTAACCCAGGGTGGTGTGGAGTGCAAAACACGATGGATTTAGGCCCAGATCCTTGTACTGGGGTGAATGTAAGACATTGATCTACATTCTGTCCATCAAATTGTTTTTTGTAATTTTCTCCCTGAGTGTACTGGGGTAGCTCAGACGTGGGTCCCAGAGCCTCCACACCACTGGAGTCAAGCTAGCCGGGCTGATGAGAGGTGTTACCTCGAAACCGGTCCGGTCCTCGGATGCTTGATTCCGGTCTGGGAAAGATATGGCTGTTGTAGTTCGGACTGGACTGTTCCCATGGGGCACAGGGTCAGAGCTGATTTGCATAAAGCCATTATCTAACCCAGGGTGGTGTGGAGTGCAAAAAACGATGGATTTAGGCCCAGATCCTTGTACTGGGGTGAATGTAAGACATTGATCTACATTCTGTCCATCAAATTGTTTTTTGTAATTTTCTCTCTGAGTGTACTGGGGTAGCTAAGACGTGGGTCCCAGAGCCTCCACACCATTGGAGTCAAGCTAGCCGGGCTGATGAGAGGTGTTACCTCGAAACCGGTCCGGTCCTCGGATGCTTGATTCCGGTCTGGGAAAGATATGGCTGTTGTAGTTCGGACTGGACTGTTCCCATGGGGCACAGGGTCAGAGCTGATTTGCATAAAGCCATTATCTAACCCAGGGTGGTGTGGAGTGCAAAAAACGATGGATTTAGGCCCAGATCCTTGTACTGGGGTGAATGTAAGACATTGATCTACATTCTGTCCATCAAATTATTTTTTGTAATTTTCTCCCTGAGTGTACTGGGGTAGCTCAGACGTGGGTCCAAGAGCCTCCACACCACTGGAGTCAAGCTAGCCGGGCTGATGAGAGGTGTTACCTCGAAACCGGTCCGGTCCTCGGATGCTTGATTCCGGTCTGGGAAAGATATGGCTGTTGTAGTTTGGACTGGACTGTTCCCATGGGGCACAGGGTCAGAGCTGATTTGCATAAACCCATTATCTAACCCAGGGTGGTGTGGAGTGCAAGAAACGATGGATTTAGGCCCAGATCCTTGTACTGGGGTGAATGTAAGACATTGATCTACATTCTGTCCATCAAATTGTTTTTTGTAATTTTCTCCCTGAGTGTACTGGGGTAGCTCAGACGTGGGTCCCAGAGCCTCCACACCACTGGAGTCAAGCTAGCCGGGCTGATGAGAGGTGTTACCTCGAAACCGATCCGGTCCTCGGATGCTTGATTCCGGTCTGGGAAAGATATGGCTGTTGTAGTTCGGACTGGACTGTTCCCATGGGGCACAGGGTCAGAGCTGATTTGCATAAAGCCATTATCTAACCCAGGGTGGTGTGGAGTGCAAAACACGATGGATTTAAGCCCAGATCCTTGTACTGGGGTGAATGTAAGACATTGATCTACATTCTGTCCATCAAATTGTTTTTTGTAATTTTCTCCCTGAGTGTACTGGGGTAGCTCAGACGTGGGTCCCAGAGCCTCCACACCACTGGAGTCAAGCTAGCCGGGCTGATGAGAGGTGTTACCTCGAAACCGATCCGGTCCTCGGATGCTTGATTCCGGTCTGGGAAAGATATGGCTGTTGTAGTTCGGACTGGACTGTTCCCATGGGGCACAGGGTCAGAGCTGATTTGCATAAAGCCACTATCTAACCCAGGGTGGTGTGGAGTGCAAAACACGATGGATTTAGGCCCAGATCCTTGTACTGGGGTGAATGTAAGACATTGATCTACATTCTGTCCATCAAATTGTTTTTTGTAATTTTCTCCCTGAGTGTACTGGGGTAGCTCAGACGTGGGTCCCAGAGCCTCCACACCACTGGAGTCAAGCTAGCGGGGCTGATGAGAGGTGTTACCTCGAAACCGGTCCGGTCCTCGGATGCTTGATTCCGGTCTGGGAAAGATATGGCTGTTGTAGTTCGGACTGGACTGTTCCCATGGGGCACAGGGTCAGAGCTGATTTGCATAAAGCCATTATCTAACCCAGGGTGGTGTGGAGTGCAAAAAACGATGGATTTAGGCCCAGATCCTTGTACTGGGGTGAATGTAAGACATTGATCTACATTCTGTCCATCAAATTGTTTTTTGTAATTTTCTCTCTGAGTGTACTGGGGTAGCTAAGACGTGGGTCCCAGAGCCTCCACACCATTGGAGTCAAGCTAGCCGGGCTGATGAGAGGTGTTACCTCAAAACCGGTCCGGTCCTCGGATGCTTGATTCCGGTCTGGGAAAGATATGGCTGTTGTAGTTCGGACTGGACTGTTCCCATGGGGCACAGGGTCAGAGCTGATTTGCATAAAGCCATTATCTAACCCAGGGTGGTGTGGAGTGCAAAAAACGATGGATTTAGGCCCAGATCCTTGTACTGGGGTGAATGTAAGACATTGATCTACATTCTGTCCATCAAATTATTTTTTGTAATTTTCTCCCTGAGTGTACTGGGGTAGCTCAGACGTGGGTCCAAGAGCCTCCACACCACTGGAGTCAAGCTAGCCGGGCTGATGAGAGGTGTTACCTCGAAACCGGTCCGGTCCTCGGATGCTTGATTCCGGTCTGGGAAAGATATGGCTGTTGTAGTTCGGACTGGACTGTTCCCATGGGGCACAGGGTCAGAGCTGATTTGCATAAAGCCATTATCTAACCCAGGGTGGTGTGGAGTGCAAAAAACGATGGATTTAGGCCCAGATCCTTGTACTGGGGTGAATGTAAGACATCGATCTACATTCTGTCCATCAAATTGTTTTTTGTAATTTTCTCCCTGAGTGTACTGGGGTAGCTCAGACGTGGGTCCCAGAGCCTCCACACCACTGGAGTCAAGCTAGCCGGGCTGATGAGAGGTGTTACCTCGAAACCCGTCCGGTCCTCGGATGCTTGATTCCGGTCTGGGAAAGATATGGCTGTTGTAGTTCAGACTGGACTGTTCCCATGGGGCACAGGGTCAAAGCTGATTTGCATGAAGCCATTATCTAACCCAGGGTGGTGTGGAGTGCAAAAAACGATGGATTTAGGCCCAGATCCTTGTACTGGGGTGAATGTAAGACATTGATCTACATTCTGTCCATCAAATTTTTTTTTGTAATTTGCTCCCTGAGTGTACTGTGGTAGCTCAGACGTGGGTCCCAGAGCCTCCACACCACTGGAGTCAAGCTAGCCGGGCTGATGAGAGGTGTTACCTCGAAACCGGTCCGGTCCTCGGATGCTTGATTCTGGTCTGGGAAAGATATGGCTGTTGTAGTTCGGACTGGACTGTTCCCATGGGGCACAGGGTCAGAGCTGATTTGCATAAACCCATTATCTAACCCAGGGTGGTGTGGAGTGCAAAAAACGATGGATTTAGGCCCAGATCCTTGTACTGGGGTGAATGTAAGACATTGATCTACATTCTGTCCATCAAATTGTTTTTTGTAATTTTCTCCCTGAGTGTACTGGGGTAGCTCAGACGTGGGTCCCAGAGCCTCCACACCACTGGAGTCAAGCTAGCCGGGCTGATGAGAGGTGTTACCTCGAAACCGATCCGGTCCTCGGATGCTTGATTCCGGTCTGGGAAAGATATGGCTGTTGTAGTTCGGACTGGACTGTTTCCATGGGGCACAGGGTCAGAGCTGATTTGCATAAAGCCACTATCTAACCCAGGGTGGTGTGGAGTGCAAAACACGATGGATTTAGGCCCAGATCCTTGTACTGGGGTGAATGTAAGACATTGATCTACATTCTGTCCATCAAATTGTTTTTTGTAATTTTCTCCCTGAGTGTACTGGGGTAGCTCAGACGTGGGTCCCAGAGCCTCCACACCACTGGAGTCAAGCTAGCCGGGCTGATGAGAGGTGTTACCTCGAAACCGGTCCGGTCCTCGGATGCTTGATTCCGGTCTGGGAAAGATATGGCTGTTGTAGTTCGGACTGGACTGTTCCCATGGGGCACAGGGTCAGAGCTGATTTGCATAAAGCCATTATCTAACCCAGGGTGGTGTGGAGTGCAAAAAACAATGGATTTAGGCCCAGATCCTTGTACTGGGGTGAATGTAAGACATTGATCTACATTCTGTCCATCAAATTGTTTTTTGTAATTTTCTCTCTGAGTGTACTGGGGTAGCTAAGACGTGGGTCCCAGAGCCTCCACACCATTGGAGTCAAGCTAGCCGGGCTGATGAGAGGTGTTACCTCGAAACCGGTCCGGTCCTCGGATGCTTGATTCCGGTCTGGGAAAGATATGGCTGTTGTAGTTCGGACTGGACTGTTCCCATGGGGCACAGGGTCAGAGCTGATTTGCATAAAGCCATTATCTAACCCAGGGTGGTGTGGAGTGCAAAAAACGATGGATTTAGGCCCAGATCCTTGTACTGGGGTGAATGTAAGACATTGATCTACATTCTGTCCATCAAATTGTTTTTTGTAATTTTCTCTCTGAGTGTACTGGGGTAGCTAAGACGTGGGTCCCAGAGCCTCCACACCATTGGAGTCAAGCTAGCCGGGCTGATGAGAGGTGTTACCTCAAAACCGGTCCGGTCCTCGGATGCTTGATTCCGGTCTGGGAAAGATATGGCTGTTGTAGTTCGGACTGGACTGTTCCCATGGGGCACAGGGTCAGAGCTGATTTGCATAAAGCCATTATCTAACCCAGGGTGGTGTGGAGTGCAAAAAACGATGGATTTAGGCCCAGATCCTTGTACTGGGGTGAATGTAAGACATTGATCTACATTCTGTCCATCAAATTATTTTTTGTAATTTTCTCCCTGAGTGTACTGGGGTAGCTCAGACGTGGGTCCAAGAGCCTCCACACCACTGGAGTCAAGCTAGCCGGGCTGATGAGAGGTGTTACCTCGAAACCGGTCCGGTCCTCGGATGCTTGATTCCGGTCTGGGAAAGATATGGCTGTTGTAGTTCGGACTGGACTGTTCCCATGGGGCACAGGGTCAGAGCTGATTTGCATAAAGCCATTATCTAACCCAGGGTGGTGTGGAGTGCAAAAAACGATGGATTTAGGCCCAGATCCTTGTACTGGGGTGAATGTAAGACATCGATCTACATTCTGTCCATCAAATTGTTTTTTGTAATTTTCTCCCTGAGTGTACTGGGGTAGCTCAGACGTGGGTCCCAGAGCCTCCACACCACTGGAGTCAAGCTAGCCGGGCTGATGAGAGGTGTTACCTCGAAACCCGTCCGGTCCTCGGATGCTTGATTCCGGTCTGGGAAAGATATGGCTGTTGTAGTTCAGACTGGACTGTTCCCATGGGGCACAGGGTCAAAGCTGATTTGCATGAAGCCATTATCTAACCCAGGGTGGTGTGGAGTGCAAAAAACGATGGATTTAGGCCCAGATCCTTGTACTGGGGTGAATGTAAGACATTGATCTACATTCTGTCCATCAAATTTTTTTTTGTAATTTGCTCCCTGAGTGTACTGTGGTAGCTCAGACGTGGGTCCCAGAGCCTCCACACCACTGGAGTCAAGCTAGCCGGGCTGATGAGAGGTGTTACCTCGAAACCGGTCCGGTCCTCGGATGCTTGATTCTGGTCTGGGAAAGATATGGCTGTTGTAGTTCGGACTGGACTGTTCCCATGGGGCACAGGGTCAGAGCTGATTTGCATAAACCCATTATCTAACCCAGGGTGGTGTGGAGTGCAAAAAACGATGGATTTAGGCCCAGATCCTTGTACTGGGGTGAATGTAAGACATTGATCTACATTCTGTCCATCAAATTGTTTTTTGTAATTTTCTCCCTGAGTGTACTGGGGTAGCTCAGACGTGGGTCCCAGAGCCTCCACACCACTGGAGTCAAGCTAGCCGGGCTGATGAGAGGTGTTACCTCGAAACCGATCCGGTCCTCGGATGCTTGATTCCGGTCTGGGAAAGATATGGCTGTTGTAGTTCGGACTGGACTGTTTCCATGGGGCACAGGGTCAGAGCTGATTTGCATAAAGCCACTATCTAACCCAGGGTGGTGTGGAGTGCAAAACACGATGGATTTAGGCCCAGATCCTTGTACTGGGGTGAATGTAAGACATTGATCTACATTCTGTCCATCAAATTGTTTTTTGTAATTTTCTCCCTGAGTGTACTGGGGTAGCTCAGACGTGGGTCCCAGAGCCTCCACACCACTGGAGTCAAGCTAGCCGGGCTGATGAGAGGTGTTACCTCGAAACCGGTCCGGTCCTCGGATGCTTGATTCCGGTCTGGGAAAGATATGGCTGTTGTAGTTCGGACTGGACTGTTCCCATGGGGCACAGGGTCAGAGCTGATTTGCATAAAGCCATTATCTAACCCAGGGTGGTGTGGAGTGCAAAAAACAATGGATTTAGGCCCAGATCCTTGTACTGGGGTGAATGTAAGACATTGATCTACATTCTGTCCATCAAATTGTTTTTTGTAATTTTCTCTCTGAGTGTACTGGGGTAGCTAAGACGTGGGTCCCAGAGCCTCCACACCATTGGAGTCAAGCTAGCCGGGCTGATGAGAGGTGTTACCTCGAAACCGGTCCGGTCCTCGGATGCTTGATTCCGGTCTGGGAAAGATATGGCTGTTGTAGTTCGGACTGGACTGTTCCCATGGGGCACAGGGTCAGAGCTGATTTGCATAAAGCCATTATCTAACCCAGGGTGGTGTGGAGTGCAAAAAACGATGGATTTAGGCCCAGATCCTTGTACTGGGGTGAATGTAAGACATTGATCTACATTCTGTCCATCAAATTATTTTTTGTAATTTTCTCCCTGAGTGTACTGGGGTAGCTCAGACGTGGGTCCAAGAGCCTCCACACCACTGGAGTCAAGCTAGCCGGGCTGATGAGAGGTGTTACCTCGAAACCGGTCCGGTCCTCGGATGCTTGATTCCGGTCTGGGAAAGATATGGCTGTTGTAGTTCGGACTGGACTGTTCCCATGGGGCACAGGGTCAGAGCTGATTTGCATAAAGCCATTATCTAACCCAGGGTGGTGTGGAGTGCAAAAAACGATGGATTTAGGCCCAGATCCTTGTACTGGGGTGAATGTAAGACATTGATCTACATTCTGTCCATCAAATTGTTTTTTGTAATTTTCTCCCTGAGTGTACTGGGGTAGCTCAGACGTGGATCCCAGAGCCTCCACACCACTGGAGTCAAGCTAGCCGGGCTGATGAGAGGTGTTACCTCGAAACCCGTCCGGTCCTCGGATGCTTGATTCCGGTCTGGGAAAGATATGGCTGTTGTAGTTCGGACTGGACTGTTCCCATGGGGCACAGGGTCAAAGCTGATTTGCATAAAGCCATTATCTAACCCAGGGTGGTGTGGAGTGCAAAAAACGATGGATTTAGGCCCAGATCCTTGTACTGGGGTGAATGTAAGACATTGATCTACAATCTGTCCATCAATTTTTTTTTTGTAATTTGCTCCCTGAGTGTACTGTGGTAGCTCAGACGTGGGTCCCAGAGCCTCCACACCACTGGAGTCAAGCTAGCCGGGCTGATGAGAGGTGTTACCTCGAAACCGGTCCGGTCCTCGGATGCTTGATTCCGGTCTGGGAAAGATATGGCTGTTGTAGTTCGGACTGGACTGTTCCCATGGGGCACAGGGTCAGAGCTGATTTGCATAAACCCATTATCTAACCCAGGGTGGTGTGGAGTGCAAAAAACGATGGATTTAGGCCCAGATCCTTGTACTGGGGTGAATGTAAGACATTGATCTACATTCTGTCCATCAAATTGTTTTTTGTAATTTTCTCCCTGAGTGTACTGGGGTAGCTCAGACGTGGGTCCCAGAGCCTCCACACCACTGGAGTCAAGCTAGCCGGGCTGATGAGAGGTGTTACCTCGAAACCGATCCGGTCCTCGGATGCTTGATTCCGGTCTGGGAAAGATATGGCTGTTGTAGTTAGGACTGGACTGTTCCCATGGGGCACAGGGTCAGAGCTGATTTGCATAAAGCCATTATCTAACCCAGGGTGGTGTGCAGTGCAAAACACGATGGATTTAGGCCCAGATCCTTGTACTGGGGTGAATGTAAGACATTGATCTACATTCTGTCCATCAAATTGTTTTTTGTAATTTTCTCCCTGAGTGTACTGGGGTAGCTCAGACGTGGGTCCCAGAGCCTCCACACCACTGGAGTCAAGCTAGCCGGGCTGATGAGAGGTGTTACCTCGAAACCGGTTCGGTCCTCGGATGCTTGATTCCGGTCTGGGAAAGATATGGCTGTTGTAGTTCGGACTGGACTGTTCCCATGGGGCACAGGGTCAGAGCTGATTTGCATAAAGCCATTATCTAACCCAGGGTGGTGTGGAGTGCAAAAAACGAAGGATTTAGGCCCAGATCCTTGTACTGGGGTGAATGTAAGACATTGATCTACATTCTATCCATCA